>NC_088873.1:25718157-26330657 GCF_032884065.1 Artemia franciscana
ATAAAAACTAAAAAGAAAAAAAGGAAAAAACTAAAAAAATTTTCATCTAAAAAACTAAAAAAAACTAAAAAGGTAAAAACTAAAAGAACTAAAAAAGAAAAAAATAAATGACGACACTCAAAGAGAAAGCGACCAGGACAAAAGGAATGTTCGATTAGCAATCAACAAAGCACCGGGACATAGGGAGTATAAATGACGACCAGGACATAAGTAAAAAAAAAATTAACAAAACTAAAAAGAAGGTAAAAACTACAAAAAAACTAAAAAGAAAAAAAAACTAAAAACTAATAAAAAAACTAAAAAATCTAAAAATCTAAATAAACTAAAAAAGAAAAAAAAAGGAAAAAAATAAAGGAGAAAAACAAAACTAAAAAACGAATGTATATACAGACCGGTACACCGGGATACAAATGACGACCGGGACACAGGGAATATAAATAACGACCGGGACACAGGGACACAACTACAACGGGGACACCGGGGGAAACAGGGGGATGTAAATGACGACCGGGACACCGGGACAGGGAATGGTCGATTAGCAATCACCATCAACAAAGCTCAAGGGCAATCATTAGAATCATGAGGTATAGATCTGAATACAGATTGTTTTCCCATGGACCATTATATGTTGCATGTTCAAGAGTCGGTAAACCTGACAATCTATTTATATGCAAAGACAATGGGACAGCAAAGAATGTTGTATATTCGCAAGTTTTACGTAGTTAAAACCATATATATATATATCTATCTATATTCACAGGTGGGACATAGGGACACAACTACAATGGCGCGTAACGACTTACGCGCGCGGGGGGGCTTGGGGGGGGGCGCGAAGCGCCCCCACCAACTAGGTGTTGGGGTGGCGCGAAGCGCCACCCCAACAGCTAGTATATATATATATATACTAGCTGTTGGGGTGGCGCTTCGCGCCACCCCAACACCTAGTTGGTGGGGGCGCTTCGCGCCCCCCCCAAGCCCCCCCGCGCGCGTAAGTCGTTACGCGCCATAATAGTTACGCGCCATTGTAGTTGTGTCCCTATGTCCCACCTGTGAATATAGATATATATATATATATATGGTTTTAACTACGTAAAACTTGCGAATATACAACATTCTTTGCTGTCCCATTGTCTTTGCATATAAATAGATTGTCAGGTTTACCGACTCTTGAACATGCAACATATAATGGTCCATGGGAAAACAATCTGTATTCAGATCTATACCTCATGATTCTAATGATTGCCCTTGAGCTTTGTTGATGGTGATTGCTAATCGACCATTCCCTGTCCCGGTGTCCCGGTCGTCATTTACATCCCCCTGTTTCCCCCGGTGTCCCCGTTGTAGTTGTGTCCCTGTGTCCCGGTCGTTATTTATATTCCCTGTGTCCCGGTCGTCATTTGTATCCCGGTGTACCGGTCTGTATATACATTCGTTTTTTAGTTTTGTTTTTCTCCTTTATTTTTTTCCTTTTTTTTTCTTTTTTAGTTTATTTAGATTTTTAGATTTTTTAGTTTTTTTATTAGTTTTTAGTTTTTTTTTCTTTTTAGTTTTTTTGTAGTTTTTACCTTCTTTTTAGTTTTGTTAATTTTTTTTTTTACTTGTGTCCTGGTCGTCATTTATACTCCCTGTGTCCCGGTGCTTTGTTGATTGCTAATCGAACATTCCTTTTGTCCTGGTCGCTTTCTCTTTGAGTGTCGTCATTTATTTTTTCTTTTTTAGTTCTTTTAGTTTTTACCTTTTTTAGTTTTTTTTTAGTTTTTAGTTTTTTTAGTTTTTTACCTTTTTTTAGTTTTTTTAGTTTTTTTAGTTTTTTAGCTTTTTTATTTTTTTATTAGTTTTTAGTTTTTTTTGTAGTTTTTGCCTTTTTTTTAGTTTTTTTAGTTTTTTAGCTTTTTTATTAGTTTTTAGTTTTTTTTTGTAGTTTTTGCCTTTTTTTAGTTTTTTTAGTTTTTTAGCTTTTTTATTTTTTTTATTAGTTTTTAGTTTTTTTGTAGTTTTTGCCTTTTTTTAGTTTTTTCAGTTTTGACGTCACCTGATCCAGTTTTTTCAGGTGACGTCACCTGATCCACGATCCACAGATCCACAGACAACTTATTTTTATATATATAGATAGTTTTTTTTTTTTTACTTATGTCCTGGTCGTCATTTATACTCCCTGTGTCCCGGTGCTTTGTTGATTGCTAATCGAACATTCCTTTTGTCCTGGTCGCTTTCTCTTTGAGTGTCGTCATTTATTAGTTTTTTTCTTTTTTTTTAGTTTTTTATTGGTTTTTACCTTTATTTTAGCTTATTTTTCAGTTTTTTCCTTTTTTTTAGTTTTTTTTTATTTTTTATTTTTTTTAGTTTTTTACCTTTTTTTAGTTTTTTTAGTTTTTTTAGTTTTTTAGCTTTTTTACTTTTTTTATTAGTTTTTAGTTTTTTTTGTAGTTTTTGCCTTTTTTTAGTTTTTTCAGTTTTTTTTTTAGTTTTTTATTGGTTTTTACCTTTATAGTTTTTTTAGTTTTTTAGCTTTTTTATTTTTTTTATTAGTTTTTAGTTTTTTTTGTAGTTTTTGCCTTTTTTTAGTTTTTTCAGTTTTGACGTCACCTAATCCAGTTTTTTCAGGTGACGTCACCTGACACATCCATCCATCCATCCACAGACAGACAACTTATTTTTATATATATAGATAGATATATATATATATATATATATATATATATATGTATATATATATATATATATATATATATATATATATATATATATATATATATATATATATATATATATATATATCTACGTAAAACATGCAAATATACAACATTCTTTGCTGTCCCATTGTCTGTCCATATAAATAGATTGTCAGGTTTACCAACTCTTGAACATGCAACATGATAATTGTCCATGGGAAAACAATCCGTATTCAGATCTATACCGCATTTTTCTAACGATTGCTCTTGAGCTTTGTTGATAGTGATTGCTAATCGAACATTCCCTGTGTCCCCGTCGTCATTTATATATCCCCCTGTGCCCCCGGCGTCCCCGTTGTAGTTGTGTCCCTGTGTCCTGGTCGTCATTTATATTCCCTGTGTCCCGGTCGTCATTTGTGTCCCGGTATCCCAGTCTGTAATCTCTCTTTGAGTGTCCCGGTCGTCATTTATATTCCTTCTGTCCCGGTGTCCCGGTCTGTAATTTCTCTTAGAGTGTCCCGGTCGTCATTTATATTCCCTGTGTCCCGGTCGTCATTTGTGTCCCGGTCTGTAGTGTCATCTTATAATGACGTCATACACAAAGCCTTATATACTTATAATGACGTCAAATGCAAACCCACAAACAAACAAACATGGATATATACAACTTATTTTTATATATATAGATACAGTTTCTTCTTTATTTTTTTTATTTTTTAGTTTTTTCTTTTTTTTTAGTTTCTTCTTTTTATTGATTTGTTTTCTTCAATTTGTCAATGTTCATTCTAACATTGACACTTGGAAAAATCTTTACGTGCCAAGCATGCTAAAGCTCCAACAATTTATATTAAACCTCAATATGTAGGGTATCTGTTTTAAGGTTTTCGAATTACTTTAATCTATTGTCAAAATATATTGAAATATTTGTGCAATTCCCAGTTTTTTCGCGCCGTATTAGTTACGCGCCATTGTAGTTGTGTCCCTATGTCCCACCTGTGAATATAGATATATATATAAATATATATATATATATATATATATATATATATACACATATATATATATATATATATATATATATATATATATATATATTTATATATATATATATATATATATATATATATATATATATTTATATATATATATATATATATATATATATATATATATATATGTTTTAACTACGTAAAACTTGCGAATATACAACATTCTTTGCTGTCCCATTGTCTGTGCATATAAATAGATTGTCAGGTTTACCGACTCTTGAACATGCAACATATAATGGTCCATGGGAAAACAATTCGTATTCAGATCTATACCTCATGATTCTAATGATTGCCCTTGAGCTTTGTTGATGGTGATTGCTAATCGACCATTCCCTGTGTCGCCGTCGTCATTTATATATCCCCCTGTGCCCCCCGGCGTCCCCGTTGTAGTTGTGTCCCTGTGTCCCGGTCGTCATTTATACTCCCTGTGTCCCGGTGTCCCAGTCTGTGATTTCTCTTTGAGTGTCCCGTTCGTTGTGTCCCGGTCGTCATTTGTGTCCCGGTGTCCCGGTCTGTATATAAACTCGTTTTTGAATTGGTCTTTTTTTTTAGGTTTTAGTTTTTTACCTTTTTTTAAGTTTTTTAGTTATACCTCATGATTCTAATGATTGCCCTTGAGCTTTGTTGATGGTGATTGCTAATCGAACATTCCCTGTGTCCCCGTCGTCATTTATATATCGCCCAGTGCCCCCTGGCGTCCCCGTTGTAGTTGTGTCCCTGTGTCCCGGTCGTCATTTATATTCCCTGTGTCCCTTATATTCCCTGTGTCCTGGTCGTCATTTGTGTCCCGGTCTGTAGTGTCATCTTTTTGTGCCCCGGTGTCCCGGTCTGTATATAAATTCGTTTTTGAATTGGTCTTTTTCTTAAGTTTTAGTTTTTTACCTTTTTTAAGTTTTTTTTAGTTATACCTCATGATTCTAATGATTGCCCTTGAGCTTTGTTGATGGTGATTGCTAATCGAACATTCCCTGTGTCCCCGTCGTCATTTATATATCGCCCTGTGCCCCCCGGCGTCCCCGTTGTTGTTGTTTCCCTGTGTCTCGGTCGTCATTTGTGTCCCGGTGTCCCAGTCTGTAATTTCTCTTTGAGTGTCGCGGTCGTTATTTATATTCCCTGTGTCGCCCTGTCCCGGTCGTCATTTTTGTCTCGGTCGTCATTTGTGTTCCGGTGTCCCGGTCTGTAATTTTTCTTGGAGTGTCCTCGTCGTCATTTATATTCCGTGTGTCCCGGTTATTTGTTGATGGTGATTGCTAATCGAACATTCCGTGTGTCCCGGTCGTCATTTATATTCCCTATGTCCCGGTGTCCCGGTCGTCATTTGTGTCCCGGTGTGTAATTTCGTCAATCAACAAACATGACGTCAGTCGAAACACAAACATGACGTCACTCGACACACAGACAACTTATTTTTATATATATAGATGTCCCGGTCGTCATTTGTCCCGATGTCCCGGTGTGTAATTTCGTCAATCAACAAACATGACGTCAGTCGACACACAAACATGACACACCCCGCGCGCGTAAGTCGACACACCCCGCGCGCGTAAGTCGTTACGCGCCATATTGGTTACGCGCCATTGTAGTTGTGTCCCTGTGTCCCACCTGTGAATATAGATAGATATAAATATATTTTTAACTACGTAAAAACTTGCGAATATACAACATTCTTGGCTGTCCCATTGTCTGTGCATATAAATAGATTGTCAGGTTTACCGGCTCTTGAACATGCAACATATAATTGTCCATGGGAAAAACAATCTGTATTCAGATCTATACCTTATTATTCTAATGATTGCCCTTGAGCTTTGTTGATGGTGATTGCTAATCGAACATTCCCTGTGTCCCTGTCGTCATTTATATATCCCCCTGTGCCCCCCGGCGTCCCCGTTGTTGTTGTTTTCCTGTGTCCCTGATTGCTAATCGAACATTCCTTGTGTCCCTGTCGCTTTCTCTTTGAGTGTCCCGGTCGTCATTTATATTCCCTATTGTGTCCCTGTGTCCCACCTGTAATATATATATATATATATATATATATATATATATATATATATATATATATATATATATATATATATATATATATATATATATATATATATATCTATCTATCTATATATATAAAAATAAGTTGTCTGTCTGTGTGTCTGTCTGTGGATCAGGTGACGTCATGTTTCTGTGTCGGCTGACGTCATGAAGTTAGTTGTCGTCATTTTTGCTATGACGGTGACGTCATTAAAGATTTTTAAGACATATATGTTCACGTAGAAATCTATTAATGTTTAAGTTTAAAATGACTGATGAACTTACAATGGCAAAAGCCGATGAAGATGCTCAAAGAGTCTATGCCAAAAAACTTGCTGCTGATAGAGAAAGTCAGAAAAGAAAGCGTGCCGAGGAATCAAAAGAACAGCAAGGAAACAGGCTCGAGGCTAAAGAACGCAAAACCGCGCAGTTAGATGAAGATCCACCTGTACAGCGAGAGTCAAAACATATCAAAACTGAAAATGATAGCGATGATGATTGGGTTTGGGATTTTGACTCGGATAAGGTCATCAATGCCTACCAGATTTTAGTTAAAAAAACAAAGGTTCGGCGATATGTATTTCATTGTGAAGCTGAAAAATAAAGAAGAAAAAGAAAACTGAAAAAAGAAAAAATGTAAAAAACTAAAAAATACTAAAAAGAAAAAGCATTCAAAGAGAAATTACAGACCGGGACACAAATGACGACCGGGACAGAGGGAATATAAATAACGACCGGGACACTCAAAGAGAAATTACAGACTGGGATACCGGGACACAAATGACGACCGGGACACAGGGAATATAAATGACGACCAGGACACAGGTATTTAAGAATATCGTTCAAAGACAAATTTTTAATTGTAAGAAGACCGTTGAAAGAGAAATTTCTAATTGTAAAATGACTGAAGAACCTACAATGGCAACGGTACCACCATCGAAGTAGATAACCAGTGGGTTGTTCCATATTCCCCATTAGTGCGAAACGTCAACCCCAAGTCAAATTCGTGCATTGTTTGGCATCATTTTAACAACTTGCTCTCCATCAGCTCCTACAGAGTTATGGGAAAAATATAAGTCAAAAATGTCCGAAGATATACTCCATCGAAAACAGTTAGAGACGTCAGATATGACTTTTGATTTTACATCAGAAATTTATAACTACACTTTAGTTATTATAGAAGATTTGTGCGTACGTATGGCAAACAAACCTCTTCAGGATTTGGGAATGCCTTCACCTAACCGTATCGCTGCTGTTTCGACATGTGTAGAATTGGATCGTGAAAAAAGTTACAGTACGAACGATCTATTGTCGTATGTACAAAATAACATTTCCAAGTTAACGTCGGAACAAAAAGACATTTATGATACGATAGACTCAATTCCAGGACGTATACAACTACCTGCTGATTTCTGTAATTTAGTGACGTCCAAAAATGAATTGATTGAAAAAGTATTTCCGAATATTCTAAAAAATTATAAAAATAATAAATGGCTAAGTGAAAGAGCGATTCTCGCACCCAAAAATATAGACGTCCACGAAATCAACAATATTGTTTTGACCAAGATTCGAGACCAGGCAGTCCTTTACAAGTCAGTCGACACAGTTTTGGAACCAAATGAAGCGGTTAATTATCCATCTGAATTTTTAAATTCCATAGATCTTTAAGGGTTTCCACCACACGTGCTACAACTAAAAATAGGCGTACCAATAATACTTTTAAGAAATATCAACCCACCAAAGCTTTGCAATGGCACGCGACTTGCCGTAAAAAAAAACAATGGAAAACCTAATAGAGGCCACAATCTTGACAGGGCCTTTTGAGGGTGAGGCTGTTCTTATTCCTCGCATTCCCATGATTCCAACGGATCTGCCTTTTCAATTTAAAAGATTGCAATTCCCAATTCGATTAGCATTTGCAATCACCATTAACAAAGCTCAAGGTCAATCATTAGAAAAACGTGGTATAGATCTTAATACTGATTGTTTTTCCCATGGACAATTGTGCGTTGCATGTTCGAGGGTCGGTAAACCTGACAATCTATTTATATGCAGCGACAATTGGACAGCGAAAAATGTTGTATATTCGCAAGTTTTACGCAGTTAATTTGTATTGTATCTACCTATCTATCTATCTATATAAAAACGAGTTGTGTGTATGCATGTTTGTTTGTTTGTAAAAAGAGCGTTTGCATATGACGTCATTATTAGTACATACGGCTTTGTATATGCACAGACAATGGGAAAGCCAAGAATGTTGTATATTCGCAATTTTTACGTAGTTTAACTCCTGCAGACGAAATGAATGCTTGCCTGAAAAATTCTAATTTATGGGCACACGTAAAAATATTAAAATTAACTACAAATATGCGTGTCCGATTGCAAAACGATGACTCTGGTCAAACATTTTCAGATCAATTGCTGGCAATTGGAAACGGAAAGCTCCCAGTAGTGGTAAAGCCAAAAATGTTGTATATTCGCAATTTTTACGTAGTTTGAAACACATATATAAATCTATCTATATTCACAGGTGGGACACAGGGACACAACTACAATGGCGCGTAACTAATATGGCGCGTAACGACTTACGCGCGCGGGGGGGCTTGGGGCTTACAGCTAGTATATATATATATATATATATATATATATATATATATATATATATATATATATATATATATATATATATATATTTTTTTTAACTACGTAAAGCTTGCGAATATACAACATTCTTGGCTGTCCCATTGTCTGTGCATACAAATAGATTGTCAGGTTTACCGACTCTTGAAGATGCAACATATAATTTTCCACGGGTAAAACAATCTGTATTCAGATCTATACCTCATTATTCTAATGATTGCCCTTGAGCTTTGTTGATGGTGATTGCTAATCGAACATTCCCTGTGTCCCGGTCATCATTTGTGTCCCGGTGTCCCAGTCTGTAATTTCTCTTTGAGTGTCGCGGTCGTCATTTATATTCCCTGTGTCCCGGTCTGTAATTTCTCTTTGAGTGTCCTGGTCGTCATTTATATTCCCTGTGTCCCGGTCTGTAATTTCTCTTTGAGTGTCCTGGTCGTCATTTATATTAACTGTGTTCCGGTCGTCATTTGTGTCCCGGTGCTTTGTTGATGGTGATTGCTAATCGAACATTCCTTGTGTCCCGGTTGCTTTCTCTTTGAGTGTCCCGGTCGTCATTTATATTCCCTATGTCCCGGTGTCCCGGTCGTCATTTGTGTACCGATGTCCCAGTCTTTAATTTCGTCAGTCGACAAACATGACGTCACTCGACACACACACACACACAGACAACTTATTTTTATACATATAGATATATATATAGTATATATATATATATATATATATATATATATATATATATATATATATATATATATATATATATATATATATATATATATATATATATATATATATATATATATATATATATATATATATATATATTTGTGTGTGTGTGTGTTTGTGCGTGTGTCGGTGTGTGATAGTTCCAGAAAGCATAACATTTGAATACAAACTCAATTCGTGTATTCGCTAAAAGTAAAATAAATTAAGCAAACAAATATTGAGTACAAAAAAAGACAGGCAACAAAGTTAAAAGATATATCAAACCTCAAATGGTTAATAGCATGAGCATGAGCTATAGTAATCTAACATCAGAAAAGATTTTCCTATTGTATTTTTTGTAAGCTTTATTTTTCACACCAGTGACCAGAGTGAAGAGAAAATTTGAGTCTTGATTGATACAACAGTGTCAAGAACATGATTTATTCCACGATCAAAAACCAACAAGACACAAAAAATCCCACAACTAGGCACTTATGGAACAGTAAAAATCAACAATCAATAAAAATATAAGGTCAAACAAAAAAAAATTGCAATTAGCATTACTTTAATTCTATCTGAGGACCATATTGGCTGGTATTATTAAAGTAGCATTAAACTTATGCTATAATTTCAGTAAAATCACCAAACAGCTATAGGTTACACATTTACTAAACTTACACACTTGAAAATTACTCGTACTTCGCTTTCTACTTCCTACTGAAGTCACCAAACATATTCAATAACTTTCTAATTTCCCAATTCCTCTTTCAATGGTCAGTAAATACACTTGAACTTAAAAACTTAATAAACAGTCGTATCAGAGAAGGACTATCCAATATATAAAACCTTGAAAAAGCAATTTAAATATTTTGAAAGAATTTTACCATCAAAGCTACTTATTGAACATAAAATACAAATTAATTACCGTTAATTAGATACCAAACTCTAGTACTCTAAGTCTAGAATTAATTTCGTCCCAATCGATGTATGCACCCTCTACGTGTCTTCCTCCTCCAAAGCCGCTACGTCCATGCACAACCCGTCGATTATCAAAGATCAAGATATCACCTACAAATAAAGGACTAGTCTGAAGAGTAGTTTCACCCAAAAATCCCAGAAACTTGTAGTATTCGTCCCTCGATTAGTTTTCTAGCAAGAATGACCTTTCATGCCCTATAAGTGCTAATTAAATATTGTTAGACTTTAAAGACACACACACAGACACACACACACATATATATATATATATATATATATATATATATATATATATATATATATATATATATATATATATATATATATATATATATATATATATATATATATATATATATATATATATATATATATATATATATATATATATATATATATATATATATATATATATATATATATATATATATATATATATATATATATATATATATATATATATATATATATATATATATATATATATATATATATATATATATATATATATATATATATATATATATATATATATATATACATATATATATATATATATATATATATATATATATATATATATATATATATATATATATATATATATATATATATATATATATATATATATATATATATATATATATATATATATATATATATATATATATATATATATATATATATATATATATATATATATATATATATATATATATATATATATATATATATATATATATATATATATATATATATATATATATATATATATTTTAAAGTAAATTAAGGAAAACTTAAATTGTTTATGTAGCACTTGATAATGTTAACCAGAAAATCCAGCTAGCTTTGAAAAATGAAAATTACATTACCACAGGGCTAGACAGATAATACCTTTTTTTATTTATTAATTTTGCAAAACATTTTAGTCAGCATTAATTGAAAAAGGTATCATACAAAAATATGCAAGCAACTTCTTTTTCATAAAGCAAAATATATCCAAAACATATAGATGCTGTCTTTATGTTATTCGAGAAAAGAATCTATTAATATTACACGTAGACAAATTACTCAAATATATATTCTGACTGGGCCAACAAGCATGAATTTTTTATAGTGTTTCAAGGCTTTTTACATTTTGTTTGTCCTGTTACACAGATGGATTAACTACTAGCCAATTAGTTTCTTTTTATTCTCGCTCATTAAACTATTTATGTCTTATCCTACTCAACTTAAAAAAAAACAAAAAAACTACAAAACATATAGCAGGGTGAAATCACATCGTCTCGGAAAAAATTAAACTTTATTTCGTAAAATTTCACTTTGAAAAATTTTCAATAGAGCGAATGCAAGACTTCACCATTTTCTGTGACACTCACTACTGTTATTATAAATACAGACATCAGACTCATTGACATGATTCTTATGTGCCTCAGTCTTGGCCATAATTAAATAAAAAAAAAACTAGTTTTTTTAACTGAAAGTAAGGAGCGACATTAAAACTTAAAACGAACAGAAATTACTCCGTATATGAAATGGGTTGTCCCCTCCGCAGTCCCTCGCTCTTTACGCTAAAGTTTTTAATTGTTTTAAAAAGTAGAATTGTGGCAAAGAGTCAAACTTTAGCGTAAAGAGCGAGGGACTGCGGAGGGGACAACCCATTTCATATACGGAGTAATTTCTGTTCGTTTTAAGTTTTAATGTCGCTCCTTACTTTCAGTTAAAAAAACTAGTTTTTTTTTTTATTTAATTTCTGAACGTTTTTGAATTAATGCATGTTTGATTTTGGCTCTCCGCACATAAATTGTTGAAATGAAATTAGTATATTAATTTTTTTTTGGCTAAATGGCTTTCTCTTGGTTTTGATCAGACGATTTTGAGAAATAAGGGGTGGGGAAGGAGGCCTAGCTGCCCTCCAATTTTTCGGTTACTTAAAAAGGCTACTAGAACTTTTAATTTTCAACGAACGTTTTTATTAGTAAAAAATATACGTAACTTAAGAATTAACTTACGTAACAAACTTTTATATTCTTATATTTTTATTATGTGTACGAGGGGGTTTGTACCCTCGTTAATACCTCGCTCTTTACACTAAATCGTAAGTTTTGTCCCAATTCTTTAAGAATGACCCCTGAATCAAAAAGGCCGTAGAATAAATAGTTGAAATTACTAAAAATATTTTAGCATAAAGAGCGAGGAATTTATCTCCTCCTAAATACCTCGCTCTTTATGCAAAAGTATTTTTAGAACCCCTCATATGCGTAATAATCTCTGTTCGTTTTAAATTTCAATGCTATTCCTTACTTTCATTTGAAAAAATGTTTTCACGTTTATTTTTTCATTGTTTTTTTTTTTATAGTAATGCTAGAAAATCCTGCGCCCTTTTCATTGAATTTTTCTTCCCCCGTGACATATTCCTCAAAGGAAAGATCCTCCCACAAAGCCCTTTCCCATCAACCCCACCCCCCAAACCAAAAAACCCCAATGAAAACGTCTGTACACTTCCCAATAACCATTACTATATGTAAACACTGGTCAAAGTTTGTAACTTGCAGCCCCTCCCCCAGGAATTGTGGGGGAGTAAGTCATTCCCAAAGACATAGTTATTATGGTTTTCGACTATGCGGAACAAAATGGCTATCTTAAAATTTTAATCTGTTGACTTTTGGAAAAAATAGCGTGGGAGGGGGCCTATTTGCCCTCCAATTTTTTATCACTTAAAAAGGGCACTAGAACTATTCATTTCCGTAAGAATGAGCCCTCTTGCGACACTCTAAGACCACCTGGTCGATACGATGACCCCTGGGGAAAAGAAAAAAAAACAACAAACAAACAAATAAACACGCACCCGTGATTTGTCTTCTGGCAAAAAATATGAAATTCCACATTTTTTTTAGATATGAGCTTGAAATTTTTGCTATAGAGTTCTCTGATATGCCGAATGCGATAGTGTGATTTTCGTTAAGATTCTATGACTTTTAGGGGATGTTCCCCCTTTTTTCCAAAATAGGGCAAATTTTCTCAGGCTCGTAACTTTTGATGACAAAGACTAAATTAATTGAAACTTATATATTTAGAATCAAATTCGATTCTTTTGATGTATCTTTTAGCATCAAAATTCCGTTTTTTAGAGTTCCGTTTACTGTTGAGCCGGGTCGCCCCTTACTACAGTTCTTTACCACGAACTGTTTGAAAAGAAAATAATTCGGTATTTCGGGGCTTCTGACATTATTACTCCATTGTGGAAGTTAGGCTCAAAATTGAAAAAGGATTATATTTTTTCTCTGGGCCCCTTCCACCTCTTAGTTCGTTTATTTTCCCGTTAGTTTTCACCTGTTTTCGCTTTATAGTTGTGTTATCTCTTAGCAGTTCTTTCGTTAGTTGAGTTATGGTTGTGGTATATATGTTTTATCGCTCGTATAGTTGTGTTATTTTCAAATTATACTCCATAATAGAGAGGCTCCGAACACCCAGCATTGTATATTAAGCTCTGAATTTGACGTTTTTTTCTAACGTGACCAGATTCGTCCTGCGCCCTTTTCATTGAATTTTTTCCCCCATGGCATATTTCTCCAAGGAAAGATCCTCCCACATAGCCCCCTCCCTCAACCCTACCTCCAAAACCAAAAAAATCCCCCTGAAAACGTCTGTACACTTCCCAATAACCATTATTATATGTAAACACTGGTTGAAGTTTGTAACTTGCATCCCCTCCCCCAGGAACTGTGGGGGAGTAATTCATCCCCAAATACATAGTTATTATGATTTTCGGCTATGCTGAACAAAATGGCTATCTCAAAATTTTGATCCGTTGACTTTGGGAAAAAAATCAGCGTGGGAGGGGGCCTAGATGCCCTCCAATTTTTTTGGTCACTTAAAAAGGGCACTAGAACTTTTCATTTCCGTTAGAATGAGCCCTCTTGCGACATTCTAGGACCACTTGGTCGATACGATGACCCCTGGGAAAAAAAAAAAACAAAAAAAAAAAAAAACAAATAAACACGCACCCGTGATTTGTCTTCTGGCAAAAAAATGCAAAATTCCACATTTTTGTAGATAGGAGCTTGAAACTTCTACAGTAGGGTTCTCTGATACGCTGAATCTGATGGTGTCATTTTCGTTAAGATCCTACGACTTTTAGGGGGTGTTTCACCCTATTTTCCTAAATAAGGCAAATTTTCTCAGGCTCGTAACTTTTGATGGGTAAGACTAAACTTGATGAAACTTATATATTTGAAATCAGTATTAAAATGTGATTCTTTTGATGTAGCTATTGATATCAAAATCCAATTTTTTAGAGTTTTGGTTACTATTGAGCCGGATCGCTCCTTACTACAGTTCGTTACCACGAACTGTTTGAAACGGTCCTTTAAAAAGAAAATCCACATTGAAAATTCTGAATATTGCGTTTTATGGAAATCTTCTGGAAATCATTCTTGTAAATGTAAACCAGAACTGACACATTGAGACACCAGACTGACTAGCTCCACTATAAAATTTTGCGATTTTAGGGTCGATTCCAACGTAGAGTTAAAATCCCAAAACAATAAAGATTATTACTCCAAATAATCCACAATACTTTTGCAATCGAACGCAGAATATTTTTTAAGAAGCCAATTGTCCCACTACATAGTGCCACTTTGTTCGCCACGATTCTTTCATCAGACTAGGAGGAGACTAAGTTCAAACTAAAATGGCAACACGCACATAGATAAACGAACTAAATTAATAAATAAAAAGGAAAACTAAGATTAGTACCAGGTTTTAGCTTAAGTCGTACAAGATATTCTTCTGAATAGAGCATTGTGCAAAATAGCTTTAGCGCGTCGTACCAATCTTGGACTGTCTCTAGAGGACCTGGGAAGTATGAATCACGCTGCGGCTGACTATAGTTAATTCTTATTAATTGGCCAGTGATGTCTTGGCAAAAAACAGGTGCCCGATATACCTTAAAATATATTCTATTTTAAACATTTGGCAAAATAGTAAGAAAAAACTATAAAAACGAAGAAAAAAAGCAAATAGAGCCTAGTATTCTCTAAGCCATGTAAGATATATTTTGTCAGCATATAGGTTTTCTTACGCTATTTTTCTGATACCCTGACTACACTATAATTTTTCAAAGCCCTGAAGGATTTCATAGATTTTTCTCCAAACTATTTGGTTGTAATTAAAGTCGTAGCATTAGTTTATAAGTTCTGCTGACTCTTTTATTACTATACCCGGCATAATTATTACATATTTAAAATAACACAACAATTATTACGAAAACGATCAATGACCTTTTTTGATCTGCTTTAATAAATTGCTTTAAAATTCAGCAACAAAGATCATGACGACCAAAACCAGAGAACTGCAGCTAATTTCCACCTTTTTAAATCATAACTAAAAAGTGGATATTGAATAAAAAAAAATGTTTAACTTTAAATTTTAGTTATTCCATCCACGTCAAAGAAGACAAGTATACTCTTTTTTGCGTTCGGTTTCAATTAATTACTAGAGAATGGTTTATACCAAGATAGATCAAGGTCAAAACCATAAAATTAGACCCGCTTGTTTGCGACTAAATCACTTTAACAAAGAAACAATATGTGCAAAAAATTCTTCATTTTTTCCGTGAGAAACAAATGTGTGGGTCTTCGTACATAGGCTGGAGCCAAAAGGGGGCTGTTCTCAAACCATCACTCTATACATTTAATAGGCTTACCCAAGGCATAAAAAAGCTGGGAGGAAAATGTATTTTGTAAGAGTATTTCCATTAAACAATAAAATAAAATTTTCCCAAAAATGAGGAACATTGCCAATAGACGAATCATAACCAACGCAGAAAGACAAAGAAATGGTGCTGCTTTTGTCAGAGTTACAGTCAGATTTTTCTGTTAGATTTACTATAATTTTTTAAATCCTTAAAGGATTTCATAGACTTTTCTCCGGATTGTTTGCTTGTAATCAAAGTCGCAGAATTAGTTTATGCGTTCTGCTGACTCTTTTATTACTATATACTGCATAATTATCACATATTTAAAATAACACAACAATTATTAAGAAAACAATCAAAGAGTTTTTCGATCTGCTTCAATAAATTGCTTTCAAATTCAACAAAAAAGATCATAATGATCAAGACCAAAAAACTACAGATAATTTCCACTATTTTAAATCATAACTAAAAAGTAGATATTGTGTAAAAAAAAAGTTTAGCTTTATATTTTAGTTATTCCATCCACTTCAAAGAAGACAAGTATACTCTTTTTTTGCGTTCGGTTTCAATAAATTTACTAGGGAATGGTTTACACCAAGATGGATCAAGGTCTAAACCATAAAATCAGACCCGCCCGTTTGCGACTAAATCACTTTAACAAAGATACAATATGTATAAAAAATTCTTCTGGCTCTTTTTCATCCTTAATTGTCTAAAGACAAAGAAATGTTGCACCTGTCAGAATTACAGTACGAACATATTAGTAGTATCCCATTTCTGCTTTCAAGCGCCAACTACCCCCATTACTTTAGGCGCAAAGGTATCCCATTACTTTAAGAGCACAGGCATTCCATTACTGTAAACGAAGAGGTATCCTATCAAACAGTTCGTAGTAACGAACTGTAGTAAGGAGCGCCCTGGCTCAATAGTAATAAAAACTAAAAAAAATGGAATTTTGATACTAAGAGCGACATCAAAAGAATCGCATTTTACTGCTGATTCGAAATATATAAGTTTCATCAAGTTTGGTCTTACCCATAAAAAGTTATGAGCCCGAGAAAATTTGCCTTATATTAGAAAATAGGAGAGAAACCCCCTAAAAGTCATTGCATCTCAACGAAAATCAAACCATCAGATTCAGTGTATCAGAGAACCCAACAGACGAAATTTCAAGCTCTTATCTAAAAAAATGCGGAATTTTGTATTATTTTGCCAGAAGGCAGATCACAGTGTGTGTTTATTTGTTTTTTTCCCCAGGGGTGATCGTATCGACCCAGTGGTCCAAGATTGTTGCGGGAGGAATCATTCTAACGGAAATCAAAAGATTTAGTGCCCTTTTTAGTGACAAAAAAATTGGAGGGCACCTAGGCCCCCTGCCATGCTAATTATTTTCCCGAAGTCAACAGATCAAAATTCTAAGATAGCCATTTTATTCAACGTAGTCGAAAAACCTTATAACTATGTATTTGGGGACGACTAACTCTCCCATAGTCCCCTTGGGAGAGGCTACAAGTTACAAACTTTGGCCAGTACTTACATATAGTAATGAGTATTGGGAAGTGCAAAGACGTTTTCAGGAGGATTTGGCGGGGGGAGGGGTTGAGAAGAGAGGATATGCTGGAGGAACTTTCCATCAAGGAATTTGTCATGGGGGAAGAAAATTTCCGTGAAGGGAGGGCAGGATTTTCTAGCATTATTTAAAAAAATGAAAAAATAAATATAAAAAAGTTTTTTCAACTAGAAGTAAGGAGCAGTATTAAAACATAAAACAAACAGAAATTATTACGCATACGAGGGGCTCAACTCCTCCTAATACCTCGTTCTTTACGCTAAAGTATTCTTAGTAATTTCAACTATTTATTCTACGGCTTCTGTGATTCAGGTATAATTCTTAATGAATTGGGACAAAATTTAAGCTTTAGTGTAAAGAGCGAGGTACTGACGAGGGGGTGAACCCCATCATATATGTAATAAAAACATGAGAATACAAAAGTTCGTTACGTAAGCTAATTTATGAGTTACTTATATCTTTTACTAATAAAAAGATTCGTAAAAAATTAAAAGTTCTGGTTGCTTTTTTAAGTAACCAAAAAATCGGAGGGTAACCAGGCTTTCTCCCCCGTTCCTTTTTTCAAAATCATTCTATCAAAACTATGTAAAAGCCCTTTAGCCAACAAAATAAACATGCAAATTTCGTGAAATTATTCCTCTGCGGAGAGCCAAAATCAAAACATGCATTGATTCAAGAACGTTCAGAAATTAAATAAAAAAAAGTTTTTTTTAACTGAAAATAAGGAGCTACATTAAAACTTAAAACAAACAGAAATTACTTCGTATATGAAAGGGGCTGCTTCCTCGTCAACGCCCCGCTCTTTACGTTAAAATTTGACTCTGTCTCTCAGTTCTACTTTTAAAAACAGTAAGAAACTTTAGTGTAAAGAGCGGGGTGTTGATGAGGAAGCAGCCCCTTTCATATACGAAGTAATTTCTGTACGTTTTAAGTTTTAATGTCGCTCCTTGTTTTCAGTTAAAAAAAACTTGTTTTTTTTATTTATTGCTTTAAGAGCCATGTATCTAATCATTCCTGCGACACATATGGTGTTATCCCAACTTTCGGTTGATAAAGAAAGTTCTTTTTCCGTGTGCCAAGTATGTTGTAGAATAATTGAAGTGAGTTTGAAGTGACATGATGTCTATAAACAGAGTTCTGATATGGATTCTATTATGCAATTGACAGAGATTTTCTTTGTACTATAATGGTATCAAGCTGATTATTGATTATTGATAATTGACTATGAATATAATCGACCAGGTATCATTATTTTAATGTAATGGCCCTGAGCACATCGGTTTTCAAATACCAGACCTGCGCATGAGTTTGGGTCCCCACTTTCTCATCCAGGAAACAATAATCTACAATGGCCCCGAGTCCTCCTCCAATGCACCAAACTATTTTTCAACTTTTTTCCGTGTCTCAAAATCACATTAAAGTTCTTAGAAATGCATTCTAAAGAAAATAATGTATTGTTTCTGAGACGCTGGTCAACTGATGTTAAGCGAAACAATATCGTAACAAATTAATTGCGCAATAAATTTTCAAAAATTTAAGATGGTTTTTTGGTAAATGCTACCAGTGACTTGCTTCTGGTAACCTTTTTCCTAGCATTATTCCAAGGATAAGCAAATCGGTTTCCGAAAACTTTGAGGATTTCAAGACAGATGCGTAACCTGGTATTGCACAATCTTTCGTGTTGTAGGCGAACGAAAGAACCATACAAGCGGGCCCATTTAATAATTTCCAAGGGTTTCTTGGCTTGTTTCCGAGAATTTCAAGAATGATACGTTATCTGGTATTGTGTCATCATTCATCTTCTCGATGAAACAGTACAATGACTAAGAGCTGACCCATATCTTGATTTCCAAGAATTCCTTGGCATGTTTACGAGAATTTCAAGAATAATGCGTTATCTGGTATTACTCAGTCATTCATGTTGTCGGTGAAACAATACAATATGTTCTGTGACAGACCTCATATCTAGTCTTTTAAGATAACGACATTCATGGAAACATGCCAAGTTTATTTTAATAAGGAAACTCTTTAATGGTTATAAGCGCAGGCATGATGTTATCGCAACTTCCGGTTGACACGGTAACTCTTTTTTTCGATTGTCAATTATGTTGTATGATAATTGTAGTGAGTTTGAAGTGAAATGATGCCTAATAAACAAAGTTTCTATATGGATTCTAATATACAATTTGTTGAGATCTTTTTTGTACTATTATGGTATCGAGCCAATTATTGATGACAAAAGCCGGTCTGGTATTATTATTGCATTGCAATGACCCCTGGCACATAGGTTTTCCACTGCCTGGCTTGTGTATGAGCTTGGGTTCCCACAATTTCATCCAGCACCGAAGTCCTGGCCTCCCAAAGGACCAAGTACCCTTCCAGAGCACGAAGTTCCCGTCCAGGGGAACAAAACTGAAGAAATCATGACCGGCCCATACAAATCAAGAAAAATCCCATAGAAACCATAACCAATGTATAAAATTCAGAAATAATAAAAAATGCACAAAAATCCAGATGAATTCATAAAAAACAAGCCCAACCCTAGAAATCCGGACCAAACCATAGAAATCAAGATCAAACGTAGAAACCATGGTCAACCTAAAAAAATTATAACCAATACAAAGAAATCCCGTAGAATTCATAAAAATCAAGATCAAACTGTAGAAACTAAGGCTATAGTCTTGAAATTAGGACAAATTAAAAAAAGACAAAACTGTAGAAATCAGGGCCAACCCTAGAAATTCGGAACAAACCATAGAAATCGAGCGTGTGCGCAAATACGTTTCACCTTCAATTTTTTTTCAAAATGTATTCTGCTTTGTCACGTTTCCAACCCTAGAAACCCACACAAAACCAGAGAAATCGAGCGTGCGCGCACGCATACTGAGCCCAAATAAACCCAACTCAAAATCAGTTAACATAATGTAATCTAAATGAAAAATCAAATGTTCTGTCACCTATAAATTAAAATAATCATATTTAATAATAATCATTATTTATGAGCTCCAAGTAAAGAAAAAAAATGGAATTGTTAGGTTTAACCTTAATTTTTTTTTCAAAGTTTCTTCAGTTTTGTTACGTTTCCTTAAAAAAAATTCTAAGTGTCTTCTGTTTATTACATTTCACCTAAAAACTTTTTTTCAATGTCTTCAATTTTGCAATATTTCACCTTTAAAGTTTTTTTCATTAGTTCTGCTAAAGTAATTTGTTATAAATAATTAATATATTTTTTTTCAAAGTGTCTTTTTTTGTAAATTTTACCTTAAAAGGTTCTTTCAGTGTCCTCTGTGTAATACATTTCACCTAATAAGTTTTTATCAAGGTGTTTTCTTTTTTTAGGTTTCACGTTAAAAAAATTTTTCGAAGTGTTTTCTATTTGTTACGTTTCACCTTAAAAGTTTTTTCAAGTGTTTTCTGATTTGTTGCCTTTCACCTTAGAAGTTTTTTTTCAAAGTGTCTTCTGTTTTGTTCGGTTTCACCTTAAACGTTTTTTAGCAAAGTGTCTTCTGTTTTCTTAGATTTCACCTTAAAAGCTGTTTTTCCGAAGTGTCCTCTGTTTTGTAAGGTCTCACCTTAAAAGTTGTTTTCGAAGTGCCATCTGTTTTGTTACGTTTAACCTTAAAAGATTGTTTTTTTTAATAAAGTGTCTTCTGCTTTGTTATGCTTCACCTTAAAAGAATTTTCAAATGTCTTCATTTTTGTTTCCCCTTAAAATCTTTTTTTTCAAAGTGTTTACTGTTTTATTACGTTTCATCTTAAAAGTCATTTCCAAAATTTTGCTACGCTTCACCTTAAAAGATTATTTTAAGCACCCAAAAGTTCTGGATGAATTCACAGAAATCATAAGCATTGCATAAAAATCCCAACAAATTCAAAAAAATCAGGATCAACCCTAGAAATCCAGACCAAACCGAAGATTTCAAGAAAAGCAAAAGATTTTAAGACTGTCCATAGAAATTCAGAAAATCTCAGAAAAATCATAATCAATACATAGAAATTCAGGGAGATTCATAGAAATCATAATCAATGCATAGAAATCCAGACGAGTACATAAAAATCAAGAATTCGCAGAAATCATAAGCAATGCATGCTTATGATGCAAACTCATACAAATCAGGGTCAGGCCTAAAAATCCAGACCAAACCAAAGACCTCAAGACAAAACTATAGAAACCATGACCGGTCCATAGAAATCCAAAAAAAAAATATCAAGGAAATCATAAACGATGAATAGAATATCAGGAGAATTCATATAAATCATACCGAACGCATCAAAATCCAGTAGAATTCATAAAAATCAGGTCCAACCCTAGAAATCCAAACCAAATCATGGAAATCAAGATCAAACCATAGAATTATAGAAATCAAGACTAAACTGTAGTAATGATGGCCAAATTCTAAAAAATCCTGACCAATACATACAAATTCCGACAAATTCATGAAAATAAAGACCTAACTGTAGTAATTATCGCCATCCTCTTAGAATTCAGACAAAATAGTAAAAATTAAAACCAAACAGTAGAAATCACGGTCAACCCTAAAAATCACGACCAAACCATAGAAATCAAGATCAAACTGTAGAAATCACCTAACCTCTAAAAATCATGTCCAATACAAATAAATCAAACCGAATTAATAAAAACCACAACCAATACATAGAAATCTGGAAAATCCCATAGAAATCATAAGCAATGCATAGAAATGCACAAAAGTTCATAAAAAACAGGGCCAATCCTAAGAAATCCAAACCAAACCAGAGACATCAAGATAAAAATGCAGAAGATATGATCAGTCTATGGACATCAAGACAGTCCCATTGAAATTGTAATCAATGCATATGAATTCAGGAGAATTCATAGAAATCATAACCAATACCTAGAAATCAAGAGAAATTCATAAGAATCAGGGCCAAACCTAAAAATCAGAGTCAAACCTAAGAATCCAAACCAAACGAAAGACATCAAGACAAAACTAAGGAAATCATGACTGGTCCACGTAAATCCAGAAAAAGTCCATAGATATCATAACTAATGCATTGAAATTCAGGGGAATTCATAGAAATCATAACCAATGCATAGAAATCCAAACGAATTCATAAAAATTAGAGCCAATCCTAGAAATAAAAACCAAGCCATAGAAATCAAGACTAAATCATAGAAATCAAAACCGAACTGTAGAAATCATGACCAACCTCTAAGAGACCAAGACCAATACATAGAAATCCCAACTAATTCATAAAAACCAATACCAAACAGTAGAAATTAAGGCTCTCCTCTTGAAATCCAAAGAAATTCATAAAAATCGAGAAAAACATTAGGGGCAAATAGTTGGGGGCATTAGGACCCTGGAGGGGGATTTGTGCCCTGGGGGATTTTGGCCATGGGGGGATTCTGGGCCCTAGTGACCGGTATTGGGTTCTAGAAGAAAATATGCGGAATCAAACTAATGCACAAGCCTGGTAGTCGAAAACCGATGTGATCATGGCCATTACGTTACGATAAGGACACTGAATAAAAAAACAAGTTTTTAATAGAAACTAAGAAGCGACATTAAAACCTAAGACGAACAGAAATTACTCCATATATGAAAGAGGCTGTTGCCTCCTCAACGTATCGGTCTTTGCACAAAAGTTTGACTCTTTCTCTCAACTCAACTTTTAAAACTGTAAAAACTTTAGTATAAAGAGCGGAGCGTTGAGGAGGCACAGTCTCTTTCGTATACGGGGTAATTTCTGTTCGTTTAAATTTTTAATGTCGCTCCTTACTTTCAGTTATAAAAAACTTGTTTTTTTTATTTAATTTCTGAACTTTTTTGAGTTAATGATTTTTTTTATTTCGGCTCTCCAAAGATGAATAATTAAGACGAAATTTGCATGTTGATTTTTTTGGCTAAATAGCTTTCTCATTGTTTTGATCGAACGATTTTGAGAAAAAGGAGCTGGGAAGGAGGCTCAGTTGCCCTCCAATTGTTTGGTTGCTTAAAAAGACAACTAGAACTTTTAGTTTTTTACAAACGTTTTCATCAGTAAAAGATATGCGTAACTTACGAATTAGCTTACGCAACGAACTTCTAATTCTTTTGTTTTTATTATAGTATATGAGTGGGTTTGCCCACTCGTCAATACCTTCTTCTTTGCACTAAAGCTTAAATTCTGTCCAAATTCCTTAAAAATGACCCCTGAATCACAAAGGCCGTAGAAAAAATAACTGAAATTACCAAAATTATTTTAGCGTGGGGTATTAGGAGGAGGTGAACCCCTAATATGCATAATTTTGCTTTACTTTTAGACGGTGTTTCCCCCTATTTTCTAAAATAACGCAAATATTCTCAGGCTCGTAACTTTTGATGGGTAAGACTAAACTTGATGAAATTCATATATTTAAAATCAAAATCACAATGCGATTCTTTTGATGTAACTCTTGGTATCAATTTTTTTTTTAGTTATGGTTACTATTGAGCCGGGTCACTCCTTACTACAGTTTGTTAGCACGAACTGTTTGATACCTGACTAGTGGTTATCATTATCAATTATCAATAATCACGAATCAGATAATCGCTTCGATACCATAGTAGTACAAAAAAGATCACTACCAATGGTATACTAGAATCCAAATCAAAACTTTGTTTATTAGACCTTATGTCACTTCAAACTCAAACCGAATATTGTACAACATACTTGGTAAATGAAATAAGAATTTTCCATATCAACTGGAAATTGCGATAACACCATGGCTGTTCTTGTAACCATCGAAGAATTTCGTTGAGAAAATAAACCTGGCATGTTTCCATGGATGTCGTTATGTCACAAGACCAGATGAGAGGGAGTCGCAGAACGTATTGTATTGTTTCATCGACAGCATGAACGATTACGCAATACTAAATAAAGCATTATCTTTGAAAATCTTGGAAAAATGCCAAGGAATTCTTGGAAATCAGGATATGGGCCCGCTTGTATTCATTGTATTGTTTCATCGAGAACATGAATGATTATGCAATACCAGATAACGTATCATTCTTGAAGTTTTCGGATATATGCCCAGAAATTTTCAAAAATGGTGATATGGGCCTGCTTATAGTCGTTGTATTGTTTTACTGAAAACATGAATGACTACGCAATACCAGATGCCGCATCATTCTTGAAATTCTCGAAATTGTCAGAAACCAGCTTCTTTATTCTTGGAATGATGTAAAAAAAAGTGCCCAGACACAATTCAATGGTACGATTTACAAAAAAAAATCGAACTCCAACTGAGAAAATCGATTGGGCAATTAACTTGGTATGATATCGTGACACTTAACATCACTTGACGAGCGTCCCAAAAAAATACATTGATTTCCTCAGAATGTATTTCCAAGAGCTTAAATGTGATTTTGAGACACGAAAAAAACAATGGTGTGGGGGGCAAACAGTGGGGGACATTTGCCCCCAGGAGGTCGCATTGGGTCCTGGATGGAGATGTGGGGACCCAAACTCATGCGAAATCCCGGTAATAGATAACCGATGTGCTCAGAGTCATTAGATTACAACAATGATAGCTAGTCAGTTGTAGTCATAATGTAATATCCATAATCAACAATCAATAATCGGGTCCATACCATTATAGAACAAAAAATATCTCTACCAATTGTATATTACCATCCATATCAAAACTCCGTTTATTAGACAGCATGTCACTTCAAACTCACATCAATTACTCTACAACATACTTGGCAAACGAAACAAGCATTTTCCCTATCAACCAGAAGTCGGGATAACACCACATGTGTAGTAAGAATGATGAGGTACGCGGCGCTTAAAGTACTATGATACATGTGCACTTAAAGTAATAGGATACTTGTACGCTTAAAGTAATGGGATACCCGTGCTAATAAAGTAATGGAGGTACTGGGCACTTAAAAGTAGAGATGGGATACTACTTATATTCTCTTTCATCAGAAATACGTTAAACTTAAAATTGTTTTATTTCTTAGCCAAAGAGTAGAAATGCTGACCATGACAACTTGGTTAATTATTACACTGGTTTAATTACAGCGTCCACATTATGGAAATTCCCTCGCATCAGAGATTTTCTTACCTTTAGAAGTCTAAAAGCTATTTCTTACCTTATTAAAAGTGAAACTGTCGTCAACTCCTACATCTGACCAATCAACTAATGTTGTTGCCAGCAGTTTAAAGGCATCTGGATATTTGTCCCTCATATTTTCTGCTACAGCAAAGCCATCCACTAATTGGTTTTCACCTTTTTCAGCTGAAGTCATATCTTGCGCTATACAATGAAGGATGTTTACCTTCGAAGAAGATACAGTTTTCATAAGGCTCCTCAGCAAGTCTGACAACATCCAGAGGATTCAGACAAATAAAACACATATTTTATCAGCAATACGTCCATAAATACTGTTGCGATATGTGGAGAGATTTGCAAAAAAAGAGCTATGAGAAATTTGTCGACTTCTCTCGCAGAACTTAAGCTATCAAATAATTCAAGCGGTTGTTTGTTTGACTGGCTACAACATCAAAATCTTGATTTATTAAAGGCTATACCATAATAGAAACTATAGAAAAATTTACTACAATTATCATTTTAAGAAAAAACAAAAACAAGAAAACAACATCGGTATATACATATATATATATATATATATATATATATATATATATATATATATATATATATATATATATATATATATATATATATATTAGCTCATTGAGGTTATTATCCCTATAATAAGCTGACTTAAAGAGTTCGGCTTCAAAAATAGTAGTTTTCAAATTAGAAATTTGAATTTAGCTTTGAATATGTCACTTCGACTTGAATTTGGTTCATCAAAATTCTCCATTAAAAATATTAGATTCGTCTGCTATAAAACCTATCTACACGAACAGTTTCTCTCTGATAATTCCCATTTGACATGCGGCTATTTTGCTAACGTTTCCAGCAGCTAAACATTTTTGGACCGATTGTTTTGTTTTTATATATCTCTTTTAATTCATGCAAAACTCGAGTAAAATCTTAACGAGAACGACATTGAAAAATTACTGCAAGGGGAAGGGTGTATTACTGCAAAATAATCCAGTTTAGTTCAAAAATCGTTTAGAATATTCAGAATAAGTATTGAAACCAGCAAAGTCTATAATATACTAGCCAGGTTACATATAGGGAGCAAGCACAGACTGATCCAACTAACATTGGCTCATTTCTACCTATCAGTCGTTTTCCGGCACAGAAAAAGTATCTTAATATTTACTGAACAAGCCGTCTACAAATACCTAGAATGAAGCAGGCTATCTTATACAAGCACAGTGCCTTTTCAAAGGACGAAGAATGGTACTAAACTGCCCAATTGGGCAGTACCAGAAATAGAAACAGTTTCTGCCAGAGGGATGTGGTTTTCGGATTTTGCTTTCTTACAATTTTGTAAAAGATTTTGATTCTGTTTAGCAAAAGGGCATTTTGCCAAACGAACCAACAAATTGCAGCAGGACCAAGTGCATTATTTACTGAAAGGGTTTTACTTTTTGTATCACCGCTCATAAATAGTTAACTTTGGCGGTTCAACATCAAAAGGATATCATGTGGCAGCAAGAGTGCTCCGAAGAGATGTAGTTGGGTTAACCCTTTTTGTCCTTTTTTCCTTTAATTAATTATTTAGGCAATAATCTTCGAAATAATACTCGTCATTTCGTCAACAATAGTCGACAAACATAGTTTGATTTAAAAACATGATATTAACACCACAAAGAATAGAGATCTTAAGAACACAAAATTGGAGCTTCAGGTTAATCTTTCGATAATGGAGGCTTATGCTCATTCAATAGCGAAATATTTCATAACAGACAAAAACAAGCTACTTTTAACTAGAACCAGTATACGGAGAATACTGAGTCATTCTTCTCTTTTTCTCAGATTAATTAAAAAAAAACCTTTCCAAAAGAGAAGTTTTCTAAAGAAAAGTAAGCCCCATATCAAACAGCTCGTGGTAACGATAAATAAGATAAGATTTATTCATCACGAAACACACATACAATATTACATTTTACTATTTCCCCAAAGGCTCTTTGGCCTGTAAAAAAGGGGAAAATGAACGAGCCACTTACTCAGAGAAGAAAGAAAAATAATCACTTACTCACAGAGAGAAGAGCAAAAAGGAGAAGAGAGGAAAATATAAATAAAATGAAAAACTATAGAAAACAAAACTAAATAGACTAATAGATTGAATAGACTAAATTAATTATGTAGATCTGTAGATAAAATAGACTCCAATGAAATAATAAGGAAATATATATGCATACATACACGCATATACACATATAAAAAGAGATAAAATAATTTCTAAGAAGCCAATGAATTTTTAATAATTTTTTTGAACAAACCGAATGAGTGGTACCTTCGAGCTGATTCGGGCAACATATTCCATACAATATAACTCGCAATTAAAGGATTAAAGTCTGACCTTACACAAGGAGTAAAAGGAACTTGAATATGATTTTCGGTATTGCGGAGATTATAAGTATTCTGATCAAAGGTGAAAGATGGCTGAACACTTAGGGGACGGGGGAGGTCACCATGAAGCTGAGAAAAAGTAAAACATGCACACGAAAGAATATACAGTGACTCGAGATCAAGTAATGGGATAACTCTTGAACGGTTAGTTTCCTTAATGAGGTTTCTAGCTTTATTATAAACCTTAGAAAGTGGTTTTAACAGTGAAGGAAAGGTTGACATCCATACTATTGGACAGTAGGAAACGTAAGATCGGATCAAGGAGTGAAAAAGGATTTCCAAAATTGATCCTGGGAAAATATGTTTGAGTTTCCTTAAAATACCGAGACTCCTGCATATCTTCATTTTAATCAAATCAATGTGACGCTTGAAAGACAAGTTTTCATCAACAAGAATGCCCAAAAAACGAACATATCGATCTTTAGATCTGTGAATTATCCCATTTGGCTGATGAATTTCTGATAACTTGGGATAAATCTGAAGAACATGCGAAAATATCAAAAAATTGGATTTTGAATAATTTAGGGTAAGAAGATTAGCATCAAGCCATGAAATTTCTCTCTCAAACAAGTATTCCAAGTTTAATCGAAGCTCGGATTCACAGTTTCCCGAAGTGCCGAGTGTGCTATCATCAGCAAAACAAACAAGGACATCAGAAGATGGTGAACTATAGCTGGCACTATGGGCAAGGGAAGGTTTAGGATGACAGAGTCTACAGCAATGAATAGGTTTCTGCTTTTTTACTGCGTAAAAAAGATCATTTATATAAATCAAAAATAGCACTGGCCCTAAAACTGATCCCTGAGGGACGCCAAAATTCACTTGTGATTGACAGAAATTAAATTGTGGATTGACAGAAATTAGCCTATCATTCAAATAAGATTGAAACCGAGAAAATACATTACCCCTAATGCCAAAATGAGACATCTTCGATAGAAGAATTTCATGGGTTAAGGAATCGAATGCCTTGCGAATATCCAGGAATATAGCAGCCGGAATTATTCCCGAATCCAATTCAGAATGTATAAAATTCAAAAGGGTCATACAGGCATGCTCAGTGGAGTGCTTCATTCGGAAACCAAATCGAAAATCATGAAGAAACTCTTTAGATTTTAGAAATTTAAGCAGACGAGAAAGCATAGCCTTTTCGAAGATTTTACTAAATACTGATAAAATTGAAATTGGTCGATAATTTGCTGGATCATTTCTTGGTCCACCTTTATACAGAACAATAATCCGAGCACGCTTGAGAGGATCTGGAAAAACCCCATATTTAAATGAAAGATTAACAAGTTTTGTAAGAGGCACAACTATTGAAGGAAGAATAGATTTAACTACCTTAGTAGGAATAGAATCTGGCCCAGATGAAGATGAGTCTTTCAAGCCATTAACAATTTTAGTAATTTCAATTTCTGTTACTGGCTCTAGAAACATAGACTTAGCACAAGACGGCCCGAGGTAAGATATAAAGTCCGACTTAGACCGAGATAAAGTAGCTGTGGAAGCGATATTATTACCAATACTAGCGAAGAATGAAGTAAATGCTTCTTGGACATTAAGCTCACCCTCTATAGTCTCATCACCAATGACCAGACTCATAGGTAAAGAGCTATATTGAGAACCAGGTTTAAGCACAGAATTTATTACCTTCCAAGTTTTACGAATATCCTTATTACACGCAGCAAAATTATTTAGATAATAGAGAGAGAGATTGGGCTTTCCTACACAAGGAAATATATATATTCCGGTAAATCTTGAATTGACAAGGACGAATAGCACTCGTTGAAAGTGTAGCGCATTTATAATACCTCCAGAGATTATTTTTCCTTCTCCAGCTTTTGAGAAGTCCGGATGTCATCCATGGGTTTAGAGGAATAATCCTTTTAGACCTGCGATTAGAAGGTGGTACTTTACCAATGCTAAGAATAGCCTCTTTTATGGTTCCATAAAACGACTCAAATAAACAAGAAAAATGTTTGTCATTATCAAATAAGCTCCACGAATTTTTCGCTAATTTAGAACCAAGAAGAGATAACTCATTCTCACCAAACCTAATATAATAGGAATCAAACACTTGAGCCCGGTTATTCCTTCCCCGATTAAAACTGAACCGAGAATATATGGGAAAATGATCGGAGATATCAGTAACTAAATTTGAGTTTTTCTTCAAGCAAAGCGTAGAGAAGATATTGTCAATCAAAGAAGCTGTAACATTAGTTACTCGTGTGGGGATGGATGTAGTTGGTAGAGTTCCTGCGGCAAGCATGGTTGAAAGAAAATCAACTGAAGCCGAAGAATTTGAATCCATCAAATTTATATTAAAGTCACCCATTATGATTAGCTGACACGGACGTTTCAATATTATGTCAAGTATTTCCTCAAGATTCCGAAGAAACAACGAAACCGCGCCAATAGGAGAAGATAAATATTGCCTATGATTAGATCAATACCATTAACTCTGATTTCTATAAATTGTGACTCAAAGATACCTTCAAAATTCCTTGATAAGTCATCCCGTAAGCAATAATGCAAATTACTAGATATATACATAGCAAGACCTCCTTTAGCCATCTTGCAGCGGTTTATATGTTCCATTTTGTAGCCATGGATATCCAATAGCATTTCATTGTCAGAATCCAAAAACGTCTCGCACAAACCAACAACATCAGGCTGTCCATCCGAAACTATTTGTCTTAAATTATCTATTGACGGGGAAAGACCCTGAATGTTAAGCTGAAGTGCAGTCAGAGAATAATTTCCTTTGGTAACCTCCTCTCTCCCCAATTCCGAAACATATTTACTATTACAAACAGGGTTTATATTAGTCAGGTTTTGATTAACCTGACCCACAGAATTATTCACAATACTAATTAGATCAAAATGATCATTTTCAAGCTCGCAAAGGCGTCTCTCACGACTTAAAATATTGACAAAAGCAGGTTTTACTTGGAGTCCATTTAAATCACCAGATGAACAAAAAAGAAATCTTTACCTAAATCTATTACGAAAGAAAAACCTGTCAAAGGATTATAAACACATAAATAATTAATAGCACAGAAGGTACTATCGGGATGAACCATGAGCATGAAAAAAAAATAAAATAAAATAAATAAATGAAACGAAATAAAAAGAAACTGTAAAAAAGAATGACTTAGGAAAGGATACGCATCAAGAAAATATTAACCAGTCACATACTAATACATCCATGCAAATAATTTATTTTGTGTATACGAGTTTCACCAGGAACTTTGGCTAGAATTTGACCATGATCAGACCAAACACTTCTTGGGCCAAAGGTGCTACGAGCCGCATTTAATAGATCCCGACGCTTTTTAGTTAGGTTTTCTAAAACAAATACACCTGCCTTTGCCAACTTACTTTTTGCTGCCAACACTTTACGAGCAGTATCTAAGCTTGAAAATTTTACTAGAACTGGGGCGATTTTCACATTCTCAGTTTGATTAGCAGGCATGCGGAATCGATTAGCCTTTAAGAGGTCCATTTCTTTAAAATCTTGCAAGCCCATTATTTGTGTTATCACTCCATTAAGATCTTCTCTCAGTTCCACATTGGGGTTTGGTTTCACACCGTAGAAAATTAGGCTATCAAGTAAGGCATCCTGATCTAGTTGGTCAAACTTGTCTTCTAATTTAGAGATTTTATTTTCAAGCAAGTTCACTGCATTATAAAGTTTTCTAAGGGTTGTTTCAATTTTTTCAAATTTGGCATTATATTCAAGGGAAATCGAATTATAAACTTCGTTCACAATATCTTCACTGATAATTTCCGAAGCGCGGCGATCTTTCATTGTATTTGATACGACACGAGAAATATCATTCATTAGGTTAGACTTAGTGCTCATTAGTTCCTCTTGAGTTTCATTTATTATTTCTTTTAAAGTTGATGCTGCTGCAGAAGTTGGAGTTAATGGTGCTAGGCTGGATTTTCCTTTAGTTTTAGCGGGTAGTGATAAGTAGGACTTACTTAGAGTCTTGAAAATATCAGGGGACAAGCGCTGCTCTTCAAAAGCCTTATTTACATCTTTATCTGTCCTCGCACAAGCTTCTTTAAAATGGTCATTCCAGTTGCGGATGTGTGCTTCAGCTATATTATGCTCCGAGTGGGTGCCATAGCAAAAGACTAGATATCTAGCTTGATTTTTCTGGTCTTTGGTGGTTTTAATAACTACCGATGGCCATAAGGGATATCCTTGAAATGAAGCTAGGACAAGATCAAACGGTTTGTATTTTGCCATTTTACAATCTTCAGTCACAATGGGGGAGGGGGGTGAACACTACAGGTAACAAATTTCAACAACAGAATGTTCCAATTTGCCGCCCCAAAAGTACTCCCAGGGGTCATCGTATCGACTAAGTGGTCCTAGAATGTAGCAAGAGGGCTCATTCTAACGGAAATGACAAATTCTAGTGCCTTTTTTAAGTAACCAAAAAATTGGAGGGCACCTAGCCCCCCTCCTACGCTCATTTATTCCCAGATTCAACAGATCAAAATTTTGATACAGCCATTTTATAGTCGGAAACCATAATAACTATGTCTTTGGGATGACTTACTCCCCCACAGCCCCAGGGGAGGGACTGCAAGTCACAAACCTTGACCAGTGTTTACACACAGTAATGGTTATTGGAAAGTGTACAGACGTTTTTCAGAGAGATTATTTTGGTTTGGGGGAAGATTAAGGGAGGGGGCTAAGTGGGAGGATCTTTCCTTAAAGGAATATATCATGGGGAAGAGAAATTCAATGAGAAGGGCGCATCTACCATTATTTAAAAAAATGAAAAAATAAACTTGAAAAAGTTTTTTCAGCTGAAAGTAAGGAATAGCCTCAAAACTTAGAACAAACAGAGATTGTTACGCACATGGGGTGTTCATCTCCTCCAAAATACCTCGCTCTTTACGCTAAACTATTTTTAGTAATTCCAACTATTTATTCTACGGCTTTTCTGATTCAGGGGTCATTGTTAAAGGGTTGGGAAGAAATTTAGTGTAAAGTGCTTTAGTGTAAAGAGTGAGGTACTAGCGAGGGGAAAAACCCCCTCATATACATAAAAAAATACAAAAAATAGAAGTCCGTTGCGTAAGTTAATTCTTCTGTTGCATGTATTTTTTACTAATAAAAACGTTTGTTAAAAATTAAAAGTTCTAGTTGCCTTTTGGAGCAACTCGTAAACTATTGCCCTTTTTTCTCAAAATCGTCCGATCAAAACTAAGAGAAAGCCATTTAGCCAAAAAACGAATTAATGCAAATTTCATTTTAATAATTTCTATGCGTAGAGCCAAAATCGAACATGCATTAATTAAAAAACATTCAGAAATTAAATTACATTTTTTTCTTAAATGAAAGTAAGGAGCAACATTAAAACTTAAAAGGAACAGAAATTACTCCATGTATGAAAGGGGCTGTTCCCTTCTCAAAGCCCCGATCTTTACGCTTAAGTTTGACTCTTTCTCTCAAATATACTTTATTAAACAGTAAAAAAAAAATTGCGTAAAGACCGGGGCGTTGAGGAGGGAACAGCCTCTTTCATACACGGTGTAATTTCTGTTCGTTTTAAGCTTTAATCATGCTCCTTACTTTCATTAAAAAAAACTAGTTTTTTTTAATTAAACTAAGATCAGAAGAAATAGAAACATACAACAAGAGCTAAGAGCTTATATCGCACTTGTGACGAGGCAAGAAGAGCTAAGAGCCAAGAGCTCATATGGTATGAGCTCTAACAAAATTCTAAGAATCAATAGATTGATTTAAAAAGATAATCAGAGGCTTAATGCCGGTCAGGATTTAAAATAAGAGCTCTGAGTCACAATATCCTTCTAAATATCAAAATTCATTAGGATCCGATCACCCACTCATATTATTATAAGTAAATAATTTTGTCTAATTTTTCCTCTCCCTTTAGCTCCCCAGATGGTCGAATCTGGGAAAATGACTTTATCAAGTCAATTTGTGCAGCTCCCTGACATGTCTACCAATTTTCATCGTCTTAACATGTCCAGAGGCACGAAACTCGCCAAGTCACAGAACCCCTCTCCCTATCTCCCCCAAAGAGAGCGAATCCAGTACGGTTACGTTAATCACGTATCAAGAACATTAGCTTATTCTATTCACCAAGGTTCATCTCGATTCCTCCACTACAAGTGTTTTCCAAGATTCCCACTCCAACTCCCCCCAAAGTCAAAAGATCGGGTCGGGATTTGAAATAAGGGCTCTGAGACACAAATTCCTTCTAAATATCAAATTTCATTAGGATCCGATCACCTATTCGTAAGATAAAAATACCCCAATTTTTACGTTTTCCGAGAATTCCGGTTTCCCCTCCAACTCCCCCCAATGGCACAGGATCTCGTCAGAATTTAAAATTAGAGCTTTAAAACACAAGATCCTCCAAAATGTCAAATTTCATTAAGATCCGATCACCTATTCGTAAAATAAAAATACCCCAATTTTCACATTTTCAAAGAATTCCGGTTTCCCCCTTCAACTCCCCCCAATGTCACAGGATCTGGTCGGAATTTAAAATTAGAGCTTTAAAGCCCAAGACCCTTCTAAATATCAAATTTCATTAAGATCTGGCCACCCTTTCGTAAGTTACAAATACCTCAATTTTCAAAATTACCCCCCCCCCAACTCCACCAAAGAGAGCAGATTCGGTCCGGTTATGTCAGTCGCGTATCTTAGGCAGGTGTTTATTCTTCCCATCCAATTTCATCATGATCTCTCCACTTTAAGTATTTTCTAAGATTTCCGGTCCCCTCCCCCCCCCCAAATGCCCCCAAATGACGCTGGATCCGGTTGAGATTTAAAATAAGTGATCTGAGTTACGAGGTCCTTCTATATACGAAGTTTCATAAAGATCCAATCACTCCTTCGTAAATAAAAAATACGTCATTTTTTTCAGAATTACCCCCCCCCCCCAATAGAGCGGATCCGTTCCAATTATGTAAATCACGTATCTAAGACTTTTGCTTATTTTCCCCATCAAGTTTCATCTCGATCCCTCCAATCTAAGCGTTTTCCGTAATTCTAGGTTCTCCCACCCCAAACTCCCCCTAATGTCACCAGATCCGGTTGGGATTTCCAATAAGAGCTTTGAGACACGATATCCTTTTAAATATAAACTTCATTGAGATCCGATCACCCGTTCGTAAGCTAAAAATACCTCTTTTTTCTAATTTTCAGAATTCCCCCCCCCCCTTACTACCCCAAAGAGAGCGGATCCGTTCCAGTTATGTCAATCATATATCTATAATTTTGCTTATTTTTTCCACCAAGTCTCATCCCGATCTCTCCACTTTAAGTGTTTTCCAAGATTTTAGGTTTCCCCCTACCAACCCCCCCCCTCCCAAAGTCACCAAATCCGGTCAGGATTTAAAATAACAACTCTGAGACACAATATCCTTCCAAACATCGAATTTCATTAAGATTTGATCAACCATTCGTAAGTTCAAAATACTTCAATTTTTCTATTTTTTCGAATTAACGGGTAGGTCGAATTAAAGTAGCAAAACCGGGACCGACAGACAGAGCGACAGAATTTGCGATTGCTATATGTCACTTGGTTAATATCAAGTGCCATAAAAAATCAAAACACAAAAAGACCATAAATTACTATTCAAGAATAAATGAAACCCAAAACGAGCAGCAATTGAATGAACAATCATAGAAAAAACATACAACAGGTAGTTATTTGAATGAATAAATAAATGTTAAAACGACTAAAGCTTAAGTTGAATATGCAAATCAAGCTTGAAAAGAACAAATATTTCGGCAAACAAGACTTTGGGTTTTGCCTTCCTCGCTCACTGTAAAAGTCTCAAACCTACTGCTCCATTGGCGGTTTACTGAAAACTATAGGTGTCTTGAATAGTCTTGGAAAGTGCAAATACAATCAAAATAAATGTTTTATGTATAACGTTATTAATTGTTGAAAGATTATTAATTCAAGACTTTATTTCACTGTAATTTTATTTTCAATTTCGATGCTAATATAACTGAAAAAGAAATATTTCCAATATAATTCGTTTTCAGTGAAGCACCAATGACGTAGTAGGCTTTAGACTTTTACAGCTAGGGAAGTAGGCAGCATCCGAAGTCTTGTTTGTAGTGAAGTTACATTATCTTGAGCCGTCTTGGAAAGAACTAATGAAATTAAAATGAATCAAACAGTTCGTGATAACGAACTGTAGTAAGGAGCGACCCGGCTCAATAGAAACCAAAACTCTAAAAAATGGAATTTTGATACCAATAGCTACATCAAAAGAATCGCTTTTTAATGTTGATTTTAAATATATAAGTTTCATCAAGTTTAGTCTTACGCACCAAAAGTTAGGAGCCTGAGAAAATTTGTGTTATTTTAGAAAACAGGGGAAAACACCCCCTAAAAGTAATAAAATTTAACAAAATCACACCATCAGATTCAGCGTATCAGAGAACCCTACTATAGAAGTTTCAAGCTCCTATCTACAAAAATATGGAATTTTGTATTTTTTGCCAGAAGGCAGATCACGGATGCGTGTTTATTTGTTTGTTTGTTTTTTTTTTTTTTTCTTCTTTTTTTTTCCCCAGGGGTCATCGTATCGACCCAGTTGTCCTAGAATGTTGCGAGAGGGCTCATTCTAACGGAAATGAAAAGTTCTAGTGCCCTTTTAAGTGACCAAAAAAATTGGAGGGCACCTAGGCCCCCTCCCACGCTTATTATTTTCCCAAAGTCAACGGATCAAATTTCAAGATAGCCATTTTATTCAGCGTAGTCAAAAAACCTTATAACTATGTCTTTGGAAACGACTTACTCCTCCACAGTCCCCGTGGGAGGGGCTACAATTTACAAACTTTGACCAGTGCTTAAATATAGTAATGGTTATTGGGAAGTGTACAGGTGTTTTCAGGAGGATTTTTTGGTTGGGGGAGGGGTTGAGAAGAGGGAGATATACTGGGGGAACTTTCCATCGAGGAATTTGTCATGGGGGAAGAAAATTTCCATGAAGGGAGTGCAGGATTTACTAGCATTATTTAAAAAAAAAACAATGAAAAAATTAATATGAAAAAGTTTATTTCAGCTGGAAGTAAGGAGCAGCATTAAAACTTAAAACGAACAGAAATTATTACCCATATGAGGGGCTCACCTCCTCCTAATACCTCGCTCTTTACTCTAAAGTATTTTTAGTAATGTCAACTATTTATTCTACGGCTTTTGTGATTCAGGGGTCATTCTTAATGAATTGGGACAAAATTTAAGATTTAGTGTAAAGAGAGAGGTACTGACGAGAGGGCAAACCCCTCTCATATGTGTAATAAAAACATGAGAATAAAAGATTCTTTACGTAAGCTAGTTTATAAGTTACGTATATCTTTTACTAATAAAAAGATTCGTAAAAAATTAAAAGTTCTAGTTGCCTTTTTAATTAACTAAAAAATTGGAGGGCAACTAGGCTTCCTCCCCCACTCTTTTTTTCTCAAAATCATTCAATCAAAATTCTGAGAAAGCCATTTAGCCAAAAAAAAAAAAAAAAATGCAAATTTCGTTTTAATTATTTCTCTGCAAAGAGCCAAAATCAAAACATGCATTGATTCAAAAACGTTCAGAAATTAAATAAAAAAAACAAGTTTTTTCAACTGAAATTAAGCAGCGACATTAAAACTTAAAACGAACAGAAATTACTTCGTATATGAAAGGGGCTGCTTCCTCATCAACGCCCCGCTCTTTACGCTACAGTTTATTACTGTTTTAAAAAGAAGAGTTGAGAGAGAGTCAAACTTTAGCGTAAAGAGCGGGGCGTTGATGAGGAAGCAGCCCCTTTCATATACGAAGTAATTTCTGTTCGTTTTAAGTTTTAATGTCGCTCCTTACTTTCAGTTGAAAAAACTTGTTTTTTTATTTAATATTAGATATATAACGATAATAAGTGCTAAAAGCTCACCAGCTGAAGACTTTGTTTCACTCAGGGCCGAATTTAAAGCTCTGTGACACTTCTAGGCCCAAGCATTTTTGCCGCTGCGTTGTTGCAAGTTTTTAGAGAAACCCCAAAAACTTCGGGAATCGTGAAAGCCGCGGGGCAATTTTCATATCCTTTTCAATGATATGATAATTACAAGAATAATATTTTTATATAATTCGTTTTAGTAAAATCCCAAATGCGCAGTAGGTCTTGTGCTTTTAGTGATGAATATCAAGTGTCTTGAACAGTTTCAGAAATAGCTAAAAAAAATTAAATTGAATTCCCATGATTTTTGGAATAGAGTATCGTTAATAAGTTTTTATTTGGTTTGGAGAGGGGCATGGAGGGAGGGCTAGGGGTCAGCTCCCATGATTGATGGAATACAATATCGGTAAAAAGTTTTTTTGTGGGGAGGGGTCAACGATGGAGGCAGGGCCAGGGTTGAACCAATATGTTTCATTACTGATTTTTGGGGGATGGATATAGGGCCATGGGAAACCAGGGATGAGCTTCCCTAAGTTTTAGAATAAAATATTGTTCATAAGTTGTTGTTGCTTTTTTATGGGGGGAGATTTCGAGCCAAGGATGGCTGGGGTAGGTTGTCAAAATTTTTGGAATAAAATATCGCTAAAAAATTTGTGTTTGTGCGTGTGTGTATGGGGGGGGGGGTCAAGCCATGCAGAGAAGGCCAGGGGTCAGCTCGCTAAGGTTGAGGGATAAAACATAATCCAGAAGTTTTTAGTGGGACCGAGGATTTGTTTTATCTGATCTTTTAGCTTTTTTCAGAACTATCGTATAGGAGCCTTACATGCCCCCTGGGCAAAACATACAACACTTGCCCCAGGATTCTAGGTGGTTGTGTTGACCCTGAAGTTTTTGTTAGTCGTTCTTTTGACTTATTTGAACAAGATGTTTATAAAAAAAGAGATCTCAAAAATTCGATCGAATGAATTTGGGGTAGCGATGGCAGGAGGGCTAGTTGCCCTTCGATCCCTTTTCACTCTTAAAAAAGGAACTACAACTTTCAAGTTCCAATAGAATGAGCCACAGACAAAGTTTTACGATGATTTCTCCCATAAAAACCTTATATGGCCCCAGGACATAATTTACAACAGTTGCTCCCATCTTCTGGCCCCCAACATTTGTCCTCGGCGTTTTTATAATATGTCTTTGGTCTATTTTGAACAAAATTAAAATATAAAAATTTGATCGGACTTCAAAGACGGTTGGTGGGGGGGGAGTCATCAGATTATTTTTGACTCACATAAAGGGAACTAGAACTTGAAATTTCTAGTCATTTGAGTCACGTCCAAATTTAACCTCTTTCATAAAAACCTCATAAGCCTCTGGGCATAATTTACGAGCCTTCCCCCGGGCTCCGGGGGGAGTATGTTGACCCCGAAGTTTTTATTATCTGAATGTTGGACTATTTCAAACAAAATGGCTGTCTCAAAATTTTGATTGATTACGTTTGGGCAAAAGAAGGTTTGTGTGAGGGGGGAGGGTAGATGCCCTCCTTTCACTTTTGACTCTTAAAAAGGCAACTATAACTTTCAATCAATCAATCAATCAATTTATTTATAACCCATCTACAAAAAGAGGGCGGAACGCCCTTAAGATGGAGTAATAAGAGAAAAAAAAGGTACAAATAAATACAAATCAACACAATCAAACAATTAAATAAGTAATGCTGACCATGGGTGAGACACTATCGACATAGAAGAACGAAAATCATGAAGCCTTTTATCAATAATAGATGTAGGAGAAACTAGGCGGAATTTGTTCACTAAGTAACTATTTCTAGTCCAAGGAGGGTAACTGAGAAGGAATTTAGCATAACGAAAATATACTCTACGAACAGATAGTTTCTGAGGTTCACTAAAAAACTGCCAAACCGGACAAAGAGAAAGGAGATGAGGTACAACTAGGCTATTATAAATTTTCGCAAGATTTAATTTATCAATATGTTTAATATTAGATGCAATTGAAGCATATGCAATTCTCAGTTTTTTCTTCAAAAGTTCAAGGGATAAATTCACAGTTTCTTTCATATTTTTTTCAATAGGCATTCCAAGGTAAACTAATTTTTGAGAAAGGGGGACATGAACATTAGCTAAGGATAAAAATAGGGCCATTTGTCTCTTCAAAATTGAAAGCTACAACAGCAGTTTTATCAACATTGAAAGAAAGCCCAATATTTTTATATTCATTATAAAGCTGATTAAACGCGTTTTCACATCCACTAAAAGTACGGCTTAGATTCAAAACGTCATCTGCAAAAGTTATTAAAGACAAGTTAAATCCACGGTGAATACAACTAAAATTAACAGAATTTTGGGCATTTAAAACAGATTTATTAAATAAAGAAGGTGAGGTAAGGCCACCTTGACGGACTCCTTTCAAAATATCAAAAAGGGAAGATCCCCCCTTTAACTTCGCCTTAAGGTGATGGTTCATATACAGAAGGCACTTCAATATACAAAAATTTACCCCTCTTTTATACGCTTCAAATAAAACTTGGGAAAAAATGCAAGAGTCGAAAGCACGAGCAACATCTAAAGCACAAAGTATAATATGGGATCTACTTCTTTCTGCATCAGCAAGAACATTCATTAAAGCAAAAAGGGCATGCTCCCGGCTAATACCTTTTTGGTAACCAAACTGGTGGGGTGGGACATAACATTTAGAAACAATTTCATCCAAAATAACTGACTCAAACAATTTAAAAATAGTACAATAAACTGTTATAGGTCGGAAGGAATCACACGAAGTAAAATCCTTTTTGCCTTTTTTCGGGATGGAACGACTCCGTTTTCAATAGACATTTGAAAAAGTAGAGATAAATGATTAAAAAGAAGAGCACTTGCATAATCAAAATGTCTGGCAGTAATTCCATCACCTCCCGCGGAATTTCTTTTCTTTAGTTTTTGACAATAAAACGATACATCAATTGGCTTAATTATAAATGTAAAAGGTTCGTGTTTCTTCAGACAAGCACTTAATTCTTTTCAAATTTTGACTCAAGAGCAGGATCGGGAGAAGAAAACTCATGCTTATAATAATTTATCCACTCAGTCTCAGGAATATTATTTGCACTAATGTGTTCACAAGGGCGTTCAAAGTTTTTCCAGAGCTTCGAAGGGTTCTCTGTGATTTTATGAGCGTTTTTCTCAATAAGATCAACCTTATGTTTTCTTAACACTTTAGCAAAAAAACGTTTAGAACGTAGCCGCAGACCATTTATAGTCCCAGACTTAGGCCTACCGCAATCCCTCCAAATATTCAGCCAAATTTTAGAAGACTCGCACGCAGAAATAAGGGAAGGGTTTTTTGACCAACCCTGAACTTGAGAGACCTTCCTAATACGCTTGCACGGGACAGCTGAAACTTCAGCACACTTTAATGCATGGTTAATTTCAGCTAGATAGGTGGTAAGTCCGATGGTTATTTCTTTTTCACTAAGGCCAGAGCGCGTGCACAACAAATGAAAGGGCACCTTTATTTTATTTAATATTCTGTCACATTCAAAACGAAACATCTCGCGGTTAACTTCTTTCCAGTCTTTTATATAAAACCACTTTTTATCTGGCTGTTTAGGGGCATGAAATGAAGCATTTATTTTCAACTTTATTGGAAGGTGAACCGAATAAAAGCCATCACAAATTACCTCGACAGTTTCACAGGGGAAAGATGCAATAAAATGATCAAGGTTAGAAGTCGCTGACAGGACACCAATAAACGTGAAAGTTTCTGTTTTATCAGCAACTGAGTAGGAAGGGGGGAGGGAATTCAGAAGGAGTTGGGTTTTTGACGATGAACTGTCTGTTAAGTCACAATTAAAGTCTCCCGCAATCAAAACTCGAGCATTTGGACGCTTTGAAACTCCCTTCACAAAAGTCGCTAGCTTTTTGCAAGCATTTATGAATTTATTCTCTGATTGCGAAGAGCAGTAATTAGTTGGCAGGTAAACGTTTATACAGATTAGGTCCGAAAATTCGGCAGCAATGAAATGGTCATTCGACTCAAGGAGATTGACGGGAAATTGTGAAATAATAGCTAATCCGCCTGAAGGTCGGCCACGGCTCTTATTCATTTTCGCTGGGTGAAATAAGAGAAAAGAATTCTGTGAAATGCTGAGTAAATTTTTTCTTTCATGAGACAAAAAATGTTCTTGCAGAAAAATTATTTCATTTGTACTTAAAAGTTCAGAGAGGACTAGGCCTTTGTCAACCACTTTGCCATTGATATTCCATGATAAGAGACTTAAGGCTCGAGCCATTATGCTGACTTAACTTTACTTAAAAGTCCTTGGGCGACTGAACATTTGAAGCTGTAACAGGGATGATCCTGTGATTTGCGCAAATAGCTTCATTTTTGCAGCTACTGGATTTATGTCCGTAAGCTTGACACTTGAAACATCTTACCGGGAGGGAGAGATACTCAGCCACTTTGATCCTCTCATAATCTATGACTGGGGGATTTTTTATGGTATTCATAAGATCAACATTGGTTTCAAATTTCAATCGAAACGAGCGGATGTTGCCAATCTGTCTTGAACTGACACATTTAGGAATCAGTGCGCAAAGTTCATCGTCATTTATATTGCTAGGAACAAATCGAGCAATACCGAGGTGAGAGGGGCTCCTGATTGTTGCAGAAAGAGATTTATCACCGTTCTGAAAGACCCCGACAAGAGTTTCTGCATCAGCCTTGCTAGCTGTAACAACTCGCCAATTATCTTTTCTGGGCTGAACTTCGACAATTTTAGAGCACTCTCTGCCACACATTTTTTGCAAAAAGTCTTTCCTCAAATCGGACTTCGTGAGGTCAGAGGGCAAATTCTTGAGTACCACTGCATATGAGGGCTTTGTTTCAGTAACTGTAGGAACAATCGAGGGGGCGGGAGGGTCCTTATTCATGAAATTGTCTAGCTTATTACAAACTTCTGTAACTTTTCTGGTGATTACCGCAGCTATCTCACCAGGACAGATAGGGACTTCGTCAGGTTCAACTATCACAAAGACTGGCAGCTCAAAGTTACGTTGCTCACAAAGTTCAAGTACCTTTAACATTTCGTTAATATTGTCTTCGGCACTTTTTTTAATTGACACTCTATTGGTGTATGAGCAGAAGACCACAGTATCCCCTTAGCCTTGATTATATCGTCCTTTGTAAAAAAAACTCGCATGCTTTACGACTTATCTCGTCACTCTTATTTCCAGCTTTTCGAGCACGATTTAAAAAGTTCAAAATCGGATTCCAAACTAATTTCTCCGACAAAATCTCTTTGTTTAATAAATCACTAAGTCCCCAGGGAATTTGCACTCAAATACCAAAACTATCAATTAGCCAACAAATGAAAATAATCCGATTATGAATGATGTTTCAATAAATGTCTATAGGGGATTCAGACCAGCTTGAGCTCACTCGACCGAAGTGATTATAAGGCTTGAGCTTCTATGTCGTCATGAAGTTGTTTGTCGACTGACGTCATGTTTGTCGACGAAAGAAATTAAGAGCCGGTACATTGGGACACAAATGACGACCGGAACACCGGGACACAGGGATTATAAATGACGACCGGGACACTCAAAGAGCAATTACAGACTGGGACACCGGGACACAAATAACAACCGGGACACAGGGAATATGAATGACGACCGGGACACATGGACAAAACTACAACAGGGACGCCAGGGGGCACAGGGGGGATATATAGATGACAAACGGGACACAGGGAATGTTCGATTAGCGATCACCATCAACAAAGCTCAAGGGCAATCATTAGAATAATGAGGTATAAATCTGAATACGGATTGTTTTTCCCATGGACAATTTTATGTTGTATGTTCAAGAGTCAGTAAACCTGACAATCTGTGTATAAGCACAGACAATGGGACAGCGAAGAATGTTGTATATTCACAAATTTTACGTAGTTAAAAACATATATATATATATATATATATATATATATATATATATATATATATATATATATATATATATATATATATATATATATATATATATATATATATATATATATATATATATATATATATATATATATATATCTATTTATATTCACAGGTGGAACACAGGGACACAACTACAAAGTAACTAATATGTAACTAATATGGCGCGAAAAAACCTAAAAAAAAGAAAAAACCTAAAAAGAAAAAAACTTAAAAAAAGGAAAAAAAATAAAAAAGGTAAAAAACTAAAAAGAAAAACACCGGGACACAAATGACGACCGGGACACAGGGAATATAAATGACTATTGATACACTCAAAGAGAGAATACAGACCGGAACACCGGGACCTTAAAAGCAAAAAACTTAAAAAAAAGGAAAAAAATGAAAAAGGTAAAAAAATAAAAAGAAAAAAACACCGGGACAGAAATGACGACCGGGACACAGGGAATATAAATGACGACCGGGACACAGGGACACAACTACAACGGGGACGCCGGGGGCAAAGGGGGATATATAAATGACGACGGTGACACAGGGAATGTTCAATTAGCAATCACCATCAACAAAGCTCCAAGGCAATCATTAGAATAATGAGGTATAGATATGAATAAGGATTGTTTTTCCCATGGACAATCATATATTGCATGTTCAAGAGTCGGTAAACCTGACAATCTATTTATATGCACAGACAATGGGACAGCGAAGAATATTGTATACTCGCAAATTTTACGTAGTTTAAAACTATATATATATATATATATATATATATATATATATATATATATATATATATATATATATATATATATATATATATATATATATATATATATATATATATATATATATCTATTTATATTCACAGGTGGAACACAGGGACACAACTACAAAGGCGCGTAACTAATATGGCGCGAAAAAACCTAAAAAAAAGAAAAAACCTAAAAAGAAAAAAAATTAAAAAAGGAAAAAAAATAAAAAAGGTAAAAAACTAAAAAGAAAACCACCGGGACAAAAATGACGACCGGGACACAGGGAATATAAATGACTATTGATACACTCAAAGAGAGAATACAGACCGGAACACCGGGACCTAAAAAGAAAAAAAACTTAAAAAAAAGGAAAAAAATGAAAAAGGTAAAAAACTAAAAAGAAAAAAACACCGGGACAGAAATGACGACCGGGACACAGGGAATATAAATGACGACCGGGACACAGGGACACAACTACAACGGGGACGCCGGGGGCAAAGGGGGATATATAAATGACGACGGCGACACAGGGAATGTTCAATTAGCAATCACCATCAACAAAGCTCCAAGGCAATCATTAGAATAATGAGGTATAGATATGAATAAGGATTGTTTTTCCCATGGACAATCATATATTGCATGTTCAAGAGTCGGTAAACCTGACAATCTATTTATATGCACAGACAATGGGACAGCGAAGAATATTGTATATTCGCAAATTTTACGTAGTTAAAAACATATATATATATATATATATATATATATATATATATATATATATATATATATATATATATATATATATATATATATATATATATATATATATATATATATATATAAGGTAAAGGTAAAAAGGTAAAGGATACGGCATTAGACTTTACAGTCCGTACCGGCGGTGCTGATCTCCGTTTCTTGGCCCTTCGGCCAGGAAGTGCAATGGGGGGGTTGGGGGCAAGCCATCCTGTGCTGTCGCACACCCTTCCTGTTTACCTTCCCCAGATTTCTCCAGGTACCCATTTAGAGCTGGGTCGACTCTGGCTAAGCTTACAGATTCACGCCACTGACCCCCGTCCCAAACTGAAGAATATGGCACGTAACGACTTACACGCGCGGGGGGCTTGGGGGGCACGAAGCACCCCCACCAACTAGGTGTTAACTTACAACACTTATCCACTGGCTCTGGGGACTTGTGTGAAACGCGGAGATTTTGTTTTTTTGTCTTTAAACTATTTTGAATGAAGTGGCTATCTCTAAATTTTGATCCGATATATTTGGGAAAAAAGGGCCTTCGGATGGGGGTAGTTGCCCTCCCATCACTTTTGACTCTTGAAAGTGAACTAGAACTTTGTACCTTCCATAAGAACCCTAAATGCCCTGGGGATATAGCTTACAACTCTTGCCCTTGGGTTCTGGGTGAGGGGGCTTTGTTATCCAGGAAGTTTTTTTTTTATATGATTTTTTATCAATTTTGAACAAAATGGCTATGTAAAAAAATCGATCGGACGCATTTTGGGAAAAGAGCGCTGGTGGTGGGAGGGGTGCTATTTACAATCGGATCACGTTTGACTCTTAAAAAGGAAGTTAGATCTTTGAATTTCTGGTCAACCCGTGCTCTAGGGGCGGGAGAGGGTACGTTTGACCCAAGGTTTGTGCTATTTCACTGTTTGAGTATTTCAAAGAAAATGACTGACTCAAATCCGTCGCATGCATTTAAGGGAAATAGGGTGTAGTGGGGGGGGGGGGTAGATGTCCTCTGATCACTTTTGATTCTTAAAAGGTAACTCGAACTTTCAATTTACAATCAAATGAGCTACCTCTGAACTTTACACAACCATCCCTTACATAAAAAGCTGATATGCCCCCGGACCATAACTTAAAACACTTACCATTGGGCTCTGGGGCCTTTTGTCAACCCCGAGGCATCTTTTATCTGATAATTGAACTATTTTCAATAAAATAGGTATCAAGGTTTTTAGTGCATAGGTTTGGGGAAAAGGGCATAGGGGGGGGGGGGGGCTAGTTGAAATCCGATATCTTTTGACCATTAAAGAGTAAACTAGAACTTTCAATTTACAATCAAATCAACGCCTTCAGAAGTTTATACGAGCAGCTCATCCATAAAAACCACAAATCTCCCAAGGGCATAACTTAAAAAGCCTGTCCTTGGGCCTTGGGGGGTTGTCTCCAACCAGAGTTTTTCTTATCTAATCCTTGAATTAAGATTAAAATTTTTTAACCGATGCATTTGGGAAAAAGAGCGCGCTCGGATCGCTTTTGACTCCTAAGATAAGATAAGATTTATTCATCACGAAACACACATTTACTATTTTATTTACTATTTATACGACCATCCCTTCCATATGAAGTGCCTCTGGTGAAAAAAATTGGAACCTTATGGCCTTGGGGTTGGTGGAGGGAGGGTAGTTCCATTTGAGCAACTTTTGACTCTTAAAAAGGGAACTCGAATCATTTGAGCCCCCTTCAAAGTTTATGCGACCTCCTTTTCCATAAAAACCTTACAAGCCCCCAGGGCATAAGTTACAACCCTTCCCACAGGATTCGGGGGGGAGGGTGTGTTGACTCCAAATTTTTGTCACCTGATCGTTGGACTATTTCAAATAAGATGGCTATCTTAAAATTTTCATCGGATTCATTTTGGGGGAAAAGGGCGGGAGGGGTGGGGGTATATGTCCACCGATCATCTTTGATGACTCTTAAAAGGTAAATAGAAGTTTAAATTTCGTAAATAGAAGTTTAAATTTCCAAAAAATGAGCCACCTCTAATGTCTATACGAGCACCCATTACATAGAACCTTATCTGCCCCCGGGGCATAACAGAAAACAATTCCCGTGGGCTCTGGGGGTTCTGTTGACCCCTGAGTTTTTGTTATTTGGTCTTTAAACTATTTTAAACATAATGGATATCTTAAATTTTGATCACATACATTTGGGGAAAAGGGGCCTTAGGGGGGTGGCTTCGGTTGCCCTCTGATCACTTTAGAATCTTAAAAAGGACACTAGAAATTCTGATTTACAATCAAATAAGCCCCCTCCAAAGTTTATACTACCATCCCTTCTACAAAACCTTATATGTCCTGGGGTATAATTCATAACACTCGCCTCCAGGTTCTGGCGAGCTGTGTTATCCCTCGAGTCTTTGTCAAAGGATCTTTGGTAAATTTTGAACCAAATGGCTACATATAAAATCCGATCGGACGCATTTAGGATAAAGAGGGTTGGAGCATTTGGGAAAACCACTCCTTCCATGTAAAATTTATATGCGCCCTAGGACATGAGTTACAACCTACCCCAGTCTCAGGGGGGGGGGGGTATGTTGACCCTGACCTGACCCGTTACCTGATTTTTGGACTATTTCAAACAAAATGGTAATCTCAAATTTTTGTTCGGATGCATTTGGGGAAAGGACTGTATGCGTGTGTGTGTGGGAGGGGGTATATGCCCTTCGATTCCTTATGACTCATAAAAAAGGAACTAGGATATCAATTTCCAATCAAATGAGCCACCTCTGAAGTTTATATGACCTCTCCTTACATAAAAACCACGGGCCATAACTTAAATCACTTGCCCCTGGACTCTGGGGAACTGCATCAACCCCAAAGTTTTTATTATCTGATGCTTGAAATATTTTTAACAAAATGGTTATCTCATAATCTTGATCGATGAGTTTGGGGAAAAAGGGGGTGGGGAGCTAGAAGCCCTCCGATCTCTTCTGACTCTTAAAAAGTATACTAGAACTTTCAAATTCCAATCAAATGACACTCAGAAGTTTATACAAGCATCCTTTCTATAATAACCATGCTCCCAGGGCATAACTTACAAAGCCTGTTCCCGGGCCCTGAGGGTTGTGTCGACCCCGGAGTTTTTGATATATGATCTTTGAACTATTTTTGACAAAATGGCTACCTCAAAATTTATCAGATTTATTTGAGAAAAAAAGGGCACGGAGGGAACTAGTTACCCTCCGATTACTCCTTACTCTTAAAAAGGGCACTACAACTTCCGATTTCCAATCGAATGAGCCCCCTCTGAAGTTTATAAAACGAACCCTTTCCTAAGAAGTGCCTCTGGGAAAATAAAAAGAATAGAACACCGGAGCGGTATGGCCTTTGCTACAGGCAACGCTATTGCGTTGCCTATAGTCATAAGATATAAGTCATAAGATATATAGTCATAAGAGCGTCAATATTATGTGACATTCCTGTGAAGTGACCACAGTAACGGAAGAAACTCATTAATAAGGCAGCTACAGGGATTTTTCACAAGCAAACAATCAACCACCCTTTTACAACATTTCCAAAATAGGTTCTCTCGGAGTTAGAGAATCTAGAGCAACTTTTTGCACCATCCTTTGCAATAATCACTTTCATTTTTACCTTCAGTCAGCGTGAATATCTGATACAAAGAAAATTAGCACGTTGAACAACATCACAGCAGAAGAAATTCCTAGAATACCATTCTTAACTCCATCAAAAAGCGTTCCAATTTTTTCAAAAATATATCACTAAGACTAGCGGCATATACAGTTATTACTGGCAATTAGAATATTAGTGTATGTTGAGAAAAAAAAATATAGCTCGATCATGTGAAATACGCAAAGTCATACATTTTACCTCTCCCAACAACTGCTTAAAACATGTCACTGCATGTCTCCTTTCCCTCATTCCCCTCTACAAGTTGATATATTCTTAGATAATTCAAAGTCCTTGCATTTCTTTCAATTTGACACAATTATTGGCCACATTTACTAACCATTTTAAGTTTTTAAAGATGAAAGCAAAATGAATGATTTTTGGGAGATTTTGAGAGCCTTTGGCGCAAGCATAGGCCTGAAATTAATGATAAGAATACAAAGTCATTGAAACTGGGAATAAGTGATGTTGAAGAGGTGATGTTGGGCAACGAGAACATCAATCAAGTGGATAGCTTTACTTAGCTAGATAGTATTATTAGTAAAGATGGTGGATGCCGTGAAGGCGTCAAAAGTAAAATAGACACAGCACAGAGTGTTATTCTCAGTTGAAAGAAGCTTAGAAGAATAAGAAGATAAGTCTGTGAACCAAGATTAAAATGTTGGAGGCTACAGTGGTGAAGTATGAGTTCTGAAACGTGGGCACTTCGATAGACTGAGCAGGATATACTAGATATTTTCCAGAAAAATTGTTAACAGATTGTTTTTGGTACCAGTCTGATAGACCATATTTCAAACAGTAAACTATAAGAAAAATTTGGTTATATTCCGCTTTCCAGCGCTATAGTGAGAAGAAGATTTTGATACCTAGGACCCGCTCCGCGGATGAAGGATGACACATTGACAAAGATCGTCATTTTCGGCTAATCATCTAGGGCCAAATAAGAAGTAGGTTGTTCCTGAATTGGGAGGATGTCATGAGAAAGGATCTAAGTGAAGTTGAAACTTCTTTGGAAAATGTAGAGAGGGAGACTTTAAATATATTGGGAGGAAATGAGGGGCGTGAGCAGATGTGTTGGCCTCAAGCGGCTTGGTGCTGCAGTTATTTGTTAATAGTAGTAGTAATATTCCCAATTACCTAGTTGTGTACAAGCATGCACACACTACAACTACAGCAGCTTCGGTAATAGGATCATGTCCAGCATATGATCCAGCATATGTTTGGCAGCCCAACCTGCCAAAATAGCTTTTCAGAGAAGGATTGTTTTGTTTTTTTGCCCAAGTAGGCAATCCTTAAAAATTGATTTAGCCACTCCTTTTCGAGGTTTTTAGAGAAAATAAATGCATAAGTTATGTTATAGTGCTCTCACAGGAAACGCTCCTGGTCGATTAATATGGCCGGATGGGAATTATTTTAGGAAATAATGAGGGATATCATCACGTTATCAATTGACACCTGGCTTCTATGGCATTGAATCAACATACAACGAATCAACTTAATCAGCCAAATTTAAAACAGTATAGCAAACAATCATCTAAAGCGAGTGAGACCCCTGAAATTATTTATCAATTGTCTGACCCCTCAATCGGGCAAACTATAGCCTAGTAAACAACAAAGCATTGAATTGAATTTTGTTTAATGGAAAATATTTCTGGGTTTCACTTATTTTTGCGGACTCTTTTGGACTAATTGACCTCTTTCGGACTATGTAATTTTTTAAAAGTTGTCTCCCTATCTTAGGGTAATCATGGTTGCTGTGGTGTCTGTTATCCATCAAAGGGATAGCCCCATCTGCCTGGTTATTATTTAGTATTACTAGTAAAGAGAGCGGATGCACTGAAAATGTAAAAACTAGATGAGCCAAGACACAGGGTATTTCTTCGTAGCTGAAAAAAGTATGAAAGAATAGGACGATAGTTTTTCATTTTAAGATTGAGATATTTGCTGCAATGGTAATGTCAGTAGTGAACATGGATATAAAAAGTGATTGCTTCGAAAAATTGAGAAGATATGCAAGATGTTTTCTTGAGGAATAGGTGCTTGTTGAGCAACCTTATTTCAAACAATAAGCTATAAAAAAATGCAGCTCAACCCACTTGATAGAGCTATAGTAAAAGAAAGATTAAGATGGCTAGATCAAGGTTTACAGATGAAGTTTGATAGATTGTCAAAAATAATGATTTTTGCCTATTTGTATGGTGCCAAACAAAAAGCAGGTCGTCCCTTGGTAGTGTGGGGAAGGATCACATGAAAAGATTTAAAGGAAATGAAAACTTTATGTGAGGGAGTAAAGAATGAAGCTTTGAATAGATTTCGGCGAAGCAGAAGCGTGCGCAGCTTTATTGGCATAAGGCGGTTTAGCACTGCAAACATTTGTTATTAGTAGTAGCACTATTCATTTCTCAATTAGATCAAAAAGAGGACAAAACTCATTTTTTGGTGGTTGATCCAAAGTAAGTGGATTGGTCCACAATACCAGCTTTGCTTTCTAGCTCGCTTACTCATTAGTTTTCTGGCAGACGTCCTTGTAAGTGTATTTTAGTAGGTTTATAGTCAGTTCTTACTGAATTTGTTCTTGAAACCTTGTCAAAGTTGCGATAGCGGATTACTTCCGCCTTTTCGATCGGCTCTGGGACAGTGATTGGTTTTACCGCGTCGAAGCTGTTGCACATAACCGTCCCTCACGGAAAACTTATGTTGGAGAAATTATGAATACAGGGCGAGGCGGAGCAGCGTCTAGTTCCCGTCAAAACTAAAGTAAGATAGCGGATAACAGAGAGCGTGGTTTTCATGTGGTGAAAAATGTTTTCATATACTTTAAAAAACTCTTGTATAAATCCCAGGAAGAATAAGAAAATAAATAGCATGTTTTTAGGTTTTAATCGTAAGAGAGGAGCTGTTTCAACGTTAGAAACCCATTCCGTTCTAAGTAGTCTTGAACCAGATGGGACAACGAAAATAACGAAACGAGATGAGACAACAAAATGAAAAAGGAGTCAAGGGAATCAGTTGAGAAACTAGTGAAAACAACCCTTAATCGATAGGGAAGATGTATGAGGCTAGCAAGGTAACTTATTTCAATATATATTGACATATATTTTGGGAATAAGAAACCGACAAGGATAAATTTTTACTCCTTGTAATGACAGTAGACCAACAATAGGCATTTAAGTCAAATTAAAAACAAAACAAAAATAACAATATAAAACTTCAGAAAGAACAAAAGTAACAAACTTCAAAGTGCAATAAATGAAAAATTAATGAGCAGCTACACAAACTCAACCAACATCGAAACATCGTTTGGTGGAAAACGTAACCAAGTTCCACCGTAAATGGTACGGCATATCCATTTTTTTCAAACATCATTAATTTCAAAAAAACGGATTTTTACTTCAAACATATTGTTTAATGGATTCAAATTTTATCGCGTAAGAACAAAAGTATAAAACTTCAGGAAGAACAAAAGTTACACGCTTCAAAGTGCAATAAATGAAAAATTAATAAGCAGCTACACAAAATCAACCAACACCGAAACATCGTCTGGTGGAAAACGTAACCAAGCTCCACCGTATATGGTACGGCATATCTATTTTTTCAAATATCATTAATTTGAAAAAAAAACATCATTTTTACTTCAAATATATTAATTAATGGAGTCATACGTTATCTTGTAAGAACAAAAGTATGAAATTTCAGAAAGAATAAAAGTAACAAGTTTCAACGTGCAATAAATGAAAAATTAATGAGCGGCTCAAAAAACTCCAACCAACACCGAAACATCGTCTGGTGGAAAACGTAACCAAGTTCCACCGTAAAAGGTATGGCATATCTATTTTTTCAAATATCATTTATTTGAAAAAAAAACAGCATTTTTACTTCAAACATATTGTTTAATGTAGTCATATCTTATCGTATCACTAAGCTGGTAATATTGAAAATCTGCATTCCTTTAGGGTCTAGTTTCCCGTTTTCATCATCTGGACCACAACTTTTTGTTGATCAATCAATGCTCGCCATGTCATTTTGATGAGTAAGTTGATTATACACACAATATAAGATCGAGAATGGCTCTTGACCTAATTGTTACCCTACAAAAAGTGATGCCAATCCTTTAAAGAGTCTAGGGCCAGTACATTGCAGTACTAAAAAAACGACAATATCCATTTCCTGAGTGAGAAGAAAAGAAAAACACAAAAAGAACAAAGAGTAACAGGAAAAAAACTTACCCCTGGCTTGTATTCATAGTAGGGTAAATCTGTGTGTAGTTGTAATTCTGTAGACGTATAAGCAACATTATTTGGTTGATCCTTTGCTTGCACTTGAAATTCTTCACTAAAACAAAGATCATCAACTCAAGAAAAAAGATGAGCTATTAGGGAACTAAAATTCGTTCCATTCTTCGGCATGTTCAATATTAATCGTCATTAAGCATAATATTTTCATCTTTCCTGCTTCATTCATCAATTTTTTTTTCTTGGCTTAATTTCTTTATTAAGGATAGAAATATATCATGCCAAGTCATATATAATATCAATAATTGAAATGGATCCCTCGCCCCGTGCACTAAAGGAAAGCTAAGAATAATACCTGAAGACCAAAAATCATGCAAGTTTCCTCGACACACAGTTATAGCTAGCGAAAGGTATATTGGCCTAAGACGGTTTGGTGTTGCAATGAGTGTGCAATATGTATGGCTATTTTGAAGTTCTGTTCTTTATTTCATTTTTTCTATCTTCAGTATTTTTTATTTTCTCTTCGCTAGATTTTTCTTTGCGAAGCAGAAAGCCTAAACAGATGCCTGTCCAAAGTCAAAATCAATACACACAAATAGACGTCAGAAATTCCAATTCTAATAGGTCCTATTCGCTATGTCCAACTATGACACATTTACGTTGGGCTATTGAATTTTTAGTAAGTAATTACTTCAGAAAGGGCCTAAAATTGGAATTCCGCAATTACTTGACATCATACGAAGCCATTCATGTACTTTTAAATTCATAGCATTGACTTACATTAAAAAATGGTAACTATCATACATTAGAGCTCAGTCAAAAATTGACAGAAGAAGAAAGGCAAGTCCTTCAAAGAGCAAAAATCCTGGTTGTCTAAAAATGTTTCTAAAAATTATCCAAACCGTCCCAATTAAAAACTACTGTTTCTACAAATAATTTTCAGTGCATGTGTACATTATTAAGTTGTTGGTCGCCTGTGTTGTCTCATTTTGTTGATATACTAGTGTTGAAATTGTCTCCTTTCGTGAAAAAAATTTTTCGTCAGGTTCGCATTCTATGGGTATGTTTTTGCTAAATAACTTTAACAATCCCTTCTTTCAAAAGTAATTTTGCCACCACATAATGTAAACAAATTCATCACATAAGCTTTTTCTAACGTAATTTCAGATATTCACAGCCCCCAAAAATTTTACCTTCCCCCCCCCCCAAAAAAAGCTTGATGAGTCTATTGCTCTTTAGAGGCCTCCCCCAGGCTACTCAGCGTTTCCCCAGGTAACGACATGGGAACACCCAACAGATATTTAGGGTATCTCCATAGGAGGCACGGACCAAGGGGGGACCTTTTCTCCGGGGGTCCATAATAATAACTTGGGCACGGTCACCCGGGCCCTGAACACAGGAAGAGGAGGAGGAAGAAGGCCTCTCAAATGTACACTCAACAGGGCCTATCGGCGTGTCCACACGTCCCAGAAGTTACAAACCTGCTCCCAATAATGGGTTAAGTTACATGGCGATGCAGAACATCATCGTGGGAGGATCCTCTATAAGAGGACAACTGCGGCAGGTCAAAAGATACAGATCTATGGATAACGGCTTCACCAAAGGACTGCCTCTAACCTTTCAGGGTACCTGCAAGGTTGGGTACCTTGCAGTCAACTCTATTCTCAACCTGAAGAATAGCACCCCTCGGGGAAATTATAGCCAAGTGAACAACACAGCATTCATACGGGATTCTCATTAATGGATATATTTTCTAGGCTTGATTTGTTTTGACGAGCATTTTCGGACTGAAAAACCTCTTCCTAGCTAATTTATCTACTATGGGTTGCCTCTCCGCAGTAGCATAATATTTGTAGGCATGAATATATGATGAATCGGAGGTAATAGGCTTGGGACTGTCTGTGCAGGATTTCGACTCTTGTTGATAGAAGAGCATCGCCAAGTGCTGAAAACCATGTTAAGACCAAGATGGACCCAGTGTTGGACAAAGCCTCCATTCATACTGGAGGTCCCAAGGACTTCTTGCTGCCCGGTTCTAAGCCGGCTTAAGCGCCTAGGTGTAGACTTGTGAAGATATGTTGATTCCCGTCCTGCACTGGTATCAAGGATCATTGCTTTTCCTGAGGCCAAAACAATTTAATGATTTAAAGAACATGATAATTGAAACTTGGAATGTTAAGAAGTTGAAAAATGACTATTATACCGATATTTTTACTTACGAATTCAGAGGATTCGAACTGGACTTATTAGGAGTTTCAGAAACTTATATCCCATGGGTATGAAGCATGAAATTAGGTTATATACAATTTGTTTATTCAGGCAGGAAGGATGGGGTACATAGACATGGAGTAGGGATCATGATAATAAGGAAGCTACTAAGTCTTGTTTAGGCTGGGAAGGTATTAATAATAGAATACTGATTGCTCGTTTTATGACTAAAAAGTTGAGGGTATGAGTTATAGTAGTCTATGAACCGACTGACGGAGATACTAGTGACTCAGATGAAATTTACTTACAATTACACGAGCAAATAGACAGGTTCCTAAGTAGAAATATGGTGTTTTTACTTGGAGATCTTAACGCCCTGGTCGGTAAAAATAGGGATTGATGGTATCCTAGCTTAGGCAAATTTGGTGTAGGAAAAGAAAACAGTAATAGCTACAGACTTTTGCAATTTTGTGTAGGTATAATAATCTAGTTATAACCAATATGGTGTTTGGTCATAAAATGGCCCATAAGTTGACAAGGTGTTCACGTGACGGTAAGACAGCAAACCTTATTCATCATTTTATAGTAAACCAAAGACTGGGATGATCAATACAAGATACTAGGGTATATAGGAGAGCTGTTATTGATGCTACAAGTAAAGATTACCATCTAGCAGTGTCTAGGGTTAATTTAAAGCTGAAATTTCGGAAGGGTAACTGCCTCCCGGGAAATTTGACAATGTAGAGGATGACTGGAATAATTTTAGAAAAATAATTTGTAAAGTCACTTAAGACGTCACTTGCTGAAGAAGTTCACTTAGAAACCCTGTGAAACCCCTCACTTAGAAACATAAGTGAAACCCTCAGGGTTTCACTTATGAAACCCTGAAGAGTTTTATAAACTTATTCGAAACTTGAAATTGTGTTTTGCTCTAGCTTCATTCAACGTAAGCCATGACCGAATCATAAATAGTCGTAATATATTTAGCATTAAAGAAACTGGACACATTTGTCACAAAATCAATTTAGCCGCACATCCATCACAAACTACTAAAGGTGAAATTGAGGCACCTTTATGCGGCCAAATGTACTTTTTAGACTTTTGAGGAACGCCTTGCACATCCATTAAATTACGGGACTGGGACAACAGCCTCCGATCGGGCAGCTCATTTTTATTGCGCAAGATAGTGTCGATTATAAACGGTTCAACCCTCCTGCATGTACTGAAGCATGCATTGGACCTGGTCTTAATGCTGACCGCAGTTTTCCACCAAATGAAACGGTTGTAAAACAACGTGACAAAAATCTTGTCATTTTAGACAGTACCGACCATCATATGGAGCCCTTTAACTACCCAATGTTTTATCCGACTGGAACTTCAGGATGGTCAAGGGACATGCTACTTCAAATACCTTATGTAAGTCGTATACATTTAACACGGCTTGAATTAACAAGGCATCGTATTGCTTTTCGACCTGAACATGCCAAAAGCCTTTCTGTGCAAGCTGTAACACCCGACATGCGTAGGATTGGTTCTAATGCTTTTCATTTTGGTGGAAGACTTTCCAACCGTGCCTTGTCGATACTGATATTCGAGTTGAGCGTGATCGTATTGACTAGATTAAATTTAACCAAAAACCTATTATGACTGAAAACTACGCAGGTGTTACATGACTTCTCAACGACTTAGCCTCGAAAAAGAATGCATTCGTTGGCGAAAAAGTAATAATACCGTCATCAGTCGTCAGATCAACACGCTACTTGTTGAACTTTATGGAGACGCCGCCTTGGCTATTGCTCGTCACCTTGGACCCCCAGATTTCTTTATAACCGTGACTTGAAATCCTGATTGGCCTGAATTTTAAGAAGCAGCAAGTATTAAATTTGATGATAACTCTGTTATAGAACAGCCCCTCAAGATCGTCCTGACCTCATTACTTGATTTGCAAAACTGAAATTTGATTATATAATCAATGGTATTGATAAGGAGCACATATTTGGAAAGTTGGCAGGATATGTGTATACGACTGAATTTCAAAAACGTGGACTATTGCATATGCATTTGCTATTGATCATTAGCCCTCAGGATCGAATCCATAATTCAGTTGAAATTGATGATTTTATTGCAGCCAAAATTCCAAATTCCAACGATTTGGAATTTGAACGATTTGAAAGAGAAATAGTCTTAAAGTGGATGGTTCATAATCCGTGTGCAAATTTAAATCCACATGCGAGTTGCATGATCAATAAAAATGGACAGTTCCAGTGCCGCTTCAGTTTTCCAAAACAACACAATTCAGTCATATCTCTAGCCGATGCTGAAAAACCAAAGTATCGACGTCGTTATGATCCAGAACTAGACAAAATGAATAGAAAAGAATTTTCACATTACCGTGTTGTTTATCGAAAAGATTCCAATAATCACCTAATTATTCTTGATCATCGTCATGTCGCCACATATATTCCTTATATACTTAAAAAATCTGAATGTCACATAAATGTCGAACATGTTGGAAATTTAGATACGGTAAAGTATCTATATAAATACATATACAAGGGACATGATTGAGCTTCAATAAAGATTGTCGAAAATAAACGGTACATGGTTACAAAGAAGCATAAACACAAAACGCAAAACAAAAATTACAATGAACCAGAAAGGAAGCTGCATTACACTAGCTGAAGCCTACTGGCGACTATTTAGTTACGATACCCGAAAAAAGGGCCAATAAGTTCAACATTTAACTGTTCAGTTGCCTGAAAATTACCTGATGCAAAATATCAGCCGAGCCCAAGAATATTTGGTAGATATTGGACAAAAAGGCTCAATGTTGGAAGCGTATTTTCGACACAACAAGGCGTTAAAACAAATGAAAACTAGCAATTTTTCTATTATTGGGAAATGCTTGAACACTACAGATGGAATGGAAATACCAGTACATGGGAACAAGAATCCGTCGATTGCGCGTCATTGGATGAATTCACAATGTAAATTTTGTGGCTAATCCAGAGCGCTTCTATTTGCGAGAACTTTTGTATCATATGAAGAATGTAACAAGTTTTGAAGATCTTAAAACAGTTGATAGCACTGTTTATTCCACATGCAAAAAAGCATGCCTGGTTCATGGCCTTGAATTCGACAATAAATAGTGGCTCGACACCCTAGAAGAATCAGCATTGTCCGAAGTGCCTTCTGTAAGGCGAATACTCGTGACATAGGTTCTTGTTTTTGGTAATCCTGCAGATCCAAATGCTCTTTGGGAAAGATTCAAAAATCAGTTGGCGGAGGATTTGCAAGACGAAGCAATTCATCTGAAAACCTTGCAGTAAAGTGTACATATCGCACTATTGCATCTAAGTTAAATACTATGGCAATAGAAGGTCGAAATTATAGTTTTTGGATGGAGCAATATCGGAACCAACGAAAATAACCAAAACTTGAAATTTCTAAATTCTAGTGAGTCAGCTGTTATTGGATATAGTATGTATCGGCTGCTGCAAGGAAGGCCGCTTGAAATTGTCGACAATATTTTATTTGCTGTCAATGATCCTAATTATGCTGGGAAAAAATTTGTTTTTATAGATGGACCAGGCGGTACCGGTAAAACATTTGTTTATAAGATCTTGTAACACATTCTATATGGAAAGAATTTTAAAGTACAATTGGCTTATACAGAAATAGCAGCAACTTTATTCCCATCTGAGCTAACAACACACAAGACCTTCGGCTTGAAAGTTCCACTTTCGTCAGATTCTGTTTCCTGTATAAGACCTGGTTCAAGCAGAAGTTTAGAATCAGCTCAAGTTGATGTTTTCCTAGTTGACGAAGCACCCATGCTTCCCAAGTATGGCTTGCAAAATATAGATCAGTTGTTGCGGTGCATTGCGTTGCGGTTGCACTCGAATTTTCAATAAAATAAAGTCATCTTTAGAAGAATTCCAAACATGTTTCCTTTGAGAAAAATATGCGGGTCGATCCTGAATAGGAAGCATTTGCAAAGTACATCTTCTAATTGGGACATGGAAATCTTCCTAAAAATGAACTTTATGAAATTGAATTACCGAAAGACATAATTTCCAGGGGCAATTTAATTGAAGAAGTTTCCATTTAATGAAGGATCGAGCTATTTTAGCTTCAACCAACAAAGAAGTTAGTAAATTAATTGCAAAAATTGTCAATCGTCTTCCAGTAGAATGCAAATCGTATATAAGTTAAGATTCTGTAAGAAATAAAGAAAAAAAACGAACTGAATTTACTCCATAATTTCTCAATTCAATTAAAACACCAGATTTACCACCGCATGACTTCAAAATAAAGAAAATAGGATAATTATGCTTCTGCAGAACTTAGATATTTAAGAAGGAATGTGTAATGAGACCCACCTTATTATTACTGAATTATATAACAACATAATTAATGCGAATATAATTACTGGGGAAAAGCAGGAAAAGAAGTTCACATATCCCGATTTACGGTGGACTTAAGTAAAGGTCAACTTGGATGTACTGTTCAACGACATCAATTTACACTTCGACCCGGATTTGCCATGACTATACATAAGTCGCACGGGCAAATCTTTGAATTTGTTGGCGTTGATCTTAGTACTCAAGTTTTTTAATCAGGGAATGTTATACGTTGCATTTTCTCGTGTAAAAAGACAACATAGCTTAAAAGTTCTTCTACCACCTGAAAATGAACGAAGAAGTGGAATGAAGCCCTGACAACTACCAACGAAACGTCACGTTAGAATGATTGTTAGAGTGACGTTTTTTAAGTAATTAAACGATTAATAATTATAATATATTACATCATTGACATTTCAGGTCAGAAAAACGATCTAAATATGTCAGGACTTTCAGGAAGAATTCATGTTTTTCCCACGATGGTCGTAACGAACCTGTGTTGCCGTCATGACATAAAGAAGAGGCTCATGTCTGCGGTTAGAACACAAGCGACAATGAGAATCTATATATAGCCGCCCAGTACTATAATGTATTATATATATTATATGTATATATGTATTATATGTATATGTATATATATATATATATATATATATATCTATATATATAAAAATAAGTTGTCTGTGTGTGGATCTGTGGATCAGGTGACGTCATGTTTGTCCGCATATGACGTCTGAATTATTTCACACTAATACAAAAGAAGAAAAAAACTAAAAAAGGTAAAAACTACAAAAAAAACTAAAAAGAAAAAAAACTAAAAAAGCTAAAAAACTAAAAAAAACTAAAAAAAGGTAAAAATCTAATAGCTAAAAAAAACTGAAAAAAATAAAAAAAGGCAAAAACTACAAAAAAAAATAAAAACTAATAAAAAAACTAAAAAAGCTAAAAAACTAAAAAAACTAAAAAAAACTAAAAAAAGGTAAAAAACTAAAAAAACTAAAAACTAAAAAAGAAAAAAACTAAAAAAAAGGAAAAAACTGAAAAATAAAAGAGAAAAAGAAAACTAAAAAAATATGAATAAATATATATAAAAATAAGTTGTTTGTGGGTTATGTCTGTCTGTCTGTCTGTCGAGTGACGTCGTGTTTGTCCGCATATGACGTCTGAATTATTTCACACTAATACAAAAGAAGAAAAAAAACTAAAAAAGGTAAAAACTACAAAAAAAAACTAAAAAGAAAAAAAACTAAAAAAGCTAAAAAACTAAAAAAAACTAAAAAAAAGGTAAAAAACTAAAAACTAAAAAAAAGTGAAAAAACTAAAAAAAGGCAAAAACTAAAAAAAAACTAAAAACTAATAAAAAAACTAAAAAAGCTAAAAAACTAAAAAAACTAAAAAAAGGTAAAAAACAAAAAAAAACTAAAAACTAAAAAAGAAAAAACTAAAAAAAAGGAAAAAACTGAAAAATAAGAGAAAAAGAAAACTAAAAAAATATTAATAAACGTCGTGTTTGTCCGCATATGACGTCTGAATTATTTCACACTAATACAAAAGAAGAAAAAAAACTAAAAAAGGTAAAAACTACAAAAAAAACTAAAAAGAAAAAAACTAAAAAAGCTAAAAAACTAAAAAAACTAAAAAAAGGTAAAAAACTAAAAACTAAAAAAAAACTGAAAAAACTAAAAAAAGGCAAAAACTAAAAAAAACTAAAAACTAATAAAAAAACTAAAAAAGCTAAAAAACTAAAAAAACTAAAAAAAGGTAAAAAACAAAAAAAAACTAAAAACTAAAAAAGAAAGAACTAAAAAAAAGGAAAAAACTGAAAAATAAGAGAAAAAGAAAACAAAAAAAATATTAATAAATATAAAAAAAAAAATCTAAAAATCTAAATAAACTAAAAAAGAAAAAAAAAGAAAAAAGGAAAAAAATAAAGGAGAAAAACAAAACTAAAAAACGAATGTATATACAGACCGGGACACCGGGATACAAATGACGACCGGGACACAGGGAATATAAATGACGACCGGGACACAGGGACACAACTACAATGGGGACGCCGGGGGGCACAGGGGGATATAAATGACGACCGGGACACCGGGACACAAGGAATATAAATGACGCCCGGGACACTCAAAGAGAAATCACAGACTGGAACACCGGGACACAAATGACGACCGGGACACAGGGAATATAAATGACGACCGGGACACAGGGACATAACTACAAAGGGGACGCCGGGGTGCACAGGGGGATATATAAATGACGATGGCGACTCAGGGAATGGTCGATTAGCAATCACCATCAACAAAGCTCAAGGGTAATCATTAGAATCATGAGGTATAGATCTGAATACGGATTGTTTTCCCATGGACCATTATATGTTGCATGTTCAAGAGTCGGTAAACCTGACAATCTATTTATATGCACAGACAATGGGACAGCAAAGAATGTTGTATATTCGCAAGTTTTACGTAGTTAAAAACATATATATATATATATATATATATATATATATATATATATATATATATATATATATATATATATATATATATATATATATATATATATATATATATATATATATATATATATATATATATATATATATATATATATATATATATATATATATATATATATATATATATATCTATCTATCTATATTCACAGGTGGGACATAGGGACACAACTACAAAGGCGCGTAACTAATATGGCGCGTAACGACTTACGCGCGCGGGGGGGCTTGGGGGGGGGGCGCAAAGCGCCCCCACCAACTAGGTGTTGGGGTGGCGCGAAGCGCCACCCCAACAGCTAGTATATATATATATATATATATATATATATATATATATATATATATATATATATATATATATATATATATTCTCTTTTGTACTGTTGTAGTTCTCCAGAAACCATAACTGTAAACTCAGCTCACAACTCCCCATACGGTATGGGCCTTACCTCTTTTTCAGGAAAAACGTAGTCAGGTTTTTCTCAGTCGGCCTTAAGCTTCTGGGGTGGACCTTGGACCAGTGAGACGTGAGTGTGACAATCGGATCCTATCCTAATCATTCTGTCATCTTTCAATAAAAGTGTCCTGATTCACTTGAAACTAATAGGGAGAGAACCTTGGAGCAAGGGACAGAGAGGACGAATTTTGAAAGGTGTATACCAATTCTGATCCATGTTTACCATCTGAACCAAAGTACCCCAGCCCACTTCATATTTAATGGCCACATGGACATAGTCAAGAAGACTGCACATGAAATATTCAAAACCACAGGCTTTTCAGTTCGAGGTGCAATCAGGTTTCAAAAGCTGTGGATACTCCGAACAAGGGAAACTTTGAACAGTACTAGTACCTAGATTGTAAATGGTAGCAGCGGAACGTTTCTTGGGGAAAGTCTGTTTGGGTGTACATACGTGTCTACTAGATTTTAATGATATATCCGCCCTTTCATCTTTTTGGTCACTTTCCTGACAAGTTACAAGTTTCAGGAAATCAATCCCGGACGATTAGTCTACCATATTTTGGCTTGATAGTCCCACCGTTTAGCACAAAACTACCCAAACTTAAACTACAACTAAAAACACAAAGTTTAGAGTCAAGCTTAAGACGAATGATAATCACTATGAATGAGTAAATGAAACATTAAAAAAACAGTAATGTAAAAGAATGCTTAGTCAACTTTAAAAGGAACAAAATCAGCACAAATAATAGAGTCCTCTAGTGCCCTGGTCCTTCTAATCCCCTTAAAGCAAGAGTATAATTTATGATTTACTGAAAAGAAAATTTATTTGGAATAGTTTTTCGCTTTTCATTACAGCATTGAAAAATCAAATGTTGCTCGAACTTCTACGAATTCTTTCTTTACTAATCAGAATATTAAAAAAAAATCTAGTTTCATAGGTTCAATATGCAATAAATTCAAAACACAAGACACTTGGAGCCTGTCTAAAAATTGCTTCAAATGTTGCATTTAAACCCAGCAATTCTTATTTCGAGTCTTAGGTGTCCAAAAAAGGCTTTGAATAGGATTTACTGAATTATTTGCAGAGCTACGTTGGAAATTACGATATAGATTGTCCACTTCCCCCACTCCAATGTCGTTGCGATCTGTTCCCTTCTATGGATGTGTTAACCGCTTCTTGTAGGATCTAGCAACGTTCCTCATGCCAAGTACATGTCACAATAAATTCAATATTGATAATGAAAGCCCATCCATAATTTTAGAAACACGCATAAAAGTAGAATATTTCCCAATGCATGAAACGCCAGCTCTGAACTTTCAAGTTTGGGTTACTATAGAACAAGTACTCCTCTTTAATGGATTGGTAGTTTTACAAATAGGAATTAATCCAACTTGGCGAAACTTAAATTCAATTTCTATTACTTCCATTACAGATAGCACTACTATAAAATCGTAAAATAAGGCAAAATTTTACTTCTAACGAATTCTTAAAAGAGATTTGTAAATTTCCGTTTTGGCTTAAAAAAAGAGATAGCACAAACTCCAATTAAACTGTTTTTTTTTTAATACTAACATTATTACTCCTCAAACGCAAGTGAAGGTGTTTTAGATGGTGATGACAGCTCTAATTATCATGGATGCTAAAGAAAAAAATAATGTGGATTTTTGAAGGTAGTGACTTTGAATGGTTGTTTGGTTTGGGGATCGAATATCGAATATTCTGAATCTTATATTGATATACGATTGGTGTAACAAATTTGACACTTGGAGAGACTGTAAATTAAGTAATTTGGAAATAAAATCTTGGCTACAGCCACGACCGCAACCTAGTAAAAAGCGGACTACAGTCCATAGTAACCGAGAGTTTAAAAAGAGTGAAGCATATTTTCGGATGTATAAAAAACTGTCAATTAACAATGATTCAGGAATGGTAACTATTATTTGTTTAGTAATAAAAGTAAAAAGTTGTAATGAAAACAAATATATGGGAGTTTCAAAAAGGACCTAGAAACCCCTCGAAAAGGGTGGAGAATCGAAATAAAAGCCATACCACTGAAAATCCCATGGCCAAAAACCTTTAACTGGAGATATTTAGCACTCAATCTTGAGAAATGAAGAGAACTATATTTAAGCTTTAGTATCACCGGTATGCCTCGGGTAAAGCTAAAGTCAGTTCTTCGGAGCCTGGGTAGGGTCCTTTTTTATCTTTAAATCAGAGCTTGAGTCTGCTAATTTTGATACCCAAGAAAGTTAAAAGTGTGTAAAATTGAGGATGCCGATTGCTAATTTTGTTGCTTTGGAAAATCAATACAGTAGAGTCGATACCATGATAGTTCATCTACAGCGAAAGGGAGTCGGTGGGATTATCAAAAACCGTTACACTAAGAAGTCAAAAGTCATTAATGTAGACAGAGGAGAACTGGGGACAAATCTTCGTTAATGTACTGCCTCTATCCCCTTTCCTCCTAGAACAAAAGTTTAAAGTCTCAAGAATTTAATAATTAATTTTGCTTTCTATAGAGTATCCGTGGTTTTTACAACCGAGAAAAAGCAGTAAAAGGTTTTCCAGAGGCCCACCCTTCGGAGCCAAGCTATCTAACATGCTAGAGCTGAAAAACAATTCAGTTGATACATTTTCAGGAAGCATAAGATAAAATTTCCTTATGCAGTCTTGCAGTTCCTGAACTCCTAATATTTTTCTCCTTTCTCAAATCATAGCCCTAGAAAATCGGATAGAACGATATTTTTCGTACAGCTGGTTTTTAAGATGCTTAAAGTACCGAGATTTTGGAGTTTTACATGCCTGCAGCCCTAATGAAGAACCATAGAACTGCCAGCTGCTCAACTTTCTTATCGAGTTTTCCATCTTACAAAAGGATTATTAAAAAAAAGTTTCTTTAGTTAAATAAGTCACACAGGAAAAGCCTACGGATATTCCTTAGCAAGTCCTAGAAAAGAACGAATGACGCTGTCATCAACTTTACCCAGGCGACTCTTGACAATAATTCTTTACTTAGTTGCAGCTGTCTTTGCAGCCGTGACTACCGCATGTCCCGTCATTCGTGTTTTGTGTCATCTTATATATGATGATGCAATTTTTGTCAAAAATTGTATCTATCTTCAAAATTATGTTTGGTTACTTACAAAAAGCACGCAGATATAGCAATTACCTTTCAAATGAACCCTTGTGATTTTCCTTCTTTCTAAAGACAAGGACTGTAATGCTCCTAAATGAGCCTTTCAACTATGCAGATTCTAACGGGGAAATTTTCATTTCGATTCGACACGACAGGTTTCGGGATTTGTTAATTCCTTTAGATTTAAAAAGCTATATGGACAAATTGCTTTAATACTACAGTTAACTTGAGATGTTACAGCTTGGATATGATTTTTGAGTTATTAGAATTTGTTTTATACAATACTTATATAAGATTTGGTGGTGATTTGTACCACAAATTGTGGGAATTCCCATGGGGGGGGGGGAATGCCAGCCCGTTTATAGCTGACTTGTTTTTAAGTCAACTAGAATATAAATATATGATGGATAAGAATAATCCAATTAATTTAAAACATGTTTTGTCAAATAATAAAAGATATTTAGATGATATTTTGGTCTTAAATTGTAAGGATTTCATTGATATTTCTAAAAATACATATCCATCAGAGCTTATTCTTGAACCTAGTCATGGCCCTGGTCATGAAGATCATTTCTTAGATTTTAATATTAATATTTGTGATAATAATAAATTAAGTTTTAAAATGTATAATAAAACGGATTATTTTGATTTTGAAGTGATTAGTTTCCCATTCCCTGAAAGTAACATACACTCAACTATCACATATTCAACGTTTTTCTCACAGTTACTTCGCTATGCAAGGATTTGTAGTAATTATATTGATTTTATTGTTTTAATTGCTATAATTGTTTAGTTCATTCAGGTTTTTCGCAATGTGTTAATATTTGTGATTTGGTAAAATTTATTATATTTAGTTTACCTATTGTTGCTAAAAAGAGGGATATATTAACAGGATAAGCTTGTTTTGGTGTTACTTGGTTGTTTTACATTTGCTGTTTTTTTCATAGGCATGTATTTAGGGGTGATACCTGACACGGGGATGCCATGGATATTCTGTGGTAGCCACAACACTGTGCTGGGTAGAGAATTTAAAGTGGCGAAACCCTATATAGGCCAGTGTATTCTCCTGATGAGCCCTTGTGTTGGGTTGTTGCCTCTGAATTATTTGTCTTTTTTATTTTTTCTATTGTTTGGTAAATGACGACCTATACTTATTGACGACATGACTGCCTGTCCATGGATTATTCTTTATGGTTGATTGCGTATGGCTATGCTGTTTGACCTATGTGATTGTATGGATGAGTAGGGTTAAGGCCTCATTCAAGTGCTGGTCTATATTAATCACTAATTTAGGAAAACAGTCTTCCTTTTCTCCTTCTGTCTCTCTCTTTTTTTTCTTTTTTTTGTGTTTGTGCTGTTGCATTGGTGATTTCTCTTTTCATGATATTATTCCAGGTTGGATCCAGTGCTGGTGGAGAAAATTTTTTTTAGTTTTCTCCCCGACAGACCTTTACCCTGGTCCAGGTTTTTAACCTTATATTGTTAATTATTGGTGAGATGGCACTTATGCAAATTTCACGTTCTTTCATGTTTTTGTTTATGTATTTATTGACCTATTGACCCATCGACCTTGGCATGTTTTTTGTTGGATTTTGATTTGGATGTTGGTTTGTTTTGGATTTATATTCAATAACTTTTTATGCAACAAAACACAAATATTAGCCTCGGAAGTTAGTAAGTGTAAGAGTCGTTGTTTTCTTTGCCAAGATCATTTTGTCCCACGGACTTCTGTTAAGAGTACATTGTATAATAAAAATTTTGCATGCAAGTTCGTGGTAATGTTAATTGTAGAAAAACCAATGTAATTTACCTATTAGAATGTAATAAATGCTGCCTACAATATGTGGGGGAAACAACTAATCTATATATATAAAAATAAGTTGTCTGTGTGTGGATCTGTGGATGGATCAGGTGACGTCATGTTTCGGCTGACGTCATGAAATTAGTTGCCATCATTTTTGCTTTGAAGGTGACGTCATTCAAGTTATATAAGACATATGTTCGCCGTCATGTTTCGGCTGACGTCATGAAATTAGTTGCCATCATTTTTGCTTTGAAGGCGTGACGTCATTCAAGTTATATAAGACGTATGTTCGCGTAGAATTCTATTAATGCTTAAGTTTATAATGACTGATGAAGATGCTCAAAGAGTCTATGCCAAAAAACTTGCTGCTGATAGAGAAAGTCAGAAAAGAAAGCGTGCCGAGGAACTACCAGAGCAACGCGAAAGCAGACTTGCTGCTAAAAGAGAAAGTGAAAAAAGAAGGCGTGCCGAGGAACTACTAGAGCAACGCAGAAGCAGACTTGCTGCTAAAAGAGAAAGTGAAAAAAGAAGGCGTGCCGAGGAATCAAAAGACCAGCAGGGAAACAGGCTTGAGGCTGATAGAGAAAGAAAGAACAGAAAGCATGCCGAGGAACTACCAGAGCAACGCAGAAGCAGACTTGCTGCTAAAAGAGAAAGTGAAAAAAGAAGGCGTGCCGAGGAACTACTAGAGCAACGCAGAAGCAGACTTGCTGCTAAAAGAGAAAGTGAAAAAAGAAGGCGTGCCGAGGAATCAAAAGACCAGCAGGGAAACAGGCTTGCTGCTGATAGAGAAAGTAAGAAAAGAAAGCGTGCCGAGGAATCAGAGCAATCTGAAAGTTATCGCCTGGCATTCAGGTACAACCCAGTCGATGATTATAGCTTGAGTAGATGTGTTCAAATCGGGACAATGTCTAAAATTTGTCCCTATTGCAAGGCCTTGAAATTCAATGGTGAAACAATGGGAATGTGTTGCGCCTCAGGAAAAGTTAAACTTCCTCTATTGGCTGCACCACCAGAGCCATTGAAGACTTTCCTTACTGGAACTACGTCAGAATCTAAGCGTTTTTTGTCAAAAATCAGACAATACAACTCATGTTTCCAAATGACGTCGTTTGGAGCCCAAATCGAAAATCCAGATCAATTTATGTCTACTTTCAAAGTAAAAGGGCAAATTTATCATAAAGCAGGGTCCCTTCTACCATTCTCAGGCGAGAATCATAAATTTTTACAATTGTACTTCATCAGTGATAGAAATTCTGAATTGAATGCACGTTGCGAAATTTCTCCCAACGTTGAAAGGACAATCGTTTCCCAATTGCAACATCTTTTCCACGAAAATAATAAGTTAGTGCGTCTGTTCAAAACAGCCATCGATTTGATGCCTACTGATACTCATAAAATTGTTATTTCCGCTGACAAAACGCCTCCTGGCCAACATGTGCGTAGATACAATGCTCCGACTATCGACGAAGTGGCAATCGTTATGGTCGGTGATCAGTTTTTACCTCGAGATATTATTCTACATAAGCGAAACACTCAGTTGTTAAGAATTGCTGAAACTCATCGATGCTACGATGCCCTACAATATCCTATCATTTTTTGGGATGGAGCCGACGGCTATCACTTTAATATTAAATTGATGAATCCAGCCACTAACAAAGAAATGAATAAGAAATGTAGTGCAATGCATTATTATTCCTATAGACTAATGATTCGGCAGGATGAAGAAAATTATATTTTAAAATGCCGTGAATTGTTTCACCAATTTATGGTTGATATGTATGCTAAAATTGAATCAGAACGTTTGCTATATATCCGCCTGAATCAGACCAAGCTCCGCTCTGAACAATACATTCATTTGCGAGATGCAGTTATAAATGACGGTAATACCACAAACGTTGGAAGATTAACAATTTTAATACAGAAGAAGATCTACTGAAGATGGCGGTAAAACAGCAATAATAAAGAAGCGTAACGGTACCACCATCGAAGTAGATAACCAGTGGGTTGTTCCATATTCCCCTTTATTATCAAAAACATTTAATGCACACATAAACGTTGAATACTGTAACTCCGTAAAGGCAATCAAATACATATGTAAATACGTCAACAAAGGCAGTGACATGGCAGTTTTTGGCTTGCAGTCCGAAATCAAAGATTTCGATGAAATCGTAGAATATCAGGCTGGAAGATACATAAGCAGTAATGAAGCTGTTTGGCGAATTCTTTCATTTCCGATACATGAACGTAGTCCAGCTGTTGTTCAGTTAGCGGTACATTTACAGAATGGTCAACGTGTTTATTTCACGGAAACCAACGTGCAACAAAGAGTCCTGAATCCACCGGATACAACATTAACAGCTTTTTTTTCGCTTTGCAAAAATGATTCTTTTGCGAAAAAACTGCTGTATACTGAAGTGCCTTCGTATTACACGTGGAATACTAAAAATAAAGTATTTGAACGTCGAAAACAGGGTAAGTGAGTCGACGGCCAACCTACCATCTTCAAAGATACCACGATAGGAAAACTCTACACCGTTCACCCCAATCAACATGAATGCTTCTTTCTACGCCTGCTTTTGGTGAATGTACCCGGTCCGACATCCTTTGAGTATTTGAGGACTGTAAATGGTACTATACATGACACTTACCGTAGTGCATGCCAAGCTCTGAATTTATTGGAGAATGACCAACACTGGGATAACTGCATCAATGACGCGTGCGAAACGTCAACCCCAAGTCAAATTCGTGCATTGTTTGGCATCATTTTAACAACTTGCTCTCCATCAGCTCCTACAGATTTATGGGAAAAATATAAGTCAAAAATGTCCGAAGATATACTTCATCGAAAACAGTTAGAGACGTCAGACATGACTTTTGATTTTACACCAGAAATTTATAACTACACTTTAGTTGTTATAGAAGATTTTTGCATAAGTATGGCAAACAAACCTCTTCAGGGTTTGGAAATGCCTTCACCTAACCGTATCGCTGCTGTTTCGACATGTGTAGAATTGGATCGTGAACAAAGTTACAGTACGAGTGATCTATTGTCGTATGTACAAAATAACATTTCCAAGTTAATGTCGGAACAAAAAGACATTTATGATACGATAATGCATTGTGTCGATAACAACGTTGGAGAAATTTTCTTTTTGGATGCGCCAGGAGGTACTGGTAAAACGTTTGTGATAAAACTGATTCTGGCATCAATTCGATCTAAAAATGATATAGCGTTGGCAATTGCGTCGTCCGGAATAGCCGCAACATTGCTGCCTGGTGGAAGAACTGCTCATTCCGCTTTGAAATTGCCTCTGAACTTGCATTCTACAGAAACTCCCACGTGCAATATTTCCAAATCATCTGGGATGGGTAAAGTATTGCAGCAATGCAAACTTATTATTTGGGATGAGTGCACAATGGCACACAAAAAATCGCTCGAGGCTCACGAACATTTTCAGATCAATTGCTGGCAATGGGAAACGGAAAGCTCCCAGTAGACTCAATTTCAGGACGTATACAACTACCTGCTGATTTCTGTAATTTAGTGACGTCCAAAAATGAATTGATTGAAAAAGTATTTCCGAATATTCTAAAAAATTATAAAAATAATAAATGGCTAAGTGAAAGAGCGATTCTCGCACCCAAAAATATAGACGTCCACGAAATCAACAATATTGTTTTGACCAAGATTCAAGACCAGGCAGTCCTTTACAAGTCAGTCGACACAGTTTTGGAACCAAATGAAGCGGTTAATTATCCATCTGAATTTTTAAATTCCATAGATCTTTCAGGGTTTCCACCACACGTGCTACAACTAAAAATAGGCGTACCAATAATATTGTTACGTAACATAAACCCACCAAAGCTTTGCAATGGCACTCGACTTGCCGTAAAAAAAACAATGGAAAACCTAATAGAGGCCACAATCCTGACAGGGCCTTTTGAGGGTGAGGCTGTTCTTATTCCTCGCATTCCCATGATTCCAACAGATCTGCCTTTTCAATTTAAAAGATTGCAATTCCCAATTCGATTAGCATTTGTAATCACCATTAACAAAGCTCAAGGTCAATCATTAGAAAAATGTGGTATTGATCTTAATACTGATTGTTTTTCCCATGGACAATTGTACGTTGCATGTTCGAGGGTCGGTAAACCTGACAATCTATTTATATGCAGCGAGAATTGGACAGCGAAGAATGTTGTATATTCGCAAGTTTTACGCAGTTAATTTGTATTTCGGAACCAAATGAAGCGGTTAATTATCCATCTGAATTTTTAAATTCCATAGATCCTTCAGGGTGTCCACCACACCTGCTACAACTAAAAATAGGCGTACCAATAATACTTTTAAGAAATATCAACCCACCAAAGCTTTGCAATGGCACGCGACTTGCCGTAAAAAAAAAACAATGGAAAACCTAATAGATGCCACAATCTTGACAGGGCCTTATGAGGGTGAGGCTGTTCTTATTCCTCGCATTCCCATGATTCCAACGGATCTGCTTTTTCAATTTAAAAGATTGCAATTCCCAATTCGATTAGCATTTGCAACCACCATCAACAAAGCTCAAGGGCAATCACTAGAAAAATGCGGTATAGATCTTAATACAGATTGCTTTACCAATGTACAATTGTATGTTGCATCTTTGAGGGTCGGTAAACCTGACAATCTATTTATACGCACAGACAATGGGACAGCGAAGACTGTTGTATATTCACAAGTTTTACGTAGTTAATTTGTATTGTATCTATCTATCTATCTATCTATATAAAAACGAGTTGTGTGTATGCATGTTTGTTTGTTTGTAAAAAGAGCGTTTGCATATGACGTCATTATTAGTACATACGGCTTTGTATATGGACAGACAATGGGAAAGCCAAGAATGTTGTATATTCGCAATTTTTACGTAGTTTGCAACACATATATAAATCTATCTATATTCACAGGTGGGACACAGGGACACAACTACAATGGCGCGTAACTAATATGGCGCGTAACTAATATTGCGCGTAACGACTTACGCGCGCGGGGGGGCTTGGGGGGGGGGGCGCGAAGCGCCCCCACCAACTAGGTGTTGGGGTGGCGCGAAGCGCCACCCCAACAGCTAGTATATATATATATATATATATATATCTATCTATATTCACAGGTGGGACATAGGGACACAACTACAATGGCGCGTAACTAATATGGCGCGTAACGACTTACGCGCGCGGGGGGGCTTGGGGGGGGGGTTCGCGAAGCGCCCCCACCAACTAGGTGTTGGGGTGGCGCGAAGCGCCACCCCAACAGCTAGTAATATATATAAAAGATTTTCTGGACATAAGATAACAGTTAATAATGAAAAAACTAATAACTATCTAGTTCAACATTGTAATAATGGTAAATGTTCCATATCAGATATAACTGTCACAATTTTAGAAAATTTAGAATTAGAAAATTTAAATAAAGAAGAGAAGAATAATAGACTACGTAAACAGGAGGATTTCTGGATCCATACTCTTGGTACAGCTTATCCTTTTGGGCTAAATGATCGTGTAACAAAATATGGTGACATGTCTCATGTTGTTGTTAAATGTATTGATGGTTTTATGGACCATCCTTCTTTTACTTGTCCTACTAAACGTAAAAAACGATCGAGAGGACATAGGAAAAATAATAGAAAAAATGAATTAGATGTACATATGCTTTCTATAGATCTATGCCAGCTACTTGAATCTAGGGGTATGATTTCTGTAATAAAATGTCTAAATAATTGATCCAAGAGGAATCTAATCAAACTTTTCTGGATTGTTAAGAATAATACAGCTTTTGATTATAATTTTAAAGTAATATGTGATACAATTTGCATTCTAACTAAAACGAAATTTATTTCAAAAAAGAAAAAGTTCGATAAGATTAGTAATAAGGATAACAGATTATATTTACCTATTAATTTTACTTGTAAGCAGATTGAAGATATTAATTTACCAGAAATTTTAAATCAGCGGCATGTGAAACAGGCCCTTCCTAGTAATTTGAATTATAATGATAGTCCAGTTTTAACTTATAAATTTTCAAAAACTATTGGGCAAATTATTTTTAATTATAGTTTAATACTAAAAAGATTAGATAGTGATATAAATTGGAAACCGGTTTGTAATTGTAAGCAACTTGGCACATTTGTAAATCCTACTTACAAACATGTTATAACAGGGGACTTGTCAATAATAAAGCAAAATGATCTTCGTCTTTTTGTCTTTGTCAATGGTCTTTCTCATCATCTGAAACCATCGACTGTTCTTGATGGCTTGGAAAATGATTTTGATTTATTTATTGATAAGTGGTGTAAGAAAGAGAATAAAAATAAAGAGAGTTTTCAAAGTTGGAAGAATTTAATTATTAGTAGAATAAGAAATAAAATATATTCTAACTTAAAAATAGTAACACTAAATCATTATTTTATAATGCGAAGATTAAACAAGCAATTGCTAATCTAAAGAATGAATTTGCAATTGTGCCAGTGGATAAAGCTAATAATAATTTTGCCATAATTTGTCAGAAGCTGTATTGTGATATCTTAAAAAGGAAGTTATGCACAACTAATGTTTACGAAAAGGTAAATATAGAGGAAGAGAATTTAATTGAAAAGACTGAAGAAATACTTTTAAAAAATTTTAATATTAAAATAAATGACAATGATAAAACGTTCCCTTTCCTATATTGGACTTTAAAATTTCATAAGAATCCACCTAACCACGGTTTATTGCTGGAGCAGCTAAATGTCCAACCCGCATTGCTGCTACTGACCTCTCTTTAATTTTAAAGGAAATTGTAAATAAACTTAAAACCTATTGTTCTGGTATTAAAAAATTTTCGAATTTTAATCCATATTGGAGTGTTAATAATTCACTGCAGGTGATAGATTCTTTAACAATGGTTTCAGCTAAAAGAATTGAGTCTTTCGATTTTGCAACAATGTTTACTAATTTATCACTTAATGTAGTGTTTGATAATTTAAAAACTGTTATCAAGAAATCTTTCCTCTTATCTAGTAAAAGGTTCTTAAAAATAGACACTTATAATAAAAAAGCTATATGGACAAATTGCTTTAATACTACAGTTAACTTGAGATGTTACAGCTTGGATATGATTTTTGAGTTATTAGAATTTGTTTTATACAATACTTATATAAGATTTGGTGATGATTTGTACAAGCAAATTGTGGGAATTCCCATGGGGGGAATGCCAGCCCATTTATAGCTGACTTGTTTTTAAGTCAACTAGAATATAAATATATGATGGATATGAATAATCCAATTAATTTAAAACATGTTTTGTCAAATAATAAAAGATATTTAGATGATATTTTGGTCTTAAATTGTAAGGATTTCATTGATATTTCTAAAAATATATATCCATCAGAGCTTATTCTTGAACCTAGTCATGGCGCTGGTCATGAAGATCATTTCTTAGATTTAAATATTAATATTTGTGATAATAATAAATTAAGTTTTAAAATGTATAATAAAACGGATGATTTTGAATTTGAAGTGATTAGTTTCCCATTCCCTGAAAGTAATATACACTCAACTATCACATATTCAGCGTTTTTCTCACAGATACTTCGCCATGCAAGGATTTGTAGTAATTATATTGATTTTAAAAATAGATGTAAAATCTTAAGCCAAAAATTGATATCAAGAGGTTTTTCTGCAAATAAATTAACTTGGCAATTTAAAAAATTTAGTTTTCATTATAACGAACTTTTAAATAAATATCAAAAGAATTATCTAGAAATACTTAAAGAAATTTTCAACTAATTTCGGAGGTTCGAGAATTGTTGTTGCAGCGCCATTTATTTTGAATTGGGTTTCTAATTGAGCGGATTTTTTTTTTAAATTAGCCACATGGTAAAGATTAATTCTATAATTGTTTAGTTCATTCAGGTTTTTCGCAATGTGTTAATATTTTTGATTTGGTAAAATTTATTATATTTAGTTTACCTATTGTTGCTAAAAAGAGGGATATATTAACAGGATAAGCTTGTTTTGGTGTTACTTGGTTGTTTTACATTTGCTGTTTTTTTTTTCTTTCATAGACATGTATTTTGGGGGTGATACCTGACACGGGGATGCCATGGATATTCTGTGGTAGCCACAACACTGTGCTGGGTAGAGAATTTAAAGTGGCGAAACCCTATATAGGCCAGTGTATTCTCCTGATGAGCCCTTGTGTTGGGTTGTTGCCTCTGAATTATTTGTCTTTTTTATTTTTTCTATTGTTCGGTAAATGACGACCTATACTTATTGACGACAAGACTGCCTGTCAATGGATTATTCTTTATGGTTGATTGTGTATGGCTATGCTGTTTGATCTATGTGATTGTATGGATGAGTAGGGTTAAGGCCTCATTCAAGTGCTGGTCTATATTAATCAATAATTTAGGAAAACAGTCTTCCTTTTCTCCTTCTGTCTCTCTTGTTTTGTTTTTTTTTCTTTTTTTTTGTGCTGTTGCATTGGTGATTTCTCTTTTCATGATAATAATATCTTACCACTAAGATTAATCGAAATAAAGTTACCATTCATGAATCAGCCTCAAATGGAGATTCTTCCTTACCTGACAGTTTTTTTTCAAAATACATTATTAAATTTTTGATTATTATGGGCTAAGGCTCATTGCTTACTACGGTGCCCCTAAGCGGCTCTCGTGACCTTAAATGTGGTTGCTCCATAATCATAAACATAGTTGCCAACACAATCATAAACATCAAGATCTCTTTCACTTACCCATAGTGTGTCTTCTTTATGAAGCCAATTTTATGAGCCAGTATTCTCACCTGACCTTGTTTGCACGGTGCGTTTTCCAATATGGCCACTCCATACTTCTGTAAGCTTTTAAGCCAACAAACAAGACTTTCATTCTCATTTATGGCAGAGAAGAAATTGCTGCGTGGTAAATTCTCTTTCAAACCTGAATTCCAAAGAATCTTCTGTGAGCACACTTGTTCTGACCTTTTTCTCTGGCTTTCATTGTCAAAGCCACGAAGTAACAACCAATCACTGTTGAATGCACTCTTATGTCCATCGCTCCATGCAACAGACAATGTTCCATTTAATACCTGGAGCAAAACAGACAAATATCATCTACTGAAAAAGAAAAACAAAGGAACAACAGTTAAACAACGTTTCGGTCACAACAACTACAGTAGTAGAGAATGCTTTCAAAGTACATCAAGTACTTTGTAAATTACTTCAATCGCTTGCACTTAATGGACTACCTTAGTAGAGGATCACGGCACCCAGGTTTTAGGACAGTGCCACTTCTGTGCATAACCAAAACTGCATTTTGCTAAAAGCATATTTATCCTTTTTATCTCTTTTTATAGACTTCAGTTCTCATAACAATGGCAAAATTTCAGAAAAATATCCAAATTACGAAAGAGGTGTTTACTGAAGAAAGAATTTTAAAAAAAAGGCATGACATAGATTCTTCGCTGGATCTTGGAAGGGTTTAGCCTGCTTTGACTTGAAGGGATTAGTGAAAATTTTCAATTAGCCCAGATTTTATCCTCCCCCTCACCTTCCGTCAATTCGGAGTAAACTCTCTTTATACGCTTCACTGGGTTTAGACCTAATGGATTTTTTTAGATTTCCTAGAAGGTTCACAGTCCAGAGTTTTATTTTTCTTATTGGCATTCTAATACAGTGAGACAGAACAACAATTGAATGTCTCGTTGTTTACACTAAAAGGTGAAACCAAGATCATAAGATTCTTTGAGATTTTTTACAGGTCAATGTTTATAGTGACATTTTTTGGAACAGAAATGTTTTTGAACTTTTGGGACAGAATTTTCTGGGACAGAATTATTTTGAGACTTAGAATTATTTTTTGACTTAGAATTTATTGAGACATATAATTTTTTGGGGACTAATAATTTTTTTCGACATGTGGTTGGTCATCGACATTAGATGGTCTATTGTATGTTTTGATCAATATTAACTGTGCACTGGAAGGATAAACACTTACATCATATTAAGTAAAAGTGAAGATGAACCTTTCGATAAAAGTGTGTGCACATGAAAGTTATCGTTGCGTTTAATGCAGACAAAGACAAATATTTGAATTATGAAACACGCAATAATGGGGATCTTATTGGGAATGTGTGCGTGCATTGTCATGACAGTGAGAGATTAAATTTATTTCGAGTACCGAAAAGATTCAACCTTCATGACAGTGGATATGTGAGAATAACATTTCTAAAGCTGATAGTGTTCAAAGAGAATGCATACATAAACTATTAGTTGATGACGAAGGCCAGCTTCTTGCTACTGCTGGTGGTAACACGTTACCCACTGATAAATCCCAGCGCAATCTTTCTGGTATTAGCAAATTAAAGAAAGACGGGAACCCTAGAAACCAACTCCAGGGGGAGGGGAAGGATTGTTATTGGAGGTAAATTTAAGCCATACTAAGAGATATATCCGAGAGGTTTCAATGAAAATGCTATTGCTCTATTGCTATTGCTCGTTTCTATTGCTCTATTAGACGCAATTGCATGCTGCATGTATTAATTTAAATCATGGTAATAGCAAAATCACAATTTGAATGAGCCTTAAGCATTATACTTTATGCAGCAGAAGCCTAATTACTTACAGTAGCAATACTAAGAAAAAATGTCAATTTCACAATACATTTTCTCGCTATTAAATGAAACACACAGAAAAAAGAGACGCTTTTTTTGCATTTGGCTGTTTCTCAGAGGTTTCAATAAAAATGCCACGTTTCTTTTGAGCCAAGACTATGCATATTCACGCCGAGATGACAATAATATGTGGCTGCTCCGTGGCATCCCCGTGATGCACACTATCATTCCTGAGGCATTTTTGCGGATATTTTCATGATAAAAATCATGCTTTAAATCCATCGTCTCCGCCTTGTGACCATCCTCGTCATATACCATGTCAATTCACATCATCGTGGCAAATTATGACTGGAAATGTTTTTTTCTGTGATTTCATAGATTTCAAATGTTTTTTTTTATTATCAAAACTTGTATTTACAATAAAAAGCGTGTATATTATAAAACCATTTTATAATTAAAAACAAGGCGTTATCTAGATCACGGAACAGGGATTATCGAAAGCCAATGCTATGTAACATCTCACTGATTCAGTACCTAATTTAACCTGTCTAAATCAAGTTATAAGGTTAATATAATGTCAAATTCAGGTATGACCAATAGAATAAATATCAATAGCTTTGCTGGATAGTTACTCGGCTTGGAGACGATGGCTAGGAAACACGCAATCCATTTAATCGTTCTAGAAAGCGTACAGGGAGTGGTTTAGACGTAGGAAAGACCTTGTCTCGTAGAATATATTCGCCGAATCGAAATATTATGAATACTTTGCTGGTACAGCTGTCTAGCGCACATTTCCATTTGGGGGAAGTTTCTTTCGAATCCTAAAATGGATAAATATATTTGGAATATAAAGGTTCCCTGAGAAAAAAAGGCCTTGGAGGAAAAATGAAGTCTCGAAGCAAAAAACACCTTGAAAGAAAAATAAATAGAAAAGGACAAATCCCAATGTATGCACTGTCATTATGAAACATCCAAAGTGTGCACAGTCATTAGGTAACATTCCACGTGTGTCATCATCAGGTAGCACTCGTATGTGCGCCATCATTACGATGCACGTGTGGGCCGTTATTACGTAACAACCATGTGTGCGCCATACCCAATTACAGCCAGGGGTTCCCCGCGGGCCCTTAAGAAACATATCATGCAACTTATATTATGTAACAAGCATCTGCGTCTTGAAGAAATTTATTAACACCTGCGTCCAGAGGGCATCGCCGTTAAGCTTCTTCTTGGTCTTAAACCATTAAAGAAGAAAATAATAGTGGCTAAGGGCTGGTTTAAAGGTGTTGAGGGGATACTACTTTGGAGGACGGCTACCCTCCCCACCCACAGACATGTTGTAATGTCCCGAAATGCATCCAATTAAAAATTTAAGATAATCATTTTATTCAAGATAGTCCAAAGATAATGTAACAAGGCTTTTGGGGTTGAAATAAATCCTCAGAGCCTGGGGGCAATGGTTGTAAGTTAAGCCCCGGGGTTATTTACGGTGTTTAAGGAAAGGATGGTTGTATAAACTTTAGAGGAGCCACATTTGGCTGAAAATTGGAAGTTGTAGCTCCCTTTTAAGATGCAAATGTGATGTCCTGTGGTGGCGCAGTGGATTTGACCTTAGCTTGGTAATACGGGACCCAGAGATCGAATCACGCTGCAGGAATGCACTGCAGGGCCGACGCAGGGACCTTAGTACTCCAGAAGCGTCGTTAATTCTTAAATAATAAAAAAATGCAAAAGTAATGGAGGGCAACTCTCCTCCCACCCCCTCTGACCACCCTTTTTTTACCAAACGCGTCCCATTGAAATTGTGAGATAGCCATTTTGTTAAAAAATAGTCCAAACAACATATAACAATTCCCCTAGGGTTGACACAATCCCCAAGAGCCCTGGGGCAAGGGTTTTAAATGCCCTGGGGTATATGAGGTTTTTATGGAACGGCTGTTTGTTTCAACTTCAGCTGCGGCTCATTTGACTTAAAAACGAAAGTTATAGTGTCCTTTTTATGAGTAAAAAGTGATTTAAGAGCAACAGCCCCCCCCCTCAAGCCCATCATTTCCCCCAAAACTTCCAATCAAAATTTAAAGATAGCAATTTTGTCCAGCCTAGTTGAAGGGTCTAGACATTATGTCTATAAGGATGACAACCACCCCACAGCCCTCAGGGCAAGGGTTATACGTTATGCCCTGGTTCCATATAAGGTTTTTTTTTATGGAAAGGGTGGTCGTACTTATTTCAGAGGGGTCTCATTGGAAAGGCAGAAGTTTTAGTGCCCTTTTTAAGAGTCAAGGTGATCAGAGGGCAGGCCCCCCCCCCTTACGACGTCGTATCTTCTCAAAATACAAACAATAGAAATTTTGAGATCCTTTTTGAGTCATTTTATTCAAAATAAAACCAACGATTACATAACAAAGCTTTTGGGGTTGTTGCAAACCACCAGAGCCGGGGGGCAAGGGTTGAAAGTTATGCCCCGGGGGAATTTAAGGTTTTTATGAAAAGGGTGGCAGTATAAACTGTAGAGGTGGCTCATTTGTTTGAAAATTGGATGTTCTAGTTCCCATTTAAGAGCCAAAAGCAATGAAGGTCAAAAAGCTCCTCCCCCCTTAACTACCCCCTTTCATGAATTGCATCTGATTAAAACTGTGAGATATCCATTATAAAACAAAATAGTCCAAAGAACATATAACAATGCCGTCAGGGTTGACACAACCCAGAGCCCTAAGGCAAGGACTGTAAGTTATGCCCTGTGGGCATACAATGTTCTTATGGAATGCGTTGTCGTAAAAACTTCACATGGGGTCATTTGATTTAAAATTAGACGCTATAGTGCCCTTTTAAGAATTAAAAGTGAATCCAAACAAAGTTTTAAGACCTATTTTTTCAGCATTGTTGAAAGGTTCAGTAATTATGCCTTTGGGGATCAATCGCTCCGCCCCCAGGCCTCAGGGCAAGGTCTGTAAGTTAGGCAATTTATTCATTGTTTACATTCAGTATATATTATTAAGAAAAGGTATGCAGGTTTGACTACTACTTTTCCAAAATACGAAGGGTATTAAGGTGAGTCTTTCAAGGAATGTTGAACTGAATCAGAACATGTTATGTGTATATAGGTTGTCAGAAGGGCATAACTCAGGAATGACTGAGTATATTAATTCGGAACTTTCGGGAAACGATAAGGGAGATGGTCAATTGACTAAAAAGACAACATTTGCATGCTACTATCGCTAAAACTACTGCTGCTTCTACTGTTACCACCAGGGCCGTCACATATGGAGGGAGGAAGCAACCCCCCTTGCCTTCATGGCCTCAAGCCTTCATGGCTTCGCGCCATGATTTTTCCGACGCCTCTAAAATTCTTTTTTCGGTTCAATAAAGACCAGGAGAATACTGATATGTCATTCAAAACAAATTTCGAACTTAGTGGGTAGACTCAGCAGTTTTACCAACTCCTGCCGTGATTTTACAGATGGTGCCACAATTTTGCAATTGGTTAATTAAACAGCATGAAAATAGTCACATGATGCGTACCGAAATCTAGCTCTCAGTTGCTAAATACAGCGGTTATACCGACTCGTGCGGTGATTTTAGAAGTATTTTATGCGAAACGGACATTATGCAAAACAGTCGGTAAGAATTACCAGCCAGTCGGTAAAATCTCTAGCACCCACCCCCCACCCACTCAAACATTCTGGCTAGTCACAACACTACTATTACCACTACTATCATTAAAAATGCTACTTCTGTAAAGGGTACTACTAAGGCTGAAGACATTGAAGTAAACATACGAGGAAATGTTGAGGGTAAATGTTGAATTAAATCAAAGCATATTATGTGCACAAAGATTTATAATACGGGCGTATCAGCCATGTTTAGAACGGATTACCGTATCAAGAGGAAACTTCAGGGGAACCACGAGTGGGATATTCAGTTGACCAAAAGGCATAATGAACCTACTACTTCTGCAATTAGTACTGCTGCTATTACTCTTACTATTACTAATAATAACACCCTATTATTGCTACTACTGTTCCTACTACTACCGCTACTAATATGATACTAGTATAATTAAGGCTAAGCGTATGAAGTTGAAAATTTGACAGAATATGGAGAGGGAGTTTGAACTAACTCAAAACTCGCTATGTGCATACAGATTGTCAAAATGGCGTGTATCAACAGTTGATTTGGGTATTAAGTTGGAACATTCAGAGAATACTTGAAGGGGAAGATTAATTGACAAAATGGTAATATTTACATGTCCCTACTGACACTACTACCCCTGCTACTTTTGCTTATACTGCTACTGCTGCTGAACTACTCCAACTACTACCTCAATTGCAACAAATTGTAAGGCTTAGAGCATAAGATGAAATGGGCATCAAAAGGGGGTCAAAAGCGCAAATCAGCAATATTATTGAAATAGCTTACCTTGTCAAGGTGAAACTTCCGGGGCATTATGAAATGGATGTTCAACTGATCAAAAGGCAAGATGTACATGCTACTACTGCTATTAATACTGCTGTTACTACTACTGATATAACACTATCCCTACAACTACTTCTCCTACTACCACTGCAACTTCTACGATACTAGTACTATTAAGGCTAAGCCTCTGAAAGTAAAATTTTAGAAAATATTGATGTCAAATTCGACCTAGCAAAAGACACTCAGTGCGTTTAGACTGTCAAAAGAATGTATCTTAAAAATTGATTTGTGTATTAAGTTGGAACGTCGGGTTGCTGAAGGGCAGGAACGATTTGATTTGTGTATTACGTTGGAACGTCGGGTTGGAACGTCGGATGCTGAAGGGGTTGTTGAACAAAAATAACGGCTTATATTATTAATTTTGGCCTTTCAGTATAGGTTGTGGCAGATTTTGAACAAGCCGGAAGACACTGTGTATACTTTCAATATGACTTCTATGGTTACGGTAACTATTGACAATAAGGGCAATAAGTCGAAACGTTTAGGGAGAGTTTCGACTAAAGAAAAAACAATATGCACGCCTGAATTGAAAGGGCATATAAACAATATAAAAGGCATCGGTGCTCTATCATAACTAGCAATATTATTGATATTTTAAAGGAGCTAACTTGATTGGAAATTAGCAGTTCTAGAACCCTTTTAAAAAGTCGAAAGCGAGTGGAGGGCACTTAGCTTTCCAATCCAGTTTCCCTGAAAATGACAATGTCAATATAAAACGAGCAGAAATTAATTAAAGAACTTTTTCCACAAAATAAATCTTTCAAGGAAAAGTAAAGAACTCACTTAAACCAAAAATGAGCAAAAATAGAATCAAATAATCTACCAGGTGCAAAAATACCACTAATCAGCATCAACAAATAAATGAAACCCAAAACAAACAGAAAGTAGAATAAATAACCGAGTCAAACTCAAAACAAGCAGAAGTTCACATGATAAGGGCTCACAACCTCTATGCCTTCTCAAGGCCAGAACATAATTTGCACTTTTCCGAAAAAAAAAAAATGGTTTTCACTTTTATAACTTTAAAAAATCAAAATTATTAAGATATTAAAGAATAAATATAAGCATATGTATATTAAACTGACAATGGGCATTCATTTGTATTTTTTTTTTCAGTAAAGTGCAAATTATGTTCAAGCTTTGAGAGGGCAAAGGGGTTGTGAGCCTTAATCATGATAATTTCTGCTCGTTTTGAGCTTGACTTTCTGCTCGTTTTGAGTTTGACTAGGTTATTTATTGTAATTTCTGCTAGTTTTAGGCATCATTTATTTATTGATGCTGATTTATGGTAGTTTTACGCTTGGTAGATCATTTAATTAGTGAAATTAAATTAGTGAGTGCAATTGTATTGTAGTGTATTTCTTGTTGTGTCTTTTTTTGTTATTCTTCTTTGCTTGTTTTCTTTCTATTTTATTGGTTTTCTTTTTTTTCTACTCTCCGACGCATATTAGTAAATTTTACAAATTCTTGTGAATATTCTCTGTTCTTTCTGGTTTCTTTTTTTCATTTTATTCAATTTATTTTTTTAGCGTTCTTTATTTTTTCCCCTAAATTTGTTATCTTTTTGGTCTTTTGTTTTTCATACTTTTTACTGTTTTAGGTTTATTGATACATAAATTGATAGTAATTTCTGTTTTAACTGAACTTTAAAACTGAACTCTTATACGAATTTTGCTTGGATTTATTATGGCTCTTTATTTTTCTTTGAAAAACTTACCTTTCTAGAAATATTTTTTAAAGTTAATATGTACTAAAAAAAAGACCTTTTTCTATTTCCAAATATCAGGAAAATACAAAGTGCAAATGATCTTTTCTGTGAAGGATCATCAGCTTAATTACTGCTTTCCTCATGTCAGTTTGTGCAGTGCCATGTTCTCACTGTGTTCTTTCAACCATTCTTCCCTTGCGATACCTTACTTTTTTGTTCTTTTTCTCTATTTATGCTCGTCAGTTTTTTTTTCTTTTTTCATTGCTTTTTATTAATTTATTTTTGCGGTTAGGTCATGTCAGGGTCCCGTGATCGATTGAAAAATTATGAGGAAAATAGATTAGTTATTGATGATGTGTTTTCAGATGTTTTGTTTGATCAGTCAGGATATAAAGGTGGATTAAAAAAGTACCCTAAAGATAGTTCATAATTTGAACTTGAAGATATTACTAAATGGGATGTATGTAAAGAAAATTCGTTACTTTTTTGGAACTGCCAAGGATTCCGATCGGCTAAATGTTCTTTGATGTGGGCAATGGAGTATCTTGAACCGCAACCATCGTTTGTAGGCCTATGTGAAACGTTTTTGGGTGATGAGAACCTGAATGTAATGGATTTTTCTGTTCCAGGGTATAAGGTTGAATATAAAGGTCGCTCTTATATGCAGAGAGGAGGACTAGCCGCTTTAATAAGAAGTGATGTGGATTATGAAGTAAGATATGACCTTTCACTCTGACTTGAATGTAAAATAAAAACATTGTTTATTCAAATAACGTCGTCATGGTCAGAAAAGCCACTGTTTGGAATAATATATAAAAAACCATCATTTTCGGAGAAAGATTTTTTAGATTTTTTTAGAAAATTTGTAATATGTTGATTTTTCGGAAGTTTTCAAAGGAAATGTGCAGAAGAGGCTTATAATTTGTTTGTGGATATATCTCTAGCTGAGTTTGATAAATGTTGCCCCTTAAAGAAAGTTAAAAAGAAAAAAAAATAACCTTCGGAAAGTATGGAGGCCGACTGGTATCCTTGCATCTGTAAAAATGAAGAATAGATTGTACAAAGATTATTTAAAAGACCAGACGGATGAGAAACTCCGGACTATCAAAGAGTATAGAAATCGGCTGAATAAAATTAAACGGTACGCTGAAAGAGCTTATTACGAAAAATAGTTTAAACAGATAAAAGGAAACATAAAGCGTACTTGGACTAAATTCAATGTGACACTGGGGCATAAAAAGGAAAAGGACCAGATTAAAATGATGAAATTCAGTGAAAAAATTGTCAATGATCCGAAAGAAATTGCGGGAAAGCTATGCAAGTATTTTTCAGAGGAAGGTTCTAAGCTGTGCCATGAAGCAGTTAAAAGATCAAAAAGTCCATCAGTTCAAACTTAAACCTCGTCATGTTACTTCTGAATTCCTTTTCACAAATTGTGATGAAAATGAAATAATTTTGAAAATGAAATCGCAATCTTGTTGCGATTTTAAAATAGCCTGAGTGCTACCCCTTCACAAAGAGAAGTAAAAAAATGACCTGAGTAAATTACCGACCCATTTTTCTTTTACCGTTTTTTCGAAGATTTATGAGAAAGTAGTCCATAAAAGAATGTATAATTACCTCTAGGAGCAGAATCTTCTTTGTGATACCCAATTTGGCTTTGGCAAAGGACTTTCTACGGACCTTGCAATTCTGAAATTGGTTGACTGGGTGAATGATGCATTTGATAAAGGCCTAATTACTTTTAGACATAAAAAAGGCATTTGACACTGTTGATCATGATAAATTACTTCAAATTATTGAATCAATTGGTGTACGTAATGTTGCTTTAAAATAGTTTTGTTCGTATTTTATTAATAGAGCCCAAGTTGCGCAAAATGCAAATGCAACATCAGAGCACCATCTTTTACCGTGCAGAGTGCCACAAGGTTCAATAATGGGACCACTACTTTTTCTCTTATATTGACCATGTAAAATATTATTTATCTGAAGCTAATATCATAATATTTGCAGATGAAACGCTTCTTTTTGTTGCATGTGAAAATGTACCTTCTTTATTTAAAAAATGAAAACTGCTCTGACTGAATTTGTATCGTGGGCTGAATCAAAGTATTTAACACTAAATTATATTTTATTTTCTAGAATCGGATCAGTCCAAACAGACCTCAAATTAAATGTAAAAACAATATAATAAATAGAGTAAAAACTAGTAGATATCTTGGATTTATTATTGACGAGAATATTTCATGGAAAGAACATGCCAAATTAATTGGTAACAAACCTTCAACGTCCCTTGGAGTTATCCGCCGTTTTAAATTCCGTTTCCCTTAAAAAATCCTGAAAATGATTTACCATTCTATTTTTCATCCCCATTTGTCTTACAGATGCTCTATATGGGCAAGCAACTTCATCTCATGTTATAAGAGAATCCAGATCATCCAAAATAAGGCCAATGAAATTATATCACCTCTTCAGCATTCAGATGACATTAACCTAGATTTTAACCTTACTAAAATATTTGATGTGTCAAAGACTAGGGATTTTCAGATTGCAACTTTTTGTATTAAATACTTTAACAACCTCCTGTTATCACCATTTGAAAATCTATTAACTTTAAATCAAGATTTGCATACTTACGAAACGCAAAATTCATGTGTCATTGTCCACGAGACACTGTCAACAAAAAAAGCTTCTTTTTTGATTATATTTTTTTTTGCACCTGTTATTTGGAATTTAATCCCCTTGGAAATCAGGAACTAAAATGACCTTATTACCTTCAAGCGAGCAGTGAAGGGTCATTACAGAAATACTGTTTAGATTTGAATATCGTGCGGTCCTCCTCTTTTCGGTCTTTTTCTTTTCTTTTTTCTTTTATTTCGCTTCGTCACCCCTCCCTTTTTTTTCTTTTTTGATAAATCCAGTCGATTCGTTGTTTCTGTTTGTTGATTGTTTAATTATTCTTTACTTAAGTTTCTGCCCTAGCCAAGCACTTTTTATACTTTCCTAGCAGATTATGCACAGTAGTTATGTGTTTTTTGTTCAAATATATATGATTGAATTGAATTGAAATTAAAATGAATATCTTAATTTTCAGAAAAAAGCTAGAAACAATTGAGAATTTTACCTTGCATGAGCTCACAGCTGGGTGGGTATCAAATTCTTTTAAGAGCAAGGTTCTAGATTTTGATTCAGGGTGAAAGCACTTCTCACATTGGCAGTTATCCCTGAGCCAAACAAGTGGGTAGGTCCTTTTAGTAGAATCTTTCCAGGATACATGCAAAAGGTTCTCACATTTTTCCACTTTAGTCAGCATATGCTTGACAACTAGCCCAAAATTTGTGCATCTCAGTTTTTGGCTCACAAGAATAAATGGCTTAAAGGAGTTGTGAAGCATTATTGCATATTTTTGAGAAAGTTGTTTTCAGAAATGCTTCATACACAATAAACCTGAAAAGAAAGAGCCAGGTCAATTTTCTTGAATGCATTTTAGCCAAGTCAATAAATTTATACATGGAAATGCATTCCACCTAATATTTTAATACAAAAGGTAAAATAATTTTATAGACAAATCTTTGATATGAGAGGCACTTCATTTAATCTCTGGATGCAATATGTCAAATGACCAGTGAGATAAAATATTTTAACATGGAAGACATGACAAAGAGCACCTGGTAAGAACAGTCAAGATCAGTGTAAATGAGAGCACTGTGCAGTCAAAAACTGGATGTGTATAGTTTCTTCAATAAAAGATTAGAAAGACTTCTTGTGATTAACAAAATGTCTATAAAATTATTGTTTATTAGGGAAAATATCTAGTGTCTCTACTCTGTAGATCCAATATACTGATACTACTCTCAATTACCCCCAAACATGTTCAATTTTCTCTACCTACTTTTCTCCTTTTAGATCTAGCTTCCCTCATTTACCAGAGAAATAAAATTCTTATTTGTGTCCCAACAAAATTACCAAATGAAAAACGTAGGATAATCTTTGGTCCCCTATATCAATAATATTTAAAAAAGTGAGTCTTCTTTTCCTTGTTATACTTTTTTTCCTTAGTTTTATATTAGTTAATTAATGTGTTAAGTAGATTTTACTTAGTTCCAACATCATCTTGTAAATTTTCAAACAAATTAGACTTATTTTATATATATATATATATATATATATATATATATATATATATATATATATATATATATATATATATATATATATATATATATATATATATATATATATATATATATATATATATATATATATATATATATATATATATATATATATATATATATATATATATATATATATATATATATATATATATATATATATATATATATATATATATATATATATATATATATATATATATATATATATATATAAAAAATCTAGCAAACGCTTATGTGATAATTTAAAATAATTCTAGTCATCCACTTCAAAATCAGTACACAATAACCGACTAGTTAAAACATAATAAAATATAACTAACAAACTCAATCAGCAGGCAAGCCAAATATTTGTTTTAGTCATCAAAACACAAATACATGCATAATCCATAGTCAACACTTATGAGATAATTTAAAATAAATCCAATAGTCTGCTTAAAATTAGTACATTATGGCCAGTGAATCCACTTAAAATCAGTAAAATATAATATAACTATATAACTAACAAACTAAAGCAGTAGCTTTTCTTGCTTACTAGCAGTAACATTAAAAAACTTTACAAATGAAGGAACAAAGCTTTTCAAATTTGAGACATATTGATCAGCGGTATACAAGGTACAGCCTCCTCCAAAGACCAGGGTTAGTTTGGCACTTTTTAATATTTAGTTCAAGGCAACAACTCTCTGCCCATTTAAAGAAAAAATCAATATTAACTTGTAAGGTGGTGTCTGCATTTAATGGGCCAATTATTTTAAAATTGTCAGCATATAGGCTCAGCTTATTTTGGAATACATGTGAGCATCATTAATATACATACTGAACAACATTGGCCTAAGCACACTACCTTGCAGAATTCCACTGATGATTTTTGCAATTTCAGAAAAAAAAAGATTGACTTCCATCATTATGAACCTTTACCACTTGCTTCCTGCTTGTCAAGAAGACCATTATCTGGCTGGTTGCAATTGAGTCAATACCAATAGCAGGCAGTTTTATTTTTAGGCTTTTGTGACACACTTTAGCAAACGCCACAGAAAAGTCAAGAAGCACATCATCTACATCCACTCTTTTATCAATAAGTTCAATCACACATTCATCAGCAATTAGGAGGTTAGTTTCAGTTGATTTCCTTTGTCTAATGCCATGGTAATTTGGGATGAGCAGCTCATTAGAATCAATGTGCTTAGTTGCAGCTGAATTCACAAGACGTTCCAACACTTTGCCTGCAGCTGATGTTATGCTAATATGTTTGTAGTACTTAGCTGCATCCCTATTCCCCTTTTGATAATAGGTGTAATATATGCCAGTCTCCAGTCTAATGTGTCTAGTGATTTTTGGAATAGCTTAGTTAGTGGCTCAGCTAAAATTTAACATGTTTTCTTCAAAAGTCTAGGGGAAATGCCATCAATTTGGTAATTAGGCTCTTCTGGTAAAGTTGTATCATCTGGGGTTATGAACACTGACTTGAACTGTTCACTTAACAGATTTGCTATGTTCTTAGGGTTAGTAATCAATTGACCTTTGACCATAAATTTTGACCATAAACTGAGTGTATATGTGTTTTTTCTGTTATGCCAAATTTTTTGGATTTTCTTTTGTCTCTGTTGCCAAAAAACCTTTATATTCTGTAGTTACTTTGCTTGTTTTCTGGATAAAAAGTTTTTGTAAAATGTCCATGTTTTCTTTTTTTATTGATAGCTTTGCATATATCTTGTAAGAAAAATGGAAGTGTTCTTGGTTTTTCCACTTTGGTTTTTTATGTTTTTCAACTGTTTCTAGCAATAAAGTTCCTGTTTCACTCCATGCACTTACAATATCTTGTTTTCAAGGAAAGACTGGTCAGTGTTTGTTAATTCATTAGTTACTTTGGGGTAGTCCACAAACTTGTGTCTTATAAATTTATTTTCTAGGTGGAAACAAACAATGTGTATTAAGGATGCACACATGATCGCTATGCCTAAGTGGTATTAAAACTTTAGAAGGTATTAAAGTGGTATTAAAACTTTAAAATATCATCCAGAAGGATGGTTTCTGGTTTACGCAGTATCAAGTTAACCACATGACACAAATCATTTTCATATAAACATCTCAGGAGAGAATTATCTCTAAAATTTTCCATCTCATATTTAGGGAAACCTCCACCATTCAGCCACTTTATATCTGTTAAGTTGAAGTCTCATGTTAGTATCATATGCTTTGAAAAGTTGACTAGTTGGTGTATTGATCTTGTAATGGCAAGCAAGGAGTAACCTCAACTAGGTGTACTTGAGCAGCAATAAATACATCCAAAAGTTATAGAGTTGCCTAGGATGCAGATTTCTAATAATATTTAATATAATATTCTTAATATAATAATACTATTCTTTAAAATTGTAAGCCACTTTGATTTGGTTCACATGCAAATAGTCTTTCACATATATTATAATACCTCTACCTTCATCACTAAGGTCGCTGAAAGCCTTGAACCCATTTAGCACAATCTGATCATCAGCTAAATTTACACATGAATATTGTGGTTTAACTTATCATAGTGCAATAATGTCAACTATTTTAGTTACAAGAGTCACACCATTCTTTTATTGTATTAGGGAGTGAATCACAATTTGTAAACACAATGGAGAGACAGCTACCAGGCAGAATACAGTCATTTCTAATGCATGGGTTAGCCTCATCACGTGCAACTCTGCTTGTCAATTATGCAGACCTAACATATTCTTTGTGCCTGAGTGTCTTTTCTTTGGACAAATCTTTGGAAAAGGGAATGTCACACTTTTTTCAAATGATTGTTGGCTCAACTCTAAACAACAATGGCTGATGAGCTGGATTACAGGAAATCGTTTGACCTGTTTGATTGTTATTGAAGGCAGTTTGTATTCAGATGCAAGGTGAGACCTCAAAAAAGCTACATCATTATCACTATGGGGTACTCCATGGACAGTTAAATTATTTTCTCTCTTTTCTTTGTCAAGTTCAGAGCACAAATTATCCTAAACCTCAGTTTTAATGGCTTGTTTAACTGCATTTGGTGCCCAAACTTTTAACATTTCAGAAATAAATTGTTTAGTTTGGGATAAGTAATATTTTGATTGGAATGTAGATGGGTTGTTATTGACTTGCTTCTTGACACTATCCAGGTTAAATCTCAAGTCCATCCTAGTTTTGATTTTTGTCATGGCATTTTCAGCAATGTTAGATGCACCCTCCACAGTGGCAGAAGGAGTAATAGTAGCTTTCTCTTCTTTTATTAACTTTACACAAGGTGCAATACTACTGACAACCAACTTTGTAGTTCATCTTGTTAAGGAGGTTATATGCATCATCACTTAAATTCAAATATGATGCACAAAGCCATTTACAGCAGGAGTCAAACTCAACTGATAATGACTTACTAAGGCCCATATCACAAACTCCACAGCTACCATTCTGTGGGCTCTATTGGATGTGTTTGTTTGCCTTTGATGGCATATCTTACTAATAAATCAATAAAAAAAACTCAAATAAATCAAAACAACAGGACTTGTAGGCTAATGAGATTTTTATAGGTTAACAAAAGTTTTCATGATACTAATCTAAAAACAAGAAAGTTCAAAATATACTTCTTCAAAGATAAATGAGTTCACCTTCAAAAATTCAAGAACATGCTGCAATCCCACTAATTGAATTTTTGAAACAATTCTGTTTGTTTCACAACAGAATTGTTTATATTAATACCTTTTGAACACATTTAAAACCATTAAAGGTACTTCAAAATAATACAATGAGAATACTTGAAGTTTATCTATATCAATCATCAAAGCTTGAATATACATCAGAAACAGAAACAATATTTTTTTAAATTTATTAGATTTAAAACATATATAAGAAGTTGATATTTCTATACAACATTTTCATATACAAAATCCTAGCAATTATTTTGGTGAAAATCTCTGTTGACTTTTTCTCTACATTTGGCTTGTTGGTATTCTTGAGCATGAAAAATTTCATGAAAAAGTTTATTGCTTTGCTTTAAGAAATGATATTAGCATAGTATGTATCTAAAAAATGTTTCCAAATAGTTTTCAGAATTTTATATTACTTGTATAAGCCTAGAACTGGGGCCGTTGAGAAGAGTGCAGGTCAAGAAAACAATTTTTACTTCATAATATTCAGAATAATTGTAGTAACATATTTTGACTTCAATTCCACTAGGCTATACTTTACCCTAATCTCCAAAATGTGCAAATATTTAGCTCAAATTATATATTTCTAATGGTTTTTTCTATTTTTTGATTTTGTCAGTACTGATTCAGTTGGCACTGGTTGAAACATAGGTTAATTTTCCAGTTAACTCACTACCTACACAGCTAAGAAACAGAGATAGGCCTATATTTAGAATCAGAAGCATTTAGAATTTTCTGTTTTTCAATAAATTGTTAAAATAGTTTGAAGAAAAAAATTGTGGAGAATCTAGTTGTAGATTACAGGCTATACAATTCAGGTATGTGTTTGCTATTATGGGGGGGGGGGGGTAGGTAAATTCATTCCTAACACAAATAAATGTTATATTTGGGTTCATGACAAAACTCTTATTCTAAATATATATATATATATATATATTCCTTAGCTATATTGTTTATGAGTTAACTGGAAAATTTACAAAAACAAAAATTTACAATTTACAAACATATTTTTACAAAAATATGATGAAATGCATGGGAGATATGTGATTTGGGCTATATATTATCATATTGAGGGGAACGAGTGAATTAAAGAGGAGGTTCTTTTAAAACAAGTTAACTGATTTTTTCCGGCACTTTGCAAAGTAAGAACTGTTTTCTTAGATGTTTCATTCCCAACAGCAGGCTTAGGCTATTTTATGTTTCCTTGTAATGGACTGAAATGAAGCCTTAGAATTCTAAATAGCACCCTGAGTTATTGATACGTTGTTGTTTCTTGTCTGATGAGAGCAAACACAGCACAGACTTCAACACAGTTTATAGATGCTATATTGCAAATACCATGAGAATTTTGATATGATCTTTGAAGGTTGTTACTGCCTTAGGGTTTTATGGGCCCATCAATAATATTACCATAAATGTGTCATACCAAATATTTCTTGAGTGATAAGCCTATGCGACTTCTTGAATTTTTTTCTTGGACCTCTTTTTTTATTTTTAAATTTAACGCCTTTGTATTCGTATAGAATGCCGGGAACCGAAAAAATATATCTGGACCCATAGTGGATTCACACGAATGGGAAAAACCGATACTTTTCACAGATTGGTTTTCCGATTTAGTCTTCCTCTAGGTACGACTGGATTTCTGGCTTGACTTTGGTTCAAAAAACCTAAGGTTTTTGGTTTTCTTCTGATCTGCCAAGGAATAAACATAGTACTTTTAAGGAAGAATGCATATGATTATCCAGCTTTTGCATATTTAAAGATAGGACTAAGAACAGTCTATTGAAAGTCTGCTTGAGACTAACTTGGTTTGAATTAACAATAACTACCTTGGGCAACCTATACCATTCCTGGGTATAAGCTAGGTATTTTAATATTTGAAATACAGCCACTGAAAAGTAGAGGAAAATACTGGTCCTGGAGACACAAGCCTTAGACATAAGTAAACTCCTTTCCTTCAGCCAGTGGTGAATCTCTTGCATTTTTGTTGGGGAGGAGGGCAAAAATCCATATTCGGATAGTTAAGGGGCACAGAGTATAGACTATAATAATCTTTTATCCACATTGCCGGGGGATGGCGATTTAAAGGTGCAAATCAAAGGAAATTTCAATTTAGGGGAAAAGTATCCATTGTCAATGAAATTGGGGGAGGGGCAAACTAACATTTAAAAAAAATGTAGGCAGGGAACAATTTCGCTGTTTTTTCTTTTTTTTTCAATGAAGGAATTGACTTTTTTAAATGAAATTACTTGAAGAGATATGTCTCAAAATTTAGAGGGGGAGGGAAAAAATATGAAATAGTAGCAGTCCTCGATGCACTGCCAATAATATAAGCACTGAAAGCACCCATCCTGGCAATTTTTGAGTACTTAGCTTTATATTTCCAATAGTTTCCTTCAACAAGCATTCAATTTCTTAAAGGAATCCTCTAGCAATATTAGCAAACAGTTTTTAGTTGGACGACAGAAAAATCCCTTAAAATCTAAAAATATTTACGAAACTAAAAACTTTGAATGAAACTTGATGTGAGGTCGATTATGTTTCACGTGAATAATCAGTTCTCGAAACTAACGTTAGTTATTATCTTCTGAGAAATAATCTAAATTTTTATCATTATCTCCTTATCCTTCTAATATAGACGAAACAAATTGTTATTTTATTATTTTATTTTATTTGCAATATCCACGTTCATCTTCCGGTTTTATTACTATTTACGTCATCATCAGGATACCAATACTGCCTTTATCTCGACATCATTATCGCGTTACTAATACAATGTCCTCATACTGCCTTTTATCTAGTTTATATTCGATAGCTCGTCCATCATCGTTTTCCCTGCTAGCATTGGATTACCGTGTACAGTTACCTCGTCAGAATCTCGAGATGGACATGAGGGTTAAGAAATGAAGTAAAACTTATTGAGCATAATCACAATTCATTTATATTCGATAGCTCATCCATCACTGTTTTCCCTGCTAGCATTGGATTACCGTATATAGTTACCTCGTCAGAATTTTGAGATAAACACGAGGGTTAGGAAATGAAGTAAAACTTGTTGAGCATAATCACACTTCATTTAGAGCAGATTTGTTTAGACTCGCTGCGGTATATGAGATACTTGGTATATCATATTTCCTAGAAGAAATGCTTATTTTACGTATATACACATTCATGTAATTTTCTGCATATAACCCTGGAGCAGGTACCTTGCGAGAGCCAGAAGCCTTACCAAGTGTGGACGGACTATAAACTGTTCCGTTGAGCAACATAATGAAAAAGAAATGAACTTCTCTGTTTTTTCTTCATTTTAGAAGTTCTAATGTGATTGAGGCTGAAATATCGTGAAGGTTGCTAAAATGTATTCCCTTTCATGTCGTTTAGTAGAATCAATAGAACAATCAAGCACCAGCTGCTTTTGAGACCACATACAGCAAAGACTTCACTTTGAGTTTTATTCTTCACCAAGTAAAAAAAAAGCAGCAAAACCGTGCTTTAAAGTAAAATGAAAATTTTACTTAATTTATTTTGATCTTATTGCAGCAAAGTGTTATTTACACACCTAACACCAATATTTTTGCGTACAACGGGTCTTTGTAGCACAAATACAGATGTCCTATCTCTGTGCGTTCTGCTGTTAGTTGAGTAAACGGTATATTTTAAATACAAGATGCTATTCAACAAAGTAATAAAAAAAACAAGACTATTTAGTGCGAAAGAATATAATAATGAAAACTGGGAAAACCTGTTTGGATTATTGTTCTACATTACAAGGGGGTCAATAGAAAATTAGGGGACAAGAGTAAGTGCAAAATGCTCATATCGATTTAAAAAAAAAATCTTCCTTTTGGTTTCAAAATTCTTCATTTTGAATCTTCACCAAAAATCGATTGATAGAAATCTTTTCCCGCCACCCCCTGTAGACTGGGCACGCTCGCCTCCTTATATTCACCCCTCAATATTTTAGTCTCATAGCTCCTGGCCAGGTTAATGCAGATACACCTAATATATCTACAGCCCAAGATCATAGTATACATGAATAAATCATAAAGAAACTTACAAAAAAACGTCTTATCAGAATCAAATAAATTTTGAGCAAAAACTCAACTTATTGAGGGAAAGCTATTTTCGGTTTTATCAAAGTATATATTTAACCATGGTATAACTATGATGTAATTAGATATCATTTTGAAGTGGAGTATTTAGCAAAGAGAATTGAATTCAATTTTCGTCAAATGTTTTGTGATGCAATGATTTGCTTTTGGTTCTATGATCATACAGCACTGATGACGATGTTGGTTCTTAGTCTAAACCAATATTTTAAACTAACCCATTGCAACAGACTACGAAAAAACATTTATCACTCTATTTTCCATCATAACCTTAACGTTTATGTTTGAACAAATAAGATGAATGAGCCTAAAATACTCATCAGTGTAGTTTTATTATCAGATAATGAGTTAGACCTACTTGGCCAGTTTAAAATTATTGTTATGTTGGTTATACAATACCACTTTATCGCTTACATTACGAAGCTTAAGCAAATTAATTTTACATTGAAAGCTTGCCTATCACGCTAGCGTATCTATAAGCTAAGTAAAGCAATGTTTTGTATACATCATTTAACTCTGAAACACTTAGACAAAGAGACATCACTTAATATTAATAAAAGGGAGGACTCTAGAAAAAGAAAAAGAATCAGTCTTTTGTATTTTGACTTTAGCAGTGATGAAGATTTGCTATGTGTGCTCTTTCATTTCTTCTCTTTCATAAAAAAGCATATGGAATCTTAAATCGCCGACTTTCTGATTCCAACTGCATATTTCCATATTCGTACTGCACATAATACAAAGATCATACATTGCACTTACACTGTGACACGATTTAAAGCACATTTCACACCATAACACAGATTCCTGATTGGCTTGTGGGAAGTGCGAGTAGTCGAGCTGCCATTTTTCCTCTTGGCTGGTACAATTAAAGTCTGCAAACAATCTTCCAAATACGATTTTATACATTTTACAATCCAAACCGGAAAACTCATTTTATACATTTTTGTTATTAATGCTTCGTGCTCAATAGTATTGAAAGCTTTCGAAAAATCCATAAAGATTGCTGACATAATGAATGAAAATGCAAAAATTCCTTAATCTTAATAATAAATGGTATACAGAATAAGTAGCGAAATGACCTTTACTAAAAACATATTGGTTAGATGGTAAAATTCCATTTTCATTTACAAATTTTGTCAGTATTTCATGTATTACCTTTTCAAATATTTTAGACAATAACTGTAACATTGAAACGGGTCTATATGTATTATTTTGGTATTTATCTCCATTCTTATGTATAGGTATGTAAAGTTATTATTGTTACTGCGGCGGGCTTATTGCCTACTAAAGGTCTATTAGTGTGAACAAATAGATGAATATGAAATCTGTTTTTCTTCAACTTTCAGCATTGAATGGTTTTTTGTGATATTATTCTTTTTCAATTCTTTAAGTTCAAGCCTGAATTTGAGTTGCCTGATTCTTTGATGAAGATGAGCAAAAAAGCAAAGTAGCTGGGCTCGTAGTAGCTTAGATACACTGAGCTAAATAAGCCTATCATCACAAAATGTATCACTAAATAATTTAAATCATCAGTGTTGAGTAAAAAAAATTCAAAGTATGTTTGATTTTCTATGGTGTTCATGTTGCGGATCCTGACTTTTCCTTTTCAAAACTTGCAAATAAAAGGTACAAAACTAAGGATGTTTTCAAATTTTGTAATCCATTTACATTACCAAGCTAAAATGGTTTACGCTATGGATCATACTATTCTTGAGTGAATTATTGCGGAAGGCCTACTTAACTAAAGTGAAACCCGTATCAAGCTCCATAACGAGAGTTCTTCAGAAACAATGCCACAGCCAAAATAAAGATTTCCGCTCTTGGACTAGTTCGGGTGCCAATGATATTCGGCGAATATTTATTTGTAACTCTACTTCCAGCAATGGCAATAAATACGAACTATTTAGAGCAAGAAATGCGTAATTTCAGGATCTACTGGTTGCTTCTTTTTTGGCGACCCGTAATATCAGAAGAAGCTGTACCTTATCCAGTTATACTAAGTAGGATTATTTTTTATCCAAGAGACCGTGTTTTCTTTTCATTGTTGTTACATCTAGAGCTCAGCAACCTATCCTATTTAAGCTAGCCTTCAGAGGCATGAGCTTGATCCATGCAATAAATAAATAGTTTATTAGACCTTTGGTGATACTCGTTAGACTAAGAAAGTACAAGATAAAGTTTTAGGAGAAAAACAATATGGTTTAGGATGGGGAAAGGACTTTCACTGTTAGATCATCAATTGATTGATACTCAATTGGCTTCTTGCTATCTTGGAAAGTGGTTGGGCTAGGGAATTGAAATTTTCAGGGGCATGTCTACAGGCTAAAGTATATCCTGGGAAGTTATGTTGAGGTCTGTAGCTATAAGCCTACCCTTTCCCCCCTCCTCTATATAACACAGCTTTTTGTGCATTATAGCTTACATATTGGTCAAATTTGACCTTATATTACTATTAAAAGTGTAAATCCTTGCTTACCTTAGAAAAATTCAACTTTTTCCTATTTTCAAGCCACTATATTCCATAATTAGATCACCAGCATTGAAAAACAATTATTACCTTTAATGGTATAGTTAAGACTAGAATGTAGACATTTATACAAACCCTAAACGTCTTATCTAAAAACCATTTACACAAGGGCAAATAGAGGTAAGAAGCTTAACAAGGGGTTTCTTGCTCAAAATTGCAATTAGGTATAAGTTATCCTTAGCAATTCTTATTGTAATTATTTATACAACATAATTTTATATTTATTAACAGGTAAAATCAAACACAAACAAACAATTTTAATATAAACTATCACAAGAAACATAAAGATAGCAGGTCCTAATATAGATAATTAAATAGATCTTATATAGAGAATCTAAATTTAATGTTCAAGTGAAACTTAAAACTAACAGAAATTACTAAAAACAGAAATTTGGCTGCTCTACTTTTCCTCTCTTCCCTAACTGTAAAAGTCTCAAGCTTGTTGCATTGTTCCCACTTTACTTTAAACCATATATATATTACAAATATTTTATTTTTTTAAACTTTGAGTTAATACATTTGGCAAAATTCTAGTTAATTGACTTCTTGCCATCTTGGAAAGGGTTTAGCTTGGGAAGATGAAACTTTCAGGGATGGGTCTACAGGCTGAAGTATGTCCTGGGAAGGCATTTTAAAGTACCCACCTCCACTCCTTCTCCCTCTAGAGGGCCCTGAAATTTGCCTAGATGACCTATTGAAACTTTGACAAAACAACATTTTACCTCAATTTTATTTACTAGTTGCTTTTTCTCTGCCTTTAGTTCTGAGAATGTAATTCCTGTTATTTGAGTAGAATTTTAGCCATATCAATGCTTTTTTTCAAAATTTAGGAAATGTATTTGGATATCTTTAAAACCTTATAAAATGGAATTGAGCAAAGTTATGAAGCTGAAAACAATTTGTTTGTACTTCAATTAAGCAGACAATCTATTTTGCAAGGTTTCACTTTTATGACACATATATTTTTAAAGGTCATCAAAGGTCAGGGCCCTCTAGAGGGAGGGGGAGTAGAGGTAGCTGCTTCAAGATACCTTCCTATGACATACTTTACTCTGTAGATTCATCCCTGAAAGTTTCATTTTCCTAATCTAAACCCTTTCTGAGATAGAAAGAAGTCAATTAACTAGAATTTTACCATACATTCTAAGACAACACTAGCTTTACATGACATGTGAAACCAAGAAAGGAAAGGATATAATAAATGAAAAAAAAGTCAAATAGGTGAGAAAATGAGGATTTTCTCAAGCAAAATATGAAGACAAAAATCAAGCAAATATTTTGATAAGGACCTCCACCAACCTTGGTGCTCAAAAGTTAGATTTTTTTTTTTTTTTTTTTTTTTTTTTTTTTTTTAGCACCAAGGACAACTTGGCAGAGGTCCTTGTCAAAGTATTTGCTTGATTTTTATCTTCATATTTTGCTACTGGCTGACAAAATTCTTGTTTTCTCTACTATTTGATTTTTTCCCATTAATTGTATCTTTCTCTTTCTTGGTTTCTTACAAAACATTGAGTTTTGAATATTATAGGAATGTGTTGATGCTTGTCTAAGTTTAACATGGCTCTTTACTTTCCTTCAAAAAACTTCTTTTTTGGATAGTTGCATTGTAATTAAGGGCTTATTTTTGGTTTATTTTGCTAATTTTCAATATATATATATATATATATATATATATATATATATATATATATATATATATATATAGTGTATTACTTTCAAAAGAGCTATGTATTCTGATTGAATGGTCTTTTTGATTAAGGGGTTATGCTTAAAGAATTGGAATAAAATTTGAACTTTAGCATAAAGAGCAAGATAATGACAAGGGGAAAAACCCCCTCATATACAGACTAATAATTGTTTGTTTTAGTGTTGCTCCTTACTTTCAGCTGAAAAAACTTATTTATTTCATTATATTTAGGCTACTTGTTCTTGCGATGGTACAAATTTCTGTATATATATATATATATATATATATATATATATATATATATATATATATATATATATATATATATATATATATATATATATATATATATATATATATATATATATATATATATATAGTATAGTATAGTATTAATATGTATAGATCTCACTAACTTTGATTTCCCCTCTGAAAACTTGCAAGAGACCTTTAACAGAGGCAATAATGGAAGTGTTTTCAAACAGAATGAAGTGGTGTGGGTTATCATGCACATGTAAGGCTAAGGTAGAACCAAAATTCTTGAATCTTTGATGCAAATTATGACTTTGTCAATTAAATATTTGTGTTCCAATAACCCATAAAATCTTGAAAAATGTTTAGAGTTGAGGGATTGGGATGTAACTTGGTGGGAAAAATAAGCACAAGTCCTAAACTCATGATTGACATAACTGGAATGGATACGCTTTCTTAGGGGGAGTTAGGGGGGGGAGTAAGGGTTTCATTAAGGGTCTTAATAAAATTTCATAATTAGAAGGACCTTGTAACTCAGGTCTCTTAGTTTAAATTCAGATTAGATCCAGCATGATTGGGAGGAGTTTGGGGGGGGGGGTCCTACTTAGAGTAGGGAGATCAGGGTGAAACTTAGTGGGAAGAATAAGCTCAAGTCCAAGAACCAGGTCTGTTCTCTTTGGGGGAGTTGGGAGGAGGTGGTAATTTGGAAAAACTTGAAAAAAGAGGTATTTGTAGCATACAAATGGGTGATCAGATCTTAATGAAATTTGATATTTAGACAGATCTTGTGCTTCAGAGCCCTTATATGTGTATACTATTGTTTATAAATATATATTTGAAATTAGCAAAATAAACCAAAGATAAGCCCTTAATAAACATTTATTACAACACAACCATCCAAAAAAGAAGTTTTTTTAAGGAAAGTAAAGAGCCGAATTAGACTTAAGACAAGCATTAACACATTCCTATAATATTTAAAATTCAATGTTTTGTAAGAAACCAAGAAAGGAAAAGATACAGCAAATGAAAAAAATCAAATAGTTGAGAAAGCAATAATTTTGTCAGCCAGTAGCAAAATATCAAGACAAAATTCAAGCAAATATTTCAACATGTACCTCTGCCAAGTTGTCCTTGGTGCAAAAAAAAAAAATCCAACTTTTGAGCACCAAGGTTGGTGGAGGTCCTTGTCAAAATATTTGCTTGATTTTTGTCTTCATATTTTGCTTGAGAAAATTCTCATTTTCTCACCTATTTGACTTTTTTTTTCATTTATTATATCCTTTCCTTTCTTGGTTTCACATGTCATGTATAGCTAGTGTGGTCTTAGAATGTATTAACTCAAAGTTTAAAAAAAATAAAATATTTGTAGTATATATACTGTTTAAAGTAAAGTGGGAACAATCCAACAAGCTTGAGACTTTTATGGTTAGGGAAGAGAGGAAAAGTGGAATAGTCAAATTTCTGTTTTTAGTAATTTCTGTTAGTTTTAAGTTTCACTTGAACATTAAATTTAGATTCTCTATATAAGATCTATTTAATTATCTATATTAGGACCTGCCATCTTTATGTTTCTTATGATGGTTTATATTAAAATTGATTGTTTGAGTTTGATTTTACCTGTTAATAAATACAACATTATGTTCTATAGATAATTACAAGAAGAATTGCTAAGGATACCTAATTGTGATCTGAGCAAGAAACCTCTTGTTAAGCTTCTTACCTCTATTTACCCTTGTGTAAAGGGTTTTTAGATAAGAAGTTTAGGGTTTGTTTATATGTCTACATTTCAGTCTTAACTATACCATTAAAGGTAATAATTGTTTTTCAATGCTGGTGATCTAATTATGGAATATAGTAGCTTAAGAAACAGTGAAAAGTTGAATTTTTCTAAGGTATGCAAGGATTTATACTTTTAATAGTAATATAATGTCAAATTTGACCAAAATATAAGCTGTAATGCACAAAAAGCTGTGTTATATAGAGGAGGGTGGAAGGGTTATAGTTTGGGACCTCAAAGTAACTTTCCAGGATATGCTTTAGCCTGTAAACACATTCCTGAAAGTTTCAATTCCCTAGCTCATCAACTTTCCAAGATAGGAAGAAGTCAATTGACTAGAATTTTACATTATATATTATAAATAGATAGTTTATCAACTAATAGAAAAGCCTTAGTGATAGGATATATAAAGGTGTTAACAAACTGATGCTAAATATTTTCAAAGTATATGAGTTCAGGGTACTAAAACAGGCTAGGCCTTGAGTTAAAAGTAATATTAAAAAGACTAAACTGCTTAGACCAGGAATATTGCAGGCAAAGAGATGTTGCTAGATTGTATTACAAAAAAAAATTAAATAATAGAAAAGCCTTAGTGATAGGATATATAAAGTTGTTAACAAACTGATGCTAAATATTTCCAAAGTATATGAGTTCAGGGTACTAAAACAGGCTAGGCCTTGAGTTAAAAGTAATATTAAAAAGACTAAACTGCTTAGACCAGGAATATTGCAGACAAAAAGATGTTGCTAGATTGTACAAAAAAAAAAAAAAAAAAAAAAAAAAAAAAAAAAAAAAAAAAAAAAAAAAAAAAAAAAAATCAAATAGCTTCAATTGCCAGAGTAGCTTATGGTAAAAAACCAGTAGGCTGCCCAATTGAGCAATACTATGTAAAACTAAAACCATCACATTCTGAGACAAAAGAGGAATTGAGAAGAATAGTAGCCTATATATCAATGAATAGCTAATAATCTAAGCGATACACATGGACATACATAGCTTATTGTCAAGGGGGTAGCCAATTCTATGATGAAGGGAGGGAGGTGAGAAGAAGTTACAAAAGAAGTTCACAAAACCTTACATTGCCTGTAAGTTTTATCCCACCTATGAAACCTTTGGTAAATGTTTAGTTTCATTCCAAGTGCTCTAAACTGGAAACTATTCTGCAAAGCAGCATAGTTTCCAGTTTAGAGCACTTAGAAATGCTAATTCTAGGAGCTCATCCATTTCTGGTTGACTTTTCTCCTCCATGGGGCAAACTAAAAATGCGTAAAGTGGCTTGCTTACAGGTAACATTACCTATTGAGCAAAGCATATTAGTCCATGAACTCTGCAAGCAGCAGGACAGGGTCTGTATTCTATATTTATTTACTAAACCTCAAACTTTTTTTTCTTTTTCTTTTTTGAGTTTTATCACTCTTTGTTGAATCAATATAGAATACAGACCTCACCCTGCTGCCTGCAGGGCTCATGGACTAATACATTTCACTGTATAGGTAATGTTACCTGCAAACAATCCCACTTTACACATTTTTAGTTTTTTTGGAGGAAGATTTTAGAAACCTGAAAAATGGATGCACTTCTTTATTAATGACAAAGAAATAATATGCAATCATCAGGATCTTGCTATATGCAGTAATATGCACTTTAGAGCCCTCATATCAAAACGAAACATTAACCAAACCTTATTAGTAGGTAATCACTAAATATTATCAATAAGCTTCAGCATTAATCTTCTTGGATTAGAGCTTAATCTTTCCAGGACATTGTGGATAATTGCTTCTTGTTTGAATTTTATTTTGTCATTCCAGCTATTTATTTCCAGCTTTTTCATCCATCTACTTTTTATCCACTTCCTTTTTAACCATCTATCTTTTTTCAAATGCTTCTTCAAACATCTTATTTTTCAGCAATGTCTAGTGTAAACTTGAACTTCTAGGGGGGGGGGGGGCAGATGCCCCTTTGCCCCCTCTGTATGCCTATGGCTATACATCAATATGGTAATTATTAATTACCATATCAAATTGAAAATCAAAAAATTAAAAAATTTAATTAAAAAAATCAAAAACTTGCAACTATTACTTTATTGACTCATCTCTAGGGACCTCTTTTTTGAAGTACCAATCATCCTATTTTGACATATATATTCTTTCAGTGTTTCAGTTTTATTCACGTTTTAACAGAAAGCTGATTTTCTTCTGATTCTGAAAATGTAAATCTCATTGCTTGATATTTATTCTATAAATCGCAGATATTAAATATTTGTTCTTTTTAATTGCTTTTCAAAACAGAGACCACATTTTGAATTTTCGTTGACAAATTGCTAGTGAAAATTTCACCAAGGAGGCGGAACTCTTGTTACTACCCTCCCATTGCATCATGCTCTGGGAAAATAGGGGTGGTCCAAAAACTAATCTTTATTTTTCTGGAATGCCAAAGAAAAGTGGTCTTTCTTAAAAAGGGTTCTTTTACACTATGGATGCTTTAGTCTACCTTCATTTGTACTTTAGTAGAAATACAAGATTAGATCTCACAAGTGCCTTGTATACCATCAGGAAGATTTTTCATGACCAGCTGGTGATACTCTTCTGATGAGTCCAAGATTAACATTTGCTTTAAAGACCAATTGTATAGAATCTTCATGGATTTTTGGGACATTAAGTGTCGTGGTTCCCAGGTTTCTACCACTTATACCCAGTTAGAAGTAGTATGAAAGATAATGTCAGGTTGTCCTTAATCAGGGGTATAATTTTCTATGGGGCAGGGGAAAACTGCCCCTCTCAGACCTTGGTCTCCCCTGAGCCTTATTTTGCCAACTAGATGAAATTTAATTTCTTCACAAAACTTATTACAACTGTGTATTTATTTTCATAATGCTATAAAGTATCTTTATTGTACTATATAGCACTGGCTCATTTTTTAGTATTTTACTGTCATTTTCACTTGATTCAAGAAAAGTAGCTGAAATTTATCCCCCCCCCCTTAGGATTCTGACAAAATTACAACACTGTCCTTCATTGCACTAGTGCTGTGGATTATTGTGACCAAAAGAAATTGAGGCACCAAATAGTTATCAGTCATAAATAGAGAGGGTTAGTTGGCTGCTGACTTCAGATATATCATTGGTATGGAAGCTATTTGCTTCAAGAACAGTTCTCATAGGAATGCCACATAAAACTTTGCAAGTTTATGAACAGGTACACCTGTTTTCTGTTGTGAAGATTTTGTTTGTTATGTGCTTTATTAGTAAAGATGCTGGAAACTGCAAATATATCAAAAGTTGAACAGCCAGGGCTAAGGGTATTTTTTTTTTACAGCTAAAAATCCTAGGGTGACTAGCTTAAATTGCATGTCCAGCAAAATAATGTGGTATTTAACCTCCTGTACAAAATCTTGATTGTCATTTTCTGAGGATGTGATGTGACATCTCAGCCTTTATTCAGCATTGGTCAAATGTTGGTTACATTCTTTATTGAAGGCTTCTAGGGTTTTGAGACTGGACAGTAGCTTCAGAGAGGTTATTCGAGAGTAAGACATAACAGATGGAAAAGAATTGTTGGCACTCCCACCTGCTGTATCAGGAGACCAATCCTTCTATTTTCTTTAATTCTAACCAAGAAATTCAAGATAATTTCCCAGATCACAATTTTTCAAGCTGAAGTTTCTACTCTATTTGGCCATTTAATTATGCAGGGTGTGCCTATGACTGAACCCTTGTTTAATTGAACCCTCGTTTAACTGAATCCCCTTGCAACTAAACCCTCATGTAACTGAACTCCCTTGTGCCACACGAACCCTCTTGCAACTCAACCCTATTTAACTGAACCCTAAATCAACTCAAACTTGGTACAACTGAACTCTGTGCAACTTAACCACCATTTAGATGAACCTTCATGCAATTCAAGAACTATTTAGCTGAGCTCTCATGTAACCCAACCCTTACTTAACTGAAGACTGGTACAACTGAATCCCAAGGGTAACTCAACTCAATATCCTTGTATCTCAGACTGACTCTGTGTAATTCAACCCTTATGCAACTCAGGCAGTGGCATATGCAGGATTTCCACTATAGGGGGTATAACAGCTAAAACCACTGGGAGTTGAGAAATTTACCTATAACTAAGCAAATTAATGTCACATTCCCTTTTTGAGCTCATTTATTACTATGCTACTAAAAAAGATTTCAACAAAGAAAAAGTTTTCCAAGGAACTTCAGAACCACCATAAGAAAATAATAGAGCTGTCAGCACAAAAAATCAGAGATAACCCTCATTTCCTTTTGTCAACAATCTATCCACAGATCCCAAAAACCTCCCTTTCCACTGCTGATGTTCCTCTATCTGAATGGCATTCTTTCTATGAGGCCAAATCCTTTACACCTGACCCCCAACTTGAATACAAATATGCTGAAGAGCTTGACCAATTTTGTATATATTCTCTAGCTCTCATTTTATAGTATGTGTAATGTCTGTTACTGATGCTATTATGCACCTTAAGCCAAAGCTGTCACTTGATATAGATGAAATTCATATTCTTAATATAAAAAATTGTGATGCTGCACTTTTAGAGCATCTTGTGTTACTACTGCAGATGTTTTTTAGACAAGGCTTTGTTCCATCAACATTCTGCTTGGGAGATCTTTCTCCTACTCTAAAAAAATCTCCAATCAAGGCATATCTTTAAGGTCTGTAACTGTATTGACCAGTTTATGCAAGATTTATGTACTACTGCTCAGAAAAGAGCTTAAAGATAAATCTTGCACATCTCCACGTCAGTTTGGCTTTCAACATGGCATTGGACCTGCAGACACCCTTGTTGTTGCTGCTAATGGTGTGCTTGATGCTTAGGCCAAGCCTTTGACTCCCTGTTGCATCCTCTTTTGTTTTTAAGGGCTGTTGAAAGAGGAGTAGATCTGGCTATCATCAGATCTCAAATGTATGGGATATGTATGCTAAGCTACAAGTCTGTCTTAAAATACCACTTAGCAAGATGAAATGGTAAAGCTACTGGAGAGAACTGTACCAGTTAAGAGAGGAGCCAGGAAGGTCTAATTGCCTCACCTTGTCATTTCAGTATCTCTCCTCAAAGCTCAGAACCAGTGCAAGATATTTTGCATTCTTTCTTGCCTCAATATCTCCTTAGTCACTTATGCTGATGACGCTTTTAACATCTGCCAAACTTTGACAAAATTTCTGAAACTTTCTAAAAACTGTAAGCATAATACTTATAATCTGGTCTTGAATTTAAGGCTGAAAAGTTCAACATACAGCTTTTTAAGTGGAAAAGCCCACTTCCTCATCAAATTGTACTTGGAAATTGAAAGATCTTCCCATCTGACCAACTCAGTTACCTTGGTATTCCTGTTAGAAATACCATTTTTCATACCTGTCATCGCCAAACAGACAGCATCAAACACTGCATATCTGCTGCAAATGCTTCCATAGTCTCTGCTAAGCTAAATTTCAATTCCCATTATCTATTAATGCTGTAAAATACTGCTGCTCTCCTTCACATCCTCTACATTGCACCCTTTTGGAAGATTCTCGCAAATGCTGATAAATTGAAAATCTGCTCCCATCTGTTCTGTTTTGCAAAATATATACTGAGATATCCAATCTGGATATGCAATTCAAAGCTCTTCTGTAGTCTTCACATAGCAGATCTCTCATAGGCATTGTTAAACTTATGGAAAAACATAACCAAATGATTTCTTTAACTCTAGCAATGTTGCCATAATTCTATAGTGATATTTTGCTTTTTTTCTCTTTGTAGTGCTCTGTAATTCCTTTTTGTATGAAGACGGATTTTTAACAAATAATAATTAAAAAACAACATAGGTACCATTAATACTTCTTATATTTTGATCTGTCTTGATTTGCTTCTGAACTTGCTTAAAACATTGTCATCCATCTTGACATTGCTATTGATAGACATGTATGTAAAATGGTGTAAAAGACTTAACTACTACGCAGTAATTTACCACTGTGTAACTTACCTGGTAATGGTAAGTTATAGTTCAATCTTACTGATAAGTTTCATAAGTGGTAAGCTAAGTTTCTGATGAACAGAAATGTTCTCAACTGAAATAAATCCATCCCTAAAAGTGCTGCCACTTCACTAAAATTGATTGTAAAAAGATGTTTATTCATCAGATTCAGTGCACTAGTCATATCCCTTTGAGCTTATGCCAATACTGCTCTGTCAGACCACCTCTTTGTCATTTCCTACCCGAGTAAAAAATAAGGATATGCAATGAGTATTTATATGGTGAGTTTTTGACTTTTGACTCAAATTTTTCGACTGGCTATCCTTAACTATAGAATTAATAATAAGTGAATTATATATCAAGCTATAATATGGGTAGTAAGTCCTATTAATAGAAAATATTTCTGTCCAATCTCTTCTAATCTAGTATTGCAATGGTGACACACCAGATATAAGTCCCCAAACATAAGTTTTACCCATCATCCCACTAGATCCTTAATTATTTCTGAGTGAAGCATCATTGTCAGGATGTTTTCACAAAATCAAACTGAGTCTTTTCTTTGGAATCTTGGTTTTCAAGTGGATACTTGTGCTGGCTTTTGTCAGTGTTTTGACTTTTTATCTTATTTTACAATCTTAGCCAAGTCTGGCTCAATGTCTTCAGTTATTTTCCATGCTCTCTATCAGATGAGTCCTGTATCTGATCAGATTATTCCCCTCCATAGTTTTTACAACCATCACTTCTATACAAAGTGACTGGGAAAAAAGGAATGAAAAATAATACATTGATGGCTTCTGGCCTTTACTACAAGCAACGGTTTAGTGTCATAAGCGATAGGCTTAGTTCCAATGATTAAATTGCTTTCAGGGATTTTGTTTCCATTTTGGTTGCCTGTAGACGGTTATATTGGCCCTGTATTTACCCTGCTATATTGAGTGATAAACCATGGCCTGCTAAATAAACATCTTTAGCAGTAAAGCAGACAGTATGAACCATATCTGAAAAATATATAAAAAAAACATTGTATTTTAAATATATCAAATTAAATTACAAAGAACCCAGATTAGATTGCATTAAATTGATTCTTTTCTGTAGGCAAATTGTATTTTCTCTTTATTTTTATAATTACCTTTATAAGTAACTTCTAATCCTTTTTCTCTCCTATTGACTGTCAAATGACTTCCCTCCAAAGAAAAAAGAAAGGTCTGAAGTAGTGTGCAAGGCCTAAGCTACCACATAGTAAGTTACCACTGGGTAACTTACCCAGTAATGGTAAGTTTTAGGTCAATTCCATCCAATCTCTTCTGATACAGCACTGCGATGGTGACACAGTAGCAGCTATTGCCAAAACATAAAAATTTCCCATCATCCCACTAGATTTTTAATTATTTTTGGATGAAGTGTCATCATAAGGAGGTTTCCAAAAAATAAAATTGATTTTTTTTTTCTTTAGAATCTTGGTTTTCAAATGGATACATGTGCGGGCTTTTGCCAATGTTTTGACTTTTTATCTTATTTTATTATCTTAGTCAAGTCTTCCTCAGTGTCTTTATCTGTTGTTCATGATTTCTATCCGCCCATCACTGTAGGGTAAAGGTATCAATGATTTGATAGTTTTGTAAAAAAAAAACATTTTTTCTGCTCTGGAAGGGTTAATATAAAGACTTTTGATTTGAAAAGGGTTTCACTATGTAGGAAAAACTTCTATGAACATAACTGTTTGATTAGAAGTTTGAAGTTTTATGAGAAAAGGGTACAAAACTTCGATTTTCTTAAATTGGAGCATTTTCACCTATAAATTCGACAGAACAAAAAAGCCACCTGTTTTCAACATAATTTAGAACCCAATTCGACACGGGTCGAAATACTTGGGGGATACTTGAGGTTGGACCCCGGTGCATTTGAAACCTGCCCATTCTTTTTCCTTTACGTCTTCGTTTCTCTTCAACCTTTTTTCGAAAGTAAAACAGTTCAAAATAGGGATGATACCTTTTTATTGACAGTGAATAGATATAAAATTATTTAACTGGATATTTCGAACACGTATACAGTGTTCATCATCAGCAGTAAAACTGGGTATCATCCCTATTTTGAACTGTTTTCGAAGTTATCTTCAACCTTTTTTAATGTGTAAATGTATAAAATGCTATTCAGATAGTGATAGCAAAAAACTGAAAAATTGCCTCAGGCAGAGAGACAAAATTGGATAATCATATAGAGTGTAATCGTGTGACCTAGGTCTGTATAATATAATGTGTGATATAATAGTGTGATATAAGTCTCTCTTTAAATGCTATCTGGAATGGCACACTTTCTCATAGCTTTAATAGTCCTGCACAGGTTTCTTTGTTGTTCACAGTGAAATTATTGTCAGTATTTAACCATTTCAAAGTTAATCTGCTATTTTAATCTACTTCAAAAATTTCCATTTTTGACTATCCTTTGCTGTGAAAGTCCAGAATTCTTGAAATATACATATCCTACTCAAGGTTATTAGAAGTTTGTGACGACACTGAGGAGTTTAACATATTTCATTAGCATTTTGGGTGGGATAGGGTCTAAGAAACAAAAGTGGATTTCAAGAATTTTAAGAAGTTCATTGTCATTATTTTTGACTTAGTGGTATTTACTTTCATATGTAAGTTATTAGCTTTATCTAAAACATAAGTAGGATTTTTAATGGGTCGTTTTTAATAGTTGTATGATATATTTCAAGGATCAGCAGGTCATCTACATATTAACACCTTTGAGGGAATCTTACCAATTTCATTAATCAATACTACATATAAGAGTGGTCCTAACAAGGTTTCTTGAGGAATTACATGCTAACTTGGGAGGAGTTTAGAAAGAATATTTGTATTTTACAGTTTGGGATCTATTTGAAAGAAAACATATATAAAATTTACTAATAGAGGGTCATTCAGTGAAAAATCAGCCATTTTATACAGTATATTTTGTTTCACTTTTACATGACTGTAGATGCAAAAAGTAGCTTTTTAGGAGTAAGACTTGAGCAAAAGTTGTAGAAATAGTCATAAAGTATTCAAATAGTTTAGGTAGGCCTTTAAATGACATACCAGTAAATATCACTAAACTACTGGATAAAATTGCTTCAAAAATCATTGATGAAATCAAAATATGTAACAAATAATAGAGCAACACCAAGTAACTTACTTCAACAATTCTCTTTGGCTTACATCACCACTAGGTAACGTTACTAAGTTTATGCTCAAGAGTTTTTCGAATGAGAGAAAGGGGTATTAAATTATCAGTTCCGCTTCTCCCTTCCCTACTAGGGTTTTGGGTATGTGAAGCTATGTGATTTAATTTCTATTTTTTTCATATTGAATTTTTTCATTTACTGAATCCTTGTTGCTATTTAGGCCATTGTCTTTGGCTAATAGTTGCAACAAAGTAATGTTTCATATCTACTCTCATGAAATTTTCCTTTAGTTCCAGGGGATGGCGGAAGTCAGATTGAGGCAAAATTAAGCAAAGAAAATGTAGTTCACTACATTTGCAGCAAAAAGTCTGACTATTTTAGTTTGTGGTTGAATTTAGAATTGCTTGTGCCTATTGTTATCGATTGTTGGGTAAGCCTTCTGTTTTTTTTTGGCTTTTCTTTTAGCATTAAATTATTGAACAAATTAGTACTCATGGTTTTCTAAGAAAGCATTGGAAAAACCAAAAAAGTGTGATTTTTCATTAATTTGCAAGTTTTGACTGATAAATTTGTGCTCCATATGCTGTTGCTGCTTGTGCTTTGGGGTCTTGTGCATCATAGATGTAGCATAAATTGTATGTCCAAACTAACCTCTCTAAAACTTTAATGCTTCAATAACATCAACTAAATTGATTTTAGAGGCGCTTTCTAAAAAATAACACGTGGAAGCTCTTGACTTACAAAGACTTGGATAAGCTCTTGCCCTTGTCATCTATTCATAGCAACTACAATTTTGGCCTATAACTACAAAATACTAACCTGCTCTATAACTTATATAGAAATGGATAAATAAAATTAAGCAAAAGTTGAAAGCTAGAAATGTAAAAAATGGAAACTAAGAATAAAACATAAATAAATCAAATTGTTTAATTCAGATTCATCATTTTATGAACTTTTCTGCAGATAACTAACTATTTACTGCTCCAACAAATAGCTTAAGTAAAATCTAAGATTTTCCTATTCACAACCAAAATAATTGAAAAGTATGACTATGTATGACTAAAAGTATGATATGCATGTAACGTATGACTAGATGCTAATCATATAGATTATAAAAAAAGCTAATGATAATTAGAAATATTAAAATAAGAGATAGGAATAAAACTTAATATATCAAATTATAAATTGCGACTTGTAATTTTATGATTTTTCCAATATCCTGTAGTGAACAGGCTCTTTCGGGCCAGACAATGAGCATTAGGAAAATCTAAGATTCTTTTGCTTCCAACCACAACAACTAAAAATTATGATTAAAATGTACAAGAAAAAGTATAGAAAGTGTATAGAAAAAGTAGAAATACCTATCATAAGCAATAAAAAACAAAAACAATTAACTATACCTAGAAATAAAATAAGGAAAGATAAGAATAAAAACTTTAATAAGTCAGATTTAATGTTCAGGTTTGTGATAATTTTCATTTTCCAGCAGTTGACAGACTTTTCTGGCCCAACAAAGCGCATCAATAGGATCTATGATAAATTCTATTAACAATCATAACAACTAAAAATTATACCTGGAAAACGGTTGATTTTAACCATATAGGTTAAAAAAATTAATATCAAATTTTTACTAGAAATATAAAAATGAAAGGTAAGAGCAAAAACTTAGATTTGATGTGCGGCAGAAAAGTTATCGGACTTGCAATACTGTTAGTGATCTGACAACTACAATATATCTTGGATTGTGATAAGTGAATTGTATTTTCATCATGCATCACACAAAATGTAACATCAGAATTTGTAGTAACATTTTGCCATTGAATTTTGTATTAAACATTGAGAATCTGGAAGTGTTACGTTCGAAAGGTTAAACAAGAGTAGGGGGGAGATCTTTATTCCAAGTTCAAGTTTTTTGCCACCACAAAGCATTTTCAGAAAGCAGAAAAATGATGAAAATGAGCAATATTCAGGGACGCCTTCAACTTAGAAAACATCAAACATGTGAGGTAGGACCGCCATTTAACGTTATGAATGTTGAATGAACAATTGAATTTGAAAAGATTTACTGATTATCAAATTCTGAGGCTACATTTGTACATACAAAAAGTCTGTGACAAAATGGTGCCAAAAAATCTCTATTTAGCTGATGGACATTTGAAAAACAAGTTTGTTGTTCTTCTGGGCAGAATAGCTAATGAACAAGAGACAAAGAGGCAGCTTGAGGAGTGGCACACTTCAAATTCTCCTAAACCAAAGAAAGTTTGAATGAGTTGAAGATAAAATAAATGATGATTTTTTTTTGTACTGAAGGGTAATTGTCCACAGAGAATTTGGCTCCTCCAGAACAAACTGTTAACCAATTTTTTGTTTTCTAAGGGACTCAGAAAAAGGTAAATTTATGTGAGACTAGACAATGCAGGGAAGCGATTCCCATTACCAGAACGCCCCATATCATATATCCATTCCTGTGGTCTGCTACCCCCTTATTCTCTTAGCACCAGTCCCAATGACTTTGTTTGTTTCCTAAACTGAAAAATGTCCTCAAAGACTGTCGTTTTGGGACAGAAGTCATCCAAAAGACTGAGTGGAAATGCTGAAAACTATAATGGTTGAAGAGTTTTAGCGCTTCTATGAACAGTTGGGACAACTCCCCAACAGTTGGTGCAGCTTTTGTGAGTGGACATGCTGAAAATTATAATGGTTGAAGGGTTTTAGCGCTTCTATGAACAGTTTGGACAACGCCTTCATCGTTGTGCAGCTGCCAGAGGGAACTACTTTGAAGGGGGTAACATAGATTTTAAAAGAAATGACAGTTTCTTAAGTTTAAATCAGTCTCATTACCTTTCTACCACAAAAAATAGTAACAAATTACAACTAGAATTTTAAATAAGAACAGTAAGAATAAAAACTTCTGTAAATCAAATTGTACGAATCAGGTTTCGGATTTCTTACTTCCCATCTGTAAATAGGCTGTTTCTGGTCCAGCAAAGAGAATTAGTGGCAACTAAGATTCTTCTCTTTACAACCACACCAACTAAAAAGTATAATTAAAATGTGAAAAATACTAATTATATAGGCAATAAAGATAAACAATAGATTGTTTAAAAAAAATGTTTATTTTGAAAAAAGAAGGAGCAAAAAAATTGTAACTAGAAATATAAGAACAAAAGCTAGGGATTAAAAATTAAATAAGTAATATTCAGGTTCATATTCTATCACATCAGGTTATCCGCTTTATAGATTTCACAGTAGTTAACTAGCAGGTAACTGGCTTTTTTCTTGCCCTACGAAAAGCATTAGAAGAATCGAAAATTCTTCTGTTGACAAACAAAAGAGCTAAGAAGTGTATTAGAATATGACTAATACTAAGCCTAATGACCATGAGAGTATATAAATAGCTATTGTCTAAAACTTAAAAAATGGAAAATATAAATGCATACAAGTGAAATTCTATCAGTGAAAACCCGTGCCGTTTACTAAAATACTTAGAAAACTACACGTTTCCCCGTTCGCCTGTGAGTCCAGTGTACTTGTCTGTCAGGTGTCAATCCTAAAACACGGTAGTGCGCCTGAAACTCTTTAAGTGGGCAAGTCTATTAGGCTTAGGTCACTTATTCGCGTGGGAGTATTCTTCCAGCAAACTCGATCTCTCCCCCTCCTTTTGTATGCAAGTCCAGTTGACGGGTCAAACCAAAAATCTCGGGCACCCGTTATTTCTATGGCTATCTGCTTTAGTTCTACCCTAGGATGGATGGATGATAGACGAAATCGAACAACCAGTGAAAATTACATAATTTTTAGATAATCTTGAAAGAGGCTTATGTCAGCTTTGCCTCTCACTCAGACTACCTGTCTTGCATTTCTCTTTAATTGGCTAATGGCGTGATGGCAACTTGAATTTCATTCAAAAATAAGCGGATAAAAAAATTGATGAAATTTGATAAATTTCCCGGAATGTAACAGACTGTTTTCTTGCCCAACACAGAGCATCAGCAAAATCTAAGATACTTGTTTAATGTAAAACATAAACTAAACAATATATGCATTTCAAAAGGGAACACTCAGGATCTTGAAAAGTCTTAAAGTTGCTCCTTCCCTCTTCTTAAAAGAAAATATGCAAGAATGATCTTCATTCTGTGTGTTTATGCTAGTTGTATTTCGTTTATATTTTCTGTTACTTTTTAGTTTTTATTTCCTTTACTGAGTAGACTGGGTTGATTTCCTTTTTTGAGTTGTTTTGGTTGAATTTTGTCTGGTGATTTCTCCGTATTGAGTTTCCTGGTTTTATATGGGTTTGTTTAGTTTCTTGTTTTCAGATGACCTGATTGCGCTGTCTAATGATTTCCTTTTATATGGATCTAACAGAGCTAATTTTTTTGTATTGTACCTACTATTTGAATTTCCTGGGCTGAATCTCCAGGTTATAAATTGAAACAAATTTGATGAATCAGCAGTTTTCATGACAAAGAGAAAATCATTTGCAAATATAGTATGAAATTAAGTACAGCGCATCTTGGCAGGGTAACCGATCCTGGTATAGAGAATGTATAATTGAGCATACAGCCAGCAAAGTAACGGGTTGCTGTAAAATCTGCCGTCGGTGGGAGGCAAGCTCGTAGTATCCTGCAAACTAAGAATGCCTCTCTGACTGCTAAGGTACAGTTGTCTGTTGGCTCATTTTTCACAGTAAATTGACAAGAAAGGGAGAACTATGTACGACTGTAAGCTACAGAACTTCCACTTGAAATATACAAGGTTAAGGGGAAGTATGGTACAATCTTATTAACTGCTAAAGAAATAGTACAGTCCCATCTAATTTTACTTGTAATGTTGGGCTTAGAATTCAAGGTCACTCAAAGATACTTACCCAACTTTGTGTTTTAAAACATGTTGAATCCATTTTTTTTTAGTGTTTATGCTGTTACTCCACAGAAGTCTTTTACAGTAGAAACTCTTATCATCAAAAATCTTGGAACAGTCTAAGTGTTTCTTGATATTGATTTATGTAAACGTGGAGTTCTCGGATTTACATGTTATTTTGTCTAGCCCTAATTTAGTTTATGTTGCAGTTCCTTTTTTAACTATTTACTAGTTTGATGATTAAGTCTTTTATTCCTTTCATAATTTTTTTTATGTGATTGTATACTGGTTTCTCTGCTGGATTGTATTGATTTATTGATTATTTGAGCAGAATTTTTGTTGCGTGTGAAAAAGCATGGAATGTCCTCTTGCTTGGCTGCAACTTTAGTTCTTTACCTTAGTCTGGAATAAATTCTAGGTAGATGGTGTTTTTTTCCTGGTTTTGTATGTGGTTCTCATACCTTTTATTGATTGTTTCTGCAGACCTGTGCCTCAATTGGGGCCCTCAAGCTATGCAGACTGTACATCTTGACTTGATTCTGATCTTAATAAAACGCTACTAGTCCCTCTTTACAACATGTATTGCATGTCGTAACCATTTCTACTGCTCATCGATTATAAAGAAGCGAAACCATGCTCCAGTCCTTGGATGCTAAGCCCCTGGGTATACATTGTGATTCCTTTTTATTATTTTAAATCTATTGAACCGATTTTGGTGCCTTAGCTGTGTGCCTTACGCTTTATGTGTTTCCATTCCTGCCATACCGCTGGTTGGTGTGGAGTAAAGCTGAAAAATGACTCTAGTGGTCTCCTCACTTAAAGCAACATTTGGTCTTCCTATGTCTAAACTATGTCTATGTTTAGATCCTTCGTCAATAATAAATTTTAAGTAAAATTATTACCATGACTCGATGAATGGATAGATTTAAGACTAATGAATATAATGATATCTGTCCTTTTTGTTTAAGCTACAACCGCAGGCTTGTCGCAAAATCGCTTGTTTCTGGGGGAACTTATGCCTGCATCTAATTTATGTGCCAAAAAAAAGAAAATTGAAGAAGAACTTCTCTCCTACCAAAAGAGAAGTGTCAGATAATTTTCAACAACCTACAAGACAGTTGTTGGTCACAATAGTCGAGGATTTGAGCTGGGGAAAATTGAGTTCCAGATTTTTGGCCCAGTAAGACAAACGTTGAAACACACTCTCGATGCCAAAGGAATTTCACGCAAAAAATCTGATCAGTGTCGAGTAATATCGATAACTAGGATTAGTTAGGGCAATCCCAGGCAACCTTCCATACGAATAATTATGGCAAATATTAAAAATAGAAATCAAGCGAAGCTTGCTGTTGAACAAATCCCCTGAGTACTATAAAGATCCATAATCGATTTTGAAACAAATAAAAGCAAATAGAAAATCAGAAAAAAAAGATGAAAAAGAGAGAAAAAAACAGATCAAAGGATAGAAACCCAGGTAGAACTCAGTCAAGAAAATACGGTTAACTGAATGAATACTAATAACCATAATAATTTATTTACGAAAAGACGAAGAGCAAATATCCAAGATCTTGAAAAGGTTTCAGTTGACCTACGTTAAGGTAAAACTGATTTTTGCTTGCTACAGCAACTTCAATAAAAATAACCATTGTTCTAAATTTACGTTGTATTTTCTTACCAAGGTGGAAGATTAAGCGAAAGTTTACAGAAGCGAAAATACCGAATAGCCTACTAATAGAAGAAAGATTATTTTTTTTTTTTCAAAAGTGAATAAAACCCGGAAAATGTAAAATAGAATACCTACAAAAAAAGAAAATAACATGGATGAGCTATGTGACTATATTTTCTTCTTTTACCAATAATCTTTGATGAACCAATCCTAATCCTCAGCTTGGAGTTGGAAACTGTCCATGAATAGAGATAACGTAAATTGATAATAATGTTAATATCCAACCACCAGAAAGATAAAAAAAAAATTATAAAAAAGAGGAAGAGTGAGAAGAAACGAAAGAAAGGTACTCGCATATTCAAGATTTAGATACAGGCCAACACATGCAAAAGCTTCTTTGCTGATTTTAAAAGTCCATTCTTAGATCTACTCAATACCAAAAGATCATCCACATAGGTTGCATATGGCATGTTAGCTAAATCTTAAAAATAAATTGGATGTACATTCCGAAGTATTTTAGAAATTCCTAATTTAAACAAACTAGGAGACAAAACCACTGCTTGTCGAACTCCTTTTCGAAAAGGGATGCGTTGACCACTATCAGAACCATTAACTTTAAGAAATGAAAACGAGTACTGGTATTTCAGATGAAAAAATGACGTAAATATCAATACCACTAGAAAATAAAGAATCTAGTTGCTGGAAATGTTTAACAAAATTGAAAGCCTTAGAAATATCAAACGCACAAAGCTGAATATCATATTTATTGCGAGAAGTATCATGAAGAATAGAAAGCAAAGTAAGGTGGGCGTGGCTGCATCCAACACCAGGCTGGAACCCAAGCTTCTCAGGACAGGACAGGTAAGAATATAAGAAACATGAGACCCATCACATTTGGGGCACTAAGGGGCTATGGTGCAAGGGTATGTTTCACTAAAAACGTTTGCCCCTGAGCTGCTAGGAAAAATTTGAAAGTCGCTACGCGAAGGATTACAGACAAATCATTTGTTTCAGTATTGACACGCCATTTGTCCTTTAGACCCCGGTGAGAAACATCTCTCATCTCCAAGCTAGTGATTCCTAGTTCACCGACACTTTATGCTCAGAGACCAATTTTCAGGGATTCCCTCAGAGGCCGAGACAAAAAAGAATCCTTTTTATGAGCCAAGGAAAATCAGGAAATTTAAGATTTCTTGCACGGGCTTATCCTCAAAAAAATTTCTACAGGGGCTCTAGGAATATATCGTCGCCTTTAGAAAGGATTAATCAACGGAAGCGCATTTTTTTAGCTATTAAAATGCACCGTTGATAATGAAAAACCATTTCAACAAAAGATCAAACTTCCTTTTCGTCTTTGGAAAATCGATCTTCTGAATAACCCCTATATTGTTTTTCTGTTGGGACGGCACTTTCTCCTAGTTTTAGCCAAGAATTAAATTTTTTTTTTATTTAAATCAGTGTTCACTGTGTTGAAATCATTAGTTTCTATAGGGAGGGGGGAGGGGTTGTAACTAAGAAGAAAGTTTGACAATTACGGCCTCTCATACAATTCCAGGGGCAATGTATCCTCTGAGTATTTTGTTTAGCTATACGTGTTTCAATGAATGTTTACATAACTTATAGTTTGTAATATCAAATACTACATGTAATGTTAGGAGCAGAAATAATTTATCCCCTCTCTCTATTGCCATGTGTATTCTCAGGAGTATTTCGTTGTCCGCTTGGATGAACAATATTTTCTATAACCTACCCTATATGAAAGACTAAAAATAAAAGTAAAATCCCTTTTCATCAAATTGAAGAACTGATTGTATTTACGCCCTGTTATAGCCCTATGGGGTGCATCTAGCTTAGAATATTAAGGATAAATTTTTCCAGTAGAAAAATGAAGTGATTCAAGGATATAATTTCTGTTTTCAGGTAGATAATATGCGATTATACTATGACAATGTTTCCAGAACTACTTCGAATTCTCCAGGTGTAGAAATACGTGTTCCGGGCTTTGGGGATACACTGACCGTTGAATGGTTAGATCCAAGCAAGGCTTCACCTGGTGCCTATTTCAACAAGATTGCTGACTCTTTAGCCCTTCTTGGACTTGAAAGAAATTTCACTATTAGAGGGATACCATACGATTTTCGAAAAGCACCAAGTAAGCCTATTTGCATTTATTTTTGCGTCTTAAATATATTTTCTTATGTCACAGTCCTTTGACCTACCACTATTCTTTAGTGACAGGTTTAAAATATAGGCATATTTAAAATTTGATTCTGCTAATGAATGTGTGTTCATAGTGTGGGAAAATTCAAATCGGAGTGAGTAGGAGAGCAATATAGCTTCATTTTATGCTTAATATGAAGTTAGTACAGAACACAAAGTCATTCCATTACATGAAGTCAGTGCTCCACATTAAGTCATGCTGGTAAATATGGCTCTGAAGACGAGGAGCCCAGTGGGTTGAGATCCATTAGATAAATTCCTAGGTACGCTCTTTAACTGTGTACGGATTTGATAATTTGCCATATACTCCGTTTTTTGTCGGTTCCACCCTCTGTTAAAGTGATTTATTGGCGTATATTTTCACAATAAAAGCATGAACAAGTATTTTGGTGACTCAGTTAAAAGGCTGGAATTTCTTTTTAAGATCATTTCTGTTATATACTTAGTTTCCCCGGGATTTTGAGCATAAAAGCACTGAATACAGAAAAGACTAGGAAATCTCGATGCTAAAAAAAAGAGAAAAAATGGAATGCCTGCTATTTTGAATATGATTATTAAAGAACAGGTAAGTAAAGAGCAAGTGACCCTTGTCAGTTGCAATCAAAACTCTAAACAACCGAGATTTGATAACATCAAAAGAGCTTTCTATTATCCTTATTCCAAATAAGAGGCTGAGTCAGAAATTATTTGCAGTGTTGATGACATATGTCCGTGTTTATTTTATAGCTGTGCTTTGGTGGTCCTGCTACGAAATTTAAATCTCAATTCCGTAATTTTTACTTCGCATTTTGCAGATAGGTCTTGGACGCTCGATTAGAATTTTGCACCAATGAGGAACAGCGAGCAGTGATCTGGTTTTAGTGGTCGGAAGTGCATCGAGGGTCGCACCTCGTCAAAGACTTTCGGCATAGTACGGGAGCAGTGATTTGCTTAAAAGGAGTGGATACCAATGGGTAAATAAAAAAAAATGGTCGGAGAAATGTTACTCATGAAGTAGGAGCCAGAACAGCATCTATGGCCGCAAATAAAGACAACATTGATTGTGCATTTGGTTTGGTTCTGTTAGACAGACGAGTGACTATTAATGGAGTGGTACATCGCCCGCAAATTAGTCATGGTTCTGGCTATGAAATCATCCACAACAGACTTGAATTCCATAAAGGCTTCGCAGGATGGGTCCCAAAACAACTCATAGCTTTGCACAAACAAGCATGCTTGAGATCTGCCAAATACGTTTGGTTCGCAATGCTAACGATAGTGACGGTTTCTTAGACAAGACTATCATTGGTGACGAAACCTGGATCCACTATTATGAGCTGGAGAGTAAACGGCAGAATTTATGGCCACTGATGCACCTTCTGGCCACAAAAACTGGGCTACTACTCGTTGTTGTCATTGGTGCAAACCAGTGCTGCAACAAGTACTCCAAATTTTTATTTAAGTATCAAGTATTAAGTACTCGTTGTTTTTTACTTAAATATCAAGTAATAAGTATTTATAAATTCTTACTTAAGTATCAAGTACCAAGTACTTGCCAAAATTGTACTTAAGTAGTGCTTCAAGTACTACTAGAAGTACTTATTATATGTATGTGTATTCTATATATATATATATATATATATATATATATATATATATATATATATATATATATATATATATATATATATATATATATATATATATATATATATATATATATATATATATGTTGGCGCGCAGGTGTTGGAATTCTGTGTCCAAGGGGCACGGGTTCAATCCCGGTTTTAGCCTATTTAGTTTGAGACGGGGGTCAGTGGCGCGACTCTGTAAGCTCAGCCATGAGTCGACCCAGCTCTAAATGGGTACCTGGAGAAATCCGGGGAAGGTAAGCAGGAAGGGCGTGTGAAAGCACAGGATGGTTGGCCCCCAACCCCCCATTGCACTTCCTGGCGGAAGGGCCATGAAATGGAGATCGGCACCGCCAGTTTGGACCTTAAGGGTCTAGTGCCTATATATGTATATACATATGAATATAATATCAAGCCCATGCTACCTTTTTGTTAAAGCTATTCTGAAGGCCTCTTAGCACTCTCCCTTGCCTGTAAAATGTCCCCTGTCATTCCTCTCTTGGAAATCTTAATCAAGAACCAGAATTTTCGTTTTATCGTTTTTAAACATTTCCCTTGTTTGGCAGGTACGCACCCAATGAAGTCCAAAAAAATAATCTTAACCAATTTTCAACACAGCAGCTTGAAAGGAAAAGACTATAAAACAACTAAGTTCAATCAAAAAATTCCTGATTGGATCAGACTGATCACTTCACAGGATTACTCCAGTGCACATAGAGTTGAATTTCTGGCGATTAGTGTTCAGTAAAATCTGCCACAATTGAAAAAATACAGGGTTATTCTGAAACATGTCGGAATGGTGGAAAAAATATTGAAAATAGAAAAATAAACTTTGGATTGGCTTTAAAACAGATAAAAGATAACAAAGTAGTTCATTCTCAGATTCAATAAGTAAAAACCTTAGCAACAAAAAAAACTCAAATTTAAAAGTAAGGAGTCAAGTGAGTCAATTGCAGACTTTTTTAATAAGAGAAATCAAAGCTAAAAAAAGGAGCAGCAACAATCCACAGTTTTGGCAGTTCACTGAAGGTCGCTTTCTGTCCACGTGCTGAAAGAAAAGAAGAGTATGAAAATAAAGTCTTGATTCACACTTTGATGACACGTATCGCCCTCGGCACCTTTAAAAGGAAAGTTTTCAAGTTAAATTTCAGACACGCTATGACGATGTATGGCATCTATATCCTTTGGCTGGTTTTCACTCAGGCAAACCGCATGCTGTGTAGTCAATTCAGATGGTCGGTAAAACTCTTTACAAACATATATTATAAAATCACGGACCTGCAGCAAACCCACTGATTCAGGCGCATTCCGTACGGCTGGTCAAATTGCAGAAGTTGCAACCTATCTATTTCTAGCAGCAGTTTTCACACCATGAAGTGGTAAAAACCATGAGACTAAGTCAGAAATCTCCCGAGAAGAAAGGAATAAAACAAGAGCAAAGAGCTCATATTGAACTCGTGACGAGGTCGGAACACCCAAGAGCTCATATGGTATGCCATGAGCTCTAGCAAAATTATAAGAATCAAAAGATTAATTTAAAAGAAAAATCAGAGGCTTAATGCCGATCTGGATTTGATATAAGAGCTCTGAGACACAAGGTCCTTTTAAATATCAAAATTTATTAAAATCTGATCACCCACTCGCAAGTTAAAAATAACTCATTTTTTCTAATTTTTCTCTCCCTTCAGCCCCTCCCCCGATGTCCAGATCGGGGAAAACAACTTTATCAAGTCAACCTGTGCAGATCCCTGACACGCCCACCAATTTTTATCATCCTAGCACGTCCAGAAGCATCGAACTCGCCAAAGCACTGGACCCCCTAACTCCCCCAAAGGGAGTGGATCCATTCCAGTTTCGTCAATTCGGAATGGACAGTGGATTTCGTCAATCTGAATTTCTATGACATTTGCTTATTCTACCCACCGAGTTTCATCTTGATCTCTCCACTCTAAGCATTTTCCAAGATTTTAGGTTTCCCCCTCTAACTTTCCCCGAGTGTCACCAGAACTGGTCTGGGTACAAAATAAGAGCTCTGATACATGAGTTCCTTCTAAATATAAAATTAAAATTACCTCACGATTGGTCACCCGCTCTTAAGTTAAAAATATATCAATTTATGTAATTTTTCCGAATTAACACCCCCTCCAACTCCCCCAAAGAAAGCGAATCCGTTTCGGTTTTGTCAATTATGTATCTAGGACTTGTGCATATTCTTCCCACCAAGTTACATCCTGATCTCTCCACTCTAAGTGTTTTCCAAGATTTCAGGTCCCCCCAAATTCCCCCAATGACACTGGATCTGGTCGGGATTTAAAGCATGAAATCTGAGTTACGAGGTCCTTCTAAATATCAAATTTCATGCGATGAAATTCGACATCCGATCACTCCTTTTTAAGTTGAAAATACCACATTTTTTTCTATTTTTTTTAGAATTAGCCCTCCCCCCCAACTCCCTAAAAGAGATTGAATCCTTTATGGTTATGTCAATCACGTATCTAGGACTTGTGCTTATTTTTCCCACTAAGTTTCATCCCGATCCCTCCACTCTAAGCATTTTCCAAGATTTTAGGTTTCCCCCTCCAAATCCCCCCAATGTCACCTGATCAAGTTGGAATTTAAAATAACAGCTCTGAGACATGATATTCTTCTAAATACCAAATTTAATTAAAATCGATCACCCGTTCGTAAGTTAAAAATACTTCATTTTTTCTAATTTTTCCAAATTAACCGTTCCCTCACTCCCTCCAGATAAACGAATTGGGGAAACAAATATTTCTAATTTAATCTGATATAGGTCTCTGATACGCCTGCCACGTTTCATCGTCATAGCTTATCTAGAAGTGCCTAAACTAGCAAAACCGGGACCGACAGACCGACAGAATTTGCGATCACTATACGTCACTTGGTAAATACCAAGTGCCATACAAAGTAATTTTTCTCTGGGGATGGAATATTTGGTTGAAGGTTGGCTTCAGTATGGCTTATTTTGGAAAAGGGTTATTTCCAGGCTTTGGGCAAGCCATGGGTGGAAGTATGTTATAGGCCCTACTAAATTGAAGGAAAACGACTTTCTTAAAACTTGAAACCCCCTCCTCCTCACCCTGTTTGAGATAGTGTTTGTGACATCAAAGCTTGATATGAGCCCTGATCCTAGTCATCTTTGGTCTAGCTTTCCCTTTTATACTAAATTAAACAAAAAGCTTAGCTTTTTTCAGTACTTAAAACCCACTCCTCGTTGTTCTATTTGAACTAGGGTTTTAATATAAAAACTTGCTGCCTGTCATGGTCTTAGGCATCATTGGTTCAATCTTCATTGAGATCCGTCACTCCACTCGCAAGTTACACTGAATTAAATGCCCCCTCCCCCTAATTAAGCTAGTCTTCATCTCCAAACATTATGCGTCTTATGGTTTAGCACTTAAAGCCCCCTTCCCCTCGCCCTAATTAAGCTTGGGTCTCCATCCCACAACTCAATGAATATCATACTCTTAGGCATCTTTATTCAATTTTCATCGAAATTCATCTTTCCATTTGCAAGTTACACTGAATCAAATGAAAAACCCAAATTTTTTTTTACACTTAAAGCCCCCTCGCCCTAATTAAGCTCAATTTTAATCAATAAGTTCAATTTTAATACATATATGACTGGTGGTTCTCCCGCTATACTCGACTGCACAGACGGGCGGACAGACAGACAGATCTCAAAAACCTATCTTGATGGATATTTTCCACTATCGAAATAGGTGATGATGCCTGGATGATGATATACTATTCTTTTCCTTTTTTAGATCCAATGACCCAACAGGGCTACCTAAGACGTTGCAAAATCTGCCTGTCCGTCTTTCTGTTTGTCCGTCCGTCTGAGTAATCAAGTATAGGGGGAGAACCGCTGGTAAGATTTGGATGAAAATTTGGATGACCAGATTTGGTGCCAAGGATCATTAGACACATTAAGTTGAAAGATGAAGACCCTAGCTCAAATAGAACAGGGGGGAGAGGGCTTTACCTGCTAAAACAGTTTTTCGTTTAATTTAGAGTAACTTGCGAATGGAGCGATGGATCTGAATGAAAATTGAACCAAAGAGGCCTAAGACCATGACACAGATCAAATTTTGAGATAAAGACCCTAGGTCAAATATAACAAGGGGGAGTGGGTTTGAATTCCTGAAAAAATTTAAGTTTTCTGTTTAATTTAGTATAACTTGCAAATGGAGTAACGGATTTGAATCTCTCCCTTATCTCTCCCTTTTTGTCTTACAAAACAACAATTGTGGCCAAATGGTTCAAAATACTATCGAGTGAAAACCCTGTGATATCCTAAACTGGTTTTTGGTTATCGAAAAGTTATTTTCATATTACTTTCTAGTTTCAGAGGCCCTATTGCTGGTGGTGGTGCATTTGTTCCTAAATATGTATGCAGTATTCACAAATTGAACGGTTATTATGAAAATTATTTGCAAGTTTCAATTGGCTGAGACGTTTCGTTTGAGGCTTTATTTTATTAAATAAATAAAAAAAAAAGTTTCTTCAGCTGAAAGTTAGGAGCAAGGAAACTGAGCAAGCACTGAGAAACTCTTTTGAAATGCTTCAAATGCGTTCGAATTCAACCAGACTTTTGTTTGAGCAGTCTTTCTTGAAGAATTGTGACAAAAAGTCAAACTTTTCCGTTAAGAGTAAGGGTTGAGAAAGGGGCAGTCATCCTTAAACATGGTAGAATTTCTGTTAGTTATAAGTTTTAGTGTTGCTCCTTACTTTCTGTTGGAATTTTTTATATATTTAATTTCTGACTGTTTTTCAAACCATGCCAAGAAACACCCTTCCATTCTTCCTCCCACTTTGTAAAATTTCTTGTGGAAACTTTCCTCCACACTGAAAACTCTCAGCGTGGAAAATTTCCCCTCACCCAGCAGAAAATTCTACCTCCTAAAAATTCCTCCCAATAACAAATACCATATGTCTACAAATTGGATGACTTACATCCCTTTACCTAGGGACTATGGGGGTCATTTCATCCCTTAAGGCACAGCTATTGGGTCTTTCAGCTATGCTTAATCAAATACCTATCTCATAATTTCGATGAGATGTCTTTGGGGGATTAAAAAGTGTACAAGAGAGGCTAGTGACTCTCCAGCGTTTTTGGTCACTTAAATGGCTAGTGACTCTCCAGCGTTTTTGGTCACTTAAAATGGTCACTAGAAATTTTATTTTCGTTCAAATGAGCCACCTCTCGATCTTCTAGGACCATTGGCTCGATACAATCAACCCTGGACGCAAAATAAAATAAAACTAAACACACATCCATGATCTTCCTTCTGGCCAAAATACAAAAATTCCCCATATTTGTAGATCAAAAATCCATATTTATTGACGTAAATTCGAGCTCCAAATCTCTACGAAAAAGTTTTCTGATATGCTTAATCTGATGGTAGGATTTTCATGATGATCGTTTTATTTTTGGGGGACGTTTCCCTGTTTTTTGAAAATTATGTAGATTTTTGTGAGGCTCGTAGCTTATAATGGGTAACATAAAACTTGATGGATTTTGTATATCAGGAATCATAGGCGTTGCAATAGCGCTGCCTAAGCAAAGAGCAATGTGGGCACAATGTGTTATTATTATTTTTGTTTCTTTTTTTCCTGACCAAGGCACTTTGTATAGAAGGAGTTGTCGTAGAAACTTTGACTGGAGCTCAATCAATTGGAAATTGATATTTCTAGTGCCCTATTTAAGAGTCAAAATTGCTATAGGGCAACCAGCCCTCCAAGCCCATTATTTCTCCAAACACGTTCTAATATAGTCTTGAGATAGCCATTTTGTTCAGCATAGCTGAAAGGCCTAGTGATTATGTCTTTTAGGATGTCAAACCCCTCCCCCCGAGTCCTGAGGGCGAGGGCTATAAGTTATGCTAGCTGCCCATTGTTGTTGACATAAAAGGTTTTTATGGAAAGATTAGTCGCATAAACTTTTGAGGGGGCTTGTTTGATTGGAAATCGGAAGCTCTAGTGTCCTTTATGAGAGATAAAAATATTCAGAGCACTAGGCTCTCCCTCTTTTCTCCACGCATCCTATCAAAATTTTGGTTTACCCATACCGTTCCAAATTGCCCAAAGATCAAATAACAAAACCTCCAGGGTTGACACAAACCCTCAGAGACTCGGGGTAAGGATTGTAAGTTATGTCCCGGAGGCATATAAGGTTTTTATGGAAAAGGTGGTCGTAGAAACTTTGGAAGAGACTTATTTGGTTGGAAATTGGAAGTTCTTGCTCCCTTTTCCAGAGTCGAAAGTGATTAGAGGGCAGCTAGCCTATCCCCACGCCCTCTTTTCCCCAAATGCAACTGTCAAAATTTGAAAATTGCCATTTTATTCAAATTGTTTACAGAACATGTACAAATACCTCCGGGGTCGACACATCTCCCAGAGTCTGGGGGCAAGTGTTGTAATTTGTGCCCGGAGGCGTATAAGGTTTTTATGAAAGTGGTGGTCGTATAAACTCCAAAGGGGGGCATTTGATTGGAACTCGAAAGTTTTTGTTCCCTTTTTATGATTCAAAAGTGATCATAGGGCGACTAGCCTCCTCCCCACGCTTTCTTTTCCACGAATACAGCTGTTTACAATTTTAAATAGCTATTTTGTTTAAAATAGTTCAAAAGATTATATAACAATGCCTCCAGCGTTGACAAAAGCTCCCAGAGCCCAGGGGCAAGGGTTGTAAGTTATGTCCGGGGGGTGTAAATAGGTTTCTATTGAAATTGAAAGTTGTGGTGCCTTTTTTAAGAGTAGAAAGTTATTAGAGGGGAACCCCCCCCATCCCTTATTTCATCCCTCAGCCCTTCATTTCATAAAACGGATCCAATCAAAATTTTTAGACTGTTATTTTGTTCAGCAGAGTTAAAAGGTTTAGTAATTATATCTTTAGGGATGTCAAACCCCCTCCCAAAGCCCTCAGGGCAAGGATTGTAAGTTAGACAATCTTTCCATTGTTTACATATAATATTGAGAAGAGTGGGTATGTTTCACCGTTACTTGTCAAAAAGAAGAAGGGCATTCAGTTAAGTCCTTCAGAGAATGTTGAAGGGAGTGTTGAAATAAGTCAAAACACGTTATGTGCATACGGGATGTCAAAAGGATGTAACTCAGGAACTACAGAGTATATCAATCTGGGACCTTCAGGAAATGATAAGGAAGATAGTCAGTTTACCAAAAAGACACTATTTGCACGCTGTTACTACTACTATTACAACTACTATCACTAGTAATGCTACCAGTACTACTACTACCACCACTACCACTAGCATTGCTAAAACTACAGCTTCTGCAGTGAGCACTACCAAGGCTGCTAATATTGAAATGAGTATCTAAAGAAATGCTTTCGGAAAAGTTGAACTAAATCAAAACATAACATGTGTGTATAGATTATCAAAAGACCGTATTTGCAATATTTTTGTAACGGCTTACTGAATCAAGATGAAACTTCTAGGGCATCATGAGGAGATGTACAACTGGCCAAAAAGCAACATGTATACGGTACTACTGCTAGTAACACTGCTGCCACTACTTTTACTATTACTGCTAATGCATCACTATTACTGGTACTACTGCCTCTACTACTACAACTACTAAAATGGTACTAGTAGTGCTAAAGCTAAGAGTATGAAGGTGAAAATTTGCCAGAATATTGAGGTAAAATTTAAAATAAATTAAAATACACTATGTGCATGCAGCTTCTCAAAAAGGTGTGTTTCGAGAATGGATTTGGGTATTAACTTGCAACTTCCAGAGAATGCTTAAAGGGGAAAATCAATTGACCAAACGGTAATAGATGCATACTACTACTAATGCCACTACCACTGCTAGTTTTACTGCTGCTATTACTACTTCTGCTAGTCCAACGAAACTACTCCAATTACTGCTTCAACTGAAACTACTTGTAAGGCTAAGAGCATTAAGATAAAAAGGGCGTGAAAAAGGCCATCAGCAATATTTTTGGAACGACTTACCGTATCAAGATTAAAGTTCAAGAGTATCATGAGGGGTGTGTTAAACTGGCCAAAAGGCAGCCTGTTTATGCTACTACTACTATTAATCCTACTGCTATAATTGTCACTCCTACTACTACTTCTAATACAACACTACTCCTGCCTCTACTTCTCCTACTGCTATCGTTACTATTATGATACTAGTACTAGCATTAAGACTAATTGTATGAAAATGAAAATTTGATCGAATATTGAAGGAAAATTTGAACTAAATAAAATACCATGTGTGTGTAGAGTGTCAAAAGGGCGTATCTCAAGAATAGATTTGGTATTAAGTTATAACTTTCAGAGAATGTTTAAAGAGGAAAACCAATTGAGTAAAAGGGAATATGTGCATACTACTACTGCTGCAATCGCTACTATTGCTACTACTACTCTAACTGTTTTTCTATTGTATATACTATGTAATCCATTCTATTGTATTACATTATGCATATTCTATTGTAAATACTATGTAATCCTCCTTTGTTTGCCAGTGAGGGGGAATCGCTTCATTTGATGCAATGAATTGGCTGAGCTCCTTTATGTGTTCCAATTTCAATGCTTTCTCTTCTGGTTTTACTGAAGTTATACTAGCATTTTGAAACTGGATAATAGTTGTACTTGCTTTAGCTTACAATTAATAACCAGCAATATTTGTTGCATTCTACGATAGTTTCAGAAAAGTACTGCGCTGTTTTCCATATGCGTATTAACCTCCGACTCAGAAAAGTTATTAATAGGACATTGCTAGCAGATTAGCTTAAATTTAGCAATTGCTGTGTATTATTTAAAAAAACAGCATAAACTGGATTAATATTGCCTTTTAATGGTGCATAAAAGAACTTTCTATATTATTTCTGTGCAACTTAGTCAGGAGATTAAAATTGAGCACACATTTATAAGCTAAAACCTCACGCACCGATTATGGAAAGCGATTTTTGTCAGCTTTGGGCGTTGGAGACACACATTGGGGTGTAGAAACCTAATTTTGCCAAAGTTACTATACCAACTTGATATTATAGTCTGTTATTATGGTACTGCGGAACCGAGTATTCTCTGGAATATTTTGCAATGAAATGTAAAAGATAAAAACCACTGCAGCTTCGCTTCTTGCTGCTTGTCTTGGTGCTTTAAATACGTTTAAAATCCAATTTGTTTTTATATAAATAAAACGACTTTCTATGCACTACTCCCACTTTCTGGATGCAAAAGAAAAATTAGAAAAAAACACATTTGAAACATTTCCTTTGTTTTGTTTTTATAAATCAAGATAATACTTTCATAGTAAATATAGTATACAGCCATCAGAGGGAAATAATTCTAAAATATAGTTTATTCTTGCAATACACATTTTTTGAATTATAAATAGATTAACTAGTATTTTCTTACAGATGAAAATATTGATTTGTTTAGTAACCTCAAGAATATCATTGAAGAAACAGCAGACAGAACAGGAAAGCCAGTTGTGATTGTTGCACACAGTATGGGTGCTCCAAACAGTCTTTATTTCTTGAACAAACAAACCTCCGGCTGGAAAAAGAAGTATATAAAATCTTTAGTGACGCTTGCCGGGTGCTGGGGTGGAACTGTTAAAGCATTGAAAGTTTTTGCTCAAGGTAAGGTTGACCACCTTTTTCTAGTCATCTGGGGCAGAGCTATAAGGTATCTTTCCCTGGCCCCATTTGCTTCTGACTTATATTGCTCTTAAAATTACTTCTTTTTTAGAAGTCTTCTTTTAAAACTGACGTCGACCATCTTTTATTGATTTTACGTCACTTCGTTTCCATTAGTCTTCAATTTACAACTAGATTCAATTTTGTATACTGTTAAGTCTTCTTTTAAAACTGACGTCGACCATCTTTTATTGATTTTACGTCACTTCGTTTCCATTAGTCTTCAATTTACAACTAGATTCAATTTTGTATACTGAGTGGCTGAAAACGTTGTGAGTTGGGTGCCCCTCCTCCCAACATGCGTGACGTTTTGGCGCCTTGATGTTATTTTCTTAACAAAGAGAAACGAAGAAAAATTTTATTGGAAATCACCAATTTTGATTTTACTAGTACAAAATAGGTACAAAACGTGTGTCTGTCACTAGTCCAGAACATGAAAAAAAAACACAGTTAAAGAGAGAAAAAAAATTAAATGGCTAAATAAACTAGTGAATACAATGAAACTACAGATGAAAATGTTGCCATGATTCAAATTGCATTAATTTCACTGTTTGAGACTAATGGGTACCCCTTCGTACATTGGAATCTTGAACGTATAGGAGCTTTGTATCCTGCTTTCGACGCTTCTAGCTATTGAAGTATGAGTTGGTGCTGAATTTTTTGAGTTCATGTCCAGTATATTCTATTAAAATCAAATCAAAAAAAAAAAAAAAAAAAAAAAAAAAAAAAAATTAAGAAAGAGACAAAAGCCAGAAAAAAAAAAATCAAATAACGTCTCAGAAAGCTTCTGTATTTAGAAGTGGATTAAAGTAGTATGAGTCCTATCTCCAGGCACAAGATGGCTCAATATGAGAATTGTATATTGTGCCAGATATAGTTCAAACAACTTGGGGGTCTTTTATAAAGCGGTTTATTTATATACTAAAATAATACTTTTACCTAGGAATACACAGGATGTAATAAGCAGGTTAAAATGTCAGGTGAATGAGCTTGGAACAAAGTTAATTTTGACAAACTGACTGAATTTTTATATTAGTCATAGTGGTGGTTCTGGCCTCTCTTTCTCTTGGGGTAAAATCTTGATCATCCTGCCCCCCTTTTATATCCCAATATATTTTCAGGGAAAATTTTGACAAAATTATTTTCAATTTATTAATTAACTGATGATTTTTTTAATTATTTTAAATTTATGTAAATTTTAATTCAACTATCTTAACAATTATTGTTGAACTATTTTTGTAATTTGTTTTATTGTATTAACTCATTTATAATTTATTAATTATTTTCATTTATTAACTGCACCACCTACTTTGTTTTAATAAAAATCAAATTTCAAAAAAAATTAAAAAATGATTATAATCGTTAGATCATTTACCTAAAAGTTTTTAGCCCCTTAAAATTTCTACATCTGGAGCAAGTGCCCCCTCTGTCCTTCCCATAAAATCGCCTCTGATTAGTCAGCATGGCGGAGGAGCTGTATTCTTCTTAGATTAAGATTTGTTTTTTTCAGTTTATCTATAAAAGAAATTACTATCCTGTATTTAAATAGTAATAATGTAAACATGGCTTATTAGGGAATCTTTCACGTCCCTATTTATCCTGAACTCCTTATTGGCGGATTTTAATTGCTAGTATTTATGATTAACCTAGAATTCGAATTTGTTTGAAAATCTTTCCTTGCAAATCCATAAATAATTCAATATTACTCCTTGTTTTTTTTTTTTTTTTTTTATCAAACTACGCCTATCATTTCCAAAGTGGGGGGGGGAGTAATTATTTTATTGGTGGACAGGGTGAGACGTGTGGTTTTTGTATAGAGAGTGGAGGCATTAATAAGATGCTCACGCTTGTGCCCGGGTCTTACTATAGTCACATGTGTAAATGAAAGTAAATTACGACTAGAGGGAAAAACATGTATTCTATGCTAAATTTGGTGGATTGGCTATGTTCAACTTCCAAGCACAGTCTTTATGATTGGCAAATCAGGGTGAAGTTTTGATACAAAATTTTTTTATATAATGATGGAAAGAAATTAGATCAAATAGAACATAAATTACTGAAAACGACAAATAGTGAAGTCAAGTCCACTTAACAGGGCTGAGTGTTGCTCATTTTAAGTTTGACTTTATTATCTATCGTCTTATTATCAAATACGAGGTTGCTTTGGATATTTCTAGTTGATATTTCTAAAAGTTACCTAATATGCCAAAACTATTATACGCTTGGAAGAAAGGAACTTAAAAGTTAAAAAAACGTTGACAAGAATTACTGCCATATTGAAACAGTAAAAGTAAACTGATAGTGACAAGATGAGCTATATTTGAAAATTTCCATTACTTTTAGCTGTATCAGTAAAGTAAAAGTGACATTTTGTCCTTTTTGTGGAGGCAACATCCCACTTATCTGTGGTCAATTCTGCTGATATTAAATTTTAATTCATTGTTCATTGTAATTTATTTTTGTGTTAAATAGTAAAAGTAGTTAGTGTTTTAGCAAAAGTTTTATGCTTGTATGGTATACCAGACAAAAACATAAAAGTGATTAGTGCTATGTACGAGAATAATATTGCGGTTAAAATAAGAAATGAGGTCAGCAGCTGGTTGCTGCGATGACTTGTTAGTAGTGGCAGTATTAGAAGTAGTAGTAGTAGTAGTAAAATTGGGCCCAGACCTTATTAAGGATCAAGTAAGACGCTAGTTCTTATTTGCCACCACACTTGATTTAGATGTGACGACCCGGTTTGGTATGTTTTATGATATTATTAACATAAAACCTACCAGGTAATAAATAAAAAAGAGCAGATTTCAATAAAAATGATATAGTTTAATAATTAAGGTGTAAAAATAGTGCTGAAATCTTACTTAAATACCATTTAAATCGTTAGTTAGCCCTTGATCTCTGTTGCTTTCAGATTGCTGTGGCCAAGGAACTCTTATTGGGAGAAAACCACCTAATTTTGCTCTTCACCTTAAAGATCACTGAAACATTGTAATAACGTCAAATTCAGAAATAATCCCTTCTTGTGACAACCCTGTCTTTAGCTCAAAGACCGTCTAGCACCCTTTTATCGATTGTATATTAAAAGAAAGCCACGTTGTTCAGCAACATTCTGCAACTTCTACAGGGTTTTCTTGTTTAAACACGAGAACAAAAAAAATTCCCATGAAGAGCTTAAAACCTTATTTTTGATCTCCACTTGCATTATGAAACTGGTTCAAGGCTCTTGTTTCTTTATTAATAATAATAAACTAGAATATATTTCCGTTGGCGGAAAAGTTTATTCATACATGTACATATATACAGAAGAATATCTTCTGTGTCAATGTCCATTCTACATTTTGATTGAAATTGTACTATTAGACAATGCGAATACGAAAAGACTGCTGAAAGCAATTCCTAGAAATTAAAAATGGAATTATGTTATTCTTTTAGTTTTCTTGTTTATCAAAACCACAAGCTATGATGTTATCGTGTTTATGCCCATATATACCATATATGCGATGATTTTTTCCCTCCTTTTTAGGAGATAATCTTGGGGTGTCTGTATTAAGCGAGGCTACTCTACGTGAAGAGCAGAGAAGCAATCCTAGTCTAGCTTGGCTTATGCCCTCTAAGCATTTTTGGGCAATTGACGAACCTCTAGTTAAAACTGCAAATAAGAGCTATGGAGTTGGCTCATATGAAGAATTTTTTAAGTAAGTTTTTTTTTTAATTTTGCATGAATTATGAATATCAAAAAATCTTGATTGACGTGTCATGAAGGTTAGCAGAAGAAGAAAAAATTCTAAAAACGTAGCATAGTTGCATACCCGCTTAGCCTTTTTCGTTAAAACTATAAAGTATTTTCAGTTTTCGAAAATACTCAATGGTAATTTGAACGTAATAACTTTAGAACGTAAAAACACATGCAACACACATACACAAGCCTCATGTACGCATAGATCAAACTTACCTTTATCCTTCGTATCCGTTTGTCTAAACTTGCACGTGCTATTTTCTCTGTTTGTCATTCTTTTTATTAATTCTACCAATTTCAAAGAGCAGTTTCTCAGATTTTAAATCGAACCAGAGCTCGCATCTATAAATGTGGCGAACCTTAAGGAATCTGTGGTACTCCATGCCTAAAGAGCAATTTTTACTATTACATTTTGTAATGCTAAAAACATTATATTTCGTAATCAGAAAAGGGAATATGTACGGAATGGTTTGTGCCAATAAGAAGCTTTAGTGTTAACTCACTTTTATTTGGAAAGACTTCGATCTTATTGTCCCGCTATGAAATTGAACTGATAGTTTGATTATAAAACATAAACCGTTTTCAAGGAAAATAATATTTATGACGAAAATTTATGACAAAATATGACGAAAAGTAATATTTATGATATAAGCCATTTATGATTTAAAAACAGAAAAGAATGCACACACAAAAGTAATAAAAAATCGTGCCACAAGTGCCCAGCTAATTAAACTGCTATTTAATGTTTGTCTATTTCGATGTCACCTATCTTTCAAGTTCAAATGGTCCGTAAAAAAATATTTATTTCGATGTCACCTATCTTTCAAGTTCAAATGGTCCGTAAAAAAATATTTACTTGACTCTGAGTTTTGAGAATTCATCTTTTTCAGAGACATTAACTACCCCGATGGCTATGACATGTGGCTTGATACAAAAGATTTGATTCCTGACCTTTCACCGCCTGATGTTGAGGTCCATTGTCTCTACGGAACAGGAATAGAAACAGTCGAAAGTCTCTTTTATTCTAAGGATCTACCCTTTGGGAAGGCGAAGCTGCTTACTACCCTAGACGGAGATGGTACTGTAAATTTAAGAAGCTTAGAAGGCTGTAAGCGCTGGATTGGTAAGCAAAGAGATCCTGTGTATACCCGAGAATTGATGGGAAGAGATCATATGGCTGTGCTCGCGGATCCAGTTGTTTTGGCATATATTAATGCTCTTGTGACTGGGATAGATCCAAATACTGTTATTGGTCTTGAAACAAATGAGATAAATTAACAGTGACTTATATACTTGTCTTTAAGTTTCTCGTAGACAGTTTTGTGCTGTTTTGTTTGTTCCATTATCGTAAGTTTTTATTTAAATATCGGGAAACTTGTCAAGCGAACAGAGGAAGAAATTCAAAAAGATGAAACTTAGCTGGTTCTTATTTTAATGAGTTCTACCAATCGTCTAGCAGAGGCATTTTCTGAAGTGTTATATCTTTTATTTATTTGAGCCTAAGTATAGCTACTATGTACCAAAGTACTTAAGAAGACTGTGGTTAAGTACATTTTAGTACGTGCCTGGTCAAATTGGATTCTAAAAAAAAAATAAAACAAATATTTAAAACTTGCTGTCAAAAGTCTTTTTTCTTACTGTTTTTGAAAAAGTATGATAGCGCATAAAGTCGGGAGTTATTTAAGTTTGTATTTTTTCCATGGGGCCGGCCCTCTGAAGATTAAATTATTGTTGGATTACGTACTACCACTAGCTATGAAACAATTGAATTGCGCATATGGATCATGCAGGGTTGTCATAGCTTTGGTAACCGAAGTTTCAAGAGAAGCGTACTGAAATATTTAATTTTAAAACATATTAATAAGATTCTTCATCAGCTCTTTCGTTAAGGTTTATTTAGAAGACATCATTGTCATCACATATGCATTTCGGAACTGGAAAAATGGCAATTTAATAGATACATAACAAATAATTTCAGACCTCTTTTTTCAGACTATATATGTAAATAGCTAGCCAAAATAATTAACTATAAAGGTGGATGACCCGTAATGAATGTGACAGGATACCTGTATATATTTTCCAAAGAAAAAAAGAAGTAATTTTAATTTTTTGATTGAGATGAGAAGTGCGAGGCTTGTTCCGAAGAGAAATTCAAAGTTTCACCAATGGCCAGCTTGTCTGTCTAAAACTGGAAAACATTTTCATTATTAAAATATCCGTAAAATGATAATAACACAGTTTTTAAATATTCATTGCAAGTACAACGCCATTTATTAAATACATGAAGAACGAACTAGCTTTCCCATTTGTATAATAAATAGTTCTTATTTATCTAGTTTCGACTAACATGCATTAAAAGAAATCTGCACAAATTGAATACTTGTTCAGCTGCGTTAAGTGGCATTGCTTTTCTATTTAATTATTCCGACACTGGCAAGATTTTATTGTTAAAATTGTAGAAAAGTAAAAATTTTGTAATGTAGTAATCCATCAGAGGAAAAAAATAGAGGAATGATGCTTCTATTCTAAGATATGCTGAAGTATTAGTTTGTTTGCATAGGAGTAATTTCCGGCTTAACAACAACAGTGTCTCGCTAAAAAATTGTAAATACGCTGAATACAAGTAAACTCATTATAATACTGGTATCCGAGATGTGGCATGACTACACTTGGGGGAAAAAATCAATAGAATTTGTAATTTCTTAACTTGATGTCAGGACAACTGTAATTTTGGACATTTAATGACGAAATTCCTGATACAAATAAGTAAGGAAAAGCGAAAAAGTATGTCACTGACCATTTCAAGGGATCTTCCAAGGTTCATTAAATATGTTCAATTTCTGGCCCATTTCTCAATATCTGAAAGCATGCAGAATGCTTTAAGTTATAGGTAAGTATGACGGCACTAGACCCTCAAGGTCCAAAATGGCGTCGCTGATCTCTGTTTTGTGGCCCTTCAGGTTATAGCAGAATGTTATAGGTGGAATATTATACTAATTTAATATGTTTTGTTCTAGAATGATAAAAGAGTTTGGTACAGGTTACTTTTGGAGCTGTTTCTTTCTGTTCGTTTTATTTTTCTTCTCTTTTCTTTTTTTTTATTATTATTAACTGGTTCGTATTAGTCAGATATACCAGTGGAAATCAGAATAGAAATTCCTAGAAATGTGTAATGGAAATTTGTAACGTCCTTTTTAGGTGTTTTTTTTAAACCTTTTTAAGTGAATAACCGTTTTTTCCTGGAAATAAAGCAAATTTTAGTAACTTTAGTGTCTTTTATAGCAAATTTCAGAACAATTAAGAACCATTATAGTCTAGATATATTTCCTTTTGCACCAGTAGCTTATCTGTTTTTAATGTGGGTCAGTGTTTATACGTCAATAGTTACTCAAAATTTGTATCCTGTTTTAACTTTTGAATCGTGTCTGCCAGCTGATTATAAGCCATACAGTGTGTAAATTACACGTGGAAATTATTTTTAAATATACGTATTTTTAAAATAGCGGCAATCCTATGCCTTTTATTAAGTCTCTGTGAATCGATAAATGATGATGACTTTTGATAGCTCGTGTACCTTTTGAGCTGAATCCGTGACTCTTTTTACCCTGTGTTACTGCATACTGCTTTTGCCCTTGCTTACCCTTACATTGCTTTACCCTTTGTTACTGCATAGGCCTACCGCCTTTTGAGCGGAATCTGTGACTTTCTTTTACCCGTTGTTGCTGTATACTGTCTTGCGGAAATGTGCAATTTGAGCTACGTATTTATTTTGTGGGAAAAACACACAAAATACTTAGAAAAGGTATGGAAAAAGATAACTATCCTTGCCTTATTTTACAGGAGATGGCATAGTTATTACTATGCTGAACTTGAGGAAACAAATGATAATTCATAGGTTATAAATGTTAAATGTAAACATTTAAACAATTAGCTATTAACTAAACTCCTAAGGACGTTTTTTTCACGTTTTGTGGAATATTTTAACGCAGGCGTATTTGCAATCCTCCGAAAAAATGCTGGAAATCAAACGTCCTCAATTCACAAAATTCCTTTTTTTTTCAAACCTAGTGGATAGGTACTAGGAGCAACTCCAGGGGTTAAGTTTTTTTCCAAATTAACAACGCCATCTTTTTTCACAATTAATCCATTATCTTAATACACTTGCAGCTTGAGAATGAAAATTGATATAGTGTTCCCGATTTCCCAACTATGGGAAAAAGTTGGAATTTGTCTCCGTTTATTCATTATTACGCAAAGTAACTTGGGTACTTGTTAATAATTTCCTAGTCTAACCAAGTCCTTTTAAGAATTGTTTCTAAGCTAAGTCACAGAATTGCTCCATTTTTGGTGCTAATTGGCAATCCAAGAATTTTGCTTCAAGGTAATTCTCTGACACTTGCCGGCAATCTAATGCCTTGCCTCCATGCTTTTTTTATGTATTACTCTTCTCTAGTTTATTTTTCAATGTTTTTATATTTTATCAATGCCTTATATATTTAATTCGTAAGTGTAAAAACAATTAAGAGGGTGTATGTAGCCCTTTCGGAAGCCTGTTTTTTACCAATGTCCTTTAGCCCCCAGGCGTTCTAACCACCCTCACTCTTATTCTTACGATCTAGCTTGGAAATTAATATTCCCCACCCAGGCCCCTGGCAAGCCCTCATGCCGCAAGGGTCCTTATACTTGTTATGTGTATAAATGAAGTAGCCTTTTCAAATTTGAATGATCCTGGGAAATAAAAATGCTCTAATCTTAAAAAAAAGATGCTTGAAACCATGATTAGCCTTGAGCCCCAATTAGCACCGTGATAGGTTCAAATTTTACTCACTTTAGATTTTTCAAGTTCTAGGAAATCAAATACTCTCTTTTGATTTGGGCCCAGAAATAAATACCAGAAATTAGGGAGTCAATGCGTCCTACTGAGGTACCTTTAACTGAAAAAATAAGGACTTCGCAAGCGTCAAGGAAAGGGCTCAAGGTATTACCTCAAAACTTTGCGGGTAATTCTGTGATTTAACCTCCTGGGTTATCAACCAGCTTCCTGCCATTGCTGATTCTTATGACTTTCAAGTCATTTGTTGTTTAAGATGAAACATCATGGAATCAATCCAGAGTCTTGAAATAACGCTGTTGCCGCCTCTTCGTGCTGTCTTTAACATTTGAATAAACGACTTATTTTAGGCGACTGTAAATTTTTGAGATCTGGAGGAAAACCTCTAGTTTTGGCGTGATGAACATCAACCTCTCTCATTTTCTGCCGCAAAGAACCTAAGGAGATCATAAAAAGCTGCCACTTCAGACATTGTTGATGCATACAAAGAAGTGTAGAAGTTGTGTTGAATCAACTGTACATGCCAGTTTTGGCAATTTTTCGGGGTATCACGGCTTTTCACACGCACAACTCCATGCATCCTAAGGAGAATAGAATATACTTTACATTTTTTTCTGATTGAAGCAGCACATTTATCGTTTTAACCAGGGATTTGGAGTCAATGAATTCAAAAAATATACTCCAACTCTTAGAATACTGATTGCAAAAGTGGGCCTCTTCTTCAGCTGGATTCCTACCTTAAAATAGTAACAATATGTGGTACTCTGAATTTTCATTCTGGATGCCAAGCCAATTTAGCTCAGACTTTTTTTTACAAGAAAATTCCGGGAAAAAACAGTGAATTGCAATATGCGAGAGAGTTGGGTAAGTTACTCTAGCCACAGCCCATTTATTTTATCAACTCTGGCAACTAGACCCTCTAAGTTATAACATTAAACTAAAAATTAGAATCTACAGCTTAATTTCTACTACTTAATTTCTAGCAATTCTCTTTGAGGAGCGATTTACGCCTTTCATCAATTCTTTTTGTATTTTTGGGAATGAAAAAAGGTTTAAGGGCAGTTATTTACACCGAAAATTCAAGGGGCGGGGGCAAAATTTATTTTTAAGATCTGGGAGGTATATATATATATATATATATATATATATATATATATATATATATATATATATATATATAATCAATGATGAGAGATAGGACTCTCATTTCCTAAAGACTAACACATCTTCTTATTAATTTTCTTGTTAATAACCAATAAAATACGTTTCTGTAATCTTTTAATTCTTGATACTTCCTTTTTTTTTTACAGAGAATGTACAAAAAGGAGGTAATGACATGATGGCAAGCAAAATACACAAATATAGAATTGAAAATACAAAAATACGAAAAGCAGCAAAAAAGAACAAAAAAATGCAACAACCAACCAATATAAAAATACGAATAATGAGCAAAATCTTTTATTTTACATGCATAGCAACCACAGCAAATTTCATTTGGCTGTGGCAAAATATTAAAATTTTTTTGCACATGTTTATAGAATAGCTTTGAGCCACTGACATGAGATCGAACTGAAATACGGTTATCACTCCAATAATGTTATCTATTTTACTGGTAACAAAAGGGCGTTGAGAACAGGAAGGTCATACAGGAAGTTTGAAGAGCGGATCTTAGGCTGCTGATAGCCTAGCCAGTTTCAACACGGGTATAAATATACGAACGTAGAATAGAAAATGAGATTCTGTCTAAGGTAACAGCAGTAGCACATTGTTAAGCTATTAAGCCATTATTTACAAGCATATTTTGAAAATAAGTTGAAAAAAAATAGGAAACACTAAAGTGGTAATTTCACTGGGTCATCAAAAGCTTGTGTCTTGTCAAATTAGGCATGAGACATGGAACTCTTTACATATCTCGGTAAAATTCTTTGGCTTAAAGAAGAAAATATGGAACTTCAAGAAATGTTCGACTTGATTTTCATCTGAAAAAACTTAATAATCAACCTTCTAAAACCTGTATAACTCTTCTACTAAAATTTGGCCATAGGTTATCACCAATATATTTTAGAAGAGATATTGGAAGCATTTTAAAGATAAATTCGGCCTTGATCCATCAAAAGAAGGTAACTGCGACTTCTCATGTCCCTTTTTTTTCCAATTTGGTCGTGCCTATGATTTGGTGATTGTTTTGCTCACATCATTGTCTGTTCTTGAAGATTTTCTTGAATGAAAAGTAATGGTGCCAAAATTTTTATTTATTTATTATGTATATCAAAAGTAAATTGATTGATCCAGGTGTTTATGAAGCATAATTTTAAAGTCCTACGTTCATAACCACATGCCACCCAAAAGCTTACCTAGAGCCACATGGGGTCATGGATCCCAGGTTAAGAAGTATTGAAATAAAGGAAACCCAATATGGGACACGGAGTTCCATTTACGTCACCTATAATAACTTTTGGCAACCAGTTGTCACAACAAAAACTCGACGTTAGACCACCAAATAATTTCAACCTAGAACAAACTTCACACTTAAATAAGAAAATATAAGAAATAAGAAAAAATGTGCCACAGTTTTAGTAGAAGTTATCTCACTAAAATGACTTTTCCTACAAAAGGAGGATGAAACTTTTTATGAGAGCTCTTAAATTTAATCCTAAATCTAAAGAAGATTTGCAAACAAAATCACATATAGTAGGCAATGATGTGCTATCTTTACCACACGTCTTCTTAAGAACGCTTTTTCAGTAAAATAGTCGTTAACACATAAATCTAAAACCATGACACGCAATGAAACAATAGAAGAAAATGGAATTACAGAACGGCTGTCCAAAATCATAATGCATTCCTCGCAATAAACGAGTATTGTAATCAAGGGCGTATCCAGGATTTTTTTTTGGTGGGGGTGAATTTTTTTGTGGGAGAGATACCAAAAAAAAACATTGAAAAACGCATCAAAAATTTGTTTACATTTATTTTTGTTATTCTTTACGAGCCGGGCAAAAATTTTGGCTGGGGGGGGGATCAAACTTCCCCCGCCTCATATGGACACGGCCTTGATTTTAATCACAGTTATCAGTTATGGAATTGCACGGATAACGACTATAAATCTTGTTTTTCAAATATTGATAGTTTTCATAGAAGATGTCAATGTGCTTCCCGATCGAAATAGTTGGAAGGTAGATCCCATTGTGTCGATTAGTGGGAAAATTTCACTGGTTTTTGTAGGGAATGCATTTTGATCGGTGGCCAAAGAGTTGTCATTACACAGGTTATTTTTTTTTTTTAATAATGCGCTGCATTACTGATGATAATCTGCATTACTGCATAACTGATGATGATACTTGCAGTCCACAGAATTATACCACTATGCACTCGAATCATTTCTTCGTTAGTATTCACTCCATTGAAATATCATTGTTGTTGCGAAACCAATTTTGAGATAACTGAACTAATAAGAGATAGTTTGTGTTGATGGTGTCAAGAATGGCCTCTGCTTTAACAACTGAAAGTTCCTGTCCTACACAAAGATTGCTGTACGTAGTTTCACTGAATGGCTGAAATCTGAATTCCGCTTTGAGAGGTATCTAAATTATCAAGACTCTCAGTCTTGGTGAATATCACATGATTTAAAGGCAGTGTAACTGCAAGACTGCCTGCCGGATCCATTGGCATATATTCATCAGGTAGCTTCTCTACTGTTGCTTCTACAATCACGTCTGTTTCGTCACTTAAGAATGGCTTTATCAACTCCTTGCTCGTTTGCACCCCACAATCTATAGCTTCAACTCGATTTTTCACTACTCTTCTTCTTTGAGGGGGTGCTCGATTTGGCGAACAACGTAAATAACATTTTCCAGGATAAGGCTTAACAATTCTTTCTCCACTGCTTGACTCAGAAGATGTATTATTGAATGTAGCTGAGTCCCCTAATTCAGGATCCCTCCACTTGATAAACACAGGCCGTCTACTAGGAGCAAGACCAACTCCCCCTCTGTTCGATCCTGAACTAAATGATTGCTTATGACAGGATATGCCACTTGACGAAGATTCATTTCGTTGTCTGTGCGTTGAGGGAAAACGAAGGTCAGTTGAGCTTTGAGGAGAACATGGATCTGGCTCAAAACTTTGATGGTCTGAGCTTGCTGTAAGAGAACGCGCACGGAAAGCATTAATGGGGTGCCATAGTTTTGCGGCTTTTTGCCAATCAAGTATCCATAGAGATTTAGCCTGTTCTTGTGGGAAACTTGGGGTATTATGAGGAGCTCTTGGGGCTTCTTCTGGATCGTAAACACCAAACATGGTTTCTGAAATAAAAGAACATACAATGCTAGAAAAAAAAACAAAAACGATTGAATACATATACATTAAAGCCACTTATGAGGGCTAATTCAAAGGTAAAATACACAAAACAATTAACGTATTTAGAGTTAATGACGTCCCCATGTTAGAAATAGTAAGATAAATAAAAAAAGAAATATTAGAGAAAGTCTCTGTAACTCGCGATTAAGGAATAGTTGGAAAGGATATGTACAATAAAAAATCTTAAGCTTGAATCAAGATTACTTAGAAGATTGACCTCATTCGGTTTTGATGGCTTGAAGAAGCTAAACCTCTGACAGATAGAACGAACAATAAACAGTTACTTTTGTAACTTATGTTGAAGTATTTATCAACAGGCCAAAATTTTTAATTTTGGCCCAGCACCTCGCTTTCAACATTTTTTCTCGTTTGTATATATTTTTAATCTAGTTTTAAATGCTTAGTTTAAATGCTAGATTATAATCTAGTTTTAATGCATAATATAATAAATATACAAAAAAGTTTGTATAGTTTATCTTGTATTCAGAATAAATATGTTTACTCATGAGAACAGCCGAAATTACACGTTCTGTGGTTGAATAGAAGCAAAAGAAAAATATTCCGTTTGGAGAAAGCAAAAACTTTATATTTTCTCATACTTAGATTTTTTTTAAATATTTATAATCAGATTGTAGTTTTAATAGTTTCATTTTGCATTCAGAAATAACCTGTCTACTCCTTGTGTCCTATGGGTTAAAACAAAACAACCACAGTACCGTTCACTTGAAAGCCTACTTACCTAATTTGCAAACGCAAGAAATTGTCGCTATAGTAAAGAAAGATTAATATTTTGGTTAACGATTAAAAGATAGTGACATCGAGCCAATTAAAGGTAGCATTCCGCATGAGAAACATATAGAATATGCTTATATAAGCCTTAGAGCGAGGAAGTTTTTCCTAAAGATATTAGTTATATCAAATATTAAAAAAATACAAAAGGTTTATTACCTAATTTAGAAACATATTAAATTATGTGTAACAACACGCATAAGTCCCATTGAAATCGACTGACAGCAAATATAGAACCTAATTTAAGCTACCAAGTCCTTCCTTTTCTACAAAATTACATTTAAAAAGAAGATAAAGCCTGGAGGTCTTGTGCAGCTAAATGCCACTTCCTTATAGAGAATTGTAATTTTAGCTCGAGTTTTAATTGTTTGACATTTTTACTGATCGACTTTGATCTTCTAATTTTACGAATTTAAATAGTTTTGATAATTTACTGATTGACATTGACCTTTTTATGATTTTTTTTTGTTTTCTCCGACCATTCTTCGTTTGCTTTTTGCTTGTTGCATGTTTTCTTTATTATTTTGTTTATTGATGGTTTAATTTGGTCCATTCGGTCCATTTGGGCTTGTGATAGCTGTTTTTCACTAATAAATCTTATCTTATCTTAAATACCTCTTTAACATTGATTTCCACTAAAAACACAAAACGTAACTGAAAAGAATGACTCAGATTAGCCTTAAAATTGCTAGTTAAGGATCGTTTAGGTAAAGACTGTCAAAGCTAGTCAAAATTAATTGAAATTAAGGTTAGTTGAAGTTAGTAACTTAAAGTTTAATCACATGGTTAGATTTAGTCATAGTTAATAGTGTTTTTCACGAAATTGCACATTATAAAGTTTGCGCCACTCACTCGAGAATTTCAACTTTTTGACTTTACATCGATTTTTCAATGCAATTAACTGAATCAACCAGACACATAGCAGTGAAAACCATCTTATTAAGTATTTTTCCCCTTTTAATAAGTAAGGCTTAAATGAAAGTTTTTTTTGCTCAGATTTTCATTCTTTTACCAAATAAAATATCTAAAATTATACACCATTATTTATGTAGACACTTATTTGTTTGTGGTTTGTTTGAAATTTTTCACGACGTCTTCTGCTATTGGCTGAACTCTGCGGATTTAAATCTATATATATATATATATATATATATATATATATATATATATATATATATATATATATATAAATAAGTTTTTTGTGTGTTATGTCTGTTACACTATGTCTGTTATGCCAGACATATGACGTCTGAAAAATAAAGAAGAAAAAGAAAACAAACTAAAATGTAAAAACTGGGAATTGCATAAATATTTCGAAACATTTTGACAATAGATTAAAGTAATTCGAAAACCTTAAAACAGATACTTAATATTTTGAGGTTTATTACAGAATAGATAGATAGATAGAAGATATATTACATTTTCTCTATCACTCTATATTAATCATATATTCGATGATACAATCTATATATAATTTCATGAAAAGAATCTTCAGGACATATATATTCTGGGCTTCAGGTACGAATACTCATTTTTTCCTTGGGAAGGGAAGGGGTATATATAAGTGAAAGGTATTTTGGCAAAACATTTTAGATATCAGAAGGAATGGTTCGCCCACAGAGCCCCTGAATATGCACGCCTCTGACGTCAGACCACATGAATGCACTGTATTTTGGATTTTGCTTCATTCTGCGATTTCGCAAACTTCTAATAGCAAAATTAGTTCAAGCCGTTGAAAACAAGAATTCATGTCATGAAAATTAAACTAGAGATCGTCATGCACCATATTCATTGTTTTTTGTATATGAGCCGTTCACAGCTATAAAAATAAAGCCTGTATTTCGAATTTTTTCAGATTTACTGTCAAATTTCTATGTTTGGCAAGGTATTATTTTGAAAAGTTTTGTTGTAAGAAATTAGATAACATAAGATATTTAAATATGTGAAAACTATCCTCAAGACTTCTTACGGTCACAAGAAATTGTCTGTTTATTTCTTCTTTTATTTAGAAGTCAACCTGAAGAAGCCCATACGGAAATGAAGTCTCAGAACGTTCTTCATATGCTTGATGAAATGGGGTCTTTGGAATTGAGCAACGATTAGGCGGAATAATTTCAATGGAGACAAAGTAACTTTCTTGTTCAAGTATTCTTGATATTGTCTGAAATTTAAAAAGGAAAATATGCAGGAAGACCTAATGATAGTTAAACAAAATCTGTCCGAAAATCTCCTTATTCTAAAAGTCACCTCATTCTTCATTTGCATCAGCATTGAAGACTATCGAAAAAAATTAAATTAATATTGAAAAAAGCTTTTTCTAAAAGTTTTTAATAACTCTGGAAAAGGAGTACTCACCACCGGAATCCATATTCTCCATCCTGCTAAGCATACTTGTTTCAGTTTTCGCACTAGGGTAAGTTGTTGAGCTACTTATTTGCCTTTCTAATACTCTATGGTTACTACGTTTTGGAATTTCTGCATCACTGCCAGATGAACTTTGAAAAGCAGCTTGAACATCCGGCCCAAGACCAGCACGCACTAATAAAGAAAGTGTAGCCGGTTGTGGCCTTGGACATCCTCTTCGCTTTGATTCTCGATTGACAGAAGGCATTTCCAATTCTACAATAATCAGCATATAATCAGTAATAATCAGCATATCTTCAAAACAAAGGTTTTTATGGGTGGTGGTGGGGGGTAGGGGTAAACCCGATGAAAATTTAAACAATGCTGCTAAAAATTGGCGAACTATATTGAAAATACAAAGGCGCAGTTTTGATGCTGAGATATCCGCTGATGTTGGACCTGTTGCTTCTTAGTAGTGGATGTTGATTTAATTATTAATAAGATAAATGATTTTATTATAAGTAAAAACTATGAATGATTTCAAAAATTATATTAATAACGAGCCATATACTGGCGGATTTAGGTGCTCTTTGGAGCAGCCGAAGTTTTCGCCTTTCTTAAGACTTATTGAATAATAAGAAGGTTTTTTTTTTAGACTAAAGTAAAACAAAGACATTAAAAACTTAAAAATAAGAGAAATAATTATGTTTATTACGGTCTTTGCCTCCTCCCTACCCCCTCTCTTGGTCTTTATGTTTAAGTTTTATAGTACAACACTCAAAGTATTTATCATTTATGAGTGCAACTAACTTTTCAGCTGAAAGTGTTATTGTTTAAAGTAAACGAATATTAATCATCTCTTCTGTTCTCGAGATATTGTGGAAAGTACTTTCTATTCCATTCCGATTACCCTATTAATTGAGCGGTCAAAAACTAAATCTGGGACAAAAACTAAATTTATATTTCAGTAAGAGCAAAGCTCCTGATAGCACTTATCCTATCCTTAGAAATATTTTTGCGGCACTCATGTTGCCCTGCACCTTTCCACCTCATGTGCCGGTAAGCATATAAATGTAATAGTTGTATACACGGATTCTTTTTTTGCAATAAAAGAGGAGCTAATGAGCTATCACCCTGCAGCCCTTGTATTACAGATAAAAATATTCCCAATGATGACGATTTCAAACTAATTTCTACCCTACCCCTCCAAATTTACTTTTATAATTACCTAAAGGCTCACGTAGAGATATAAAATTTTGGCATAAAAATACACTTTCTTAAGCTTTTAACTACACTACCCTCCGCCTTCACAAAAATCCACTGGTCCTCCTCCATAATAGATGGTACGTAATTATCTATTCCTGTGGGCCTACACAGTTTTATCAAGCCTACAATGAATCAACGTAGTTAAACAAAGCTTTAAATTGTTGTTTATTTTGTATAGACTGCGTGCACCTTTACGAGCAAATGTGCAGCCATACATTCGCCCACCGCAATCAGATAGAAAAGGTTTCAGTAGATTTTAAAGGTTAGTCAAAAAAATAATGCTTAGTTTTAAAAAGTTAATTCTAATCTTAAAAATAGATCTTTTTTTGGGCAAAGTGAAAATTTGGCGACGTAGCTTTGCTTCTTATCCTTTTACAAGCTCTGCTAAAATATCAAACAATTGCAACAGATACAGCAATCCCCAAAGTTTTCAGATGTGGCTATAAACTTTGCACCATTTTGTTATAAAAACTTGAAAAATTTCTTACTGTTTTTTTTATAGGTACCATTAGCAGTATTACTAGTACATAATTTTAGAAGGTGAAACAGATGTAAGGAATTCCTGTATTTAACCTGCAATTTCACCAAAGGGCTGTTCAGTATCGTGTAGACAGTTTTCTTTGGTGGTTCTGAAAGTTTTTTTGGTTCAGACTGGTTCTTTTTTTTATTCTGAAATAGGTATTGATCAAGCAATCCGTAAACACATTCTAAGACCACACTGGCTATGCATGACGTACGAAAGTATTTTTTTTTTCAATAGAGTGCAAACAAGTTATGTTTTATTGGTTCTGAAAATGTCAAGTTTTTTCCAAAAAAATGAATCGATGTGAAGGATTATATTCTACTACTTTATTCAAAAGAATTCTGCAGCAAAGCACACACAATTATTGTTGAGACTTAAGGTGACAGTACTCCGTCAAATACGACATATAGAGACTGGATTAGATGCTCCAAACAATGATCGAAACTTGAGGAGAAACTGTTCTGACTCACCAAAGAAGCTAAAAGACAAGGAAATGAAGATATTACTTGATGTATGAAGCAAAGAAAAGAAAGGATATAATAAATAAAAAATAAATCAAATAGTTAAGAAAAACAAGGATCTTGTTTGCCAGTAGTAAACTATGAAAACGAAACCAATCAAATATTTCAAATCAAGTATTTTGAAGTCTCTACATGTCGTATTTGACAGAGAACCGTCACCTTAAGTCTCAACAATAATTTTGTGTGTTTTGCTGCATATTTCCTTTGAAAAAAGTAGTGCAATAGAATTTTCAATCGATTCATTTATTTGGAAAAAACTTGACATTTTTAGAGCCAATAAAAGATTAGAGTATTTACACTGTAATGAAAAAAAGATATACTGAAATTCAAGGTCATATTACACCCCTACAGATACCTCCTTACAAATGCGTTGTCATTCCATGCACGGCGTGCTGCTAATGCCACCTGTAAAAAACGCGAAAACTTATCCAAGATCCTTATATTAATGCCTTTAAGATATAGAAAACAATGAAGCTTGCAGCAAAGCCACTTTACAAATTCCAAACCCCATCTTTTGGTGCATTAGACAAGAGCCGAACGATTTTTTTACTCATACGTCTAAGTGTTTCACATTTTACTAATTAAGTAGATATAATAACAAGAATAACAAAGCTTGACCTGGTGAAACCATGTTTCCAGTTTCAGGTACTGTTTCTTCTTTATTTATATTTGAAATCGTCTTGAAAGATTTTCTGAAGTAGTTCTGGAAACTTGGGTCAAAAATCAGGTACATCACAAAAATTGCCATCCCCTAGAAAAAATAATGCATGAATTACGGATAAAATATTAGCAAATCATGTTCATCTTTTTTTAGATGTTCAAGCAAAATAACGTCTAGGTTCAAGTTTTTAACGTGGGAATATTTGTTTCCAGATTCTCTTAAGGTCTGCACAGCTTCAGTCTTATAAGATTATCCTGCAAGCCCTTTAGAGAAGGGACCAAGATTTTTTGGGGAAATATTCATTTATCTGCGCATTATTTTCGGTAGTTTCTAGGTAAGTCCTTTTGGTAGCCAAGTGCAGATGTATGCATCCCTTCCAATTGGATACTCCTGCTCTAAATGGTTGGGGAATTATAACTCGATCAGTTTTTGAAGATAGCAGCTTTAGCTGTATCAGTGGCAAATGTTGACAGACAGGCTGCTGATATTTATTAGAACATATTACATAAAGTAAAATGAAAAAGTGAAAAAATTATACATATAGTTAAAATACATAGATTAACAAATGTTTTCCTAATAGAAGTTTAGGGGCTTGGAAAGAATGAAGACCGAATACAGTCAAAATTGCTCTCAATAAACAAATAGCCTACAAAGTAGTGATTTTGCTTCCAATGCTTTAAATAATTTGTTATACTGACAAAAAGTGTCATAGATAACATCCAGGAGCAAAATGTGACCTGTAACCTGAAGTAGCGATGATTGTATTTTTTAAGTTTCCATTAGAAATATAAATTAGAAATTACTTCCGTTTAAAATTATTACAACCTCAACTACAAGAGCAGTTCTAGGCTTAATTTTTTCAGTGAATGTTTTTCACTGTCGTATTTGTTTCTTATAAAAAAAAGTTGAACGTATTTCCTTGAAAAATAATGGTATTTATTTCTTATTCATACACAAACGCTATATATTAAGAGTTATAGTTTAATTAGCTCATATTTCGTTTCCTTAATATAAATAAATAACTGAATATAAATTGTCAATATACCAGTTTTAAGAAAAATACTATGTAGTCAATTTCAAGGATTGGCCCCGGCACTCGCGAGATATGTCTTATCTCTTTAAAAGAGCAGTAATTGCACATTTAATTATAAATCTTTTCACAAAAATGTTTTCACATTTTTTTTCTCGAAAATTCGCGTCTTGGGATTTTCCGGCCTGAAAAAACGATCTAAGCACGTCACGAGTTTGATGAAACTCGTTAAGAGCCTAAATATTGGAAGATAAATTCATATGAGTGACGTTGTATTTATGAGTACATTTCAAGAGCACACTTACGTCATATTTGCATCAGTAGTGGTTTTATCGTTTCTAATTTCTATGATGCAGGCAAAATTAAACATGAAACATAGCTAAGCATAAAATACCAAGTGTAATGAGTCGTTTTAAAAACGTTTTTTTTCACCAATTTCATAATACCTATAGAACAGTGTGAATAATCTAGACAAGGAATAGAATGAATTAAAAATGAAAGTAAAAAACAAAGAAATATGCGGTTTAAAGATATGTCACTTCAAGAACAAAGAAATATGTGGTTAGAAGATAAGCGGCATCAAAATTGACGAACAAAGATATAGCCATTTAGAATACTAGCCATTTAATTACGAGTCAAAAATAAAAGTAAAGAACAAAGAAATCTGCGGTTAAAAGATATGCCATTGCAAGAAAAAAGGAATATATGCTTAGAAGAGACGCAGTAGCAAGAATTACAACCGACAGCGAGAATCAGAACGTGCCAAAATGGAGGGCTCCTCCATTTCCCCGAGGTAAGAGGAGCAAATAAAGGTATTTCTAGCCAAAAAATCTAATTAGGTCACAATTTCAAGGAATTGTTTTTGTTTCAGGGTGGTTGTTTTAAGACCTATGATGTCGCTATGACATTAAGAAGAACCTTACATTGTCTGTGGTTAGAAGTCAAGCGACAATGAGAATCAATATATACAAGCCTGCTGCGTAACCGTGCTGTGGCTCGGCCTAGAAATCGGCTACATAGTTGTTTTTTCTTAAAACTTGCATATTGACTTTTCTGGCCACAAACGATTTAAATAGGTCACAACTTTAAGAACGAATTTGTATTTTTCCCAAGGTGGTTGTATCGAACCATAGCATAAAGAAGACGCAGCGGTTTGAAGACAATCTACAATGAGAATCAATATATAGAAGCTTGCCACGTAGCTGTGCCGGGCTCCTAGCGTCCAGTCAGGAACAATAATTAAATACAGTATATATATATATATATATATATATATATATATATATATATATATATATATATATATATATATACATTTTCTTCTCTTCATAATTAAATTGCAATGTACAATGATCATTTCATATTATATAATTTTTCGTGAGATGCCTATGGATCTCGGTATGGATACAGACAGAAAAGAGTGATTTTGAATGATTTTTTCGTCGGGTTTTAGGAGGAAAGCTAATCATTCTAGCAATAATCAGTGGCACTCTTACAAACTGGCCTCCGTTACTGCATAGCGCTCGCAATACGAAGCACAAACAAAAGGTTGAGTCGCATTCATTGGTTATGAAAATGGCTGATGAATTTTAATTTCCAATCCAAAGTAAATCCATCTTGGTATCAGGTTTCCTAATTTAATTTTACTGTCTTTTGAAGGCAAGCTATTGAAGTTCTAGACATTGTTAAACAAATGTAGGTGACTACCTTAAATGGTTCAATTTGTTCTAGTTTCTTATTTCATTTTTTCTTTTTTTTTTATCAAAGTTGATTTAATTTTGGACGATTGATTTGTGTGAAAACATAAGTAAATTACAAAGAAGGGTAGCAAATACAGTTTAACCAATTTTTTTTTATCTCGGTCAGTTTAGATTGCCTAGAATATTTTTTTTTTATCTGAATATTTCTCAGAATATTGTCTGAATATTTGAATTTTTATCAGAATATTGTTTTAAGAAGTCGTATTGGAAAAGCCTGCTGATCAATCTGTATTGCAGTTTCAAAAATGGTTTATTTACCCATCCATTTTTTTTCTTTTAGAAAAAGATATTGTCATTTTTTTTTTAAATTCGCAACATCATTTGCTTTACCAAAAATAAGAGTTGTTGAAAAAAAACGAAAAAGTTCAATCCTATCGTTTCCCATAAAAGTACTCTAGAAAATTACATTTGAAGCAAAAATGCCCTTCTCTGACATTATTTTGATGATTTGTGTCCTTTATCCTGTTAAATGCCGATAAAGTTTAGTTGCTTACATCTGCGACTTCTGGATTTTTTAAATTCCAAGTTTGACAACCATTTTTTTTCCAGCTATATTTACTGCTGAACTTCTCGAGCCGTTAGAGTTTGTTCCGGGTGAATAGGTCTTTCTGTTCTAAAATTTAATCTTAGAAGTTGTGAATCAATTAAAAAAAGGATAAACTTTAAAGGAAAAAGGATAAGCTGGCTTCTGTCTGTGCTCCAAAAGTTTCAGTTGGGGAATGGGAAGATGCTACCAAGTTTAAAGCTCTAAGGGCAAAATTAAATAGTTGGTGATCTACAAAGAAGAAAACTTCTAACTGATTGAAAATTCTCGTCATGTTTGAAAATCCTTAGTAAGAATAGCTAAGACCAATACGGAAGAGGGACCGAACGCATTCACTAGGCAAAAAAAAATTGCTGATTTTTAAGAATAGTTCACGACTTGCCCACATTTTTTTAAATGCCAATTTGTACTATATTTTCAATATATCCAAGAGACAAGGTGAGTGGTATTGCCAGAGTTAGGGTTCTGACATTTGTATTTTTGAACAAAATTATCACTGTCTTTCTTCTTTTCATTTATACATTAAATGACAATAAATAACGGCTTCTTTGATCTGTCGCAGACTTCGAAAAAGACTTCGCAGTCTTAAAAAGGAATTTTGCAGACTTCGTTGTTTTATCATTGCAAAATGGTCCAGAGGTAACTTTACCGATGAAATAAGAAACAAGCCAATGTTTGAAACCTGTCTTTTTAATAGACAACATTGTATTGATTAACACAGGTACAGGCCTTTAGGGGTCTATGGGAACCTGTAAAATATGCACGGCTAAAGTTTAGCTGTACAAATTTTACAGGGTTGCCACAACATTTTCCTAAAATGGCTGTCGGAAAAAAGTGACCAGCTAGTTTAGAAGTTTTTAAGATGACTCTCGCTCTTCCGGATCCTTAAGAATTTTCTTAAATTAAATTACCTAATTTGAAATAAGTTAGATTTTCTTTAAAACATTATTTAACCAATTACAGAGCCTCAAATGGGTCTTTAGCTGAAAGTAGAAGTCTCTAAAAGTGTTAAGCAGGTTGGAATAAATCTTTGTGGAAATCCTGCAAATACATCAACTTATCATTAGGTAGAATATTGATGAGTCACACAAAGGCATGTATAAGGCTATGGGCTTTAGTACTTTTGTCCTAACTAAATTTTTATGTGGTTTATGCTTTTCTCCGTTATTTTCTTTTAGTAGTTTCTTGTTATCGTTTTAGTTTTATACCCTTTGGTTCCTGTCCATTTCTTGTAAATACTATCATTATAAATGAGGAATAATTGTGTGTTTTATTTTTTTCTCGAAAACAGCTCCATATTTTGTTGGTAAAATTTGTATCCTAGGATATCCTCGCCTAAAAAATGATCTGGATAGGTTAAAAGTTTGAGAAAATTCGTTATGAGCCTTAATTTTGGAAAAAAAAATATTTGAGTAGGTTCATTTTTATGTTCCAAAACCCTTAACTGAAAATTTACAAGAGCTCTCCGGTATACTTTTCCTCGCACCCTCTTAGTAAGTCTCATTAGTCCGTTGGAAGATTTTACTATGAACTCTTTCACATGGTCAGCCGACGCTGAGGTTCTCAAAATGATTTTTAAGATATCGAATGATCTTAAGAGGACAAAATTCATAGAATAAAAAATCATTGGATATTGCAATTTCAAATGATTATTCCTTGACGTACCTCCTCTCTCCTCCTGTTCGTAAGAATTTAACTTCACCAAGTATGGTTTAATACTCTCACTCTTTATAATAGAAACTTGAATTAACTCAATGTTTTATTTTAGCCAATTACACATGTATTTGCTGAATAAGGTGCAATAACTATTCTTTTGGTGAAGACGTAACCGTCCATAGTCCCTATATGTCCCTATATTAGATGTATAAATACACACCTAAGTGTGATAAAAATATAATACTTTAGAAACAAATTCGAGCTATATATTTTACATTAGGGGGGATGGGGGTTAAGTATAGCAGGTATGCATGCAAGGTGTGTTAGGTAGAATTATTCTGCATGTTATGAAGCAAGAATTGTTTTCTAACTTTAAACTGTCCGAAAATTTTACCCCATCCTTCTCTAATGTGCAAATATATATCCCAAATTATGTATTTTCCATCAATTCTGTCACCTGTTGTCTTGTCTCACACTAAGCTGAAAGAAACTAACGAAAGAAACCGGTTTCACAGTGAGTCAATGGATAAAGAACTTGAGGATTAGCGGTATAATGCATAAGTACCGATACACAATTATGATCCTATAAGAACCAATAGCTTATAATTCGATCATCAGCCGGAGTAGTTCAGATAGTAGCGCTTTAATCTTTGAATCAGAATGGCAAGGGATCTAATCCTAAATCAGGTATTTCTTTTCCTATTATAGTTTTGTTTCTTATATATGGTTATTTTTCTGCGAATTCACTTTTTTATGATTTTTTTTGCGAATTGTTAAATATTCCATACATTATTATTGGAACAAAATACGCCCCAGACCCCAACCTATTCCCACTTAGGTGTTGGAGAAGTGTAGGCATATAGTTCTGGAACCACTTGAAGCTGTATCGTGAAAGAAGGTAATTACTTATTATTATATTTATTTATTCACATCGTTTACTTTTTATACTATTTCATAGACATAATAAAAGTATTTGCAATGCATAAAGAGAGATCCTAGCACTAAAAACCTATTTCCTTTTTTTTCTGTGATATGTTTCTAGATGTCAGGTTACTTTCCAACTTTTTTTGTTTATTGTTATTCCACACCTTTTTTTGGTCTTTATCAGGGGGGAGGACGGAGAGATAATTAGTAAAATAATTTAGACGTTACCAACATTTTCCTTAGGTTGTGGAAGCCTAAAAAATCTCTTTAGAAAAAAGGTTACTCTTTCCTAACTGTCGAGGTTGACCACCTTCAAAAATCGTGTACATATGTAGCATGGATTTCTAGGCATTATTTGAAAAACGATCAGAAATTAAATAAAAAAAAGTTTTGGTACCTCCTTGTTATATACAACACACGTGAGAATTGAAGTTAGGTTAATTACAATTAAATATGCTAATCAAAATATAGCTACAATGTATTTCCCTACCGAGCTGAAACTAATTGTCTGGTATAAGGGCCATGAAAACCGGTTATTGTCTCATGTCCGCGACACAATTTCTCACGTGTGTTCTATGTAACAAGGAAATACCAAAGTTTTTTCAACTGAAAGTTGAGGGACTGCTACCCCCCCCCCTTTAAAAGCAAAAGAGATCATTGCAGTGTTGCTTCTACGTTAAATTTAAGTTAAAATGGACAAAAAGCCAACCGATTAAGGACACTTTTTATAGTATAAAAATAAAGCATTTTAGGGTTGTTGCTTGATTTTTCTTTTCGTTTAATTTGGTAACATTTCTGCACAATGGTTCAGTCCAATGATTGGCTCTCGTTTTGGTTCTGAAAAGGACGTGTCATGATTAGTTTGTAGACAAGTTCGATGTAAAATCATCTTGATGATTTCCCATATAACTATAGACTAGCTATAAAATTTTATCATAACTTTAAATTTTCTTTTATATGGAGAGAAATTAAAGGGTCTCCAAAGTTCGAATTATGGCTTATTCGATCTTCATTTCAACTTTAAAACTATCTTTATTAACTACTAATTACAAAAACTATAAATACACACAACCGCCCTGGGGAAGGCTCAAAGAGCCTGATGTTGGACGGCTGCAATTCTCTGATTCTCAGCCTAATTTAATAGGAAAAAAAAAACAAAAAAAAACAGAAACTAAAAAAAACGGAAACTAAAGAAGGACAAAACACTCTCACTCAATTACTCCTTAATACCAGAATATAAATAAATAAATGCTAACAATAATTAAAAAAAAAGAAGAAAAGAAAAAAAAGAATTATCTCCCCACTTCCAATAAATGTTTTTTTTAAATTTACTTTAAACAACCCAATATGTTCCGCCTCCTTAATGCCAGCTGGGATATCATTCCAAATAGCCGGAGCTAAATACCTAATTCCGAAAGCTGCACGTGATGTGTCTCGGTACTCAACAATAAAATTATCTGCCTTTCTAGTCTCATACCCATGGAGTGAACGATTTACTCGAAAAAAACTGGTAAAAACTGGAGGACATACATCATTGCAACATCGATACGCAAAAACAGCAGCTTGATAATCTCGAATCTGACCAATGTTAAGCACTCGTAATTTCTTAAAACATGACGCGGTATCATACACATTTTCTACATAATTACCAAGAAGACGTACTGTTTTATTTTGTAGGATCTGTACTCTTTTAAAATTTGCATAGAAATTACTAGATCAAAGGACACAACCATAAGAAATATAAGGCGCAACAATGGTGTGGTATAATAATAAAAGAACTGGTAATGGTAAAACATGCTTTAATCGACGCAAAATTCCCAAACCTCTAGCAACTTTAGCTGCAACAAGATCACTATGGTTCTTCCAAGATAGATTACAATCAAGCTGGAACCCCAAATAACGCACTTCATGCAGTTGTGACAGAGGCCTGCCGTTAAAAAATATCTTTTTATCAACACATGGAGGCTTACCAACTCTCCTATAAATCATAAAATTAGTTTTATTAACTAGTATTGAGTAATACTCAAGCGTAGTTCTTACAATTTAAGATTGTTTATTACTCACTATTGGTATTATCACTATTGGTATTAGTGGTAATATTTCTGTATGCTGTTAAATGACTTTGCGGTTATTAAAAAAGTATTTGTTTTATGCTAAGATATTTCAATTGTATACTGAAAGTTACTGATATCGCAGCTGGTGTAAGACTACGAAAAGCTTTATAGATTAATTTGTTTTTGTCAGGCTAAGTACTCATTTCAACTAACAAATCAACATTCTTGTTTTTTAAAACTAGGTTTTTGTGTTTTCAGTAAAGCGCTAGTTTTCTATAATCCTGCAAACATAGGGAAATATAATTAATTGGTTTATTTGTACTAGCTTTATTAATATATGTTAGATAGACTGTAAAGCAATAATTTTTGTTCGTTTTTGTCTCAACTTCGCTCTTTACTTCCCTGAATTTTTTAATTAATTAGATAAAAGATGGGATTCAAGACTCAAAGCCAATGGGGGTTCCAGACCCAGATTATCTGGTGTGAATTTGTTCTTAACTAAAAACATAACTTTCCTTACAACCAATTATTACTAAATTATTAAAGCTGTCGTATTTTCCGAAAATTTGGAAAAATAAAAATAAGATAAGAAATAAAAAATAATAGTGACCCTGCTTTAAATCATCTGCTTAGTTTACTTTTACATTTCAATAAAATATATGGCTTTGCAAGTAAAAAGAATGCAACTACTGCTGAAAATGCTTGGGTTTCATCCTTTCAAATTGCATTCTGTGGTGGAAAAGCACAATGATAACATTATTACCACGGTAGAAGAAAACGTGCAGACAAAAATCTTCAAATTATACATATTTTTTTACACAGAAGGTGCGTTTAATGCTGCCTGGCGCCCAGGGCGTTAAAAAGATTTGAGGTAAAATCTCGTTTCAGCGGACGTCTTACTCTAATCTACACTTACTTTACAAATGGTGTTACGTACAGCTATTCATACAGTCCTACAGTCTCTTACAAAATGCCCGAATCCCTGTTAGGCCCTGCTTAGACATGTCGATTGATAGATTCACTCAAAATAGACAATATTTTGAAAATAGACAATAAAATTGATAGACCAAGATTTCCTGTTGTTTTAAGTTCAGTTGCACTATATCAGAACTTCCATGCCTCTTCGCACCTATGACGCCGCTAACAAGCCTTGGAATATGAGCAACTTCATATTCAGCATCCATCTTGATATCGTATGTTCAGTCGTAATAGCTCTGGCGCGTGAATTGTCTTTGCGTAAAATTGCACCAAATTTATTTTATTTGGGGGTCAAGGGTGTACGAGGTGTTGCTGTGAGGAATCAAAATTCTATTTAGAAATAAATATTGGTGCTTGCGAAAAAGTAGTGCTCTGCGTAATGATACATCCATATCGTGTTTAAAAACAAAATAAAAAGATGGCGGACGCTGTTACGTAGTAGTAGTTACTTTCTTGTAACTAAACTACACCTATAACCTTTGTTTATATTGAGTGGATTTCAATAAATTTATCCAAAAATAATATTTTTGATTGATTATCCAGAATACTCAGAGATGTGTAAAAATCGAGCAATCCCATATTGTCATTTTGTAATCTACCGAGTTTCAATAAAATCACTAGTGACTGGATCAAATAATCATTATGGTTCTGCTGAACCAAGTTTGTTTTTCTCAGACAGATTATGCTCTTCAAAATTCAAATTTATTTAATCGACGGAACTTTAAGTCTTACGTGGCAATATATCAGGAGCAATTTCGGATTTAGGAAACGATTTTAATCAGACAAAAACAGAAAAAAACTTACCATGAAAAAACAGGACGTAGCAAATAGGAAACAAATAAAAGTGTTTGTGATTCCCAGCCAAAGAAGACGACATGCCATGAAAATGATATTGGCAGTGAACAATGTGAAAACACTGCGGGACTCCCTTTTACTGAAAAATAGATAATTACAACAGGAATCAACCTATATATCAAAAACTTACACACATTTTGTTTTCTCCTGTGCAAGTCACTAAAATAATTTTATTTTAGCAGCTAAAAATTATGTGAATTACAAATTTCGTGGTGGTGTAGTCGAAATTATATATAACTTTGCTGTGCCACGGCTGGTGTTACGTTAGTTTTGGTTTTAGTGCGTTTTGACACAAATTTTAACAATTAGGCTAACTTCTGGCCCGTGGAAATTTTTTTATTTTCGTGCTAAATTTAACACGTGCTTGTCGTGAATTATTTTGAAACCAGCTATTATAGCTTGTTGGTTTTGTTTTTCTGAGTTTTATTGGAGTTTTTTTTTTATTTGTTTATTTACCGAATTGAACTGAAAATTGTATTGTTCATGACGAATAATGAATGAACGTTTTGTTGTTCAACAGTTTGTGATAAAAAGTTGAACAATTCACCACATTGATCTTGTGCTAGAGCATTTATTCTTGAAGCACTGAGATAAAAAGAAATTCAAACTTTAGTATAAAGAGTGGATAAAACTATAGGTTAAATTAAAGATTCAGCATCGCTCTATATTTTTATTTGAAAAAAAAATTCTTTAATTTTCAACTCTTTTTCATCGAATAATTTTACATTGGAATGCCGTTTTTAAACCACTCGCTGTTTGCGCAGAAGGTTAACGTTTTCGTCAAAACGCTTCTATTTTTGGAATCAACAGTTTCCATTATGATAGAAGAAGAATAAAAGAAGATCGATCATCATCTTAGTACCTATATTGTGCAATTAATCCGAATAGATTCCCCCAATTAATAGATGTTGGACGTAGATCCCCCTCCTGTATTAAAGTTGAATCTTAAAGTAAACTTTTTCAAACTGAGGTTCAAGGTGCTCCTCCTCAGGCAAAAACAAAATACGCTGACTGCCACCGTTCCCTCTACAGCTGCTGTTTGGCTACGTGAATAAGTATAGACATTGGTTTCCTACTTGTATTATTGCCCAGGTTCGTCTGAAAGTCTGTAAACATTAAGTGACGTCATTACTTAAGTGACCCTAGGAATGACGCATGTACGGATGATAGATAGATTTGTCTATTAACAAATGAACTGACATCATTCTTATACAATCCTACTAAGAGCTTAAGTTAGATCTGCCTCTCACTTAATCGTACTATCTGTCTTGGCTTTTTCTACAATTAGCCATGGTTAAAACTGCAAGGGCCAACCGCGACGGCAGAAGGCTTGCAACCCGTCATGTAGCTGCTCGTGCAATTTTCTCTTATCTGAGTCCGTGAAAAAAACTGATTTTTTTTGTATACGTAATACGAAGCGCATTAGCGCTGCATAAGTAAAGAGTGATATGGCTTCAGGTCATTATTATTTTTTTCGTAGAAAAAAGTTTTTCGTAGGTCGTAGAAACTGTAGAAACTTTGAAAGGGCTCATTCGATTGGAAATTGAAAATTCTAGTGCACTTTTTAAGAGTAGAAAGTGATTGGAAGGCAACCAGCCCTCCTCTACCACCCTTTAGAGGTAACCTTGCATCCAATCCACGACAAAAATCCAATCAACATTTTGAGAAAGTCATTTTGCTTACAAGGGTCGGAAAGTCCAGGAATTGAATCTCCAGGGATGAATGACCCCCGCAGACCTTGGGACAAGGGGTGTAAATTATGTAAATTGACCGTTAAAAATTAATGTTAAGATGACTAAGTCACTAAGGCTAAGAATAAGTGAAGATGAAAAGGTGACGTTGGGTAACGGAAAGACTCATCAGGTGGGCAGCTTCACTTACCTTGGTAGTATTATTAGTAAAGACGGTGGTATTAGTGAAGATGTTAAAAGTAGAATAGCTAAGGCTCAGGGTGTTTTTTCACGTTTGAAAAAACGTTTTGAAGAATAGAAAGATAAGTCTGCAAACCAAGATTAGAATATTGGAAGCTACAGTGATGACAGTGGTCGAATATGGCTCTGAAGCATGGTCGCTCCGAAAAGTGGACGAAACTTGACTAGATGTTTTCCATAGAAATTGCCTACGGATTGTTCTGGGTACCCGGCTGACTGACTGTATTTCAAACAGTAGGTTTTTACGAAAAATGTGTTTCAATCCTGCCTTCTAAGGCTACAATGAAAGAAACGTTGAGATGGCTAGGTCACGTTCTGCAGATGAAAGATGACAGATTGCCGAAAATTGTCCTTTTTGGCCAACCGTCTGGAACTACACGGAAAGCAGGTCGTCCTCGTCTGGGTCGGGAGGATGTCATAAATAAAGATTTAAAGGAAATGGGAACTTCCTGGGAGGGTGTAAAGAGGAGGCCTTGAATAGATTAGATTGGAGAAGGAGCGTGCGTAGCTGTGTTGACGTCAGGTGGCTTGGTATTGCACTGATATATTAGTAGTAGTAGGAGTTAGTAGTTCATATACAATGTAGGTATTATTGTAGGAAAGGGGGAGTATGATTCATTCTGGGTGCCCAAAAAGGCCAAAAATATCCAAGCGGAACTTCTATAAAATGTTGAGGGGGGCAATGAACTAGATCAAAAAACACTACACGCATCAATGTTGTCAAAAGAGCGTATCTGCAACATCTTAGGAACGGCTAAGTGAATTGAGCTGAAACTTTATGACAAAGATGAAATAAATCATAAAATACTGCAACCAGGTTGTTAAAACGTCCGTTCTGCAAAATCTCAGGAACGATTGAGGGTATAAAGCTGAAACTTCCAGGGAATGCTGAGAGTTGTGTTGAATTAAACCAAAAGATACTTTGTGCGTCCAAGTTGTGACAAGGACGTGCCTGCACTATATATGAAGCGTTATGGGTATTATGTTGGAATTTTACAAGGCATGGCGAGAGGGGATGCTGAACTAAATCAAAAGACACTGTGTGCAGCCGTATTGTCAAAAGGGTATGTCTGCAATACCTCAGTAACAGCTAAGGACATTAAGTTGAAATTTCCAGGGAATGTTGAGGAAGGAGAATTTTTGAATTTGAGGGAATTTAGTTGAACTAAATCAAAAGACACTATGTGTATTCAGATTATTAAAAGTGGTGGACTAGTAAAATCTCAGGGACGGCTAAGGGTATGAAGTTTAAACCTTCAGGAAATGCTGAGGGGTATGTTGAATTAAATCAAAAGATTCTTGTGTGCCCAGTTTGTCAATATCTCATGAACCTTTAAGTATACTATGCTGAAACTCTGTAAGGCATGTTGAGAGGAGATGATGAACTAAATCAAAAGACACTATGCGCATCCAGGTAGTCAAAAGGGCATATCTTCAGACTTTTCAAGAAAACTAAGGGCATTAAGTTCATTCAGGAAATGTTGATGAAGGAGGGGATTGATGAAGCGAATCAAAAGACACTATGTGCTTGCAGGTTGTTAAAAGAGCGTATGTGTAAATGATTCTTTACAAGACTAATCAATCCAAAGAAATTGAAAGGCTATAAAACCGTTTTATCTGGACTGGTAGTTAATTTGTTGAATTTGATTTCACTTGTCCAAATTTGTCGCAAAAGTATCACATAATTGAGGGTTCTCGTCTTATTCTTGCTATCCCTTTGCTGGTAATAGATTTATGTAATCTCATCAGATATTTAAAAAGAAGAAAATATTTTTTCACTCTTCACATAAATAATCTGTTCAGGGGAAATGGTAATATATATACCATGTTTATCATGTTGCCTTGAACTTCTGCTTCCTAGCTTCATTCCAGATTTTTTTAATATTTCAATCCAAATTCCAGTAAAATCTAACGATTACATAGAAATGAAATTAAGTCAATCCTTTGAAATTTGCAAAGATGGCTTTGTTTTTCTGATTTTCTTTCTTCTTCTGTGATTTGTCTTTATTCAAACATTATGTCGCTATTTGAATTAATAAATCTAACCAAAAGAGTTTGTTATCTGACTTATTTATACCTACTACCCATTGCATTTCTTGAAGATAAAGATACATGTACTTTGAAATAACTTAATTATTATTCTACACAACCTTTGCATTTTCCAAGAGATAATAGAATTTATTGCCTAATTTCTCTGAGAAGGCAGCGAGAAGTAAACAACCTTTAATTAAAAGAAGGAGAAAATTGTTAAAAAATTATTACCAGGCTATACTTTTATAAGTTTGATTCTGAATAACTCTAGAACCACTACATAGAAAATTTATGAATGCTGCATCATCCTGTTCTTAATTTTAAAATTAGAGAGCAAGAAAAATAAGAAAGCAACACAAGATAGAGGCTTTATATTTAGGTAGGACGACATACAAGTAGATATAAAGTCATTGATGATGTTTAGATCAAAAGCACAATATGAGTAAAAAGTAATACAATTTTACCCAACAAGAGTTAGTATTTACACACATATTTACTATACGAACTGTTTTTGCTCTATTTGCAATCCATTTATTCGCATCATCTATTTGCAAAATTTTTAGGCTGAACATTTCTATCTTATTGAATAAGCAATACTTGCATATATTTATGTACATTTTCTCCTGAAAACAGCACTATGTCTTTTTCTGAAAGTTGATATACTAACATTTCCTGTATGAAAAAACGATCTAGATTGGTCAATGTTTTGGTAAAATTCGTTTCCCCCTCTCAGCCTCCTTATTATAATTTTCATAAATTGTCTGCTAACTGAAATTAGCGACCCAGCCACCAGAGCCAAATGGTCCAAGTTGACAGTTGTTTCTGGGATTTACAAGAGTGAGTAAATAGCAATTATGTCATTACTATCTTTAAGCGTTCTGACCTGGTTTAATTGAAGAGGTACATCGTGAATTTGTATGCAAGAGGAGTCACACTCCAACAGGTCAAGAGAATTAAAAATAAACATGGCTTAAGAACAAAAAGAACAACTAGAGGCACAACAATTAATCACAACCTCAGTGAAAATTGCAAAATTCCTGCCTGAGTTTGAGGGGGATACATTCGCTCATCAACTTAATATTGGCGTTGCCCAATTTCTAAAAAGGACAAAACAAATCTAAAAACTTTAATTAGCAAGTTACTTTTGAGATTAAGAGGACAAGCGTTGATATTCCTAAGGCAGATTGAAAATATAGTAGGCAAAGAGGACGATTCCCCAATAAACTCAGTAGAAAAGCTTCAGAAAGCATTTCAAAGAGGATTCATTGTCCTCAGTTCAGTTCAGTGAATAAATTAAAACAAAGGGTGGTCACTTTTGAATAAACCAGAAGATAAGGGAATATTTGCGTAAAGTAAGTGTTTACAACAATTTTTGTCGGTCCCGCTAGAGTGTACCTATGAACAACTTGTGCTTATAGACCGATTTATGCATTGAAGTGTTGTACCTTACTAAAGTCAAGAGTGCTATATCAGTCTTTTCCTTGAGTAATTACCTTAATAAAATTCGTATATATTGCCTTGGCTTTGTTTGTGCTATTTGATCTCAGGACTAGTTCTCGTGACCTTTATCGCTCCCAAGGAATTAGCATATTTGGTACATCCCTATTAAAGACAAAATGGTACCTGAGTAGCATTATACTGTCCGTGTAAGTTTCGGCGGCTATGGCTCAGTAAGCGCGCTTTTTTTTACAGTACAGACGTGCATGGGCACCAAGGAATTAAGGTTGACACTTCTTTTGACAATATCTATTCCAGGCAACTGTAACATTAGCAATCTTTTTTTTGTTCCAAAAAAGATCTAGATAGGTTGCGACTTTGGGAACATCTAAGCATCATATTTTACGTTTACATTAGTTGCCAACTCTGCTAAGGGCATGACCAAAAAGAGATACCGAGCAAAATAAAGGAGTTAAAAAAATACTTATTCTCTTGCTCGGAATTTATCCCTTATTGAAATATATAAGAGCTGTTCGAGATTTTCCCCCAAAGCATTAAAACAAAGCTGCGTTATAAAATACGGTTTTATTTTCGAGTTCAATCTTATCCAACTTCGAAACACTTATTCAAACTTTTTACCAGCGATTTTAGTGTTAAAATGAGACATTTTAACGTTTAAAAAATCAGTATCATTTTAACATATCTCCTGGCGTGATAAAAAGTGCTTGCCGGGAAGAATTTAGCTTCAAGTTTGGATACAAATAATTATTTTATAGTAATACTTTCATTTATACGATTTAGTCACTACCAAAAAATTTTGCGATCGGACAACGGTGAATAACAGACTTTTCGTGTTTCAGCCAGTCCCAAATATTGATGCAATGACCTTTCCTCCCGAAGAACCAACTTTCTCTTTTTCATCGGATTTCTGCCGGCTCTTATCAATTCCTTTTACGTTTCTTTAACCATTTTTGCACAGAAGTGGATACAATTTTATTTAAACTTACAACACCTATTATTGCGAATTAAAAGTGCCATGTAAAGTTGAGGGGTTTTGAATTGTAGCAATTTTCAGGTGGACTATTATAATATTTGGCACATATATTGTTCATTGTGTACTCTATATTATTATTGCTATAAAATATAGCGAACTTTCTATTGAGATGTTCGCAACAATTACTGTTGCACATCTTCCCTTGTTGATAATAATAATAAAAAAATCAGAATTTTTACTTACATATCTAACATTTTATCACTTTGTAATTGAATACTTTTGATTGTACAATACAAATAGGCAAGGATGCCACTCCCAGCTGTTATCCATAGAATTGCAGTAAGGCAACTGACAGCAAAAAGTGGACTCCATGCTGACCAAAACGGCGCTGTGCTGCTTGCCAACCAAACTGATATGTATATACAGATAGCCACAATAGATGCTCCTGAAAGACATTACAAGCAATGAATAAATGGAAATGGTGCGATGTAATACTTTTCACCCACCTTTGGTCGCAGACAGGGGTTATTTCCGTAGATAAAAGATCCGCCTTAAGGTTTTATGTGTCGTTAGAGTACAACCCAGATGCTTATTCCTTCCACAGAAGCAAAATGGGAAGCTAGTTCATAAAATTTCGGTGTTTGACCGGGAAAATTAAAATATGCAGGTTGTATGACGAAAGAGGCGAGAGATAGCAGTACTTTTGTTGTACATTTTTTTTTGAACATTCGTACGCTGCGAGAGATATACAGTAAAAATAAGGCGCTAAAATTTTATCTGTCTAAAAAGCGGCAAAAGATGCTAAATTAGCCTTCTAAATGGCAACATTAAAGAAAAATATATAGAAAAAAATGAAAAAGTTTGCGAATAATACGAAGGGAAGGAAGATTTACCTTCCAATGAAGAGTTAGAGGCAATACTAAAAGGATTAAAATTACTGAAAAATATGAATAAAATTTTTGAAAAAGAGAGATGTCTAGCAATTTTAGGAAAACCTTAAATAAACCAAGAAAGGTGATAAGAGTGAGTGTGGTAATTATGCCGGAGCCACCTTGGTTTTGTAGGAAGCGAATTTCTTAGTTTGATGACAATTTTTAGACTTTGAGGTGCCGTGGATAAAGTTTTAAGAGAATAACAGTGTCGTGAGGATGCAGAAAGGATGAAACGACTAAATTTTTACTCTTAGGTTAATAGTTAAGAAGTGCCTGAGTTATCAGGCCTCTTAAGTTCTCAGTTTTATAGATTATGAACAAGCGTTTGGCTCAGCAGATGGAAGAGCTTTAATCAAGACCCTACCCTTAATTGGCCTTAGAATGTGAAGCGTAATATTAATGAAATATATACAGGGTTTCCCAATGGGTAAATTGTGCATAAGTATACACATTTTTATTTTATAAATTCAATGCTGCTTTCATGAATGAATAAGGATACAAAGACTTTATTTGAAGTACTTTTCGCTTTGAAGTACCATTTTTCTAACCTTTCTTTTAGAAAATCTGGTACCTTTATTTTTCATCTCCGAGCTGCAAGAAAAAAATTTAGTGCGCATATAAGCCCCCGGTGGTTATCAAAACAGATAGATGCTTATATTTCTACAAGCGCTGTAATCTATGTTGTCAATTTGACCAATTCGCCAATTTATCTTAAACTTTTGGTCGTAAATTCAATTCACAAATTTAAGAGTCAGTTTGAGCCTCGCAATAAATGGTGCAAAAAGAGTCATAAGACATCTTAAGACTTTCTTAAGACTTTTGACAGTTTAGACAATCTGGGTATTGTGTATCCAATAGCTAAGTTTTACGTTTTATCTTCTTATTGTTTTCTTCCGGATATTTTCTCTTTTCTTACACTCTCTCCAATACCTAAATAATGTTTAGGTTCATTTGTGATTGTACCTCTCAAGAGGATGACATGAACGAGGTTGGAAGTCTTCTTAAGACTATCTTAAGAAGTTTATCCCTACTTTACGGAGAACAGATCCCACCTCGTCTTAATAATTAGATCTATGAGAATTTTACGTATTTATCAATTTATTTTCATTACATAGCGCTATGGGGGAAAATTAAGATTTATCTAAATGAGCAAGTCGTTTTCATTCTTAAAGTGAGACACCAACATGAAAAAGAAAGCTATGGAGCTTCACATAATAAATAAATTGAGATCTAATGCTTTAAAGCCAGGAGTGTCATGGCTATAAAAAGGAACGAACAAAAAGAAAAAAAAAACTCACAAACATTTAACATTATTTCTAACACTAACTACCGCCCCATCCCCTATAAAAGTCGATCTCTAAATGTCATTCCCAAGACAATACATTCTTCTATCTTTTTTTATTGTTCCATAGCCTTTTGGTCCCATTACCGAAACGAGGCACATAGTTGACTCCACGTTAAAAAAAAATACGTTCTTTTCTTGAAGTTTTCTTCCAACAACGCAAGATTTTCAACAATTATAAATTTTTCATTTTTCAGGTTGTCATTTAAACATATTTGAATTTGACAGATTCCTATATACATGCTAAACGAAAAAACAACAACAAAAAACAAGTTGTTTTATAGAAACAGCATTAAAAATAAAAAGAATATTAATAATTACGTATATGGGGGGGGGGGCTTTTTCAATACCTCGCTTTTCATGCTAACGTCTTTTGGTACTTTTAAGAAAGCTTCTTACTGTTCTAGTTAAACGGCCCTTGTCCTTGAGAGGTCATTCTTAAAAAAAAATTTGGGCAAACATTCAAACTTTATGTAAGAAGAGAGGTGTTGCACATGCAAGGCGACTCATCAATTGACCTAACTTTTTAAAATTCATAAGGAAAATTGACAAAAATAGTAAGCCATTCTGATCATGTTTTTGATCGTTTTTGTAAGGAGCGACCCGGCTCAATAGTAACCGAAACTCTAAAAAATGAAATTTTGATACCAATAGTTACATCAAAAGAATTGGATTTTAATGCTGATTTTACATATATACGTTTCATTACGATTAGTTTTACCCATCAAAAGTTATGAGCCTGAGAAAATTTGCTTCATTTTCGAAAATAGGGAAAAACAATAAAATGTCATAACAATAAAGGTCATTTTTATTGTTTTATTGTGACAGAAATAAAGGTCATACAATCTTAACGAGAATCACACCATCAGATTCAGCGTATCAGAGAACCTCATTGTAGAGGTTTCAAGCACCTATCTATAAAAATGTGGAATTTCACATTTTTTGCCAGAATACAGATCACGGATGCGTGTTTATTTGTTTTTTTGTGTTTTTTTGTGTTTTTTTCCCAGGGGTGACTGTATCGACCCAGTGGTCCTAGAATCTTGCGAGAGGGCTCATTTTAACGGAAATGAAAGTTTTAGTGCCCTTTTTAGGTGACAGAAAAATTGGAGGGCAACTAGACCCCCTCCCACGCCAATTATTTTTCCAAAGTCGAAAAACCTTATAACTATTTCTATTTATATTTCTTACTTTCAACTGAAAGTAAGGAGAATCATTAAAATTTAAAACGAACAGAAATTATTACGCATATGATGGGCTCACCTCCTCCTAATACCCCGCTCTTTAAGCTAAAGTATTTTTAGTGATTTCAACTATTTATTCTACGGCTTTTATGATTCAGGGGTCATTCTTAAGAATTTGGGACAAAATTTAAGCTTTAATGGAAAATGCGAGGTACTGACGAGGGGGTGAACCCCCTCATATACGTAATAAAAACATAAGAATACAGAAGTTCGTTACGTAAGCTAATTTGTAAGTTACGTATATCTTTTACTAATAGATACATTCGTAAAAAATTTAAAGTTCTAGCTGCCTTTTTAAGTAACCAAAAAATCGGAGGGCAACTAGGCCTCCTCCCCGCTCCTTTTTTTTCTCAAAATCATTCGATCAAAACTAAGAGAAAGCCATTTAGCCAAAAAATAAATATACAAATTTCGTTTTAATTATTCATCTGCGGAGAGCCAAAATCAAATTCAAAAACGTTCAGAAATTAAATAAAAAAATGTTTTTAACGGAAAGTAAGGGGTAGCATTAAAACTTAAAACGAACAGAAATTACTTCGTATATCAAAGGGGCTGCTTCCTCATCAACGTGCCGCTCTTTACGCTAAAGTTTTTTACTATTTTAAAAAAAAGAGAAAGAGAAAGAGTCAAACTTTAGCGTAAAGAGCGGGCCGTTGATTAGGAAGCAGCCCCTTTCATATACGAAGTAATTTCTGTTCGTTTTAAGTTTTAATGCCGCTCCTTACTTTCCGTTAAAAAACTATTTTTTATTTAATACGTCACAAGCACTTACACTGCTCATAGGACAAATTTCTTAACATTGAGTTAACACAGGATATATTTTTTATATCCTTTATTTTATATCCTTATATTTTAATAAATATATTTTTTAAGAGACTGCCCGGTTGCTTATAACCAGTCCCATTTTTTTGATTTGTTCAACTCGAGTTTGTATTGTCGCTTTCATACAAAATCGCAAAATAACAGTTGGAAAATTCCAAAGTTTTTACTTTTTTCCCACTAAAAGCCGAGTTTCTTCCTGTAAAATAGTTTTCGACATTGTAAACTATCGACAAAAGATATTTCTTACTCATCTCATATGCTAGCTAACTTATCAAACAGTTCGTGGTAAAGGACTTTAAGCAAGGTACGACCCGGCTAAATAGTAACAGAAACCATAAAAACAGAATTTTTATACCAATAGATATATTAAAAGAATTGACTTATTATGGTGAATCCAAATATATCAGTTTTTTTTTTAATTTAGTTTAGTTTCAAAGGCTAAAAGCCTGAGAAAACTTGCCTGATTTTCGTAAAAAGGAGGAAACAACCCTGAAAAGCCATATAATCTTAATGACAATCACATCAACAGATTCAGCGCATCAGAAAACCCTGCTGTAGAGGTTTCAAGCTCCTATCTGCGAAAATGTGGAATTTCGAAGTTTTACCGGGTGAAAGATAACGGATGCTTTAATTATTTGTTTTGTTTTTCCTAGGAGTGATCATATCGTCCCAGTGATACTAGAATATAGAGATTCTTTCAAATGAAAATTGAATATTCTAGTGCTCTTCTTAAGTAACCAAAAAGATAGGAGGGCAAATAGCCCTCCCCCACGCCCATTTTTCTCAAAATCGTCAGATCAAAATTTTGAGGTTGCAATTTTGTTCAAAATATTGAAAAAGCTAAAAAACTATGCCTTTGGAGATAACACAACCCCTTACAGCCCCTGGGTAAAGGTCTTTAAGTAATAAAATTTGCCCATTGTCATGTATAGTATTCGTTATTGGGAAATATTCATATATTTTTCAAGTGGAGGGAGGAATTTTCTGACGGAGGGATTTTCCAGAGGAGTAATATCCTTTCAATCCATCCGAGTGGGCCTATATCCCACCATTCAGAGTGGGTCCATATCCCATCACGTTAAGCAGGCTCATATCCCATTACTTTGAGCGGGCCCACATCCTATTACTTTAAGCGGGTCCATATCCCAATTTGCTATTAGAGACATCGGGTCTATCGAGCATCTTTTGTTACTTAATCGTTTCTGGTTGATAAGGAAATTTCTCAAAGCATGATTATCTGAGTTTCGTTCGCTAAGTATGATGTTCAATAATTGAAGTGAGCTTGAAGTGACATGACGTCTAAAAATCGTAGTTTTGGTATGGATTCTAATATACAATTAGCAGAGATCTTTTTGAACTCTAATGATATCGCCACGGTTGTTAATTATTGATAATTGATTATGTCCAAAACTGGCCTTGTAACACTTTTAGTAATAAAATGGTCCTGAGCATATCAGTTTTCCATTCCCGGGGCTTGCGAATGAGGTCCCCAAAATTCCCATCCAGGACCTAATTTCCCCCAAATGGGTCATGGGTCCCCCTACAGGATCTTGTGTCCCCCTACAGGTTCCCAAGTTCCCAAGCCCCCTAAAGTTTTGCTCCCCCTCCCAAATTTTCTTTTTTTATATAGATTTTTTTAATTTTATTTTTAAGACAGCCCTATGAGGGAAATGATAAAATAAAGCATTATTGAAAAGATTTGCTTATGATTAGGGTATGCATAAAGTTGAAATTAATAAAGTCGTACGTATTTTAAGCGATGATACGACAGCCCTAGGAAGGAAATGATACAATAAAGCCATTTCAAAAGTATTGCTTAGTATTGGCGAATGCATAATGTTGAAATTAATAAAGTCATATATATTTTAAGCGATGATACAACAGCTCTATCAGGGAAATGCTATAATAGAGCCTTTTGAAAAGTATTGCTTGGAAATAGGGTATGCATAAAGTCAATATTAATAAAGCAGTATATATCTTAAGCAGCGAAACTACACCTCTATGAAGGAAATGAAAGAATAAAGCCTATTGAAAAGAATCGCTTAGTATTGAGGTGAAAAATACACCTTAAGAGATCAAAAATTTTTCGTATAAAATACAAAATACTTGTTACAAAACAAAAATTAATTCTTACAAAACAAAGATAAAACCTAGAGTATCAGAGATTTTTAAAAAACAAAAAATACTTCTTACATACCAAATAATAATTCTTACAAAACAAAATACATCCTAAGAAATCACAAATTCTTATTATAAGATACAAAAAACTAATTAAGAAACAAAAAATAATTCTTGCAAAATGAAAATACATCCTAAACAACCACAACTATTCTTAAAAAATACTCTTCGCAAAAAAAAACTTTTTACCAAGCAATAAATAATTCTTACAAAACAAAAATACATATTAAGAAATCGCAAATTCTTATGATAAAATACAAAATACTTCTTGCGGAACAAAAAATAATTCTTACAAAACAAAAAATATCCTGAACAATCATAAACTGTTCTTACAAAATAGAAAATACTTAAAAAAAAATACCTCCTAGGAAATCACAAATTCTTATTACAAAACAAAAAAATATTTCTTACAAAACAAAAATAATTCTTAAAAAAAAGACATCCTAAGCAATTACAAATTCTAATTACAAAATACAAAATGCTTCTTCAAAAACAAAAAATAATTCTTATAAGACAAAAATATATCCTGAAAAATCAGATTGTTCTTACAAAATCCAAAAATACTTCTTACATAGCAGAAAATAGTTCTTACAAAGTAAAAAACAATTCTTACATAACAAAAATACATCCTAAGAAATGACAAATTTTTATTGCATAATACAAAATACTTGTTACGAAACCAAAAATAATTCTTACAAAATAAAAATACATCCTAAACAATAACAAACTGCTCTTACAAAATACAAAATACTTCATACAAAACAAAAAAAGGTTCTTACAAAACAAAAATTCATCCTAGACAATCACAAATTCTTCTTACAAGAAACAATATACTTATTACGATACGAAAATAATTCTTACAAAGCAAAAGTAATTATTACAAAATAAAAATGCATCTTAAGATATCAAAAATTCTTACTACAAAATACTTCTTAAAAAACAAAAATAATTCTTACAAAGCGAAAATGCATCCTAAATAATGAAAGACTGTTCTTACAAAATACAAAATACTTATTACAAAACAAAAAATACTTCTTAAGAAGCAAAAAAAAATAATTCATACAAAAAAAAATAAATCCTAAGAGATCACAAATTCTTCTTACAAAATAAAAAATGCTTCTCACAAAACAAAAAATAGTTATTACAAAACAAAAATAAATCCTAAGCAATCGCAAATACCTATTACAAAAAAATACTTCTTACAAAAAAAAATTCTTACAAAAATAATACATCCTAGACAATCACATGTTCTTCTTAAAAAATAAAAATTTTTCAAACAAAACAAAAAAATAATTTTTACAAACAAAAATATATCCAAAAATTCATCAAATAAACCACGTCAAATTTAATTCATCCTTTCAAAATTTATAAATAATAGATTTAAACCCTCTAGTCCTTAGAAAAAAATTCAAGGAATAAACAATGATAAATGTTTTTTCAGAATTATGTTTTGTTTTGTAAGAAGCATTTTTTTTTGGTTAGTAAGAAGTATTTTGCATAATGTAATAATAATCTGATTTTGTGGATATATTTTTGTTTTGTAGGAATTTTGTTTGTTTTTCTAAGAGTATTTTGTAAGAAGAATTTGTGATTGTTTAGGATGTATTTTTGTTTTGTAAGAATTATTTTTTGTTTTGGAAGAAGTATTTTTTTGTAATGTGTATTTGTGATTTCTTAGGATGTAATTTAGTAAGAGTTATTTTCTTTTGTTTTGTATGAAGTGTTTTTTGTGTGTAACAAGTATTTGCATTTTTGTAAGAACACTTGGTAATTTTCTCAAGATGGCAGTACTATCTCAAGTACTGCCATCTTTTAAGTTTTGGTCATAGATGGCACCACACCTGAAATTTATGCTAGGTTGCAATGATTTAACTGCTTTCAAGCTAGGTTCACTTAGGTTCACTTAGTGTGGCCCACCTCACTAAGTGAATCTTTGCAGTATTTTCTGGTTGGTCATCGGAAGCAGTTAGTTTATTTAAAACAAAAATACATATTAAGAAATCAGAGATTGTTCTTACAAAGTACAAAATACTTTTTACAAAGAAAAATAATCCTTAAAAACAAAAATACATATTAAGAAATCACAAATTCTTATTACAAAACAAAAAAATAATTCTTGCAAAAAAATCCCATTAAATCACCAATATCTATTACAAAAAATACTTCTTACAATATAAAATACATCCTAGAAAATCACAAATTCTTCTTACAAAATACAAAGTACTTCTAACAAAAAAAAAAAAAAAAAAAAAAAAAAAAAAAAAAAAAAAAAAAAAAAAAAAAAAAATGATTCTTGCAAAACAAAAGTATACCAAAAAAATATCATATTGTTCTTATAAGATACTTCTTACAAAACAGAAAATACTTCTTACAAAGCAAAAAAAATAATTCTTATAAAACAAAATGTCATAGTTTATTCCTTGAATTTTCCTAAGGACTAAAAGGCTTACCTCTGTTGAGTATCAAGTTTGAACTGATGAGTTAAATTTGATGTGGTTTACTTAATTAATTTTCCCAAGAACGAATAGCTTTATCTCTTGTTTCCGTTATTTTTTTGAGTAGGCTACTCCAACGGTTAGAATGGTGGTTCAAAACTCAGAGATGCAAGAAGAGGGATTTTTACACATGGACACTACTATCAGACTCATAGGCGGTATTTAATTCATCTGTTCAAACTTTGTATTAAATAGAGTTAAAGCTGTTCATTCTTGGAAAAGTTCACTGAATAAAACATGTCAAATTTATTCATTAGTTATACCTTTTGGTCTTTACAATAAACCGTGTCAAATTTAGTTCATCTGTTCAGTTTTCAGTTTTGACTTGTAAGAAGTATTTTGTATTTTGTAAGAAGAACTTGTGATCTTTTAGGATGTATTTTTGCTTTTTAGGAATTATTTTTTTGTTTTGTAAGAAGTACTTTTTGTTTTGTAACCAGTATATTGTATTTCGTAAGAACAGTTTGTGATTGCTTAGGACGTATTTTTGTTTCGTAAGAATTTTTTTGTTTCGTAAGAAGTATTTTGTTTTGTAAGAATTATTTTGTTTTGTTTTGTAAGAAGCATTTTTTGTTTTGTAATAAGTATTTTGTAAGAACAGTTTGTGATTATTTTAGAATGTATTATCGTTTTGTAAGAGCTATTTTTGATTCGCCAGAAGTATTTTCTATTTTGTAATAAGAATCTGTGATTTCTTAGAATGTATTTTTGCTTTGTAAGAATAACTTTTTGCTTTGTAAGAAGTATTTTTTTTGTAAGTACAGTTTGTGATTGTTGAGGATCTATTTTCGTTTTGTAACAATTATTTTTTTTAGTAAGAAATATTTTGTTTTTTGTTATAAGAATTTGTGATTTCTTTGGATTTAGTTTAGTTTTCTGCGAGTTATTTTTTGCTTTATAAGAAGTATTTTTTGTTTTATGAGCAATATTTGTATTCTTTAGGAAGAACTTGTGATCTTTTAGGATGCATTTTTGTTTTGTGAGAATTATTTTTTGCTTTGTAATATTTTTTTTTTATTTTGTAAGAACAGTTTGTGATTGCTTAGGATGTATTTTTGTTTTGTAATAATTTTTTTTTGTTTCGTAATAAGTATTTTGTATTATGTAATAAGAATTTGTGTTTACTTAGGATGTATGTTTTTGGTAAAAATTGCTTTTTTTGCTTTTTAAAAAGTTTTTTTTTGTTTTGTAACAACAATCACTGATTTTTTTGGATATATTTTGGTTTTATAAGAATTATATTTTATTTTGTAAGAAGCATTTTGTATTTTTTAAAAAGAATTTGTGATTATTTAGGATAAACTTTTGTTTTTAAAGATTTTTTTTGTTTCGTGTAAAGTACTTTTTGATACGTAATAAGAATTTGTAATTTCTTAGGATGTGTTTTTATTTTGTAAAAATTATTTTTCGTTTTGTAAGAAGGATTTTGTAAGAAGAATGTGTGATCTCTTAGTGTGTATTTTTTACCCCAATACTAAGCAAAACTTTTCACTGGGCTTTTCTTTGATTTCCCTCATAGGACTGTCGTATCATCACTTAAACTGAATACGACTTTATTAATTTTGACTTTATGCATACCCATATGCTGAGCAATACTTTTCAAAGGCTTTATTGTTGCATATCCTTCATAGGGCTGTCGTATCATAGCTTAAATATATACAACTATAAATTCCGACCTTATGTATACCCCAATACTAAGCAATCCTTTTCAAAAGGCTTTATTGTATCATTTCCATCATAGGGCTGTCATATCATCGCTTAAAATATATACGATTTTATTAATTTCGACCTTATGCATACACAAATACTAAGCAATCCTTTTCAAAAGGCTTTATTGTACAATTTCCTTCACAGGGCTGTCATATCATCGCTTAAAATATGTATGAATTTATTAATTTTGACTTTATGCATACTCCAATCATAAGCAATCCTTTTCAATAATACTTTACTCAGTCATTTTCTCTCATAGGGATGTCGTATTATCGCTAAAAATACACAAGAATTTACTAATTTCGACTTTTTGCATACCCCATTGCTAAACAATACCTTTCAAAAGGCTTTATTGTATCATTGCCCTCATAGGGCGTTCGTGTCATCGCTTAAAATACATATGACTTTATAAATTTCGACTTTATGCATACCCCAATACTAAGCAATACTTTTCAAAGATAAATTCTAAGTAAAAAAAAAATGTCACTACAAACGTTATTTTTCTAGAAGGAAGAATCTTGTTTTAAGGATACTTTATGTCATTTTAAGGAAAGAAAAACTAACCTAGTTTGACTTAACAACTTAGTTAATATATTTTCTAATTATTGTAACTTCTAGTGTGGTAAGGCCCTAGTGACCTATGGACAAATTTTAGTTTTTTTCTTTCTTAGTCGTCAGCGCAGAATTTTAATACTTCTAGTCACAAACTATAACTTGTAATTTCGTCTCATGGGAATATTTTCAATTCAAATTGAAGTATTTCTGAATTTTCTTGTCTAATAAGTGCTATTGATATATGCTCACCAACTTTTTGCAAATGGGTTCAATTGTATTTAAAGTTTGTGCTGGAATAATATTTCCATGCTATCAATTTTAGATCAAAATTCTGAAATTTATACTACTAGTATATTTAGATGCAATAGCATATAAAGCAAATTTTAAAATGCAATATTATAAACTTTATTTAACCTAAAATAATTTATAGAATTTAAATTTTTGCTATCTAGTTCACTCTTTGCTAGGCATATAGATGATTTTATTCTGTCATGATTAACATAAAAGGTATAGATAATACCTGCTGTACTAATTAATAATTTACAAACCAGAGTAGATTGGGTAAGAGAAATATACCACATAATAGCTTAAACTCGGACACTCTATTTTCGATGAAGAATCTCATTACAACTGCTTTGTAATATTTACTCCGGAGGAAAGGACTACAAGGATTGAAACATCCTATGGATTTTATTAGCTACAAAATAACCCAAAACACATTTTGAGCCCCATACCTTCTTCCAAATAAAAATTCTTGGTACGGGGCTGGCCAGTAAAATAGTAATATAAAGAGTATGATAACTTACCCCAGCTTCCGGAAAGAACTATTGCGTGGCTTTTTAATCTGGTTACTGCACATGAGGAATCTTTACCAGCATTTTCTACAATTTCCATAAATAACATCATAGCAATACTTAGCTGAGTTGCAGAAGAAAGAGAAGAAAAAAAGCTGACTAGAGAATCAGATACTGGATACAAATAGATCTGAAAGAATAAAGTAATAAAATTGATAAGCTATCTTAGACACACTGTTTAATTTTCGAAATTGAAAAACAAAAAGCAAAATATGAGAAACTTAATACTTGAAGTTTGTACTTATTTTCAGTTTCCAATACAATCAACATATTCAGAAAATATAATACGGATATGTCTTTTCTTCCCGAGAGCAAAAGCTTCTGACCAGCAAAATAAAATAAGTAAAATAAGATTCTGGTCTCATTGTCAAATATCATCGCTAATATTAATAGTTGACCAGCCACTAAATATCTATTTTCGATTTGTTCCGTTAAAAAGAAATTGAGCTAAAAATAATAAAAAAAACATTTCGTTATTTCCCATTGAAGCAGGAAAAATTCATGTTCATTTGCTTGAAATTTGTTGTTTAATTTAATTTATCCTGCTTTTGGATGCATGAGCTTAATTAGAACTAAAACACTTCTAAAAGGTTGCGTTTTATCATACATTTTACGAAACGAAAGAAATCTATCCTTTTCCTAAGAATTGGCTTTCGTGTCATGTTTTCGATAGATCGATTACATAATAAAATCGAATGTTTGGGACTTCTGAAAATGAGAACGAGGCAAAAATATCTTAAAGAAAATGAGATAGCGAGGAAAGGGAGAGAAATTTAAAACCAAAATGAGTATATGATCTGAATCAATTTCCCAGGAGGAAAATAAATGAAGAAGGACAGAAAAATAAAGAGAGAGGACAGAATTAGAAAGATTGGATTATCTCGTCTTGAAAAATTCTATTAAAAGAAGAAATTAGTGTCGCAGGATTGACATTATGAACGGATATAAAAAATTTAAGGCCTTCGTTTTATTCTTTTAACATGCTTTGACATTGCTAAAACTTTCTCATCATAGTCCAAAAAATAGATTTATCCTGCTTGGCATCTTCAGTATTCGAAAATAAACGAAAACAACTTCTGACAAAATTGATTTGATTATTATTCTTTCTTTCTTTGTTTTAAAAACAGGGGAGCAAGGAGCGTTACGAACAAACAAAAGTGTTCTATACACGACCTGGTGTTTGTCTTTTTTAATAATAAATTATTCAATCGGTTAATTCTTCGCTGCACAGTTGATAAATGGCTAGGCCTGACTTGCTAAAAGATAACAAACTGTGTATTGGTCCAATAGGAGAGAAGCCTGCATAGTCAAATAAACGATAGGCAAACAAATAATAAAAACACAAAAAAGTAATATTCCTATGCTGAAAAAAATTTAGATGGGGTACTGATATATGTACAAGCATAAAACACATTTATATCCATTTTTCAGTATAAGTTCAATTTTCCAATATATTTGCCACTCTCCCGACGTACTATCTAATATATTTCCCAACTATCAATTATAATGGAAAATTCTGCATTATAATTGTAAATCCGAGCGTGATTAACAGTGAATAACCTGAAAGAACTTCAACACAACTATTCCATTTTAATTTCAAATGTCCAGTGCACATAAAGTCAATTTCCATTGGCTTTGTATCCTTGATGTTTCCCCAATAGGTCTTCAAGGGAGAAGTGCGTCTATACACTTGTCCTTTTGTGATGAATGATGGTGGGAGAAGGGGGAAACCTCCTCAGATGGTGATGTCATAAAGTGATTCATTAAAATTACATCAGCAATTACTTTAATACTTTGGTAAGTATTATAAGATTTTAGAGCCTACTTACTAAAAATAAACTGGATTCTTATGGAGTGCTATCTAGAGATTATTTGGAGATCCAGTGTAAAGGAGACAACCATATTCGAAGCTTTAGGAAAGTTTATTAATGGTAATCCCGACGTCATTTCAAAATGAGTATAAAATAAACAATTAAGTTATCTTTCTAGTACAGGAGAACCTAGTTCTGCATTCCAATGGATTATCCAGGGAAGATTTACAGAGGATTTGAACAAGAAGGCCGTAAAACAATAGAACTAAACTTAATAAAACATGAAGTTATGAGAGTCACAGGATTGAATTTTTATTTCTGATCATGCAACAAGGAACCAGCGGCATATGCATTCTATATTTCTCGTATAATAATTTATAAAAAAAATTCTCACGCGTCAAAAGATCTCACATTTCAATGCTGGTTTTGTAAGATCTCAAATTTTCATGGGGGGGGGGGGGGTCATAAGATCCCCTATCACAAATTTTCAAGAATATCTCAAATGCTCATGATGTATCTTTTCTTAATACGAGGCATGGTTCGAGCCGGATCCTTACTTGAGCAGTTCGCTTCCAACCTAATTCACCAAAAAGACAAGTTACCATGAGATGTAAAATGTACCTCAATACAAAACCTTCTGGTTTGAAAAATCCTCGGGGTGTTTATGGTATATAATATCGGTTATGGTATAAAATAAACAAGAGCTAAGAGCTCATATGGCACTTGTGACGAGGTTGGAAGAGCCAAGAGCTCATATGGCATGAGCTCAAGAAAAATTCTAAGAATCAATAAATTAATTTAAAAGGAAAATCAGAGGCTTAATGCCGATCAGGGTTTAAGATAAGAACTCTTAGACAAGAGGTCCTTTTAAATATCAAAATTCATTAAGATCCGATCACCCACTCGTAAGTCAAAAATACCTCATTTTTTTCTAATTTTTCCTCTCCTTTCAGCCCACCAGATGGTCGAATCGAGGAAAACGACTTTATCAAGTCAATTGGTGCAGGTCCCTGACATGTCTGCCTAACTTCATCGTCCTATCACGTCCAGAAGCAACGAACATGCCAAAGAACTGGACCCCCCTAACTCCTCCAAAGAGAGCGGATCCAGCCTGGTTTAATCAATCACTTATCTACGACACTTGCTTATTCTATCCACCAAATTTCATCACGATCTCTCCACTCTAAGCGTTTTCCAAAATTTATGATTATGTAAATTGGTATATGATTATGTAAATACCAAGTGCCATAAAAATTGAAATCCAAACAAAAAAAAACGACTGATTTAAATTTTTTAATTCAAACTAGAAAAATATCTGAAAATCTTAAAATTAGCTTGTTTTTGTTTAGATAAATTCAACTAGCTAAGCTTACAGGTTTGAAAGCAACCAGTCATACAATGTCAGTGGGAAGACCCAAAAAAATTACTATTTTTCAAATGAAGATTCTCTTTTTTTCTACAAGGGATTACAATAATTCAACAACCTCAAGAAAGAAAACCAAAAGTTTGAACCTTAGTACATATCGTTGTTAGAAATCGGACTAGCTTCAAAAATCAAATATCTTTGAAAAGATTCAGTTTGAAATAAAATTAAATTGATTAAATAACAAAAAACTGGTAATTGCAAAACATTTATATATATTTTAACAAGGGATTACAGCAATTTAAAAACTTAAAAAAAAACAAAAGTACGAAGTTTAGTAGAAATTGTTGTTAAAGATACATCATTACCAAGTTTCTTTCCTTATAAGTATAAGCAATGTCTTTTTAAGACATAAAGAAAAGTTGAAAAACTTCGCTAGATTTGTTAGATAAATTCAACTATCTACGTGATTAAGCTTATAGATTTGAACACAACCAGTTATATGATGTCAGTAGGAAGGCCCAAAAAACGAAAATTTGGTATTATTACAAATGATGATTCTCTGTTTTGACAAGGGATTACAACAATTCAAAAACCTTAAAAAGAAAACCAAAAGTTTAATCTTATAATATCGTTGTTAAAAATCGAAAAAGCTTCAATAATCGAATATCTTTGAAAAGACTTTAGTATGAAAAACCATTAAATTGATTAAAGAGCAAAAACTAGTAATTGTAACTATTACCAAGGCAAAAATTTTTGTGGTGCCTGAGCAATAATTTTTATGTTTTGATTCAAACTAGAAAAATACCTAAAAATCTAACAATTAGCTTGTTTTTTGTTAGAAAAATTCAACTAGCTACGAGATTAAGCTTACAGGTTTGAACACTACCAGTTATTTAATGTCAGTAGGAAGACCCAAAGAGCGAAAAACCCAAATATCGTTGTTAGAAATCGGACTAGCTTCAATAATCAAATATAAAGAGCAAAAAACTGTTAATTGCAAAAATATTTGTATATATTTTAAAAAGGGATTACAACAATTCAAAAACCTTAAAAATGAAAACCAAAAATTTGATGCTTAGCAGAAATCATTGTTAGAAATCGGACTTGCTTGAATAATCGTATATCTTTGAAAAGACTTTAGTATGAAAAGGCATTAAGTTGCGCAAAGAGTAATTATAAAAATATTTGTATATATTTTAACAAGCGATTACAACAATTCAAAAACATAAAATAAAAGAAAACAAAAGTTAGTAGATATCGTTGTTAGAAATCGGATATGCTTTCATAATCAAACATCTTTTAAAAGATTTTGTGAAAAGACAGCAAATTGTCTGTGGCTAACAGCAGACAATAATTGCGGACCCTAAGACAAGGGACAATGAGAATCTACACATAGAAGCTTGCCGCGTGTCGAGTGCCAGGGCCCGGCGGCTGGTAGTTGCAAAAAAATCGGACTTGCTTTAATAATCAAATACATTTGAAAAGAATTCAGTATGAAAAGACAGCAAATTGTCTCAAATTATCTGTGGTTAGAAGAAAAGCGACAACGATAATCCATATATAGAAGCCTGCCGCGTGTCTAGTGATGATGGGGCCTGGCGCTCCCGGTATTATATATATATATATATATATATATATATATATATATATATATATATATATATATATATATATATATATATATATATATATATATATATATATATATATAACTTCGAAGACCACACTGCCTTTCCATGACGAAAGTAAAACAGTTCAAAATAGGGATGAAACCTTTTAATTGACAGTGAAAAATATAATTATTTAACTGGATATTTCGAACACATATACAGTGTTCATCATCAGCAGTAAAACTAAAAGACATGAATAAAAATAAACAGAATTTATACCTAATAAACTAATTACATATAGTTTATTGCTCTTATTTTTTTCAATGCAACAGCCGAGGCAAATCTCCTTGACCTTTTCGGTTCCGGTTCATTAGATTTAACTGACGTATTACGTGGACAGAGGTCATAGCTCTTAGGTGAAGTGATATTTACTTTATTTGACCTCAGTAAATTATCATAAATTGAGTTCAATCCAAATTCACCTGTATCTCTGTTTATGGAATTATTCTTGAATAGAATTTTTTTAATTTCGATTGTTTCCCTGAAAAGTTTGCTTTAAACCTTGGTCCCTAGAAATCAAAGAAACATTTTCAAACAAAATAAAATGATTTGGAAAATTAAAGATATGCTCCGCGAGGGCCGACGTGAAATCTTCAGGTTTGGTATTTTGCTTTAAAGACGATGAAATGGAATTATGATGTTGTAGCAATCTCGTTCTTAAATTCTGGTTAGTACCTACTAACAATAACAGATTTTTGTCATTTTTCTCCGGTCATGCCCGCCAAGTAAAAATTGGTTTAATCATATCTTTAACTGACCGCATTTTTAGAATTTGTTCTCCAAAATTCATTGAGGAGGAATTATTATTGCTAAAAGACATTTTAATAAGTAACCATTATCCGGGTTGGTTAGTTGACCAGACTTTTTCGAAAAGAAGGAAAAAATTTCTAGAATGTTCTGACGGTACTCTGGAAACAACAGAAAAGAAAGATATCTTTTTTTCTCTACCATATGTTCCAGGTTTGAGTGAAAAACTTAAAAGAATTTTACAAAATAATGGTTTAAAGCTAGCTTTAAGAGGTAGTAATACTTTGGCAAGTTTTTTAAATTCTAGAAAGGATCGGACTTCCGTAGAGCAACAAAGTGGGGTTTATAAAATTCCATGTACTTGTGGAAGCTCTTATGTGGGACGTACTAACCAGAATTTAAGAACGAGATTGCTACAACATCATAATTCCATTTCATCGTCTTTAAAGCAAAATACCAAACCTGAAGATTTCACGTCGGCCCTCGCGGAGCATATCTTTAATTTTCCAAATCATTTTATTTTGTTTGAAAATGTTTCTTTGATTTCTAGGGACCAAGGTTTAAAGCAAACTTTCAGGGAAACAATCGAAATTAAAAAAAATTCTATTCAAGAATAATTCCATAAACAGAGATACAGGTGAATTTGGATTGAACTCAATTTATGATAATTTACTGAGGTCAAATAAAGTAAATATCACTTCACCTAAGAGCTATGACCTCTGTCCACGTAATACGTCAGTTAAATCTAATGAACCGGAACCGAAAAGGTCAAGGAGATTTGCCTCGGCTGTTGCATTGAAAAAAATAAGAGCAATAAACTATATGTAATTAGTTTATTAGGTATAAATTCTGTTTATTTTTATTCATGTCTTTTAGTTTTACTGCTGATGATGAACACTGTATATGTGTTCGAAATATCCAGTTAAATAATTTTATATTTCACTGTCAATAAAAAGGTATCATCCCTATTTTGAACTGTTTTACTTTCGGTATGTATATATATATATATATATATATATATATATATATATATATATATATATATATATATATATATATATATATATATATATATATATATATATGTGTGTGTGTGTGTGTGTATATGCTTAAAAATGATGAATTCTAACAAACATAGTCACTGCTAAAATTATATATACAATATACTAGAAAAAGTAAATAAAATCACCTGCTTATCCATGCTTTTGTATGATATATTGGAGCAGATAAACGTTGAAACAACAGATAGACAAAATTGAGCCTTAAGCGTCAACAGAGTGCTTGGAAGGCGTACCAGTGTCAGTATTAGGAAAATAACTGTCAGAGAAATAAACATAATGGATATTACAATGCCAGCTAATAAAATCAGAAGGTGTTCCGTGTTCAGTATTGGGTCAATCTAAAACAGAAGAAAATCAAAAGGATGAAACAGAATCATCTAAACAAAAATTAACGTTCTATACTACATATTTCGCTTCTATTTTTTATTGGATTAGCATCAGGATTGTCATGCTGAGTCGATGACAAATCACTCGTTCCAAACAATATTGTTGACTTCAGTCTCGATAATTAACAGTTTTACTTCCAGGTATTCTTACATTCTAAGTTCAAGATAACATCTGATATTCTTACATCAAGTCTCATTGACCCAGCAAAGGCTTGAAGAGATGCTACTTCTCTCAGTAATTAGATAAATATCAGTTCTAAGGGAATACTCTTCTATGGTCTAAGTCTGTTGTGGCTCTTTTGCACTTATGTTACTAAATCATTCGCTAGAAGATATTTTTCTGCACATCTTCTTTTTGACAGCCAGTGTTTGAATTAATAGTATCCTATCTTAAATTAAACAGTCAGCCATAGACATTTTAACTCTCACTTTCAATACAATACTATTCAGCTATTGAAATATATCAAATTTTATTGGTAAGAGGAAACTTGTGTTTAAATAGAATAATTTACAAAACATTGTAAATCAAATGATACAAAACAAAACGATAAGAAACCATGCTTTACTATCCAGCTAAATTTGAATTTTGGAATTTTGAGGCTTAGAATTTTGGAATTTATTTACTAAACATAAGATAATAAAATCAAAAACGGTAAAAAGGGACAACGTGTAAAGGAAAAGAAAAGGCATATTTAAATAATACACCGTGAATCACCTCCTAAATACTTTGTAACTGATAAAGTTTTTTTTTGGCAAATCTGCTAAATCAGCAAGATCGGTACATAGATTTCACGATTTATTTAAAAAATTATATATTGTCTCTTCATAACAATTAGCTGCGATAAAACAACTCTGAAAAATCACGCTTAAATCCACCTAAATTTTCCCAATAGCTATTTTGGCTCTATATGAGATTTAAAATCAGCATCAAAATGCGATTCTTTTGATGTTACTATTGTTATGAAAATTCCGTTTTTTAGAGTTTCGGTTACTATTGAGCCGGGTCGCTCTTTACTACAGTTCGTTACCACTAACTGTTTGACAACAAAGGGGAAACTATATTCATTCAAAGTTTTACGCTTTGCTAAATTTGATTCCATTTTTGGTTTATTTTAATAGCCACAATGCTGGCTTAAAACCGGAACAGTATTCATTTAACTCTCAGTAGCTTTAAACCATTTTGAAAGCTCAAAACTAACTTAGAAGTTTAAACTTACACACCTAGAGGGGTGAGAGTCGTGTAGTTAAGTTAGCTCAGACTCAAATTTACGAGAGTTAGTCACAGCAAGTGGTGTATAACTATAGAATATTTAGTGTAGAACAAAAGTAGCAAAAGACTTGTCAAATATTCGTGGGAAGGCACCTACGTGTGAATGTATTGCAGTGAGGGGATAATTATAATAGGTTAATCCTATGAAAATTATTGCAAAATGATATTAGCATAGTAAGTAAGGGTCACGGGGAGCAGAGGACCCCTATGCAGGAGCTAGTCTAGAATCCTTGTTTATAGAATCCTTGTTCCCTGTGTTCACTAAGTGGAACCTCCTGAGCCCTGAACCTCGCAAGTCTTTGAACAAGATGAATGAAGCGAGAAAACAAACCTACATGTTTTGCAGACACTGTAAATTTGTTAAGTATTTTTCCCTGTCTGACTTAAGTTTTGAAGTAAAAAAGGCCCACTGATTTTGGACAGTAAATCTAGTTACAAACTATTCTTAGTCACCACTGATTATTTTTGTGGCTTCTTCTCATCATTCTTATGCTGTTTATTTGGTATACCGCACCATAGTACTATCAGTTCTCCATTTTCATTATTAATATTGTTCTTTGATGCAGAAAAATTTACCAGAACGAGTCTAGCGTGCTTCCCATACAGATGTCCAATAAAAAGTGGCCCATTGGATGGACCTTAGGGTAAGATATTTCTCTTATCCTTATTTTTATCCTTTATGCTGGTATGATCATAAGCCCTCTAGATTCCTTGGCACTAAAACGGAAAAAATTCACTTTTTACATTTTTCATTGTAACCTAGCGACACCCATTGCAACAAACAGCTGGAATTGGAGTTCTGTCACTGCATTCAGCATTTAATGCAGTCCAATAAAAAGTCAGTACTCATGGTCATAAAAAAAACTTATAAATGCATACATTTTAGTAGAAAAACAAATGTTTAGTGCCCTCTTGAAATAAGAACCAAGCAAGGATATACAATCTGGATAATATGAGGGCCATAAGTTGGTCCCTGAGGCTCAAGCCCCCTCTTTGTCTACGCCTTCTTCGACATATTAACCTTCATTAGAATCAGAATCATTCGGAAGTAATTTATGAAATGTATTAAATATTCCCTTGGAATAAAACGTTGTCTTTAGTTGACAAATTCGCTGCAACATTGTACTTATTCGCCCCGCCCCTTTCAAAACGATATTGCGTGTGTTTTCTGTGTACTAAAACCAAAAGCATTTTTTTTTACAGTGCACGATAATGTAACAGCAATTAAGATTTTACAACAGCATTATTACAGATTATACGTAAACAGATAAAATAAAGGTTAAATTTTGTAATTCTAGACTTTCGTCATGGTGATATTCTGATTGAGCGATATCCCCCTGTTTAACAGATCACAAATATATGCATAACTGTAGTATCAGCGAGATGTAACATACCAACTTTTCCACTATAAAAGATGGGGAGGGGAGAAGGTTAGACCCTCCAGTCATACAAAATGCCAATTTTTACACCATTCCGATTTTAACATGGTTTAGTCTGTCCCCATTAATACTAAAATGTATGAATTTATAAGTGGCGTACATACAGATAATAAAACAAGAATAGCTGGTCTCCTTTTATAGCAACAAAAAGAATGAAAGGATTTGGTTACTTTGCAGTCCTCACACGAGTAAAGCCATGTTGCAAGTATAATAAAGGCTAAAATAATAGGCCTTGGGAGTTCAGACACTCCCAAAAAGAATAGATAGTCTCCTTTATAGCAACCATAGGCAGAATTTATTTTCCTTGGTTTTAAGTAATTCTTTTCATCTTCTACTGGAAGTGTTTTAAACTTATCGAACTAAAATAGAGTTATTTATTATCTATTATCTAGTTTTTCTTCTAGTTTTAAATTCAGAATCGAACAGAAGATATTTTAGTCACTGTAACTTGGAGTAAAGACCATCAGCTATTTATCTATGCTTGGTCCACTTGAACTCTAAGTACACTATTTATTACCAGGCAACCTAATGTAAACTTGACTTACCAAATGGGAAGTGGTGTATTGAAATAGCATATATGTTCCATGAGCATCGCATCTACACTTGGCTATTCTTCCTTGTACATCGGGATCGCGGCACATCTCCATATCCCATATAATTTCTTCTCCTTCTGTTCCAATCAGTTTCCCACATCCAAAGGAAGAATCCCTAAGAGTCCTTCCTGAGACGCTTACTGATAAACGGATTATAATAAGGAAGCTGTCTGATTGCTGAGATGATGTAGATGATTGCAGAGACGTTAGCTGCTTTGGAGGTGAGAATGGTAGACTTGAAAATAAAAATGACCAGTGACTCGTTGGAGGGATGAAGGGATAATCATTCCTCTGGATTGTAGTATTAAGGAAGGATGCAGGGTTAACTCGCAGAGATTTCCCCCTAGGAATAAAACTATAGATTAACATACTACAGCTTTAAGAAATGTGTGGTATAGTGATAGTAACACGAGTCACTACTGTCTTTAGCCAATATTTCCTAATAAACTAGAAGTAAAAAGTACACGGCTCGCTTAAAACATCGTTGTTTAAACCAAATAAACTAGTCAAATATAATTTTTCGCATCGGTAAAAGTAATATACATTGCTTTTTTTTGCAAATCAAGTGTCGCCTGAAGTTTTAAATATGAAGGATATATTAAATATTTGCATTCTTTAAAGAGTATTTTAAAATTTCGGTTGCATTAGGAACTTGTTTCTTTAACAAAGAAACAAAGTTTTGTCTTATTAAAGCTTGAATTACTACTCTAGTTTAAATTATATAAAAAATAAGTTCTTTCAACTAAAAGCAAGGAGCATCATTAAAACTCAAAACGAAAAAAAAATAGTTTGCATATGAAGGGGTTACCCCCTCCTCAATACCTTGCTCTTTACGTCAAACCTTTAACACTTTTAAAAAAGCTTCCTAATCTAATTTAAACGGCACTTTTGTTTCGGAAGTTTTTCGTGAAAATGGGACAAACAGTCAAACTTTAGCGTAAAGACCAAGGTACTGAGAAGGGGGATAGTCCCTTCGTATGCAGAATAATTTCTGATCATTTTAAGTTTCAATGCTGCTCCTTGATTTCTGTCGAAAAAACTTGTTTTTTTTTATTTAATTTCTGATCGTTTTCTAAATGATACTGGTAAATCTGGCACGCCGTCCATGAGAAACATCCTCCGCTTGCGAAAAATTACTCTGTGGAAAGTTCCGTAAGAACACCTCATTATTTTTTCTTAACTCCATTTAGTCCAATGAATCAGAAATAAAGCTTCTAATTTCAAATTACTGATTCCTTTTTAGTTTTAAAATTACTAATTTCAAATTAGCCTAAACTTGAAAATACCTTCGCTTTTTATATCTGCCATAATAATTTGCCAAATCGTAAAAGGTATTGACATCTCCTTGTTTCAGAGATAGCAACAATTGAAACATTTGAACGGTAATAAGAGCCAATAGACCCAATTCAGTCCAGTTATGTATAAGACAAAATTTAATATCGTAAAGGTTACGACATTTCAATTTCTTTACAATTAATGCCCAAAAATACGGGAAAAACTACTTACTTAAAAAGAGACTAGAGATTGGCTAAGATTTATAGAAGGGACGGAACAAAAACCAGTCTCTCAACAAATCTCGATTAATCGCTAAATAAATAAGACTGAGAGATTGAGGGGAGGTTGGGGTTGTCTTCTGAGGAGATCAGACAGGAGAGAAGGGGAACTTTGGTAAGTAACCTTTCTTTAACTGATAATGGCAACCACCTGCCTTGTCTCAATTTTTTTTAAAGTATAGATAAAATAGCAATTATAAAACCTTTTTGTCACTTTGTTTAAGCCGAGAGAATCCTAATTTTTTGAATTAAGCTATCAAGTAAAACTCTTGAATTCCCTTTTTGGGGTGTGGTCTTAACTTTAGTTAGAGCAGTATATCCTCTTTGGAGGACTTACATCGTTGGGGTGGTATAGTTACCATGACTTTGTTCCTTGGACTTAGATATTGTACTAAAGTATGTTCAAACCACAGCAGAGGGCTATGGTTACCTGTTAAATGGCCTAACATCATTTGTAGATACTTATTTTATTCGGTTGCAAGTCTTATGATTTTTCGTTAGCTTTCTTCTTAATGAAGGCTGCGTCTGTCTAAAACAAACACTACTGAAGCATAATTCAATCTAAGATTAATTAATCTTAAGATTGCTCCTTTCTTAAGAACTCGAGTGAGTCCCTTCCCAGTAGCAATAATAGTTGGTATGAGGTTAGAATAGCCAGGGGTTTAGGGTGGAATAACTCATAACAAGAGAGTGAAACCTTTAAGGGCGTTGTACTCCATTTTTCTAGGATAGTGTTTCTTGGAACTTAGGCACTGTATTGCCACGCATAGAAATTGAAATTGCCTAGACTCCAGTCCTGTTTATCTCCTACATTCATTCTCTAAGGTCTATACGATAAAGACTAAATCCAGAGGAAAATTTTATTCCCCCTCTAGCTTGTTCTTTTACCTCCTCGATCCTCTCTGGGCCGTATTTACGACCAAGTAGCCGAAGAGTTTATACTAAGAGGCTAGAAGGAGAGGAGCGTTATTAGTCAAGCTAAGAATTTAAAGCTTTTTCCAGTCAAGGGAAACCAGTCAAGGGTCTTCCCTGTTGAAATTAAGGTTTACATAGGGTCCAAGGAACACTTATTCTTGCTAAGAGAAGTAATTAGTAAATACAATGTTTTGAATTAAACTGATAAATCTGTGTCTAATCAATCAAGGTTATTCCACGCTCTTCATTCACCTTAGAGCAATTTAATTTGTTCTTGCATTCTATTTTGAGTATAAAAGTGGTAAAATTAACAGAATTTAACTTATTTGATAACTTAGACTAAGAATTATAATAGTACAGACCTGAGCTTTAATTAGTTATCCAGGCGTGCTTTATTAAAATATTTAGTAGCCCCAAGTTTACAATAAACCTTTTTTTTTTCTTGGTGACGACGCTTGGGTAGTAGAAACAGCCTTCTTGGAACTGGAGACAGACACTGTATTCGACTAATTAAATCCGAGGAGAACCGTTGGAGGAGGTTTTATACAACAACACGAAATGCAACGTTTTCTCCTCTTTTTTCTTTTTATCAAATTTAACAATAAAATCAAGTTGTCGCTGAACTTTGAGTACAAAAGAACTAAATCACCTCAGTCTATTACGCTACCAAATAAATTGTTTGTTTCTTCAAGAGCTTTGGGTAAATTATCTTATAGATTCAAATAAATACATTGAGGAAGAGAATTAAGTACTGCAGGTTACCCAAAGTCTGTTTAAGGCAGAAACCAGACGGGTTTCTATGGCCAATTTCTGGCCCTAGAAACAGGATAATCTTATAGTTTCTTCCTTGGAAAATAAACTCCCCCTGCAAAATTTCTTCCGGACAATAAAATTTCTTGTAAAATTGAAGTAAAATTTCTTGCAGATGGTTCGTCCTACAAAATTCTCCTTTGTATACTTTCATTTGTAAAATACTAATTTCTAATTGTTCTTCGGTCATTCCGAAAATAACTTCCGTAGACATTATTTCCCAGAAATCCAAACACGTTGAAAATATCCCCCTGACATTTCTCCCGGAGTATCATCCCCCGCAACATTGAATAGGCAAAGAGAAATAAGACCATTGAAAAGAATTTCATATAGGATTTCTGTCATCCCCCAGTCTGAAATTTCCCCTAGAAAATTGACCCCCGGAAATTCCCCTTCACCGAAAAAATCGTCCCCTGGAAACTAGCCCCAGTCACAAAATTCCCCAGAAAATGTCTGTTCACTGCCCAATAACAAATACTATAAGTAAACAATGGGCATATCTTATAACTAGTAGACCTATTCCTAGGGGGAGGGGTCATGTTTCCAAAGGCATACTTTCAGGAATTTTATTGATATCAGAATTCTGTTTTTTTCGGGTTTTGGTTACTATTGAGCCATGTTGATCCTTAATTACAGTTCGTTACCACGAACTGCTTAAATTTATTCTGAACTTTAAAATACAGCTGAAATATTTCCGCCATGTGTTCTAGTTGTATATTCTCAGATGTCTTATGAGTATATATAAAATTTAGCCTAACAAACAAACTAACTGGAACAACTGTGAAAGAAATAAAAAAAATGTATAGAATTGGAAGTCCAAAAAAAAAATTGCACTGACAGTCAAATCAAATGTGAAAAAATATTAGTAAATAGTATCCCTTCAACGAATCCTGTCTCAAATATATCCCATCATTTCTGTCACACACATATCCCACCATTCCTGTCACACAAATAGCCCTGTATTCGGAGGACAAGCATATAGCGTTATTTCAGCTTTTGGTGATAAAAAATTTTCTGGAAACATCACTTTCCAGGTGTTATTTCTGGGCAGTACTCCTTTCACATGCATATGCCAACATTTCTACGACATACATATGGCGTTATCCCAAATTCTGGTGATAAGAAAATTTCCTGCAGACACTGCTTGGCAGGTGCTACCAGATGGCCCTATACTCCAACCGGCCAGTACTTCCATCATTCATGCAACAAATGTAGTGTTACATCACCTTCCAGCGATAAGAACATTCCTGGAAACATCGCTTGTCAGGTGTTATTTCAGCGCACAGTACCCATCTGGAGAGCATTGCGTGATCATTGATTTTTTTTTTATTTTGTTTTGTTGGGATTTTCGGAATTTATGACCTTTTGGATCTAAAAATTTTCGTTTGACTTAGTATTATTTTTTTAGAGGCTCATTTTCTTAACTAAGAATTTTTTGAAAAATTTTTTGGGACTTGCTAGGCCACGTTAAATTTGTTGATAAATCAATACAATGGTTCCTGACAGCCAGTAATCCCATTAAATCTGGTCTGTAAAGCATTTGGTATTGTATAATCATTCTTGTTGTCGATGAAACAATACAATGGTCCCTGATGGCGAATAATGCCATTGCATGTGGTCTATCGAGCAACTGGTATTGCGTAGTCTTTCATGTTAAACAGCAAAATGGTTCAAGACAGACAGTACTCCCATCGTATATGGTCTGTTAAGCATCTGGTATTGCGTAATCATTCATTTTGTCGGTGAAAAAATACAATTGTTCTCGAACTAGCACCATTGCGTAAGATATCTCAGATTCTGGTGAAAAATTGTTTGTCAAAAATTTGATATAAAAGAATAAGAATTGCCCCAAGTTATTGTCATTAGATGAAGCGAGCTCAATAGGTTTCAAGGATGTTTAGTGTTTTCGATTGTGAATATATTAGCTTTAGGAAGTCCTCGTGTGGTGTAATTTTTGAGTGTGCATTTTTATTGCTCAATATGTTCAGTGAATTATCAAGGTGTCACCGATATGTGCATTTTAATATGCATGTCTACAATAGAAACTTATGGAGTAGTTTGTTAAGACGATCAGTCTTGATTTAGTCTTGCAAGTGCGAACACCTCTTTTGATCTATTGGATTTTAAAGCCTGTTTTGGACTTGAATTAATTAAGTGCTGCAAACTTGAATTAACTCAGTGACTGCAGGTAATTCAGTTGTTATTTCATAATATTTGCTATGGCTCAACTTGACCTAGATTCAGAGTGAATATATTCTTTTTTTAGATTTTAAACCTGCATTCGGTTTATACTCGGATTATTTCAGTGACCATAGATAATTTTTAGTTTCATATAATTAAGAAGCGTACTGGGAACAAGCAGAAGGGGGGAAGAAGCCTCCCGCAAGCGACGTATTGTACCCGCCGGTATTAAGTTACCCGTAAATTGCGGGGAATAGTTGAGGGGGTCCTTACACTTCCCTTGTTCCCAGGTTCCTTCATTCATTGTGAATCATCCCTGTGAGATAATTTATTCTGAATTAACTGACGCTTGATTACGAGCTTGGCTCGCCCCTGCACTAATTTTCGGACTGGTTACTGCGGCCTGATTAGCAGCGAAAATGGATAAAAATAATATCGTTTGGAATGCGGTATTGAACTTTGTGTCGAGGTCAATGCTCGCTGGCATAAAACACCAGCTGATTGTAAGCCGTGCTGTGGAATTCTTCAGTAGAGATGACATTCTAAGTGCAAAAGAACTGTTGCTGTTAAAATCTGGTCTACCGGACCCCTTTCGCAAGTCACTGAAAGATGATGAAAATGTTTTGGATATAGCCAAATTCTTTGTCAAGTCAGCAAAGGAAAAATCGTGCCTTGCTTACCTTCGTTATTTTTGGACCTAAGAAACCCGGCTTGTATGGAGGAGATAAATGCATGTATAACTACTAAAGTAAACGACATGTGTCGTCGTTTTGACGGCCTTATGGAACGTATTAACAAAGGTGAGTTCCACGTTTCTACCCATACCAGCCCCTCTAGTGAACTTTACGCTCCTCAAAAGGTATCATACTCAGTCGTTGTAAAAAACCCTCCACCCTTGAAAACACCACTGGAACGAAAGAACTTTATCGAATCTGCATGTGGCGAAGCTCTAGACGCCTCCAAAGTTGAACTAAGGCCTGGAAGGAACGGTTGGTGCATGACTGTAGCTCACAAGGCTACGGCGGAAAAAATAGCACTAGCGATCAAAAATAAAAATTCAGAATCCGATGCCAAAGTAAAAACCCCTTTGTACATAGGACTGATTAAAGGGATTCCTGAACCCCTTGACGCAGAGGTCATTCAAAGTCTAGTTTCTGGATGTGAGAAAGCCGAACAATGTGGAAAATCACGCGCATTCAAGCTTTATTTTCCAAGTCGTGAATCTCTTGATACTGCCACAAAACTGTCAATGAAAGTGGGCTTTGAAAGTTTCAGAATTCAAGAATTTGTCTTTCTTCCAAAACGTTGCTACAACTGCCATGAATCTGGCCACATAGCGGCCCAGTGCAAAAACGTATCGAAGTGTGCCCATTGTGCTCAAAATAACCATGGAGCAACGAAAGAAAATCCCTGCCAGAATGCAATGCGGTGCCTAAGCTGTACAAGCACCCGACACACATGCTACAACGCTAGATGCCCATCTAACAAGTCAGCGAAATTAATGACCTCAAACGCCCAAAATGAATGAATTTTATATTGACAAGCGTTTCGTCTCCTGGAATATGAATGGTAGTCTTAGTACCAAAATTACTGTGCTTGAACAACTCTGCCTCACCGAAGAAATTATTTGTCTCCAAGATCACTTTCTTTCTAACGACAGTAGAAATATATTCGATGCCTTACCATCACACATGGTTCATTTTGTACCAGCGAAAAAACCTAAGAAACGAGGGCGCCCCTCGGGTGGACTTGCTACGCTAATAAGTGGGCATATCAACTCCGATTTGTTCGCTAGTTCCGACCATTTCTTAGCAGTTAGAGTTGGCGAGACTGTTATAATAAATGTAACCTGCCCACAGACTACAGAGACGATTGCTCCGAAATGAAGTTTGCTCTAGCCTGCAAAGGACTGGGGTAATGTATAGCTAAAATTAGTGCTTCTCATCTCCATTGGATTTTATTGGGGGACTTTAATTGTGATATATCCAAAAGTAAAAGCTCGCGTTCAGCTCTTCTGCTTAGTCTGATTCCAAATGAAAGTGCTCTTGTACCGAAAGCGGGTGACTTTACGTACATTCACCCTACCGGATCAGTTTCTAACCTTGATCATGTCCTTGTATCTAGTAGTATTTTTAGTCGCTCATTAACAGTAGATGTGCTACGTGATTTTTTTTGTTTCTGACCATTTACCGCTATCGTTCCGAATCACTGCACCATTTTATCGAATGCGCGCAAATCGACCTTTAAAATGGAGAACAATCATTGAATGGAGTAAAACCGATTTGACTCAGTATCAGTACTGGCTTGATAATCTACTTTTGAAGATTAAAATACCTTTTGACTTGCTCCAAACATTAGTACCTATTCCCACGTCTGAAATTCGTCTAAAACTAAATATGTACTCGTCACTTATTTCGCATGCACTACTACAAGCGGAATTGCACTCTGTCCCTCGATCCAGAGTCCGTGCTGGGTCACAAGTTAAGGGCTGGTCCGGGAACCCATCCCTTGTTGAAGCCAGAAAGGCAAATTTTGGCTCGGCATATGGATAGAATGCGGGAGACCCAAGAATGGCATAGTGAACCAAATACGGATTTCCACAAAGCGCCATTTTTCCAAAGAACTGCAAAAACATAGAGCCACTTCGTTCTGAAGTTCATTCGTTCTGATTTTTCAGAAAAGATAATGAGTAATCCGACGCTTCTGTGGAAAAGTTTGACCCGCAACCAGAGTGAAAGAAACGCTCCGTCAGCTAATGTCTCTGCTGAGGCCTGGCAACAACATTTTTTGAAGGAATTTTCAGAACCTGATTCCAAAGTAGAATATCCTCTTAAATGTGATCTCAATCGGATACTGTCAAAAAAGACTGTATCCACGTTTATTGTTTCATTGTCTGATATTATGAATTCTGCGCAAAAAATTAAGAAACCTTTTTCAAGGGGTACAGATAATATTTGTGCTAAACACATTCTTCTTGGAAGTCCCCTACTACTTTGTCACCTTGATCTCATGTTCCAAATGGTGTTCACAACTGGAATAGTTCCAACCTCATTCTCTTCTGGTCGTCTTACTCCTGTTCCAAAAAAAAATAAATCGCTGAATGAGTGTTCTTCATATCGCCCTATTACAGTTGCTACCACTTTCTGCAAGATTTTGGAAACACTCGTAATGCCAGAACTTACAGATAAATGCTACATGCCGCCATATCAGTTTGGCTTCCAAAAAGGCCTAGGGTGTGCCCACGCGCTTACTGCACTGTCGTCAATACTTATAGATGCTGATAAGTCTGGTGATTCGCTCGTCCTAGGGAGTCATGATGTAAGCCATGCTTTCGACTCTCTGATTCACACACAAATTCTCCTTGAGTTATATAAACGGGGAGTTGACACGTCTGCCATTCGTGCTTTGTACGATATGTATAACCATCTTGCTGTTGTAATCAAGCTACCTGATGGGACCATAACACGTTTCGTTATTCCAGTCCGTCGAGGCGTCAGACAGAGTGCCCCTACCTCTCCAGTTGCCTTTAATAACTGTATCCTGAAAGCCCAATCCAGCGCAGTTCCTTCGTGTATTTTAAAAGGGATTCATGTGTCACTAATCGCTTATGCAGATGATATTTTTAACCCCAGTCGAACAGTACAGTCGTTTGAAAGAAATTTTGCTATTTTAAGTAAAGAATACGCTAAGATTATCCTTCCATTCAATAGAGAAAAATCGGACGTGGTTCTGTTCAACTGGGTTGAAACTCGAGCAGGATTCACTATTAATCTCGACGGCGCGCCAGTTTCCCCAAAATCATAAATGAAATATTTAGGGCTTCCTTTTGGTGACACTCTTAAAGCAACTAGAAGGCTCTTGATCCTTCATTTCCAACGTCGAACAGCAACTGCATACGGAAGCTTGGTAGCAAACAAACTTCGACTCAACCGCAAACTGCTAGCGATGACCGAGACGACCGAGACGAAGAAACTTCGGCGAATCTATTTCCGGTATGCCAAATACCTGCTTGCCCTTCCACCATGGTCAAGCAACTCCTGGGTTATTAAAAGATACGGCATCATAGACCCGAATGCTTCTATCAGAAAAGCATAGAAGCTTATAATAGTAGAATTGGTCGGCACCCATGGAGCGCTATTTTGATTCAATGAATGTTTCGCTTTTGTATGTTTTAATTGTTTTTAAGTAAGGTGAAGTGTTGGAAAGTTTTTTGTGAAGTTTTTTAGGTCATTTCCTTTTTCCTCTTTTCTTTTATTCACATTATACTCCGTTTTTCATGTGTATTATAACGGGTTATAATTAAATTAAATTAAATTCAATTCAATATTGAGATTTATTATCAAGTGATACCCGCCATCTTGTGAAGGTGGGAAGGAACTGAATACTATCCAAGACGAAGCAAGAGAAATGGGTAGTTTTTTGGATTTGAAGCATTGTTTGCTAGGGAAAATGTGCCTACGGATAAACTTTTAATTGTATAGTGCAAGCCGAATATACCAGTATTCAGTTTAGAAGACTTTGAGTGTCTCAAATATCTGTATAGAATGCGTAACCCTGAGGATGAGATACGATTTCTTAGTATATGGATTCCCAGACAGATTCCTTCTCGGCATATGTGTATACGAAATTCCAGGGAAAACAATAAAACTTGTAATATAAATTGGGACTACACCAAGTGGTAATAATGACAAATATTTGAATATTTATGTGCGTTTCTATTTATAATAAACAAGTTTATTATAAAACGCCTTAGCTTCTAGCATTTGCTACCCTTGTGAAAGAAAGGGGAGGGGGTGAATCAACGATAAAGAACAACATCGAACCCAAAAAAGCACATTTACCGAATTGTATGTGTTGTATATAATGTAAAATCATTAATTTTAAAAATAGCCGACAGCTAGTAATCTATAATCAAACATCGATAATCAACGATCATTTGATGCACACCAGATGGGTACTGTTCACTGAAATAACACCTGACAGGCGAAGTTTCCATGAATTTTCTTATCACTGGAAACTGAGGTATCGCTAAAAGTGTCACAGAAATGGCAGTAGTACTGACCGATAAGAGGGTAGGCCCATAGGGCCTACCCTATGGCAAGCGATATTTCCAGGAAAGGGTCTTATCACCGGAAGCTGAGATAATGCAATATGTGTGTCGTCGGAATAGAGGGATATGTGTGTGTGACAAGAATGGTGGATAAGTGATTGAAAGGAATGTTGGGATAAGTTTGTGACAAGAATGTTGGGATATATGTGTGATAGGATTCGTTGAAGGGATACTACTGGAGTATACTATTTTTTTAGCCACATTAAAAAATGCAAACCTTTCTCCAAAAATTCGTTCAAGAATTGTTATGCAAAATCTTCGACTGAAGGAATACTTTTTTTCATTTTTGTGGTCAGCACGAGAAATCGTGTTTGGAGCAAATGATTACCGTTATTTTTATTTATAGATTTTAAGAAATAAATAGAATAAAACGCAAGTTAAATAGTTAAAAAAATTCACATAAAAAGTATGGATTTTGAAAAAAAACTGATCATAATTCTGTAGATAAATGGTCTGAATATAACCTAAAAGAAAGCATAGTTTAATACGAAAGAGAGTATCACGCCAAGTGATAATAGCCAAAGGTGAAGCTTAAAGAGACTCACGAAATTAACAGGTTAAGTCGTAAAATTATTCTTAATATTTCTTCTTTAATTTTTAATTCTTTATTATCTTTCTTTTTAGTTGTTCCCTTCGTACAACTATTTAGTTTACTATGGCCACTTAAGAAAAGTATTTACATTTTTTATTTACGTAGGATTCCTTTTTTATCATCAAAGTTTTTTTTTTCTTTTGTGAAAAGCTGCTAGGACTTCAGGTAAAATTAAAGTACTTGGGCTATAAATTATTGACAATTTTGCGTAGATTTATCAGAAAATCATATCGAGGCTGTATATTTTATCCAGACGCGGCAAAAATATAGGATTTTCAGCGTCATTTTGTTATCCACTTTGAGGATATATCTAAAGAGTCAAACTGTCAGTGCAGCAATCCAAACAAGTCGCTGAAAATTGAAAAATGAAAGTGAAAATAAAACTTGAAAATTGTAGACAGATTTTCAATGAAATATAGATTCTTATTTCTTCCACTTTCTTTTCTAGATTTTTTCAATTTTTCTTTGTTATTCTCAGATGGACAAAGCATTAAAAGCAGAGGACACAAAAAAAATACGCTGAAAACATCCTATTTAGAGGTTGATTGCCTGCGTTATGCTAAATTACCAACTCTCGGAGCAGGAAAATTAGCTTTCCTTTGCTAAATAGCATTGAGACAAAACCATCTGGTTGTGAACGTGAAAAAATAATCTTAAAAATGAAGGCTTGATAGACCAACTGAATTTAGGTTAAAAAAGGACATAAAACATGTAAGTTTTTTAAAAGTTAGGTCACTTGTATGAAAAAAAAATATCTATTTCAAAAATATAAATATCGAATGGTTAGATAGTACATTAAATCTTCTGATCGTGATCATCTTTTAAGTCTTTGATTGAAATTCTATAGCTAACGTTTCTGTTTATGCATTTGATTTTTTTTTTCTTAAGCGACTTGTAATATAATTAATTAGAATAAGCCATTTTCCAAAAATAATTTCTTAACTAATTAAAAAACGATAATAAAACCTAAAACAAACAAATTAATACATAAATAAATTAGTCCCAACTTAAAATAGACATAAATTACAATGAATTAATAAAGAAAATCTATAACGAACAAAAATAAAAATGAACAATCAAGTTAATTTTAAAAGGAACATTAGTTAACACAAGTAAAAGTTTCGTTAAGGGCTACTTGGACCTTCTAAATGCCAGAACGCTGTTGGGCCGCTTAAGAACCATGCATCATCGAGTGAGTCATTTACTAAGGTCGAGTGACCCATGTTAGTTCCGAAAAAGAATGAGGTATAAAAATATATTAAAAAACATAAGAATAATATGAACAATTGGGAATAAAAAATAAGATCAAAAATGGAAATCCAAGAACACCATTTTGTTTGATGACGAAGTTAGGGCAACGATAGAAGTCATACTAAAGGGGTACTGTTACTGACTCTTTCAACTTTTTCATTTTGTCAACTTAAAACTATAGAAAGCATTAGCTCTCCACAGGAAGAAGAGCTCGGAAAGTTTGGCATATAAATAGTCAGAAATAGCATAAACAAAACAATATATCTCATTGTATTCAGAATAATAATATTAACCAAAAATAACAGTAAACATAACAAAAAAATGCTAGAGAGGATGGGCATGGGAGGCCACCCCAACTTGGGTTTACTAAAATAAAAACACAAAACTTATTCTATTTTGATATTCAATCATTATTGGTCTATAAAAAATCTTTAATATTTCCTTCTTTAATTTCAGCTGAGACTTCCAGGATGATTCAATCCGAGTTTTATCATTATCCTATATTTGTTTGAAATCAATGGGATTTGGTACCTAATTAAAAATTTAGACATTTCAGAGCTGAGAAAAGGAATTTGTATGTTTTAGAACACCTACGTGCCACGGGTAGAATCACCGGAGAATTTTTTTATGAAAATAATTGCTAGGATTTTCTATTTGAAAACGGTATATGGGAATATTTACTTCTTATGTGTGTTTCAAATCTAATAGGTTAATAGAAACGTTTTAATGACCTTATTAGTTCCGTGATGTGTGCCGTTCTATTGCATTCAGAACAAAACAGGGTCGTAGCGCATTTAGGAAGCTACAAAATTGAAATGCTTATTGTTATTATTAAAAAAAATCCTTGGATATATCAAAAGCAAAGAGAGCTTATTTCATCTGAACAGAGAAGTGTGGATGAGAAAGGTGAGAAAAAATAGTGAGAAATTGATATTTAGTTACTGATAGAATCTTTAATATGAAACAAAATTTGTCTCCCGAAAGTATAAGAATGTGAGTCAAATAAAGAATGAAGAAAAATATGAATAGATTGTCACGCGTGTAAAATTTTAGAAAGTAGAATGAACCCTTGAAGCATTTTGCTACCTGCTAAAATAAAGTTGTATCCGCTAGCTTTGCTTAAGCTCTTAGCATTAGTTTTCGGTACCAACGAAAACCACTTACAAGTTAATTTTCAAAAAACACTTCCTTAAATGATCCTGCAAAAGGCTTACTACTTATCCCTGTAAAAAAGACCCAGCAACTAAAACGTCGATTCGACCCCCTTTGTGCCATCAATGGCTCAGGAAGATCTTTACCCTTTTATTAAACCATTCTGATTACTTATTCAATGACTGGAATAAACATTTTCTGAAGGAATCAAAGAAATTCCCTTATCAACTAGAAACATTCACTTAAGGCAATGGATATGTGGTAACAAAATATTAACTAATGGTTCGAGAATGGTTTGCCATCTAGTGACATCATTTCAAGTATAAGAGGATAAAATGTTTGATTTATATAACCAAACATTGTAATGGAAAATAAACTTAAAAGCTCACTTTTAACGTTCATTGCGTCATACTTAAAGCAACTTTAATGGCAATTTTATTCGAAAGAAAAATTGTCAGTTCTATTAATGTGACAATAGTAAGGCAAAGGATAAGAGATCTATAGTCAAAACCGGCAATGCTGATATCCCGAGCGATATTCATTTCATAGCCCTTCAGCCAGGAAGTTTAATGGCCGGAGGAGGGTTGGGGGCAAGTAATCACGTACTTTCGCAAACCCTTCCTTTTCCATCTCTAGGTTTATACAGGTATTCATTTGGAGATTGGTCAACTTTGGTTGAGCTAACTGAGTCATACAACTGACCCCCATTCCAATATCTAAACCCAATAACCAGTGAACCAGAACTCACGCGTCGACCAAATTTTTCCTCTTAGGTTAATAATTGAAAAGTGCCTGAGTTATCTAACACCTTTGTTCCTCAATTTTGTAGATTATGAGCAAGCGTTCGATTCTGTCAATAGAAGAGCTTTCGAAAAGATTTTATCCTTGTATGGTATACAAGACAAATACAGTAAGGTGCTTAGTGGGAGATACGAGAATAACACTGCTGCGGTTAAGGTAGAAAATGAGTTTAGCAGCTGGTTTCGTATTAAATCAGGAGTTATCCCTCTTTTTATGGATCATTTTGATGGATTTTCTGTTAAGGAACACAAGGCAATGGGAAACCACGGAATCAAATAGAGAGGAAACATTCCCCTGGACTTAGATTACGTTGATGATTTCAGTATCCTAGATGAAAGTGTGAGCAAAATAAATGAACTGTTCAGGGTACTAAAATAGGTTTAAAATTAATGTTAAGAGGACTAAGTCCCCAAGGCTAGGAATAAATGAAGATTGAAAGGTGACGTTGGGTAACAAAAAAAATTGATCAGGTGGACAGCTTCACCTACCTTGGTAGTAGTATTAGTAAGGATGGTGGGAGCAGAAGATTTAAAAATAGAATAGTCAAAGGGTCAGGTCGTTTTTTTCACAGTTAGAATATTTTTGGAAGGATAGGAAGATAAGTCTGCAAAGCAACATTAAAATTTTGGAAGCTACAGTGATGACTGTGGTCAAATAAGGCTCTGAAGTATCGGTGCTCCGAAAAGCAAATGAAGATTTGCTAGATGTTTTCCTGAGAATTGCCCCTGAATTCACCGGCTGGCTAACCGTATTTCAAACAGTAGACTGTACGAAAACTGTGGTTACATCCCACTTTTTAGGGCTATAATGAGAGAGAGGTTGAGATGGCTTGGGCACGTTTTGCAGATGAAGGATGACGGATGAAGGAAGAGTTCTGCCCAAGTTTTCTACTAAAACTTAACTGTGAATAAGGGCAATGTACATAATTAATGGCTATTGCCGCTGGGCTGCAGAGTTATCCGACGCAGTGAAATAGCCTAAAAGACTTACTCATCAGTTTTTTCAACGATTCAGAACAAATGACTATCTAAAATTGAGAAAATTTCCGAGGGTAAAAAGTTCAGAAGAGGGACCCTCGTCCAATTACTTAAATCTTCCCATATTAATCGAAAGAGCCCCCCAGCCAAGTTTCTAGAACCAGCTCTTACTAACTTAGTGCTCAAAAAAAGGCAATGAAACACCTTCTAAAATTTCTAGAGTATAGCTATCATTTGCTCACAAATTTGGGGGCTTTAAAGGGTTTGTTGCTATTTTATTGTGTTTTTTTTTACCTTGATCTAAAAGTTCCGTTGTGCTTAAAGCGCTGGAGATCTAAGTCAGGATAGGCAATTGTGGCGTTGATAACAGGTCTTACCAACACTGAAGCATTTTGCTCTTTTGGGCAGGGGTCATCTGTCCTAGAAATATAAGAACAGTATAAGATAAATTAGAAAAATATTTGTATTCGTGAGGGAGAGAGAAAGAGAGAGAGAGAGAAAGAGAGAGAGAGAGAGAGAGAGAGAGAGAGAGAGAGAGAGAGAGAGAGAGAGAAACTCCCTGATTCAAACGAAAGGATTAAAAATCTTAACAGTTGCATCCACAAAGAATATCAACGGCATGCCTGAGTTTTTTTTATTTATGTCTAATTATTTGGTTTCAGTTCGAATACTTTGTATGTTATTTTCTAATGTTAGTGCATTTTGATTCAAGTCACTGGTTTTCTTTTAAATAATTATGATGGCTTAGACAAAGGCAGTATTTCATCAGGCTATTGGATAACTTTTCTTAGTAAGTTTTCTTTTGGTAATGTTAGGAATTTGTATACCTAAATTGAAGAACCTACATATTAGACCTAACCATATTAGACCTAAGACCTAACAAACTAAACCTAAGCTCTGATTGTTTTAAATTCATAAATAAAAAATCAATTAATCAAATGTAATGAGAATCGTATTATTTTTTTTTGGTTATGTTCACGTTCAATTTCTTTGAAGGAAAAAATAATAATGTAAACAAATACCCTTCGAGTAAATAAATCTTCTTTGTACTGGACATCTTTTCCATATAGACTTTGAAATCTCCTCTAGTAAATCTATTGGAGGAGGACGCATTGAGTAACGCTCCTTGTAAGGAAACTTGATCTTCAAGAAGTCGCACAAGTAAGTAAAAAGCCTTAAAGGAGAGATATATTAGTAAGCTCCTGTAAATTATTAAATAAAATAACAAACACGTTTTTTCATTCTGAAAATAAAGAGTAACATTAAAACTTAGAACGAAAAGGAAATATTCTACATATCAAGGGGGCTGCCATATTCATATACGGAATAATCCTTCATATGCGGAAAGCTATGAGTACACTCCTGTAAAATAATAAATAAATAAATTCATTAAAGCCCTAGAAAATGGGATTAAACCACACTGTTCGTACAGCCTACTATTTGAAATAAGGTCAGTCAGCCGGGTACCCAGAACAATCCGTAGGCAATTTCTCTGGAAAACATATAGTAATTTTCATCCACTTTTTGGAGCGTCCAATATTTTTATGCTAAAGTCTATAGTGGTTTACTGAAAGCTTCTACAGATGCAACAAGTGTAGTTTGTGGGAGATTGTGTTTTATTTACCAAGAATGTTTTATTATGCAATCTTAGAACAATATACATCTATAATTCTTTAATGTCGTTCAGTTTTCTAAAATATCTATTAATAAGGTTTTAACTGAATAACTATTCTCCCCTTTTTTCTGTAAGTTTATCACTACCAAATGTAATGGTTAGAAATGTTATCCTTAGCTCTAAGAATGAAATTTTCAGATAAGCAAGCCTTATGGTGAATAGCCTATGTTTACACATACTTTACGATAAGTTACACAAACACTTTTTTCCACGTGTTTCTTTTTTAATTAAAAGGGCAAAAATTAATTTAAAAAACAAAGCTTTTCTGAGAGAAATAAGGAGCTAAGTTGAATCTTAAAAGAACAAAATTATTGTTTCACAGCCCACCCAACATATATCGACAAAACCAGTGCAAATAAACCAACTGATGATATTTCCCTGTGTTTCAAGGATTATAAAAAAAACTAGCACTTTACTGAAAACACAAAATCCAAGAATAAGAAATAAGAATATCAATTTAGGAGTTAAAAGTAAGAACGTAACGTGACAACAATAAACCAATCTATAACGCTCTTCATAGTTGTACGCCAGCTGTGATATCGGTAACTTTGAGCATACAATTAAAATTATCTTAAGAACTTAAACATAAAAATAAACATTATTTTAATAGCTGCAAAGTCATTGATTAGCATACAAAATAATGGATTGATATATCAGGTCACATATTTGTTTCACAAGATAGTACCAATAGTGAGTAATATACAATTTTAAATTGTAAAAAAAAACGCTTTAGTATTACTCGAAATGAAAAACAAACAAACCATAATATGAACTCCGGTTGTTGGGTTATTTCTCTCTATACAACGCAGAATTTTAAGTTATTGTACAAATTCTAACGCTAATCTATAGTAAGTACTAATCAAACAGTTCGTGGTAACACAGTGTAAGTAAGGAGTGATATGGCTCAATAGTAACCAACACTATAAGAAACAGAGCTTTGATACCAATAGGTACATCCAATGGATCGGATTTTAATACTTATGCCAAATATGTAATATTCATCAAATTTGATGTTACCCATCAAAAGTTAGGAGCCTGAAAAAACTTGCCCAATTTCGAAAAAAGAGAGAAATATCCCAAAAATATCAAATAGTCTTAATGAAAACCCCACCATCAGACCCAGCATATCAGAGAACCCTACTGTAGAGGTTTCTAGCTCATATGTACAAAAATGAGGAATTTTGTATTTTTGCTACAAAAAAGATTATAGATTTGTGTTTATTTGTTTCATTTTTTATGTTTGTTTTCCCCAGGAGTGGTCGTATTGAGCCAGTCATCGTAGAGGATAGGCAGAGGACTTATTTTATCGGAAATCAAAAGTTCTAGTGTCCTTTTTAAGTAACCAAAAATACTGGAGGGCAGGTAGCCCCCCTCCCATGCTCGTTTTCCCCACGAAGACGCACAATCTAAATTTTGAGATAGCTACTTTTTTCAGCATAGTCGAAAAATCTAATAACTATGTCATTGTGGATGACTTGACCCCGAACAGTTCCTGGGGGAATGACTGCAAGCTTTGAGCTTTGCCCATTGTTTACATATATCATGTATGTCATGTATGTTGGTTGTTGGGAAGTATACAAATGTTTTCAGTGGGAATTTTATGGTAGAGTGTGGGGGAGATTTAAGTTAAAGGATCTTTCCCCAGAAGAATTTTTCTCGGGGGAAGGGTTTCCAAGGAGGGAGAGCCGGATTTCTCAGGATTATTTGAAAAATCGATCAAAAATTAAGTAAAAAAAATTTCTTCAACTGAAAGTAAGGAGCACCATTAAAACTTAAAACGTGTAAAATTTAATACGTATATCAGGAGGGGGGGGGTCGGCCCCTCCTCAATACCTTGCTCTTTATGCTATAGCTTTTTTAGAACTTTTAAAAGAGCTTATTATTCTAATGAATCGGCCTTTGTGATTATGCAGTCATTCTAAAATAACTGGAACAAAAATTAAACTTTAGCGTAAAGAGCGAGGTATTGAAGAGGGGGCAACCCCCCGCATATACTTAATGTTTTCTGTTCATTTTAAGTTTTAATACTGCTCCTTACTTTCAGTTGAAAAAACTTATTTTTAAATTTAATACCTTCAAGATGGCTTCACTTTGGACTTGCCATAATCATGAAATGTTCTTTTTCAGAACCAAAACGAGAGCCAATCATTTGACTGAGCTTATCGTACAGAATTGATACTAATTTGACAAAAAAAAAAATAAATAAGCAGCAATCCTAAAATGCTTTATTTTTATACTGTAAATATTGTCCTTAATCGGTTTGGTTTTACTGTATCCAAACTTACTGAAACTTACTGAATACTACTAACGTAGGGAAATATCATCAGTTGGTGTATTTGCGCTAGTTTTATCTATATATGATAGATATGCTGTGAAACAATAATTTTTATTCGTTTTAAGTTTCAACTTCGCTCTTTACTTCCTTCCGAAAAACATTATTTTTTCAAATTAGTACATTTTAAAGACAATCAAATACTTTGAGCCTAAAACCTAAAAGTCTACTTTTTCAGATTGGCTTGTGAAGAATTAATACCTTCTAAGTTGGCTAAGTCTGTTTGCAAACAGTTCAAAAATTGTACATTCTTGGGTCCAAATGGTTTTTGTAGTAAAAAAAAATAAACAAAAGAGAAAAAATAGAAAAAAAGTAGAAACAAAAATACAATTGGTAATCAATAAAATATGACAAAACCAAAAAAAAAACTCTGTTCTGTTTTTATCTCTTGTAAAATTGTTTGTCACGCCAAATAGTGCCTTTTGGGTGGTTCAGTGTCAAATTCTCAAGCATCAAAAATGTTATTGTTTTTATTTTTTTCTAAGAAATACACATGCGATACATTCTTACACTTGAAGGTTATTTCCCCATTTTCGATTGATCCCAATATTGTCTTTCCTTATACAAAAGTCAAGTCCCTTCTAGTTCCAGGTTTGAAGCAAGTCCAACTTGAAAACAAGTTAATATGAACGTTATTATAGCTTGCAACCCCTCGCTACATCAATAAAAGTTCTATTACTTCTGGTGCGTGTCTGAATAAAATTGCGTATTTTTCCTCTTACTTTTTATTGCTATTTTCCAGACGTCGGTTATCGTGATGTCGAATATATTTGAAAATACAAAAACTCAAATAAAATACTACTCAAAGTTTTATGTATTACGCAGTTGCTTTAGAGTAATGAACTATGCAATAGGAAAACAAAAGAGTAAATATGCTGCTTCTTCAGTATTTTGCATCGTAAAAAGGTGGTACGAAGAATTTAATGAGACTATTACAAAATTACAAAAAGGACAAAAATAAAAATATGTCGAGACGACACGACCTTATTGGTCAAAATTTTAATGTTGAATTATATTTTCGATTAGAAGTTTCAAATTAAAATTACCTTATACATACAGTCTAATGAATCAAAGTTCTTAATTATAGCTATGACAATAGCGAGAACGAAATAAAAATACCTTCATAATTTTGTAACAATTTCTGAAGGTTTTGAAGTTAAGTACCCCTCACTACTAAATCAAACCTAGTAAACTTGAACCCTCTCAATGCTTTACAAATGTGTTCTGTTTGTTCTATACATTTGTTTTTTACTTAGTTTGAGTACTGCTGCGACGCTGCGACCTAGGTTAAACCAGCAATAGCTGACTTCCACTTCCGGCGATCTTGGGCCAAAATCAACATTTCGTTTAGAGATGGTCGTAAACTCCTGACCTTAATTTTTAGGGAGAGGGCAAGCATATGCTGCTGCCTAGGTGCCTTCCAAAGTCTTGGAGCCATCAAGTAAATTCAGTAATTCATATTCTTTGCTGACTTTTGTCTTCTATAGGCGTTTGCTTGGCTAGAGCCCATACCTGAATGTTTGGGAATATGTCGAAGGCATTTGTACATGTATTCAGTGAATGAAGCGTATCAAAATAAAAAAAAGATAAAAAGGCAAATTACATGTACCGTTCAGTAATTTATGGGGCCCCTGTGAAGCCTCTTAAGTTTTAATATGGAGGTCCAAAGACCCCTCTGCGTACACATCTTACGCATAAGGCCTATTGAGCCTAGTTAGTTCAAATTATTCTAAATAGCAAATTGTCTCCGAATACGGGCTTCTAACAAAGTAATGTCACGTAAAAGATAGAATTTATGATGCCAGGCACGGGCCACTCATTAAATCCTGTTGGCGCATTATTATTATTATTTTTATTATTATTATCATTTGTTTGAGGCTGAAAGAAAGTTAGATTAGAAATCCTTCCCCATAAGACCATAGCCAAGGACTCTGGACTGAGCATCCATCTAAAAACACATTTGTTTCGAGACATCAAATCCAAATGTGCCTTAGAAAGTCATCTGATCCCCCAAAAACTTTTTCTTTTGTTCAACCACAATTATTGTAAGGGTTTCAAGATATTGACGAAGAACTAATATTTTCTAGTACATTACAAATTTCAGTTGAGTAATCCTCAAACAAAATATAATAGAAAGAAAACACCATTTCAGAAGAGAACAGCTTTTGTCTTTTTTAATAAGGGGGGGGGGGTTAAAATTTGTCAAATTTTACTCTTTGAATGCAACACCTTTCTGAAATGGTCAAACTTAAAATGACATTTGGTATATTTTTCTGTGATCAGCCTTGTTTTTAACTTCTGGATTATGACAGTTTGGCTACTCTAAGCTAGAGTATCCTTAACAATTAAGAATGATATTCCAAAAGATATTAAAAGTTTATTAGAAACAGCTTCATGAAGCACTTAAAAAAATTTAATTTTTTTTTAAAGGAATGGAAACTCAGGAAAAAAAAATGCAATTAAAGACAGTAACCCACAAAGCTGGGAATTAAAGCTTAAAATAAAAATTGTAATACAGTATTAAAAATGAGTGGGATGGTTCGTGGTCATGACTATTGCATGTTTTCCGTCCCTTGTGTCTTACCGAAGGGATTGACCCTATCCTAGTGCCTCATCTTAAGTATTATGCTTAAAACTATTTTTCTACGTTTGATTGTCTTCCTGTTTTTATTGTTGTTGCTTTTTTGCCATAGCTCAGGTTCATTTGAAAATAGCCATCCCTGTATTTGTCAACTCACCCATGCAGTTAGCTCATTTTGCTAAGTGGGGACCTTATTAATGAAAATTGGCTGTAATACAGTAATAAAAAAATATCCAGGAAAAAGCACATGTACAGAGGAAGCTTCTTGGACTACAAAATCATCCTTTCGCCCCCCTCTCGGAACACAAAAACTTACTCAAAACTTTTTGCAGTTGTTATGCAGATTGTTTGTTTTTATTGTCGTTTTTCTTCAAATTCCATCTTGCTCTAAATAAGTTTGTGTGCAACTGCATTATTCAATAATTTATTATATTATTATTTATTATTTATTATTATATTATTTATATTATTTATAATTTATATTATTTATTATTATTAATTATTTCTTTCTGTAAATCAGTTTTCCTAATGATTAGCAAGATTCTGATTATACAATTAATCTAGTGTACACCGCCATGAAAGACTTAGGCCCATAGTTGCTTGTAATACCGAAATTGCTTATATATATGGCTATTTTTACATACAAGCAGTTTAATTATTGATCCATCAGTTATTTATGGGATAGTTAACCAAACGAGGGTAGAATAAGTAATCAAACATGAGCATAGTATTTTAATTTTGATTCTTACCTTAGGATTAATAATATTCGTTGGCTTTGATATTACAATAGCAATAAGCTCTAAAAACTTATTACTATGTGGGTTATATAGTTGCTTTTCCATCCTCCAACAATACTCTTGTATTGCGGCCATAGCCATTAACGTCATTTCCCCACCGCCGCTTTGGAGGTCAGTAACTCCATGTCTGTTCGAAGCAAGTCCTAGGATATTGACCATCTTGGTTAGGATAGTGTTAGGATCAAAACGTCCGTATCCGATGGCGTGTTGCGTAAACTGCAAGGAGAAAAAAAGGGTCAAAGACTCCTTTTGTGCCTGGTACATTGTAGCTGTAGGTTGATATGTCAATTTTGAAAACTTACAGAGACTTGAAAGAGAAGGCGAATTTTAAATCTTATATATGAATTCGAAAAACATATTTGAAAATTGGAGACATTTAAACGTCTACTGCTTGTTGAGAAGTACCTTCATTGTTAAATTATTTAATAAAGGAAGGCTATCTAATGTGTAATTCCATTTGTAGGTCTTTAAACAATAATCTGTCAGCTTTCTCAGGTTTATTTCCTTAGTACATCAATTTATATCTCGAAGTGTTTTTAAAACAGTACACATTTCACATTTATCAGAACTAAAATATAAGTCAAAGTTATTTCACTTGGGAGACTAAAAAAAAGAAAAAAAAACTCAAAAAAATAAAATAAACATTAGCCTTAAAATTTAAACGAACGGAAATTATTATGTCGTCACTGTTACGCCTGAAGGTCGACTTGATATTTTCAGGTAGATGACATCGGTAGGATAATGCAGCGCAGCCCTTATCCTATAAGGATAAGGGCATATCCTGGGGCATATCCTTATGCCCCCCTTGAACGCAGTTCAGTAAATGGTTTCTTGGCAATTATTTGGAAATTTGGAAAAGTTAAATATGAAGCTCTGGCGTTACTGCAGTCATATAAAAAATTAAATATTAAAGAGGAAAATTTGAAGAGGAAAACCTTATAAGCCCCTAATCTAAGTTGATGTTTGACTAGAGCTGTTTTACAAAGAGCAACAAACACGACTAGCTGGTAACTTGACGTGTTTTTGTTTATCAGTTTCCTTCCATGGCATATTCCCTCGCATTACCTATCACGAAACTTTGTTTTTGTGTGGAGAAAATACAATAAATGATCTCTTATTCCCGAAGCTCTGTGAAGAAAAAGGTTAATCTTTAATCCCTTCGCCCTTTTCTCTCTTGTTAGATAATTCCTTCTTGACGCTTCGAGACAAAAAGAAAAGAAAAGAAAAAATGAAATAAATTGAAAGTAAAGGATAGGGAATTGAGTATGCGGCAACACCTTTAACATGGGATAATTTCCATTTCTTTAGCATTTCAACGTTGACCTTTAATTACGTTTGAAATAAATAGATTTCCTTTTGAATATAGTTTCTGTTTGTTATTATTATTAAATTCGTGATTATCCCAAATAGAGGGGAGGGTCCACATATACTAATTTTTACATTGTTATAACAATACTGTCAGGATGAAAGGACTCATTCGCTTCGCTTCGCGAAGTGCATTCGCTTTTACACTGTAAAATGAGGTTATTTTGAATTTTGAGAGTGCGGCAACTTATACAAGATGAGCGACATTTTGGCTCTCTTTTTCTTTTCTTTCACAGGATAGATTCGCTGTAACTAGAACTCAACAACAATTCGGAATTGCAACTTCGCAACATTAAAACATGCGTTTTTAAAATAGTTGTGACTGCTAAGACGTATTTAGCTTAGACAGTGTCGTATAAATGTAAGCGAAGACTGCACGAAAGTATGTTGCCCCTATGTCTATGGGGAGGTTTACTTCCCTAAGATCTACCTGTCTGAAACATCCAACAATACGAGTTAAAACGATTAGGTAGGTAGGTAGGTATGCGTTTAGTTAATCCAAAAAAACTATTAAAATTGTACTTACAATCAATAATATGCTGCCCAATTTATGGACCTAAAATGTCCCTGTTCAGCAGCAAAACAACAACATATAAATTACAACCATTCATTAATGACAACTATTTTAAGCACAAAAACGTAACGTTTTCGGTTCATGACTATAACAGCATCAATATACTAACTGTTTCATAATAGCATTCGATCAAATGTTTTTGTAACGCAAACAACAGTTTGAAAAAAAAATGCTTTAAAGGATTTATGTGATTCACTTTTTTAAATTTCAGCATCGTGTTGAAGCTATCTTTGTTCTTTTGGTCATACACTTTGATGTTTAAAATTTAAAATTTCAAGTGATCATCTTAGTATTGTATTTTAAATTACGTTTAGAAACTAAATGGGATGCAAGCTAAAAAAAATTGTTGCATATAAGGGTGTTAGTTTGATTTTCAAATTTGTTTATACCGAAAAAAGTCGTATAAAAACTGATTAGATTATTTTGATATATTTTACCGTTAAGTTGATAATGGATTACATTCTTTCCGCTGTCTTCTATCTAAGACACCAGGAGGTGCGTGAGATCACCTTAAATACATTCAAGATCCTTCAGTTTTTCAATACACAGCCAATCAATCTAATTCCTCATCTAGTTGTCTTTGAATTTAGCGGCCAAGGAAACCAACAAACATTTAAAAATGCTAGTATCCTCTGATTAAGGTTGTTACCCAGTGTATCTTAAATTTTCTACCATTCCTCATGATCAACTATTTAATGGATTTCCTGCAATACTATGGCTTCTAACAATTGTCTAATCTTACTTAAATATTTGACAAAATGACCTTTACTGAACAATTTTCTGTTAAAACGATAATAATGTATTTACGTAGACAATAATCGTAAGAAAAAACATAAAATAACATGGGAACGCGTATGAAATTCCCTAGGACCAAAGAGAGGCAAGACCGGCCGAATTAGTCGGTGTTTCGACGTCCGTTGGGGCATATCATGTTCCAGCATCCAAAAGTACAGTCTTGAGCAGAGAAAATATCACTAGCTAAGCGTCTAACTAGCTAGTCATTAACTGACTACTACCAATAAGTTTTAGCTCAAACTTTCCACAATTCTGTTTTCCAAGATTTTTTCTCGCGTTTAAAGTCTTTCTCAGCGACCATAAGGACAGTAAAATAACAAGAAATCATTTTACGAGAATGACTGTTAGAAAACAGCTGTCACATAAACTAGATAACAAATGAACACTTACTAACCGTTAAATACATCAGAATTACCAAGTTGGATTGAACTTATTTGAATCAGGAACAAAGATTTAGCTTCTAAAAGTTACGATAGACGTCCGCAGTTCAACAAATTTGATATTTTGTGGGGAATTCGTGGGTCAGTAGGTTTTTGAAGTACTCTCAAAAAGATGGTGATTATGAACACGAAACCCTTTGAGACTGCGTTTCTGTAAACGATCAACCTGCTGCGAATGAGTCATGCCTTTCTTATGTCAACATGTACAGCTAAGTCGTTCCACATAATTATCCTTCTCTGACGGAGATAATTGATCGTAATCACGTGAGGTACCGAAAGATACATGAGGAATTTTGGTGCTGACAAAAACTAAGTGAATGCATCCATTATTTATGAATATGGGCTATATAGTTACTACCCGTTTCAAATTTCCTGCGAGATCTGAATTTTTAGTATAGCAGTTTTTTCTACTTAATTTTAGTTTTCTTCTGTAATCCATCCTTTTTAAAGTATTTTTTCAATTTCGATGAGGCTTTTAAAAGAAAAAACTATTAAATAATTTTGTTTAAAATTTTTTTGGGTGTTAGCCTGATAGTAATCCCTAACGAAGGTGTCTGGTCATTATTCAATTTTGGTGTGTATAGATATTGGCACTGAAGAAGAGTTAGTCTATACAATTGAACATGACATAAGTTCGACTGGGAAGTGGACTAGGCTAAACAAGCTTAAAAAGAACTTTAAAAAGTTAAATTTTGTGACGTTTGCTTGTTCTAAAAGGTATTATCCTTGGTTAGATAATTTAAGATGCGTAAATTGGATTATTATTACAATGCATTCGACTAAATATTCAAGTATTTTCTTAGATAAGACACTTAATTTTTCAGACCACATAAATTGTATAAAATCAAAATTGCCCGTAATGATGGAATTGTGAAGAAATTAAAGAACAATTGTCCAAACATTTTCCTTTGACTTTTGTATTTTTCGCTTGTCCATTTTTTCCTCTTATATTGTTGTAGAGCATGGGCTTCAGCTTTATGTTGTTCAGCATATATATACTAAACAACAATTCTTATATTGTTTTTTAGTATGGGCTTCAAGTTTTCAATTGCACCTGAAACGCCTCAAACCTTTGCAGAATTCTGCCGTTAAGCTTTTAGCAGATTACGGACGCAGATTCAGTGAGAAAAGTATCTCAAACATAGTATTCTTCCTCTATTATTGTTTCTTCAATAATATTAACTTTCTTTCTTTTTTTATCGATCGATGTTGAAATTTCATATTATTAGTAACCCTGCCCGGAATGTTTTAAAGGTATGTTTGTAACTGGCGTGGATCTTCAGAATTATAATACAAGAAATGTAGATGTATTTCGGCGACCTTGGAATGAAACGATCCAATCAAAGTTTTCCGCTCCGCACTCCTTCCTAAGTACTTGAGTCATTTACCATTAGTGGTTGTGCGTGAACGCGACCAATATTTTTATGGCACTTGGTATTAACCAAGTGACATATAGCAATCGCAATTTCTGTCGGTCTGTCGGTCTTTCTGTCTGTCGGTCTGTCTGTCGGTCCCGGTTTTTGCTACTGGGGGGAGTGGGGGGCCCGTTAATTCGAAAAAAATAGAAAAATTGAAGTATTTTTAACTTACGAACGGTTGATCAGATCTTAATGAAATTCAATTTTTGGAAGGATATCGTGTCTCAGAGCTGTTATTTTGAATCCCGACTGGATCGGGTGACTTCGGGGGGATTTGGGAGGGGGAAACCTAAAATCTTGGAAAACACTTAGAGTGGAAGGATCGGGATGAAACTTGGTGGGAAAAATAAGCACAAGTCCTAGAAACATGATTGACATAACAGGAACGGATCCGCTCTCTTTGGGGTAGTTGGGGGGGGGGGGGTTAATTCGTAAAAATTAGAAAAAAATGAGGTACTTTTAAGTTACGAACGGGTGATCGGACCTCAGTGAAATTTGATACTTGGAAGGATGTCGTGTCTCAAAGCTCTTATTTTAAATCCCGACCGGATCTGGTGACATTGGGGGAGTTTGGGGCGGGGGAACCTAAAATCATGGAAAACACTTAGATTGGAGGGATCAAGATGAAACTTGGTGGGAAAAATAAGCAGAAGTCTTAGATGCGTGATTTACATAATTGGAACGGATCTTCTCAATTGGAGAGGGGGGGGGGTTAATTCTGAAAAATTAGAAAAATGACCTATTTTTAACTTACGAAGGAGTGATCGGATCTTCATGAAACTTCATATTTAGAAGGACCTTGTAACTCAGATCTCTGATTTTAAATCTCAACCGGATCCACAACCAATCTCAACCATTGAGGGGGGGGGGGCAGTTGGGGAGACCAGAGATCTTAGAAAATACTTAAAGCGGAGAGATCAGGATGAAACTGGATGGGAAGAATAAAAACCTCTCTAAGATACGTGACTGACATAACCGGACCAGATCTGCTCTCATTTGTGGAGTTGGGGGGGGGGGTAATTTTGAAAATTGAGGTATATGTAACTTACGAAAGAGTGACCAGATCTTAATGAAATTTGATATTTAGAAGGATCTTGTGCTTTAAAGCTCTAATTTTAAATTCCGACCAGATCCTGTGATATTGGCGGGAGTTGGAGGGAGGGAACCGGAATTCTTGGAAAACATGAAAATTGGGGTATTTTTATCTTACGAATAGGTGATCGATCGGATCTTAATGAAATTTGATGTTTAGAAGGAATTCATGTCTCAGAGCTCTTATTTCAAATCCCGACCAGATCTTTTGACATTGGGGGGAGTTAGAGGCCGAAATCTTGGAAAACAATTGGAGTGGAGGAATCGGGATGAAGCTTGGTGGATAGAATAAGCAAATGTACTTGATACGTGATTGACGAAACCGTACTGAATTCACTCTCTTTGGGGGAGTGGGGGGAGGGGTTCAGTGATTTGGCGAGTTTGGTGCTTCTGGACGTGCTAGGACGATGAAAATTGGTAGACGTGTCAGGGAGCTGCACAAATTGACTTGATAAAGTCGTTTTCCCAGATTCGACCATCTGGGGGGCTAAAGGGAGAGGAAAAATTAGAAAAAATTAGGTATTTATAACGTACGAGTGGGTGATCGGATCTTAATGAATTTTGATATTTAGAAGGACATCGTGACTCAGAGCTCTTATTTTAAATCCTTGCCGGCATTAAGCCTCTGTATCAAACAGTTCGTGGTAACGAACTGTAGTAAGGAGCGACCCGGCTCAATAGTAAACGAAACTCTAAAAAACGGAATTTCGATACTAAAAGATATATCAAAAGAATCGGATTTTTATGCTGATTTTAAATATATAAATTTCATCAAATTTAGTCTTTGTCATCAAAAGTTACGAGCCTGAGAAAATTTGCCTTATTTTGGAAAATAGGGGGTAACACCCCCTAAAAGTTATAGGATCATAACGAAAATTACACCATCGCATTCAGCGTATCAGAGAACCCTATAGAAAAAATTCCAAGGTCCAATCTACAAAAATGTGGAATTTCGTATTTTTTGCCAGAAGACAAATCACGGGTGCGTGTTTATTTTATTTTTTTTTTTTTTTTTTTCCCAGGGGTCATCGTATCGACCAAGTGGTCCTAGAGTGTTGCAAGAGGGCTCATTCTAACGGAAATGAAAAGTTCTAGTGCCCTTTTTAAGTGACCAAAAAAATTGGAGGGCACCTAGGCCCCCTCCCACGCTCATTTTTTTCCCAAAGTCAACGGATCAAAATTTTGAGATAGCCATTTTGTTCCGCATAGTCAAAAACCATAATAACTATGTCTTTGGGGATGACTTACCCCCCACAGTCCCTGGGGGAGGGGCTGCAAGTTACAAACTTTGACCAATGTTTACATACAGTAATGGTTAATGGGAAGTGTACCGACGTTATCAGGGGTATTTTTTGGTTTGGGTGTGGGGTTCAGGGGAGGGGGCTATATGGGAGGATCTTTCTTTGGAGGAGTATTTCATGGGGGAAGAAAAATTCAATGAAAAGGGCGCAGGACTTTCTAGCATTACTATAAAAAAACCAATGAAAATATAAACATGAAAAAGTTTTTTCAATTGAAAGTAAGGAGAAGCATTAAAACTTAAAACGAACAGAGATTATTACGCATATGAAGGGTTCTAAAAATACTTTAGCATAAAGAGCGAGGTATTTAGGAGGAGATAAATACTTCGCTCTTTATGCTAAATTTTTTTTTAATAATTTCAATTATTTATTCTACGGCCTTTCTGATTCAGGGGTCATTCTTAAAGAATTGGGATAAAACGTAACGTAAGTTACGTAAGTTATGTACGTTTGTTACGTAAGTTAATTCATAAGTTACGTTTTTTTTTACTAATAAAAACGTTCGTTAAAAATTAAAAGATCTAGTTGCCTTTTTGAGTAACCGAAAAATTGGAGGGCAATTAAACCTCCTTCCCCACCCCTTATTTCTCAAAATCGTCTGATCAAAACTAAGAGAAAGCCATTTAGCCAAAAAAAAGGATTAATATGCAAATTTCATTTTAGTAATTTATGTACGGAGAGCCAAAATCAGACATGCATTAATTCAAAAACTTTCAGAAATTAAATAAAAAAACAAGTTTTTTTAAATGAAAGTAAGGAGCGACATTAAAACTTAAAACGAACAGAAATTACTCCGTATATGAAAGGGGCTTTTCCTCCTCGACACCCCGCTCCTTGCGCTAAAGTTTGATTCTTTCTCGCAACTCTACTTTTTAAAACAATAAAAAACTTTAGCGTAAGGAGCGGGGTGTCGAGGAGGAAAAGCCCCTTTCATATACGGAGTAATTTCTGTTCGTTTTAAGTTTTAATGTCGCTCCTTACTTTCATTTAAAAAAACTTGTTTTTTTTTATTTAATTCCCTTTTAAATCAATCTATTGATTCTTAGAATTTTGTTAGAGCTCATACCATATGAGCTCTTGGCTCTTAGCTCTTCTTGCCTCGTCACAAGTACCATATGAGCTCTTAGCTCTTGTTTTCAGAGACATTTGAGAGAGTTTTGTATATTGAATTACCATTTTGTAGGTTTAATTTTTGTAGGGCCAATAGTGAAATGATATTTGATGTCTGTTGTTTTCCCGGCGGTAGGGTTTTTTGCTTATTCTTATAGATGTTTAAAGTGAAAGTTGGCGTAACGAATAGAAAAGTTTTCTGGCTTTTATCTTTTCTAAATTTGTCTGTAAATAAACATATACTCTTGGAATAAATATATTAGCGATTCTGTTGAAATAAACAAACTAACGTGGCTTCTCCAACTTCCTTTCCAATAAAATATACAACTACATTCTCCAATTATAGATTATAACTCAGAAAGGCTGCTTAAGTGATGCCGGACAGACCGAATTTTTGTAAGCTTAGAAAACCCACCTTGTGCCGACCTATATGCTCAAAATCCTCTCTGTGTCTTTAGAATTTTAGACCTACTCTTACCCTAGAATTTTAAACCTACGCCAATTTATTATTATCATTATTGTTACTATTTTTGACAAATTCGCATAAATGTAAGTAAAGAATATATAGAATTCAACTCTACTAAAGCCTCAGGTTAATTGCCCATTTTGAGTTTACAAAAACTGTGTAAGAGTAAATAAAAACTGCACAAAATTCAGTCGAATTGGGTCAAAATGCGGGGGAGGGACTGCAATTAGATTACAAAGGGTGATATAAAGGGTTGTCGCTGATAGACAATTCGGGTGGCAAGTAGAAAAATTATGTTTATATATTTATGTGCGGACATACTAAGGCTATTTCATTGGTGAAAACAAAAACAAGTTGTGAGAAGAAGGGCACATTCCAGAGATGTATGCAAGAAGAGGGCTGCCCCTGAAACCATAAATTGAATTTTTCCGGACGCTACTTTTTCAAAATTTCGAATACAATTAGTTATTTTTACTACCCCCCCCAAGAACTTAAGTGTTATAGAGACCACACTCAGAAAGTAAAGTTTGTTAATAATAATGAAATATACCAAAATATGATGAAAATGTAATTCTTTAGTAATAAAATTATGGAAAATACAACAGAGAATTATTCAAAATTAGACCACCCAGAACGAAATGTATTAAATCCCTAACCCACTTCTATATATTAAATATTTAATTAAAATACACCTGCATAGTGCTTTATCTCTCCCAGACTGAGCAGATTATATCCGACTGACACAGAGAACCAGTTTCCTTACAGATCAAGAACAAAGTGTGGTCGGTTTAACACATAGGTACCGAAAAAATGTCCAGTGTCTGTGTATGCGCGTGACCAGTTCCAAAAACATAAGTAAAAAGAGACACGTTTTTGAGATGTCAAATGTGAATTTTGGAATTTAATTTATGAAAATGAATGAGAAGTGTTCCTATATATTTTCACACCATCTACACCCTTGACAACCATTCATACACGAGATGTTATTTATTTAACTAGACCAGGGGCACATCACCAAGTAATAGATTGCTCTGTAGATATTACTATGAAAAGTCAAATTCCGTTTTGTATCATTTTAATAAAAATGCAAATAACAGACATTACAAGTTTCAATATCTGAAACCTCTGTAGATTCTTTGAGTGGCTGAAACGTTTTTATTTCTTTTTGAACATCTCCTATTTCAACCAAATACAGTTGGAACCTAAATTCAAGTTAACAGCCATTGCAAAATTACGAAAATATTTGAGTGTCTAAGCGCGTAAAAAGCTGTTGAACAAGTTTTACTCCCTTTTTATAGCGACATCTGTGTATGGTCTAATTACTTATTGGATGATTCTTTTCTTTGTGCACATTTGTAAAAAGAAAGAATATTTTACTGCTAAACATGAATAGTTCTCTTTTTCAATTTCAAATAAGGCATCTTCAAAAATTTTAGGTAAATTGTAAATGTCTAAAAGTAATAGTTCTTTCACATTACGTCTTAAAACCTTTCACGCTTGCACAACTTGAGGCTTTATACTATGTTATGCTATCTTACGGAGCAGATTTGTCCATAACGTAGGCAGTGCCAAGTAGGCTCGAGTAATATATAAAACTAGCTGTTGGGGTGGCGCTTCGCGCCACCCCAACACCTAGTTGGTGGAGCGCTTCGCCCCCCCCCCAAGTCCCCCCGCGCGCGTAAGTCGTTACGCGCCATTGTAGTTGTGTCCCTGTGTGCCACCTGTGAATAGAGATAGATATAAATATATGTTTTTAACTACGTAAAACATGCGAATATACAACATTCTTCGCTGTCCCATTGTCTGTGCATATAAATAGATTGTCAGGTTTACTGACTCTTGAACATGCAACATATAATTGTCCATGGGAAAAACAATCCGTATTCAGATCTATACCTCATTATTCTAATGATGTGTCCCTGTGTCCCGGTCGTCATTTATATTCCCTGTGTCCCGGTCGTCATTTGTGTCCCGGTATCCCAGTTTGTAATTTCTCTTTGAGTGTCCCGGTCATCATTTATATTCCCTGTGTCCCGGTGTCCCGGTCGTCATTTGTGTCCCGGTCTGTAGTTTCTATTCGAACAATCCCTGTGTCCCGGTCGTCATTTATATATCCCGCCTGTGCCCCCGGCGTCCCCGTTGTAGTTGTGTTTCTATGTCCAGGTCGTCATTTATATTCCCTGTGTCCCGGTCGTGATTTGTGTCCGGGTGTCCCAGTCTGAAATTTCTCTTTGAGGTTCCCGGTCGTCATTTATATTCTCTGTGTCCCGGTCGTCATTTGTGTCCCGGTGTCCCGGTATGTAATTTCATCAGTTGACAAACATGACGCCAGTCGACAAACAACTTCATGACGCATACAGCTCAATCCTTATAATGACGTCAGTCGACAAACATGACGTCAGTCGACACACAGACATGACGTCACTCGACACACACACACACAGACAACTTATTTTTATATATATAGATTTTACGTTGCGTAAACTAATGTTACACTATGGAAGAGTTGAAATAGTGGCAACAAATATTCAAAATAAATTCATTAAATTTTCCTAGAAACTTTTCATATAAGATCAAAACTTCAATCCCCATCTCCATTCCATATTTTGAATTTTGGAACAATTATGAAATATTTATGTATTTTTATATCATCCTAGTGTGAAAGGACTTTTCAGAGGCAGTTTTAAGGGTGGGTGGGCAGGTGGTAGAAGTGGAACTTGCCCCGAGTGCTGAAATTTTACGAGCCAGAAATTTCAAATAAATATTCGAACGGTTATAATCACTTTGTAATCTTTAAAATTCTATTTCTATTAAAAATAGAGAGCACAGTTGGCGGTAATTATAAGCAAATTGAATTAAAAATTTTTTTTTTTCATATATCTCCATCACCATATTGTTAAAATATAAGTAAGTAGCAATAAAAGTAAAATATTGCGATGGTTTAAATTCCATTTAGTTGTTGTACGAACTCCAAGAGATATGAAAAAATAATTCAACACTGACACATTTCCTTAATGAAAGCTATTAATGTATTAAAATTAATTGTGCAATACAGAGATGAAGAGGTGTTTGCAGACGCAAGGGATGCCTATCAAATATTATTACCGATTGGTGGCAAGTAATAGTGTTCGTTTACCTCAGAACCTTGAATCCAAAATTTGGCGCAGGCCCCACCAGTGGTAATACTTTGGTGGGTAATTGACAGGAAGTACATCCTTCGGCTGACTATATGTTAGTTCTAATTTTGAAAAAAACAAACATGGGAATGGCGTCACTATCAATTAAATTTAAAGAACAAAAAAGATGGATGATAGTATTACAATGACGTTGTACATTGTTCAAAAGGTGTTTTATTCAGACCATATTTTTTCATTAGATACCAAGTTAAGGGCCTTAAAAGCTTCCTTTAGGTGAATACACATAGAATCCTGAATAAGGAAATTCAAATATCACGAGAGTTCATCAGGATCTTAGAAGTGTATAGGTTGTCCAAAATTGGAACAAAAGGCAAAAACCGATTGGGAACCACTGCCTCAAACTTTAGATCCTCCTGTACCAGGAAAGCTGCATATAGTGCCTCCGAAACCTCGTGAGGCATCAGAGAGCTGAGATGCAGCAACGACACCCTCCCACTGTGGTTGAAGTGACATCTCCTTCTACTAAAACTCTGTTCATACTGACATCGCAAGGTGTGTCTTGGTCTTCCACAAATCCCTCCAGGGCACCACTTATAAAATATGCACAGGAGCTGATCTTCTGGGCAAGATAATTAGCAATTTTTCAAAGGCTGCCGTAAGAAAAGTCAGATTTGTATAGATGGATTTTATAATAAATAAAAAATAAGTTAAAATTTAGTCCAAGAATTCTTGAAAACGGGGAGGGGGAGCTAATCAAGATTTTGCCCCTGGCATGAGCGAGGCCAGAACCACCACTGGGACTTGCTTAAGTGTGGAAGGTTATACTTAACTTGCACGTAACTTAACTACTTAGCAGAGACAATTGTACAGAGTGTACAAGCCGCTTGTTATGGAAACATGAAAAACACTAATAATTTATGCCATTGCCTCACTGTTTTTTTTGTTTTTTTTTTTCTGAACACTAAACTAGCTTTTCCGTTGACAAACTAACTGTAAGTGATTACCAATTCTCGTTCACTGGGTATTTACTTTTTAGATGTAAGCAGGCAGCTGATTTAAAGTGCTAATGCCAATAAATATCAAATATGATTGTTTGAATTGGTTAAGCCGAAATTTTGAAAAATGGGAAAAAATCGATACTTAAACTTTTATGAAATGACATCCATATGAAGTTACACATTTTCGGTAGCACTCAGCACCAACTTAAAAAAAAGAAAGGTAGGGGGGAAAATCAGTGGAAAATAGGCTAAAAGATGACATTAAACAGCTTAAGAATCTGTATCTTTCCTTGAAGGTATAGTTGCTTTTGGGAACCAGAAGATTGTTAATGTACTCATTTCTACGGGCGAAAAGCATTGCCAAATTTAACTAATTAGTTTTATTTGTTGACGTAGTGAAATTGAGGAAAATGTGGTACTGCCTTAAAAACTTCCTAATTCTAAAACAACCAAAAGAAAAATCTCAGAAGATCATCGTTGAAGGGGACAAATGATGTTCTTATTTTAATGCCCTTGGTACTATAAACGACAGTTATCTACAAAGTCATACAAATATTATGCTTTAGAGAATGTTTGTTTCGACTAGTTGTGAATAAGTTACGAGCAGAAGCAAGCCGAGCATAAGTTTAAGAGAAGATGAAGGCGAGGTCTAGTGCTTATTTAAAAAAAATATTACCAATGTTTATTTTTGTTTTTATTCGGGCCCTTGATGTACTTTTTAATTTACTTTTTATTCTGTTTTTTTTTGCATATAGGTTCCTTGCAAAAATTGAAAAATTTATTTTGCTAATATTGCAAAACGGTAGGTGCCACATGTATTAACTAATGCTGTATGATATTTGCTAGCACCAACATGGTTGAATTTATTCGCATTGAAACTGTTTTTACAGTTGAAAAGAGAGATTTCTAGTATTTAGTGCCAATATCCATAAATATGATGCAATCATTTCATATGATATTTGGCCAATTTTTTAATACTACACGAAGATGTGAGGGAATGTTTATAAATCGTAGTCGCGGAAAATCCCTTCCCCTCCCCGCGTGTTTGAAAGACTAGTAGTTAAGAGAATAGAGACATAATCAAAGTGTAACTTACCAGTTTCAGGTCACTACTTAAATTGAAGTGAATGCATCCCGAAAAATTGGGGTTTCCCCATTTGGAATCAATTTCTATTGAGCCATTGTCATATGTATAAGAAATTTTTTCACACAGCCGTGAAGCCACTCCAAAGTATTTCTGTAAAATATCGCTAAGGGTACAAAAAAATGAATAATACTTTACTATGTCTGTTTTATTTTGAATTAAATCTAATGCTTTATTTTTAAACGTCCTTTCTGGCGAGGAGCTATTTTAGCACCTATAGAAAATTCTTAAATTACCAACTCAAAAACAAAATGAGCCCCTAGAGGGAGTAATCAAGATGTAGCACACCAAATGAAATCGTATGAAGGTAAAAAGGTATAGAGACAGGATGGTTGTGAGTGTGGAGGCAAGTGATTAGGTTTATTGTGTTTTCAGTACAAAAGCTACGAGCCTGAGGAAATTTACCTGATTTTCTATAAATTGGAGAAACAACCCTCAAAAGTCGAAAAATCTCAAGCTCCCAGCTCTAATTTGTGGAGTTTTGTATTATTTTTGCTGAAATAAAGGTCACAGAGGCGTCTTTACTTGTTTGTTTGTTTTCACCAGGGGTGAGCGTAACGAACCAATCATCCTATAATATCGGGAGAAGGCTCATTCTAACCAAAATTAAAAGTTCTTGTGTTCTTTTTAGCGATCAAAAAGATTGGAGGGCATCTAGCACCCTCCCACGCCCTTTTTTCCCCAAAGTCGACCAATCAAATCTTTGAGTTAACCATTTTGTTCAGCATAGTTGAAAAGTCCAGTAGTCATGCCTTTGGGGATAGCACAACCCCCTCCCCCCTCCACAGCCCCTGGGGGAAGGGTTGTATTTTGTGAAATATGCCCATAGTTCACACATTGGGGGATGGGGTAGCAACATATAGCCCAAACTCTATATTTCCTATACTTTTCTCGTTTCTTATTTTTATAGTTGAAGCTAGAGTGACGTACGGCGAAATAAATGAAAAATATACTGTTTGAGCTATATGTTCGTAATTTTTGAGGGCGGACGGTTGGAGGTAAAGTAAACTGAAGCGCTTTTAGGAATGATCTAAGTATTTTAGGATTTTGTAGAGTTATTTTTAGAATTTATAGTATTTCCTTCTCAATAGTCCCAGTTGTGCAATTATACCACAACAGCTAAACAGATTAACGATTCAAAGAAAAGTTAGGTACGTTAATTGATAATTTTTTAAGCAATCCGTCTAATTATTAATAATATTTATTTTTCTCTATAGCAGAATCAAATAGTTCATGGTAACAGTTCAATTGAAAGGACCAAGTTAGCCCAATAGTAACCGAAACTCTAAAGAAAGAAATTTTATGATAAGTGCATAAAAGAATTGGCTTGTTATGCTGGTTCCAAAAATACAAAATCTATAAGATTTAATATTACTTAACAAAAGTAAACTTTTGATAAGTAACAGGCTCTAAAATAGGTAAAAGGCAACGCCATATCCAGGGGGTTAGGGGCTTCGACCCCCCATAATCTTTTTTCCGACTCTCAAAACTGCATATAAACACATTTTTCATACATTTAATTGTTTTTTTTTGTAAAACTCACCACCCCCCAAATAAAATTCTGGCTACGGCCCTGGTCACAGGTTTTTCATGAAGGTTTTTTGGCACTTTTTTCATGGGTCTTAGGAGTTCGTGGTGGCAAAACTACCCTAATGTTTAGTATAGAAACTTGTCTCGTTTTGTTTACTCTATTTGTCTCAAGATACCACAACCACTGCTATCCAAATTTATATTTAAATTCCATATATACTTTTTAGTAGTTTAAAAAAAAAAAATTCTCTGATGGAAGTAAAGAACAAAGTTGAAACAAAGCGAAGAAAGAATTATTGCTTTGCAGCCTATTAAACATGTATGTATAAATATATTTCAAATAAATCAAGTGATGATATTTTCCTATATTTCTATGATTACGCAGAACAAGCGCTTTACTGAAAACACAAAATAACATTGGATTTTTGTAGAGTAGAAATATAAAGTGGTTCAAGAAATTTTTGACAGTTTAGAAATAAAGCATTCTTGTTTCTGGCACATCGTTTTAGTTTTTCAAGAAAAGCAATAGCTTTCCGATAATCTTATGAACATATTGATGAATCATCCATCTGTTTATTTGTAGTAGTTTTATAGATAGTCACTGAATCGCCTGCAAAGGAATAATTTTATTCGTTTTAATTTTCAACTTTGCTTTTAACTTCCACCGGGAACACTTTGCTTCTAGAAAATTATCACTCTATGCAATATCTAGACTAAATTGATAGCTACAGAGAAGCTATTTTTAAACGTTTTTAAAAACTTATTCTTAAATAATTCTTATGAAAAGAAGAAAATCATAATGAGAGAAATGAAACTAGGAAACTGAAAGACTTCGAGTAACACATAAGATGGTAATGAACACTAATAAACTTCCTATTTCAACCATGTTTGCAAAAGGGCGTAATTAGATTTCTTCCCAAAGAAGGAATATTAAGAGTGTATTTGTGTATTTAATGGCTAATAAAATCTTAATCAAAGTATTTCCTTGTTAGAATGACGCCTTAAAATTATATGCAAATGTTTTTATAAAGCCTATAATTACAATAGGTGTCAACAGAGCTGAGATACCGACATGCATTAACAAGGATAAAGTTTAACGGTTAGACATTGAAGAATTTCTTCTCAAAACTATATGCTTTTCTTTACTCATTGTTTAAGAAAGTGTTTTTTTGAGGCGAAGGCTTTTTCCTAAGAGGGGGAGCAAAGCAGATAAATGATTTTTTTCCCTTTCGGGACCGGGTGGCATTATTTTTATAATTTTCTCCTTTCATTTTAAATTTATCGGTGGAACAGTTATGTCATTTTAAATAGGGTACGAGCTTGAGATTGGGGCATTGTGGACTTATAAAAGTAGTTTTTCAGTTCAGGTTCGTGAACTATAACTATATGCTTTTCTTTACTCATTGTTTAAAAAAGTGTTTTTTTGAGGCGAAGGCTTTTTGCTAAGAGGGGGAGCAAAGCAGATAAATGATTTTTTTTTCCCTTTCGGGACTGGGTGGCATTATTTTTATAATTTTCTCCTTTCATTTTAAATTTATCGGTGGAACAGTTATGTCATTTTAAATAGGGTACGAGCTTGAGATTGGGGCATTGTGGACTTATAAAAGTAGTTTTTCAGTTCAGGTTCGTGAACTATAACTATATGCTTTTCTTTACTCATTGTTTAAAAAAGTGTTTTTTTGAGGCGAAGGCTTTTTGCTAAGAGGGGGAGCAAAGCAGATAAATGATTTTTTTCCCTTTCGGGACTGGGTGGCATTATTTTTATAATTTTCTCCTTTCATTTTAAATTTATCGGTGGAACAGTTAAGTCATTTTAAATAGGGTACGAGCTTGAGATAGGTGCATTGTGGACTTATGAAAGTAGTTTTTCAGTTCAGGTTCGTGAAAAAGTTTTTTTTTCTGGTGCCATCCTGCAGTAAAGGCTCCACATTAACTATTGTTCAAATGAAAAATGTCATACCCCTATGGAGCCCCAGTGGAGACTAAGGAAGGTTACAGTTGTGAAAAGATTCAAACATTGCACGCAGGAGCTTCTGTTCATGATATATCAAACGAAATAAGAATTTACCTGATTTTGATATGACTCTTATTCCTCAAAAAGCTATATAATTTAGGAGAGCTAGGGGCAATAAGGGGCTCTATCACGGTCTATTAAAATAATGATTTGAGCTCAAGGTGGTGTAATATTTTTGTTGGGTTTCTCTTGTAGAAACAGCCTAAATAATATTTGTGGTGGACAACAATCATTCCCCATAAAGTCCTTACAGAGGGAAGGGATGAAGAGACGTCAAAATTCTGAAAACTTTCAAATGTTGCTTGTAATATATTAGAAGAAACAAAACTTAGAATATTCTTGAATATTACCCTTTTTAGCTAAAATGTTAGTTTGGGAAAGTAAATAAAAACAAAAGCATTAAGTCTAAATTAGAATCCATCCAATCTTCAATAGATAGTATTTAAACTGCTACCAGAGTTCTCAACTCTTATTTGATTGTCATAACTTTTATTATTACACATAAACCGAGTGATGAATTTCAATATAGCGAAGTAAATGTGTCCTAAATACTACAATAATCATTTTGACGAACTTAGTTTGGTAAAATTAAACTAACATCTCAGCCTAAGTATTTGCAGAAATAATGAAATGATAAAATCTGAAAATGACAGATTTGCTCCGGTATTTCCAGGAAAAAATTAGTATAGTAGCCGTACTAGTGAGAATAAACTCTTAAAATATTTGATATTACCAGTTTTTCCTATCTATTAAACTAATTTCCTCGATTCACAGGCATCCTGTTCTGTCATAGACCTGATCCAAACCATAAAATACATAATTGAATTATCGAGATAATCGACAGAACGATGAGAAAGCAGGACAATGCAAATAAGAAAGAAAATAATTGAATACGTATTCGCCCTTGGACGGGCACCTTTTCCAAGCAACTAGGTCCAGCAAGTTTATACCGTTTCTTGAAAGTCTATTTGTGTTTATCTTATCACTTACCCATGGACAGCGCTGTAAGTCTTTTGAACCTGCAGCCGTTTGGTTCCACTTGACACCATGAAATGTCTCTTGCGGGCAAGATAGTCCAAGAAAGATAGACACAGCGACGTCTGCACTCCCAACACCAACCGTGTTGTTTACTTCACATGTATACGTCGCGCTATGCTACTGAAAAAGAAGAGAAATTGTGATGAATACGATGAAAGTCTTTTTATTTATATTTTATCTCTTGAAAATAACTGAAAAAATACTCTTTGGCAATTCAAGAAAACATAGCCTACCTGAAGCGCAAAAATCAGCAATAGAATATATGAAGAAAACTAACTCTTTTTTCTGAAAATACTATCATTGCACCAATGCAATCCAAGGGAAAAATAACACACCGTTACAGCACAAGTCGCTTGGGACAAGCTCAGCGACAGGCCGTGTTAGTTTCTTGGTGGAATCGCGGCTGCAGCAGTAGCTGCGGCCGTGTGAAGAATTTTCAAATGACAAATAATTTCGAAATAATAGCTAATATTCAGATTCAGCAGTAAAATCTTTTAGTTACGAGTTTTCTTTTAAGGAATTCAAAAAAGAGCCTAAAAACTCCCAAACTTAGCTTCAAATCAAAATAAAGAGCACACTAGTTAAATCCCCATCTCAAAAATTTCAGAGAGGAAGGTTTTGTCCCTTATTCCGAAAAGCAAGGAAAAGCAAAATCACATTTTTGCTTGGATAGCACTGATATGTGACTCTTTTTTCCACTGGCACTACCAGGCAACTGGAAACTTGTAGAGACATAGATAATAGCTCACTCGAAACCTAATGCTTCTGTGTACGTTCTTTTTTTTAGACGAAGTTTTTAACTAAATAGTGAAGATGAACCTTAATATTAAGAACTTAAATTATTGGAAACTTATAACTGTTGCTTCAGGGAGCACGCAGAATATGTCTCTAAAACTAGCTTTGGTGAACTGACTTTTGACATTTTCTAATATTCATACAATTCTAAAAACAAGCCCTATACTGAAAACTCAGTAGTCAGGGAACCAATAGCCGAAAATGTGATTGGCAGGTGATCAGTGAATGAGCAATAAAAGGTTTTAAAATGACATACGGGGTGATGTCTAGTGCTTATTACAAATATAGGCGTTACATAATCAGCTGTGGGTGTTTTCTGTTCTTCGACGTTTGGAAAAATTAAGTTTTTTGGCTCTTAAAAATTTTTTTCTCCAAAACTTTCAATAGCGATCACGCAGCCTGTGGTAATCGATGCCACTGATTAAGAGTGATATCGTTGCACAGTTGGGATAATCGCTGATGGCTCTGACACTTACAATTTTATTGTTTTTATTCGTAAATAAAATGTTCTCACATTTCCCCGAGTCAGAACATGTCTTGTATAAGCGGCTTGCGGAATGTCTTGATGAAACATCTCGCAGAAAAAAATCTTGAAGAGAAGAATATATTGATGAAAGAAAATAAATCGAAAAAAAATCGTGAGGAAACAAATTGGTGAAGAAAAAGAAAAAAAAACGCCTTGAAAAAAAAACTTAAAGAAAAACATCTCCTAAAGTACTACGTAAAAACCACGTGTACGCAATACGTTATCCTCAGTTACATCCAGGAGCTCCCCACTCCATGTGTGGGCCCTGAAGAAACAAATCTTGAAGAAAAACGTCTTAAAGATGTTTTTAAAAACGTCTTGAAATGTCCTGAAAAATGTCTTGAAGAATCTCTTCAAGAACAATGTCTTGAAGTAAAATGTCCTTAAATTCGTCTTGAAATGTCCTGAAACGCCTTCAAGAATGTCTTAAAGAAAGTCTTGAAGAAAAAAAATGCATAGGTAACTCTACTGTGTAACAACCAAAGAATTCTCGAAGAAAAAGCATCCAGTGTTATGTTACGGCCAGGTGCACATAATAAACAATACCGCCGTCTTGCCTTGATGAAACCACCCTTAGTTCTTTTCGTGATTAACGGCGAAGAAGAAAAGAGTGAAGCACATGAAATACATAAATGAACTCAGAAATTTTCTTGCATGACCTTGAAGATAAATATCATTTTATGCCAAAGTGAAGTTGCTAATAATATGAACAATAAAGACGGGTATCTCTCCTACTAACAACTACCAACTCTTCCGAGCAATGCACGTAAGTAGAGGAGTGCCAAATTCTTCCACTACGTCCATAGGCACTATTCTTTTCTTCTTCGCCGTTAATCCCGAAAAGAACTAAGGGCAATTTTACCAGTTCAAGACACCGGTATTGTTTATTATCTGCACCTGGCTGTAACATAATACTGGATGCTTTTTCTTCGAGAATTATTTGCTTGTTACACACTAGAGTTACCTATACAATTTTTTCTTCAAGACGTTCTTTAAGGAATTGTTCAAGACGTTTTAAGACATTTCAAGACGTTTGTTCTTCATGATTTGTTTCTTCAGGGCCCACAAATGGAGCGGAGAGCCCCTGGATCTAACTGAGGATGACGTATTGCGCACACGAGGTTGTTACGTAGTACTTTAGGAGATGTTCTTCTTTAAGATATTTTTTCTTCAAGGCGTTGTTTTTTTCTTTTTCTTCAGCAATTTTTTCCTCGAGATATTTTTTTCGAGTCATTTTCTTTCATCGAGATATTTTTTTCTTCAAGATCTTTTTCTTCGAGACGCTTCATCAAGACATTCCGCAAGCCGCTTATTCCGCAACCGCTCAAATATAAGACCCGAGATTTCCCAATCGAGAAGCGCTTTATGCACCTAAACCAAAAAGCAAATGTAATTATTACGATCCAGAAAATAGACTCTATGTGATAGGCTCTTTCACGCTTGGACAATTCAGTGGATTCTTGCATGGATCGACCCATTGCTTTCTCCGTAAGCTATAAATCACGTGTTTCTTATCCCTGGAAACAATTCTCATGGAAGGGAGAAATCGATTAGTAGAAATAGCAAGGGTTAAGTTATGTAAATTTAAATGAGGGTGATGCTATTGTTATTTTTGTCTATTGCCCACAAGTTCTTGGAAACTCAGGGAAACAATGGAAACATACTATGATTATTCATGACCAGTCAACGATTATTTTTAAAGCTATAGCGTAAGATGACAATTTAATTCGTAATTTTTATTGCTTTTTACTTTTGGCAAAACATTTGATCTAATTCAGTATCTTTTTGTCTTTAATTCTATGTAGAATTAATTCTAATTTACATAGAATTCCATAGAATTACATTGAATTCTACATAGATAAAATGTTTAATTCTATCTAGGGCATAAAACTTATAAAACATTTTTTTGAGTGTGTCCTCTCCTTATTTCCAGTGATTTTCTAAACAATTCCTTTATTGTTAAAAAGGGCATAAAATTAAAATGAATATTTTCTTGAATCAGCCCTTTCCATATTCCCTTCAACTAGTGGTTTAATATATTTTCCCCTGTAATACTAAATCCTTCTAAAACATAAAGAAATTGATTTCTAAGACAAGGCAGCCTCCTCCATACATTTCAGATATGGCTCTTACTCTTAGCAAAACATTTGATCAAGTTCAAAATCTTTTTGACTTTAATTTTATATTTCCTTATTGCTGAAAAAGACATAAAATTTAAAACATTTTCTTGAATTAGCCTTCTCTTTTTTCCAGTGATTTTGTAAGAATTTCCCCTTTATTGTTAAAAAGAGCAAATACAAAAAATATTCAAGAAAATGTTTTAAATTGTATGCCTTTTTAACAAGAAAGGGGAATTTTTTCAAAATCACTAGAGATAAGGAGAAGGCTCATTCAAGAAAATGTTTTAAATTCTATGCTATTTTTAACAATAAGAAAATATAAAATTAAAGACGAAAAGATTTTGGATCAAATCAAATGTTCTGCTAAAATTAAAGAGACGATTTAAACTTAGTAGCCATATCTAAAATGCAAGGAGGGGGCTGCCCTGTTTTGAAAACATAATTTCTGTATGTTTTAGAAGTTTTAATTTTACAGGGGGGAATATATAATACCATTGGTTGAAGCAAAGAAGGAAAAGACTTATTCAAAAAAATGTTTTATATTCTATACCCATATTAACACAAAGGGGAGTTGTTATAAAATTGCTGGAAACAAGGAGAAGGCTTATTCAAGAAAATGTTTTAAATTATATGTCCTTTTTAATAATAAGGAAATATAAAATTAAAGACGAAAAGATATTGAATTAGATTAAATGTTTTGCTAAAAGTAAGGAGCAATGTTAAAACTTAATAGCCGTATCTAAAATTCATGGACGGGCCTGCCCTGTTTTTAGAAGGCAATTTCTGTATGTTCTAGATGGATTTAATTTCACAGGGGAAAACATATAAGACCACTGGTTGAAAGGAACAACGAAAAGGCTTATTCAAGCAAATGTTTTAAGTTCCATACCTCTTTTAACACTAACGGAGATTTTTTTTTACAAAGAACTGGGAAGGTAAATTCAACAAAATGTTTTAAATTCTTTGCCATTTTAACAATAAGGAAATATAAAATTAAAGACGGAAAGATATTGAACTAGATCAAATATTCTGCTGAAAATAAGAAGCAACAAGTCCCGGGTTTTAGTCCCAGGTTTGCTGGACCAGTAGTATGGAAGTCCTTACCAATGAGTATAAGGGTATCAGAAAATTTTAGTCAGTTTAAGGGTAGAATGAAGAACCACCTTTTGGGAAGAGATTGATTAAATAATTTAAATGGGATGGCTTATTGTCTTGTGTTTTAACCAGGATTTTTTCCTCTCTCTCTCTCTCTTCTTCTTTATTTTCCTTTTGTTTTCTTTTCCCAATTTTTTGTTTCATTTCATTTCATTTTTTTAATATTGTCAGTATTGTTGTTCATTGAATGTTTATCTGCCACTACTAACAAGTCTTTGACTTTCTAAAGTGGCTGACGTTGTTCTTTTGTATATGGATGACCTGTATTATAAAAGTGTCTTTCTCAAAAATAAAAACTACAAATTAAATACTCATTCTACCCTATCACTTTAAAAACAATTGTTGACTGGTTTCATGCATAGTCATATAGTTTCCTTGATAATCATAACATAATCATAACATGTCTCCATTTTTTCCTTGAATTTCCAAGCATATTTGGGCGAGAGACCAAATAATAATAGCTTCACTCTCATTTAAACTTAGATAGCCTAACCCTCACCATTTCTACTAATCTATTTTTCCCTTCCATGAAAATTATTTCCAGGGATAAGAAACACGTGATTCATAGCTTACAGAGGAAGTAATAGGGATCTTATCGATCCAAGTAAAATCAAGTGAATTGTCCGAGTGGGAAACAGCATATCACACAGAATCTATTTCCGGAAACATGATAATAACATTTGTTTGTTGGTTCAAGTGACTAAGGCTTTACTCGATTGGAAGATCTTGGTTCTTGCGTTCAATTCCTACACCGGGCAGAAACCTTTGATAATGGATTATAAAGGTTCCCCGAATAGGAACGTGCTTTAAATAAGTGACTTGGGGAATACTTTGATGAAATATCTCGAAGAAAAAATCTTGAATAAAAAAACATCGAAGGAAAAGAGTCTCGAAAAAAATTTCTCGAGGAAAAAATGTTGAAGAAAAAGAAAAAAGTCTCGAAGAAAAATATCTTACAGAAAAAAGATCTCCTAAAGTATTAGGTTAAACCCACTTTTGCGGAATACGTCATCCTCAGTTACATCCGGGAGTTCCCCACTCGATTTGCGGGGCCTGAAGAAACAAGTCTTGAAACTTCTTAAAAATAGTATTGAAGAATGTCTTGAAGAAAAATGTCTTGAAAAACCTCTTTGGAATGCCTTGAAACATCTTGAGACATGTCTGAATGTATTGAACGTCTTAAAGAAAATATTCTGGAAGAATATTTTAGGATTCTGGATTCTGGAAGAAAAACATCCAGTATTATGTAACAACCAGGTGTACATAATAAATAATACCGGCGTCTTGCCCTAAGGAAATTGCCGTTAAACTTCTTCGTGATTAACGGTGAAAGAGGAAAGAGTAGTGCCTATGGGTTTTGTCGAAGTATTGCCATCTCAACTACTCACATATTAACAAATCAACTTTTGAAGATAACACATCAGCATATTACATATGCATCTCCGAATTATAGCCAGAAGAAGCATTCGTATATTCGTTCCCTTCACAGCCACAAAGCAAGTCGAAAGGTCTAAAGCAAGATGCTAGCTAGTTTTTTATCTCAAATATGAAGCTTTTCATCCTCAAGTTAAAGTTGCAGTAATATGAACAAAAAAAAAAATATAAAAAAACTGGTAAGTTCTTCTTGATAGCAACTGCTAACTATCCCGTATTACGCACCAATTAACATAAAAATCTAAGAAGGCAATAGCTCACCAGACGAAAGATATCCATCTGAACCCAAACTATAACTTGAAGAAACACAAACATTCATAATCCGCCTCCCACAAACCCACTAAGTAAGTTGCAAGGTCTGGGCTGATTTCTCAAAAATAAAATGTTTGAATACATAACTATGAAGCTAATACCAAATAGAAATTGCTCATAATATGAGCAAAAAACCCTGGAATACTCTTCTAGTAGTAACTGCGAGCTATTTTATATATTGTACTTATTAACAAACAAAGTCTAAAGAACGTGGACTCGACAAATCAAATTTTTTCATCTGAAACTTAATTATAGATAGAAGGAAGTTTAAAAGTACGAAACAATTACGGAGCGGGGAAGAAATATTGAAACATTTCCCACCGCAGCCACGTAGTAAACCACAAGGTCTATATCCCGACGATTAAAAACTTTGTGAACAACGTCACGTCATATGGAAATGCCTTAAGGGTGGGCACAACTAGCCTAACCTCACCATCCTAAAATGTCAAGTAAAACTGTAGAGAATATAGAAATTACTGCTCTGATTGGTTTTCATGTGAAAAAAATGTACTACTGGAGGTAAACATGCTTAGTATGACGCTCACAGGTAGGGTCAGATGGGGCCAATATTTGAGCTTTCGCTTCTAAAGGCATAGATGTAATCGCAAGAGTCAACTAGTGAGTTAAAGAAGCATGGATCATTACCATTTGTGGTAAGAATGAGTTTTTTTTGCAAATAAAGTTTCCTTGCAAGAAAGGATCAAGGTTTGACCTCTCTATCTCTTCTTAATTCAACAAAGCCCTTCTTAATTTAGGAATTAAAAAAGACGCATTTTATTCTGTCTAAACCTTTGCATTTTCAGTTTTTTATAATAAACTTTTCACATTTTTAGAGTAAAATCTTTTTTTCAAAATTCCAAGATTCTTAAGTCGGTTTTCATCAGCATAACCCTTCCCGATTCAAGAATTTTAGCAAATTTCACAAATCTTCTTTCTAAACCTTTCAATTTTTATAGCTAAGCCTTCCATATTTCAAGATTCACAGCCTTTTCTACAAAACACTTCATAATTCATGAATCTTCAGAAATTTCACATTTTCACAATATTGCATTCTTTAAATTCGATTTTCATAACTAATCAATTCGAATTTCAAGAATCACTGTTTTTTCTTAATTAGAAATTCCTTCAACTTCTCTTGCACAATTCCACAATCTTAACAAATTCATATTTCTAAAGTCAATACGGGAAACTCGACAACGGAAAAGCGACTATAAATCATAAGGTAAAAAAAACTTAAAATACAAATTAACACACCAATATCACTTAGACAAACCTAGTATAACCCAGACTACTTTAACAAAATTTTAAAACGAAATTATTTGGGTAAAAATTTGAAAGAGTTAATTTGCTTGAACGAAATTTGAAAAAAAAAACGAAATTGCTTAAACAAAATTTAAAAAGTCGTAACTACTTGAACAAAAAATAAAATATAGTCGAAATTACTTGAATAAAATTTGAAAAAGACCAAATTGCTTGAACGAAAATTTAAAAACTCAAAATTACTCGGAAAAATTAAAAAGAAGAAAACAATTAAAAAAAAAACAACTCTAAATACAGGGATCAAATGTTGGAAAAACTTTACAAAAAAATAAAAAATACACACTTATAAAAATTAAAATTTGAAAACGAATTACTCATGACAAAAATTAAAAATTTAACCTTACTTATATCAATTTTGTCACCAAAAACTTTTGCAATTCAGAAATTTTAGCAAATTTTACATTTTCTTCTTTATAAAGAGCTTAAAGTTTTATATCTTTTACCTAAACCTTTCTCATTTCAAGAATCAAAGATTTTCAGATTTGCAAAGTTCCTACGTCATTTTTCAACAACAAAACCCTCCTCTAATCAAAAATTTTAACTAATTTCGCATTTTCTATTGCATTTTCTACCTTTTAATCTTTGAATTCTAATATTTTTGTGTTCCTTCTCCTTTTCCTCAATAAGTAAAAATAAAACAAAGAGTTTTGAAAAAGAACTGCCCAGTAAAAAAAAATACTTGCGTTCAAATTCAGATTTTATTGAGGGACAACGATAAATACCACTAACATTTATCACAAATATAAAAGTAAATTGCGAAATAACATTTTCGGGAATTTCGAAAAAGAGCTTGAAACTCTAACGCGTCTTATTTTTTTTTTTTTTTTTCTCTAGCACTAGCAGGGGACAGAGCCATTACACAAGCGTCAGAATGTGCAAAAAAGCTAAGTTTTCACATTTGGGTTGTAATTTCTTCCCTTCTTAAAGACGAACATGAATTGGTCACTGGTTCTGATGTCACAAGCAACCCCATCATTTGCATGAAGGAGGAGGGCACTTCCCCCTCCTTCTGATAGAGAAAATTTTCTAGCTTTAACCTTACATTCTTTATAATATAATAATTTTTATAATCAGTTCTCCTAAAATACTGAAATCCAAGTAGCAAAGAAACGAAGCTACATTTTCATTGGAATATGAAGCATTGCCACACTGCGGTAGAAAAATTGTAATAATACTAAAATGAATCTTGGTGAAAAAGGTTAAATATATATATCTTAAATTCTTTTAATGTTCTTCAGTTTTCTTAAATATCTATTTTTTTGCATAGAAGAAACTTCATAAATAATGGAGTTATGGTTCTACAGCTCCTCAAAGATACCGATTCTAAAATTTCTCTTGGACTCTTTTTGTGACAAAACTGTACATGTTTTTTTGTGGGAAATTTTAAGAGGTCTGAAGTAAAACCCATATTTAATACTCTATCCTACCAAAACTCTTGTTAACTTCTTTTTGTCTTCGCCCAAGTTCGAAAAAAAATGTTTTTGTAACGTTTATTGTGTATACTTAAAAAAAAAAATAAAGTAAAAAATACATAAAGTTTACTGATGGAAGTATAGAGCGAAGTTGAAACTTAAAAAGAAAAACAATTATTGCTTCGCAATATATGCAACATATACCTGCAATATTGGTTTAATGTACTGGCGTGTAATAGAAAGTAAGAAAGAAAGAAAAAGTTTATTTGAGCCCTAGGGCCACACACAACATGATTTAACGATACGACACTGCATAGACCACACACTCAATATAAAAAAAATTACTTATTTCAAACACTCGGGCTCGACTGAGCCTCTCCCGCCTTTTCCACATATCGTGCCATTTTGCATATGGTTCCAGGATTCGAAGACCTCAGGATATCAGAAAGCAGCGCCAACCAATGGTCCCCCCAAATTTCATCCCTAAGACTTTCAAGCTCCTGGCACTCCATGAGGAAATGGGCTAATTTATTATCCTCAATTCCGCAATACCCATACTTACCATTTGTATTCTTACTTTTTTTTAAATCTCTGTTCCCTATATACTGGAAGGCAATATCCCCTCAACTAGATCCATGATTTTAAATATTTAAACGGTAAATTTAACTTAAAGTAATAATCTTCCCCAAAAAATGCCTTTTACTTTACTATATTCTTTCAGTGTTTCCGACGAACGTACTAAACAACCCCACTTTTGTATCTCTTGGTCTTTCAATCTCTGAATAATTTCTGGAAGGCATTGTGAGTTTCCGGGTCCGTTTCCTTCCATCCACAAATAAGAGAGGCCTAATTTGTCGAGATTTCTTGATTTGTTGAGTCCAAGTAGTTTTCCTATTAATTCGAAGCAAATCATTACAAGCTTGTTTAGCCAATCGGTCCTCAGGAAGTTGGATTAATATCAGCCAAAACTTAAATACTTGATAAAGGCGGTACAGTTTCAGTGAGAAGATGCCGAAGTCTCCTTTGATTAGATGGTTATGTAATGTCTGGTGCAGCCCGAAAAGTCTTGCTCCGTAATGGATTGCCGGTTTAATTTTCGAATCAAATATTTGCTTATACATTTTTAATGACTTCGACTTTTTCCCTAGGTTATTACGTAATATTGCACCCACTGCTGCTTTACCTAGCTTTGAAATTTCACTCAAATGTTCCTTCCAACCGCAGTTAGGTGTCAGGGTAAATCCCAGATTCCACTACCTTAATCTCTTGTCCTTTGAACCGAAATTTCTCATTCTTAACTAAATTCCTTCATCCTCCTTTATTGAAGATCATTATCTCAGTCTTCCCGATGTTTAGACGTAGTTTCTTCGATTCAAGGTATTCTGCCATCAGGTCAATTAAAATTTGTAATTCACGAGCTGTTTTCGCTACTAATGCCATGTCGTCGGCGAACAGAAGAGCCGAAATCGTTCTGTTGCCGAGCTTAAAGGTTGGGGCCCATCTTTTCTCCAAGAATTCTACAATGTCGTTTACAAATATTCCGAATAGCCGAAGTGACAGGGCGTTTCCTTGTTTCACACCTCTTGTCTGTTGAAATATCCTTGAAACTCCTTTTCCAAACACTCTAACAACTGCTTTTGTACTTCCATACATATTAGCTACCAGCTGTGCAAAATGACCTGGTAGTCCAATTTTAATTTATTACGTTATCAGTAATTCCCTATCCACGCTATCGAAAGCTTTTTGGAGATTTACAAAAGCCACATACAATTTATTTTTTCCTCTTCCATATTTTTCAGAAATATGGTAAATATGTAATATTTCAATATATTTGTGAAGCAGAAACGAAATATCGAAGCAAAAAAAGGATTGGAAGCAAAAAATCTCAAGCAGCCTGCAGAAAATATAAAAAAACTAATTTATATTGCTCTCAATAAGCTTTCATTGCCGATAAAATTGATAAATTTTAGCACTTTTAATGCCTGGTCAGTTTTAAATAAAGCGCTGATTTTTCAGAATTCTACAAATATAGAAAAATATCTTGATTCAGTTTATTTGAACCAGTTTCGCATGTATATGTTCTATACAAAATAAAAATAATTTGTTAATAAAAATAAGTATTTTCTACTATAAAAAATAAGTTTTTTTAATTGATTTTATTTTTATTTAAGAATTAACAATGCTTCTTGACTACGAAGGTCCCTGCGTCGGCCCTGCAGTGCATTCCTGCAGCGTGATTCGATCTCTGGGTCCCGGCTGACCTGAGATTCGATCTCAGGTCAAATCCACTGCCCCACCACAGGACTTTTTTTTAATTGATTTTAGGAAGCTCTAGCTTTTTGAAAGATTTACGGGGCAGTAGTCCTACTCCTGTTTGTGGTAATTGATGTTCATTTTATTTTTGACGTAGTCACTCATTCTAATTTATCATCGTTTAGGGTTTCTATTGGTTGAATTATTATATAACTTAATTTCTTATCACCATAGGTTTTAAAATACTTCTTTAGTGTTCCCTGAAAATTTTCTTGTTTGGAAAATGTCTTTTTATTAGTTAATAACTGTAAATGACAATAACTTTGATTTTAAAGCAAAGAAAATCTTTCAACTGAGAAAGGTTAAGCAGAATATATTATTTTATCTCCACAAACTCGAGTACCTCAAAACTATCCTTCATACAGGGGTTTAAAGGAAAATTTCAGCAGCGAATCTTTCTATTTGAAATATTAAGCTTTAGATGATTTAACATTCACAATTACGTGTTATCTTTTTTAGATCAACGAAATCTGGGACCGGGGTACCTGAGAAATCTGAAAATATGGGAAGAGTGACAATATTCAAAAATCTCTTGCCGTCCCAAATTTCCTAGGACGCAGGTTTATAGTTCTTGTATGTATTCTAATCTTGAAAAAATAAGTTTGGCCAAGTCTGCTTCAATTTAGGTGCCTGTTTTTGAGTATTTTGATTTCCAATAAAATTAAAGTTTGTCGCAGCTTACCATAACGAAAGAATTGGGATAGACATTCACTTCATTATCTAGATGAAATTTTTTTTTTAACAATTTTTGGCTTTGGTTCCAGAGTACCAAGGATTTTGAATACAAGACACATGTGGTTTTTCATCTTCTCCATATGAGTTCTTCTGAAGACTGTACATATTGGCTTACGCTATACAAGTTTAAGCAAAACCTAAAGCAATGAAGTAAGCTAGCTGTCACCCTTAAATTAGCTTCTAGATTTGATGCTTTAAAATGAAGTACCGGTAAGCGATAACCTGATGAATTGAAAAGAAACGCACCTCAATGTTTGATAGGAGAAGAAGGCTTCCACTTGGAAACAGCTCTTCATAAAATATGCCGTCTGTCTGGTTTAAGGGATGTCTATTAATCTTCCAACTGAAGTGTGGAGTATAGTTAGAATAATCGAAATGGTTGTCCTCAAAGAAACAACTAATGGTCAGATTTGCACCCTAGAATCAGAAATAAGCTATTCAGTTCTTTTTGAGAGGGAGGGTACGATCATGTTCAACCAAAGTAAAACAGAACAAGGAAAACAAAACTCTTGTATGTATCGTAGCAAACCCTTATATACGACTCATTTAGCATGACAGCCCAAATAATATCTTGTAAAGCGTGACACACGACTCAAACTGCGTGACACAACCCCCTTGGAAGATTTTGGCAGACACAAAGCCTTACTGGTAAGACTAATCTGGTCTTTTCAAAATCCAAATCGATCTGGCAAAATCAGGACCGATCGGGAGTCCCTGGACAGCTTTCGCCGGTACAAAAGAAGATAAGGCTAGTCGCGATAACAGATTATCACCCCTTCGACACGGCAACTGGCTAAACTAAGTCTGTTCTAAGCGCCAGGTAGAGCTCATGGTGCTCTGCCCTGCTATTAGCTCAAGTATTTACTAATAAAGTACACTTCAATTTGTTTTCTCCTCCTATGAGGAGGATATTTACAACCATAAAATCGGACATACACAAATCCAATAATGAAAATTTTTTAACAGGTCTTATTATATAATTTCATAGCTAAATGATGATTTTCTGCCAGTGATAAGAAAATATACAGCCTGGAATTTAAATGTTCTATATAGTTCTATATATCTATATATGTTCTATATAGGATAATTTTTGTTCTATATGGCTTCCATGATAGTCAATTAAAGGAAACATACTTAAACAAGTTAGCAGCAGCTTCCCCATTGTTATTTGCGTTTAGCCAACAGAGCGCTAAATGATTTAGAAGATTAATTTCACAAACAGAACCAAGGAGTAAAGCAATAGCAAAGGTGATAATCAGGACTGCTTCCTGCCTCGAAAAGTAATAGGAATTGATCCTTATTAAGTTTCAACAGTAAAGCCGTCTTTGAAGTTTATGCGGAACATTAATGACGATAACTTCAAAGGAACTTTGGAAACTGTAAATGAGGTTTCAATCTTGATTTGAGTTCCATGCTGCAAACTTGATAGCGGGGCGGGAGCACTTTCAGAATAAACAAAACTCGGAACTTTAGGCGAACTATTTATAAATTCCGAATCTTAGATCTTTTGGCTATTAAATAGGAAAGTTATCACTGAAGTTGTTTTTATGAATGATTTTTGGTTAGTTAAACTAACTTCTTTTAAAGAACAAATTACGGCGATCATATTCAAAACATATAGAAATTATATTTTATGCAAGAGGGCTGCCACTTCCCTTAGCCCCACGAATCAAACGAATGCAAGAGCTATTTTCCAATGAAAAGTGAAAAACTTTTCACTACAATATAAAAAGAACTAACACTACAATACAATAAAAAACCTCTTTTATGGAAAGAATTGACGCACCCATAAGAACTTCTTCTTTCTTATGCTAGAGTTCAACTTATTTCCCATCATTTTTTTACAATAAATATATGTAATTTTTTATAAGTTACAGTCCATTTAAAGCAACCACTGGCACTACAAGAAGGGAGCAGCCATCGGTACTGTATGTTCTTTCCAATCATACTTCTCTGAATGAAGGTGTGGGAGGAGTAAGCTTCATTTACCACATTGATCCAAATTCTGATAAGTTTGAAAAATTTAATATAAGGTGCACATAGACCTAAAGATACGCAACTTTTGGAGTTTCATCCTCCATCCACCTCCCATGAGGATCGGTTGACTTATTCCGTAATACTTATTGCGAAATCGTTAGTATTACTATGTTAATGTGAGATAATAGCCGTTCATTTCATTCAGATTGTGTATCAAACCATTTATGGTAGCGATAGGTAAAAAATAAAATAAAATATATCCTTGTCAGAGAAATGCATAAAAGTGACTTTCGATTTGTAAATGATTCTGAAAATGAAGGTAGAAGCGAAGGAACTGAATGTTGGTTCGACCTCATAAAGCTCAAGATTACTCATTAAAATATATTAACATCGGAAAATCTGCATAGTTTTTGAAATTGTTGTCATGCATTTTTATGCAGCAATAAGTTATACATAGTTACAAATCCAAAAGGTATACATAAAGCTACAGATTTATATGTATTCTGAAAACAATGAGCGGTTATTATATGCTGTTTAAGCAGCAATACTTACAGCTACACAATCAACACGATTGTACCCCAGATATTAGGAACAGTCACTAAAATATTTTTATTTTTTGTAAGTGGAGACTGCTGCCCCGGAAAGCATGTCTCTGGAACAGAAAATTCACGCGGCTTCATCACAGGTCCTTCAGGTCAATGTGAAGGGAGGGCTTACCCATAACCTCCTTTCATTGGAGTTGTATATGGGACTAAAAGTGGAATATGGGTATGGTATTATGATAGCTCTCTCTTATTGCGTTTTTGTCTTAGTTTTTCACTGAAAAGCATTAGTTTTCAAATAGAGAAGCATCACGATTATAATTCTGCTTTAGCGCAAAGATTATTTACCGGATCAACCTCATATTTTGGAAGACCCTGTTTTATTGTGATGGGGATACATGAGCCCTTATTCTTGAAGCACTGTTATACAAGATTAAATCATCAGTCTAAAACGTGGGGGGGGGCGGTTGGATGGATTATCAGTTACATTAATCTTCAGTCAAAGTTTGTATGTGCTGTATCACTGCTCCGGGGAGAAGCGTTCTGATACAAGAGCAACGTGACAAAAAAAAAAAAAAAAATTCTCACCAAGGTATTTTGAGAATGAAAGGAGCTGTGTTTATTTTAAACATTAAAATTTGTATTTAAAGTTTCACATGGCAATGGTTAAATTGAACACGTGAAATCATTAAATGGCTACGTTTGATGCAATCCGAATCCTTTCAGGAAAACTTTTGTCAGATTATAGTGTAAAAGGTGATGGTGAGACTCAGGGCGGTGTTAGTCCCATTCATATGTAGGATAGCTCCTGTTTATCTAAAGTTTTAAGGCCCATCACTACTTTCATTCAGAAAAATAAATTTTGGTCTCACAGATATCTAATAACTATGCTGGACAGACTAAGACTTTGGTTGACTTGCTCATGTATGTAGCTAGTTTGTTTTATAGGTTTTGGTCAGGAAACAGATTTGTCTTGAAGACCTCTATAAAGATATACCGAAAATCAATTATAAATAGTCAGTTGAACTAATAGGCAATTAAGGGGGAGAGAAAAATAGAAAGGCAGAGCTGTAGAATGAATGGAGAGAGAGTAAGAAAAAGGAGGCATAAAGAAATAGTTAAACAATTATGACACCTTTTTATAGCAGGCTATAGTTAAGCAAGGAAGCGTATGTATGTTAGTGGATTCGATGCAAAATCTCAAAATTACAAATTCTTTATTGAAATCAAAGCTCACATGCTTGAAGCTGTTAATCTGTCACCCACCCTATTTCAAAAATAATGCCAATTATTTTATATTATATAGTATATATATATATAATATATACTTATATATAACAATAAGTTCACAGAAAGCTTCAGACGCCTCCAAAATTAACTTAGCGTGTAGCATGTTCTGCAAAAATGCTAACTTCTAAAAAATTCATTGGAGTGTATGTAGCGCAATTGTGTAAGCGTTTTAAATCAAGCTCCATAAGAAAATTAAGAAGCTACATTTGATTATAGAGCTCAGATCGAATTAAACATCGACAACAAGGTGTTCTAAATTTTCTTAAAAATATCAAGCTATATAAAGAAAAGAGAGGATGCAATTTTTTTCGTAACTAAAAATAATCCAAAAGGAAATATCAATCTTCTTCTTTTTCTATGAATTGAATGCTTTCTGTATCACTATATGAGTGGTAGCGATACCTTAGTTGTATTTAATTCCTACTACTACTACTAATAACTCACTGCAGCACCAAGCCGCCTGAGGCCAACACAGCTACGCATGCTCCTCCTTCAACATAATCTATTCAAGGACTCCCTCTTTACATTCTCCCAGGAAGTTCCCATTTCCTTCAAATCTTTATTTTTGACATCCTCCCAACCCAGACAAGGACGACCTGCTTTCCGTGTAGCCCCAGACGGTTGGCCAAAAGGACAATCTTTGGCAATCTGTCATCCCTCGTCCGCAGAACGTGGCCTAGTAAACTCAACCTTTCTTTCATTATAGCCCTAGAAAGCGGGATTGAACCACATTTTTCGTACAACCTACTGTTTGAAATACGGTCAGTCAGCCGGGTACCCAGAACAATCCGTAGGCAATTTCTCTGGAAAACATCTAGTAAATTTTCATCTGCTTTTCGGAGCGCCCATGCTTCAGAGCCGTATTTGACCACTGTCATCACTGTAGCTTCCAATATTCTAATCTTGGTTTGCAGACTTTTCTTCGCTGCTACCACCGTCTTTACTAATAATACTACCAAGGTAAGTGAAGCTGCCATCTTCACTTAGTGAACCTTTTCATCTTCACTTATTCCTAGCCTTAGTGATTTAGTTTTCTTCACATTAATTTTCAAGCCTATCCCAGCACACTGAAGTCACAAAACCTCTAAAAGTTCATTCATTTCGCCCACACTTTCATCTAATATGCAAGTCCAGGAGCATTTTTCCTCCACATTTGATTCCGTGGTCTCCAATTGCCTTTCCTGTGCTCCTTCAGACGAAGTCCATCAAAATTATCCATATAAAGGGGGATAGAACACAACCTTGATGAACTCCTGACTTGATACAAAACCAGTTGCTAACCTCTTTTCCTACCTTAACTGCAGCAGTATTATTCTCATACATAGCACAAATCACTTTAATGTATTTTTCTGGTATACAATATAAGGATAAGACCTTAGCATATTTTCAAAATGTTCCACCCATCTTTCTTCAACTTTTCCTTATCACTAATTGTGGCCCCATTTATATCTTTAACTGGGACTAGTCCGGATTGGCTACTCCCTTTCAATTTATTAACATGCCAGTATAATATTTTACTGTTGTGCCGTCTAACCGCATCTTCCAGATCTTCAGCAATTTTATCCATGCCTATGACACCATCAGCAACTTCACAAATTGTTTTTCTAAAATTATCCCATCCATCCTCCATATTGTCAAATTTTAAGCTCTCAAGTTTAGTATCTAACTGTTCCTGGAAGTTTTTTTCTCAAATTTTCATCCTGGAGTCTACCAACATCATAACTTTCCGGGAGGTGGTATGCAATATACTTGATTTTATTTTTGCCACTTTTGGCTAAGTTTGCTATTATTCAATAAAATTATCGACCACAGTCAAATTTTCTTGACTACTGAGAGAATCCATATTATTTGTTTTTTTAGATACCTAGAGCTTGTTTACGAGCTCGTTTACAGACGCTTTCACTTACCTTAGTAACCGAGGCACTTAATGGTGACAGAATAACTCTTGGTTGAACTTCAACACCAACAGACACCCATTTTTTGAACTCTTGCCCTTTCGGCATTAAACAATCTTCAATATGGCAAACGTATACCCCCGAATCGTATCTTGAGGCCTTTTTTACTTCAAATGAACTTGAAAAACAACCGTCAATCTGTACTTCATTCTCTCTTATTGACATTCGCCTGAAAATGATACAGAAAGTTTATTAGTTTGAAAATTATGCTACCGCTTTTTTAGCAGTAATCTTAAACCAATGAATTATCTTAAGCTACAGTAATCTGGAATTCTGACCGATTGCAAGGCTATCAAGTAGATTTATCTTCAGCCATGTAGGTCCTTGGGACAATTTACTGAGAGGGCATGAACAACTTTGTCAGAAAAATTATTACATAGCAACGGGTCTCCCAAGGTTATTTATTTTTCTTGGTTACTTTGCAAAGAAGGTCAGGGAAACATGGTAGGGCCCTTTCGATTGAAAATTAAAATTTTAGGATTTGTAAAGGGCAAAAAGTAATTGAAGGAATACTAGACTTTTCTCTATTGCCCTTGTTTTGCCAGAGACACACTTACTTTGTCCGAGGGCAGTAGAAAAAAATATATAGAGATAGTTGTTTCGCTCAAAATGAGCGAAAAGCAAAACAAAATATGCTTCTAATGAGAAACGACCAACACGATCTTAAGAGCAAGCGCATAAAATTATCAATTTTCGCCTGTTTTTCACCAATAGGTTTTACTGGAAAGTGGGCATGATTTATTTCTTTTCGCAAATTCATTTTCGCTATGAATTTTTTACTGCTGAGATTAAACTTTATGATTGTTATAAATCCTGGATCATCCTTGGATGAAATTTTTTTTTTTTGACTAGACAGTTTCTTTTTTCCAGTTACTATGGGCTGTAGTTCCTCCTTTACTAGGATGCAATTACTGCTGCAAGAATGATGTATGTTTTTGTGCCATCCAAGGTCTTGGCTTATGGAGCTTGGTTTTTGGCAAAAGCTTGACCCAAAGAACGTAAATACATGAATAGATATTTCCTGTTTGATAGGGCTGAAACTTGTAGGACAGGAAACGAACAGCCTAGACAAAAAGAAGTTATTAGACTGAGAATATATTTGAGCTGCCCAGACCAAAAGTATTATTCCAGCTTGGAATATTCTCAATAATCGTAACCCTTACTCTGGACTTCTTGACCCAGGTGAAAAGGCGATCCAAGAATTAATATATTTCTGGTTCTCGAACAAAGGAACAAAAACATTTCAAGGTTTGCAGACTTGGTCGAGAAGACCCCAAAGAACAAGTAACTTTCACCAAAAAAGCTTAGGTGCGTGGAAACTGTTTTTGTCATCCGATAAGCTCGATCCGTGCAATGCAAGCACCATTTACCAATGGGACTTCAATACACAGCAAATTTGTCTGAATGACGATAGGGTAAAAAAGCTCCTATCCGTTGGGCTTGAAACTCAACAAGTATTACAATGAGTCCAGGGAATATCAAAGCACGAAAGTATTCCTGTTTAAAGGAGTTTTAATCCGTGAAAAAAAAGGTAAAACCTTGCAATTAGTTTTCTATCATAAACCAAAGACTAGCCATATCAATATTATGATGGATGGTATTGTACTATCGACAGTCAATCGACCCTCGGCATCCAGCCTACTTTAGGGCTAGCGAGTATTTTGATTGGAGCTGCGGAATGTCGGTGATGCGGTAAAAAAAATGATTTTAGTTCCGAATTACTGCGAAGACGAAGCGAGTCCAATCTTCGGACGTTGTACCCTCTATGAACCTGAATAAAAAAAAAAGATTTTTAGTTTCTATATTTCGAGAGCCAAATCACGCCAGTAATCCCAGGCCTAAATGGTTACACTAATGTTTTAGAAGAAAGATAGGCACGGTGCACTTTGTTTGCGCTGAAATCTAGTAAGGATATCTAATCTATTTGATAATGAGAATGAAGTGAGACTGTGGCTTACCCAATACTTCTTTCCCCGTCATAAGTAAAGCAGATAGGTTGTTTGACCACGGAAGAATTTTCGGCATATATTGTTTGACAACCACGTTGGTACAGAGATTAAGCATGTTGTAGCTGTTTGAACCGGAATTCTACCGATATCGTCAATCTTCACAAATGGAGGTGTAGATGGGATATTTGGCTCTTTCAGCATAAACCAGGCAAGTTTTCTTCCTCGTCAAGCTTGAAACTAAAGGAGACAGCACCTTTTGCCCTTGCAAAATGGTGTTGATGATTTACAGAGGCGTAGGCCCTTCAATAAACCATTTGTCAAAACATTCTGATCTGCTTGAATCATATTGAGCAACAGCTTTAGGGCAAGGGGAAAGAGATGGCTATATTTTTACAGGTGTACACCACTTCTGAAACACACCTACTTTCAGCCGGAAAGTACTGGCATCTATGTGATATTTTAGAGGTCAATGTCTATAGACAAGTTGACTACCCCAATTTTTTTAAACAGATGTCTTGTTTTAGCCGAAGCGACAGCAGGCTTTGATGTCTCGAAAATTGGAGATATCCTAGCACCCGAAACGTAAAGGTCAATAGTCTGATATCTTGGAGACATCTGCATACTACCTTTCTGGTGACTACAAACATTTCAGTTTTTTCGGTTACTTCCCTGGAAGCAAGCACAGTCCAATCTTAGGTAACTGTTCCCAGATAAATCGATCTAGTTATTCAAGGCCCAATTCTTGTCCACCGTGCTATTGTTGTAACACCCTTGGCTTGAAAACTTAACCGCCTCGGACTTCATCCCGAAATAGTCCCTCGACAACCGATATTTATTCTCCTTATAAGTGTGACTGGAAGCAAATATAGTATTCTTGATTACCCTCCCCCATGCCAGTGACGCCGTTTCATGATTGATATCCTTGTAATAATTAAAAGTTTAATCGTAACATAGAAACTTGTTTTGATGGAGAAAAGAGGCAAAATTTTAATTTACATCATTTAATAAAATACTTACGTGTCATATCTTCGGAGTAAATAATTTTCGTCTCAAAGATATTTGAAAAATTTTCACTAAAAAAAGCACCTTTAAATAAACCGAATCGTATTATGAATATATAACACGAACTTAATTCTGCCTAATATAACGAATGCTGTAAAGAACAGATAGCTTATATAAAATAACAGCTTATTCACAAACATACTATCAGTTACAATAAAATAGAGCAGGAAACAGATCTTTAATAAAATGATGGAATAAGCTGTTTCTATATTCAACGGTATTCCAGCCCAATGGAAGATAAAAAAACAAACACAAAAAAGTTTACAGACTTTAACTATATATTTTGAAATCTTCTTCTCCGTCTACCCCAAGCCTTTAAGTAAAAGCATAATTAAAACATTATTGCATAAAACTACAGCTGAACGGAAGTTTAACTGAATAGGCTATAACCTAAAATTAAAAAAAATTCTTTTGCTTAGTTTTCCAGTTGAAAAGCCCATAAAGCTTCACAAATATTCCTGCAATTAATACATTTCCTCAACACAATCAACACCGAAATTAAGACATTAATTTAAAAATCGTTTTTCAGCAGATGTTTTTCCAAGGAAAACAAAGAGTAAATATTAAAACCTGAAAGAAGCGGATATCAACATAACAAATCAAACTTAATTGAACAGATATTACATTAGCTGAATAATTGAAACCATAAGTGAATAGGAATTAAAATGAATAATCAAGTCAAACTGAACAAAAGCAAAAATCAATACGGATGAACAATATTTAAGCTAAAACAGATAAAACTGAAAGAAAAAAATAGTTTGGTTGAACATATTTTTGCTAAGTGGCATAAGATATTTTAGAAAATTTTACCAAGTTTTGGCACTGATTTCAAACAGTTTTTAACAGGAATCTCGAGTTTTCGTGCAATTTGTTTTTCAACTTTTCATCGTTTAAATCTAAAATGAAAGAATATGTTTTTTTTCAAAAGTTGACAAGCTTATATATCTGATTGTTCAACTATTCTTTTATTATAATTTATTGATTTTCAAAACATGGAAATAAAGGCATTCTTGTTTTTGCTTGTGCATGTAATCTGACCCCACCCAACTCAACCTGTATAGTTCAACATACTCGATCCCGATTCAACCCAGTTTCCTTCAATTCAACCCCATAAAACTAAATCTCTGTTTCAATAAATACGTTCAACTCAATCTCTGTAACTCACCCCCATGCAATAAAACCTCATTTAGCTAAATTCCTGTGCAACTCACCCCTCCTTTAACTTAACTTCATTGAAATCAATTCTCATTTAATTCCCCCCCCCCATGTAACTCGACCCTCATTTAACTGAATTCCATTCAAATGAACTCCCGCTTAATTCAACACCGATTAAAACCAACTCCATGCAGTTCAACCCCTGTCAATCAGTCCCCAAGCAAGGGAAATCCTGTTTATGGAAATCCTTGTTCCAACCAAACCGATTCGAGTCAATCTCATTAAACTAATTTTTGGTAAAATACATTATTTATACTCTGTTTTGTAGAAATATGTGGCCGGTATTGGAATATATTTGAACCAATACTGATAAGAAGCTCAAGATTTGTTTCTCACTTCGCTTATTTTGCACACTGACTACTTATAGGCAGGATTGCGACCCCCCAGTGATTTGTCATTATTTCTAATGATTTTTATATTGCCTTATTAAAAAATCACTAAATCAGCACATAAATCACTAGATTATTGAACAAGATCACTAAATCGACCAGAAAATCACTAAAACCTAGTAATTTTTTCCCTCGTCGGGTGACAACCCTTCTTTTAGGCCAATATCTAACGTTACAATATCTAACTTTAAGTTACAGTCTAACGTTACAAAAATTGTACAGGGCTTAGCCTTTACGTAAAATCACCATATTTAAGGCTTTTGTAGCAACAAGTTTTACGTAACGATTTATATGAAAAAAGGTAAATAGGTTAATAGGTATGAAAGGTTGACAAGTGAAATCACTAAAATGTAACAAATTTATCGCACATATTTAATTTCATATATCCATTTTTGCCTTCAAAGGAAAATATTTACATGGGGATGATGTAAAAACGTATTGCATGTTTGCAGTATATTTTCTCTTTCTTCAGCTACTATGATTTTTGGACCTGCTCGTGTGCCTGTAAATTTCTCTGCATAGTTTTTCCGTTTAGGGGCACAGAAAAGGGGCAGACAGAATATTTCCCCTCAGACTAGAGCGTCTGAAATTGCAAAATCCGGAAATATTACAATTGTCAGTTTTGGGACATATGGCAGTAAATTTCAACGATATGTTTTTCTGACTATTTTTTAGGATAAGGCAAACATGCCAACCGATTTACCATCCGAAGTTCTTTGCAAATATAGCAATTGCTCCCAGGAAATTTCACCCCAGATCAACTAATGCCTGGATCCAAGAATAGAAACAAAACATAACTGTTTTTTTTTTTTTTTTTAACTGGTATTATTAGCCCATTGATAATAAGAAATAGGTACGGAAAATATAGATAAAAAACAGTGAAATTGTCAAATTTTGCATATAGCAATGTAGTATGTCCTCAAAATATTTTAATATTGATTTTTAGAAGTCTCAGCAATTCTTGTTTTTCAGTGTCACAAGAAAAGAATGTTTAAAGTATATTAATATAGTTTTTAAATATATTTAAAAAAATACATAAAATGTATTGTGCTTAAGATACTTTTTTTAAATTAAGTGCAAATGAAACTTTGTCCTTCATACAATTTAAAGAGGGGTGGTGCCTTGCTCTTATTTGTGGCAAATTCTCCTTGCTTTAAATTTAACTTCATTATTCTTTTAAATTCTCTCGTATTAGGACTAATCTACTCATACATATCAGTGAAATTCTTTCCTTTTTTGTTGGATGTGATTGTTGATTTTAACCAGAATTCGGTTTGAGTTTTTCATTTATTCATTTATAATAATTTCTGCTCATTTTAAGTATGGATTATTCGTCAAGTTACTTTTTTAAGAAACTGAAAGAGCCAGAAGAAAGTAGTGATTTAATAGTAACTCAGGCAAATCAATGTTTGTAATGAAACTCAAACACAAACGTACAGCCTCTGTCAACTGTCTAATCAACTTGAATTAAACGACTTGATACGTGAACTTTAAAGTCTCCACAAAAGCATCAGAGCTAGCATCCATGTTGAAGAGAAACTTATTGGATGGATGCACAAGAACTTCTTTCTACAGAAATCGAGACTGAAATTCCCTTCTTTTTCTCATAGAGCACTCTCAATTGGAATATTATCAAGATATCTAAGGTATACTTTCTGGATTGGGTGTTACTTAATATGGTCCAGTAGATTTGAGATTGTTTCTTCATAGTATAATGAGTAGTTTAGAGCGTTGTAAATGTTTATAGAGCTCTTTTACTGGGACAATCAGGACAGAAACATATTACAGTATGAACATAATCATGGTATTGCTAACATGTACTGAGAAAAACTGAATTATTTGTGTTGATCTTGAAGCAGGAAATTTTCGTCTTGGTAAGAAAAGAAGGTTCACAAAATATCCATGTTTTATTTCAAGGTTTGACAGTGGAGCCAAAGAAAAGTATTGGGATTAAAAATATTGTCTAATTCGTAACAACAATGAACCAAAAACACCAAATGTACCTATAGTTTAATAATTAGTCAGGGCTGAATCATTTTTCCACCTTTTCACGTTAAGCTAGGACTAAAAAAGTAAAATGTGGAAACATTGGATAAAAACAGATAGAGAATGTTTCGTTCGACTTGGGCATCTATTCCTAAACCTATTATGGAAAAGCCTAAGCTGGTATATTCAACAGGATTCAGATTCTTACGTTAATTCGTATTGAAAACTTCAAATGAACTATGGATGAAATGCAGGAAGAATCTTTGGTGGCTTTTGTTCAAATTATAAGGGCTTGATGACAGAAAATCCCAAGATTATGAAGCTGATGTTTTTAGAGTGTTATTTGCAACAGAATGGTTTTAAGACGTGCACACAAGGTGGTAGCTTCCATTAGGATGCTCAAAAAATGAAAGAATGTTACCAAGAAACATGAAAATTTATTAATGCAGTGGCGCCAGTGGGTATGGGAGGGGGCTTCACAACCCCCCCCCCCCCTGTCGATTTTGATAACACCTTGTTCTGTATTTTACTTACAAAAAGAATCTGTTGGTATTTTCAATAGAAAAAAAATTGAAAGAAAAGGAAAACCCCCTTAGTATTTGAAAAATGTATTTTGTTCCCTTCAAAATTTTATGAATTGGCGCAATTGGGCACATTGCAGCTGACTACTATTGGATATTTAGGCTGACTATGCTGAAGAACCATATAATCGCAAAAGTTACAAGTGCAGCTCTCTACCACAGTTAGTTTTATCTGGAAATTAAATAAAATAAAACAAGTTTTTTCAATTAGAAGTAAGGAGCGAAGTTAAAACTTAAATTTAACAGAAATTATTACGTATATGAAGGGGATTGCCCCTCCGCAACACCTCGCTCATTACAATAAAATTTATCAGGATTTTAAAAAAGATTCATATTGTTTAGGTCAAACGATCCTTGTGTTTCAGGAGTCGTTCTTACAGAATTGGGACCCAATTATAAGTTTATTGTAAAGAACAAGGTGTTAAGGAGGGGGCTATCCCCTTGCTAATACGATCACCCCTGAAAAAAAAACACATCCGTGATCTTCTGGCCAAAAATATAAAATTCCACATTTTGCAGATAGGAGCTTGAAACCTAAAAAGTACGGTTTTCTGATATGAAAAATCTGATGGTGTGATTTTCAATAAGGTTTTATGACTTTTAGGAGTTGTTTCCTAATTTTTTTGAGAATCAGGTGAATTTTCTCAGACTTGTAGCCTTTAATGAGTAAGACTAGATTTAAAGAAACTTATATATTTGAAATTGACACAATAAGCCAATTCTTTTGGTATATCTATTGGTATCAAAATTCTACTTTCTATAATTTTGGTTACTATTGAGCCAACTCCTTACTTACAGTTTGTAACCACAAACTGTTATGATTTCTATTAATGTTGTCCGTATTTATCATTCTTCATAATTTATTTAAACATGTAGAATAGGAAAATTGTTTCAATGCATTAAATAAAATGTTACTTTTGCTCTATTAATCTTAACAATTTAAAAACTATAAGTTGAAAAGGAATCGAAAGACATTCAAATCCAGTTAGGTTAAAAACAGATATTATTATCAATGCACTAAATTTTGATACACAATCAAGCAAAACTTAGAAGAACTCAAAATATCGTGAATCGTAGAGTGGCTGTCACCCTCTAAAATCTCTTAAAGGCTAGAATGTATTTCTGGATGATGGATTTTTTTTTTGTTTACGAGTAAGCTTAGTTGACAGCTTTAAGACCAAAAGAGTTGCATTAATTTGGAATATAACGCGTCAAACTTAATTTTTGTATGAGAAGTTGCTTAATCAGTATGTTGCTTATAATGTCCAACAGAGCTGTTTAATCAGCTTTTTCACATTATACAACACCAATACCTCCAGGATTTGACAAGCTCAGCAACTCTAGATTTTGATGAAATGTTCTTTCTTACAAATTAATAATATTGTTATCTTTTCGTGCTCCCAACGCGAGGGCTCCATTTAGGTAATATAAAAAAATAAGTAGAAATAGTGATAAATCACTTGGGATAGCACTCTTGATTCCCTTACCATCTGACGGATAAGCGGATAAGGACGCATCTCTGCAATAACCCCTTAAGTGTTGCTGATCAAACAAATCCCAACAGAAACAAAAAGAAAGTTAGCAAATCTAAAGACATTACCCGTGGCTACTTTTTTTTTCTTAGTATCTCTTGATATATGAAGGTATTCAAAATATTGTTAAACTTGGGTGGGGAGTGGTTGATATCAGCAATCCAAAATCTGTCTTTTTTTGCCATCAGCCTCAGTTTGAATTTTGCACTATGGATGCACCATACTTGAAATAGACTTCTTCAGTTTATACGACGATCTTTAGATTCTAATCTTATTCCTGCAGCCCTTTTTCTTGATGTAAAGAAAGCTTTTGACAGCCTAACACACAAGATCCTCATTGGTAAACTTTCTCATCTTGGTGTGCGTGGGGAAGCATTGTTTTGGTTTTCGTCATACCTAACTGACAGATTTATCGCCACGGAAGTTACAGACAAAGAAGTTCCAATTGAATAGGGAGTACCCGAAGGTTCTACTCTTGGATCAACCCTCTTCCTCATCTATGTGAACGATCTCTACCGACTTTTCAACACCCCAATTAACAATGTTTGCTTTGGATAGTGTGTCAAATCTGACTCTCAGAATACATTGGTGTTCACATCTGATAGTCGAGAAGAATTGATAGCATTTGCAGATGACACTACTTTAGGTGCTGCAGCCTTAGATGAATCATCCCTTATTCTAAAGCTTCAAGCAATGCTTGAGAAGATATTTATTTGGTTTAACATTAATAAACTAGCTTTAAATGTAAAAAAGTCGTACGTTCTGATTTTTTTTTCTCGCAAAGGTGTGAGCTACCTCACAATTGCTAAGCTTCCTACACCAAGAGGTTCCATAAGCCCCTTCCAGATAGATATGGGTGATTCCTGGGAGTTCTTTTGGATGAATATTTATCTTTTAAGTGGCATGCTCAAATAATAAGAGTGACAATTTCCCGTGAACTTGAAATCATCCGAAAATTAAAGAGTTTATTTCCTTTTCCTATCCTCCGTCTTTTATACTTCTCTCTCATTTAACCTTATACAGGTTACTGTTCGTCTATGTGGATGTCCACATTTCCTTTGGTCCTTGCTCCTATTCACCATCTTCATGAAAAAGCGGCGAGAATTCTCCAGTCGGCTACACACACTCCTGTTGACCTCCTTAAGGTTAAAGATATTTATGTTTTATCTCTATCTTCGTTGGTATATCAATACTCCAGGGAGATCTCCCATGTTGTTTTTTCGGACTGCTCAAACTAGTAGGGGAAGTAAATTAGTATACAGTTTGAAACTGGGAGGATGTGGTGATTCCAGCTACTCCCTCGGTTCGTTCAGACTTCGGTCTGGCCGGGTATTGTGGGTTGTGCTTGGAACTTGGCTCCCGCTGAGATCTGGCAGTCACGAACACTCTGCTCCTTTAAGAGACAGATGAAAAGTTTCTTATTAAAGGTTTCTTATTAGAAGTTTCATATGGTTTGATTTTTTTTTTGTTGGCGTTGCATCCTCGATGACGCAGAGAATTTTAAATTGTTTTCTATTGTCGGGTGATGTGAGGGTCACTGTTTCGTGGGGACTGCCAGTGAGTTTATTTCCTTTCCTTATAGATTTATATTTAGACGTTGTTGAGTATGTTTATGCCAAGTTTTATCATTCTTTATTTATTCTATGTCGTTTCCCAAATAATGGGCCATTGATCCCTTTGGGATATTGTTTTTGTTATTGTTATTTTATGGAAATAAACGGAACTTGAGCTTGTAACACTAGCAACACCATCGAGTACTTTTAAGTTTGTCATTTTAGTACAGGCAAACTAGACTTTACCTCAATCAAATTACAACAGAAGTGATATTTACACCATGTTACACAAAAAAAAGCTGAACAATATATCTAAAGTTGCACATTCTAAGCCGACACAAAATTAGTTTTTTTGTGTATCGTGTCAGTTTTCTCACTTTCCTAGCAAATAAATTAAGCTCCGGTAATTGTTCATTTCTCTTGACCTGAATTATTATTCGAATGTAAAAAAACGAGACAAGTGCAAAAATGGAGTCAAATTTGGTGTACGGTATATAAAAAAAGTTTCATAATCATCAATATGTGATTTTTACGCTTCTCGTTGTCGTGACCCTCTTTTTTACCAGACCATTTTTCGCTGGCTACATTGTCGGTTTTGAGATCTAATAATTAGTTAGACTGAATCTGATCGTCGCTGGCGCTATTTACCTGATGGGTCGGCCTATGAAAAGTGATTGTAAAATGTTTATTAAAACATGAAAAATATTAGAAAAGGGAAATCATTTACGAAAATAGTTTTCAGTCACTGACATTTAAAATCCCTCTTAGAATAAACTATTAACAACACACAGACTAGTCTTCAAAACTGATAAAATTATCGAATCATCTTCATAAGCATTTGAAAGACAAGATCAAACTCAGACTAGTATTTACAGCTTATTCTTTGATTTAGATAACTAAGCTTCGACGTTCTCCTCATCATTATTGCTTTTGATTCTTGGAGAGTTAGAACATGCTGTTCCTTTGCACGTTTTACACGCTGCAGTTCAAGCTAATCAGTTTTTAAAGCAACTAAATCTCGTTGAGCTACATTCCAGTTGACAGGAGCCCTTCACGATTTTCAGAAGCGGACGAAACAGACAAGAAGCAGGTAGAGCGTCTTCTCCAGTAGCCCTTACTTCCTCCTTCGAAGCTGATTTGAGCATGAAGACTGCAGCTGATGTACAAAAATCGGCATCTTCGGCCTTTTCCCACACTATGGATCCGTGAAATAAAGTCACAGCAAAAGATGACGTGAGCAAAAAGAATCAGATGGCATGTCTCTTGGCCCAGTTTCTCTTTTAATTTGTGAATATTCCATATTCAGGGAGCTTTGTTCGAGCTTTGATCGAATACCGGCAAGAATCAACAGCAGCTTGCAAAATTGGGACATCCGAATCAACTGGTGCCTGGACTACGGTGAAGCCCCTTGATCGGAGATAAACAGCCTACTCACAGATGAACCTGTCCTTGTTTTATTGCAGGACAAGAATTCATCCTTTTTTTTACCTTCAATCGCATATCGCCTGTAAAGAAGATATCACGGCCGATTATACGACTTCTATTCGACTTTCGATTCTTTCCCGGCCTTGGAGCCTTATGGGGGAGATTGTCTTGAAGCAATTTTTTGTTTATGGGTTTTATTGTTAAATAAAGAACTCAGAACTCAGAACTGGGCCATATCCTTCATGATAGCTCTGCCACCGTAGACTTCAAACATAATAGTGACAGGTGGATACTCCTGGGTCACGTAAGTAGCATAATGGTCAAGGATCTTGGAGTATCGTTCGTGTTTGGCACATGGAATTCTGTGCAGAAAAGCTCCGCCGTCGATGAGATATTGAATGCCTTTGGGAAGGGAAGTAGAGTGCTCCTCAAGATTGTTAGCCTGTGTTATAGCCTTGGCAAACTCTAGCTTGTTCGGAGACCGGAGCATATAAGAACTACCAAAAAGTGATGCTGGGTAGGTACAAAGTTCATGTTGAAAGCACTCAGATTCTGTGATATTGATCTTCTTTGCTAGCGTGATGAACTTCTGAAAAAGGAGAGTGGGTCGAATCTTTGGTAGTCTCCACCTGGATTCTGCTTTGTATTAATTTGAACTGCCTGTTGTTTTTCGTCGAAATACAAAACCAGCGACTAGCTTTCCAGACATGGAGTCAATGATGTTTAGGCATAAATCTCTGTCAGAATCAACGTTGGCGGATTTGTAGGCTGTCAGACCACTGGTTATGTTTCTTAGTTGAAGATTCTCGTTAAATGGTGATCCTTTTTCTAGGAAATCGATAACGAGCTTGGTGTCTTTACAGTCTCTTAGCTGCCTCGGCTCGTATGTTTCCTTATGTTGTTCACTAGTTCCATAGAAAACATGTGACCTATCGTCCATAACCAGATTTAGTGCATAGCAGACTGGTTGAGACAGAACCCATAAAAATATTTGAACCACTATCATACCAATTCCATCGGTTAGGCCACCAGCCATTTTAAGACAACGCATAACCTCCTGCTCAATGACAAGATCCGTAGAGAGCCCAGCCCAGAATCTATGGGAACTTCAGATCATATGTATCCCATTCCAGAAGGCTTGATAAACGACAGGATGGGTTTCTTTGAGCTTGGTCATTCACTGGAGGTAAAGCTGGAAGGATTTTGTGTAATTATTGTGGCCACAAACCGCCAGATAAGGTAGTATGTCAGAGGTGGATTTTAAGTGGAGATTCCATGACCCAGATTGTTTGACTCTTAATAAATTTCGCACCACGGATACCATATCGGAGTATTTGAACCACTGTTTTGTGGTTCTATAGTGGATCAGTTCCAGTCTCTTCCTATCGATGAAACCCACTATTTTTTCCAGGGAAGGGATACATCCGACAACCACTTCTTTGTTCAGAAGATTGGTGTACAGGTTTCTGAGTTCCAACATTTCTTCAGGCTGCAGAATTGATTCAGTAACATTGGAAATTTTTTCGAGAAAGACCTCGGAAAGCAGAATAGCATTTAGTGCAGCGTCAACCAGAAAATAGTCCCATATTGCCCTGGTGATTGCTTTCTGACTGAGAAGACGGGAGCAGTGTTAGGTTGCGTAGACAAGTTCAAGAACCTTTCTAAGTTATGAACTCTCCATGATGTAGGACATCTGACCCAAGGAAGCTCATGATGGTGTAGAATCCTCCAAGATTTGGAACAATATTTGAGAGCTTACTTCCTGAATAGCAGCGTTGACAATTTTCATGGATTTTCACCACATCAAATTGTGACTTTTTAGCTTACGGCTTTATCCGAGAAATCTCTTGGACAAAGCGTGAGACGAAACGTCAATTCCATCTATTGCATACGAAGGTAATGAAACCGATGTAGCTGCCTTCTATGCGTTAACTGGTCTTCTAAGCGAGCCAACCATAATTTATCAGCTCACTTATTGTTTTTCACCAACAGTAGACGAATTGGTGATAAAAGAAACATGTCAAATGAAAATAAAAGGGTGCATATTGATGAATATGAAATGGGTTTTCTAGCAGACATTACATCAGGTTAATTTGATTTTTGGACTCGGTTCATCGTTTTATGTCAGAATAGTTGCCTTCTGATAGTATGGTGAAAAAGAGGTCACAACAATGAGAAGGTTAAAATCACATATTGATGATTATGAAACTTTTTTCTATTACATAGTACATCAAATTTGCTTTCATTTTGGGGCTGAGCTCTTCATTTTACATCGGAACGGTAATTCATATATAGAAAAACTAAGATTTACGGACAATTAATTTTTTTAGAAAAATCTGAAAATTGGCATGAAAAGTAAAAAAAACTAGTTTTGCGTGGACCTAGGATGTGAAAATTTGGATATGTTGCTGAGCTTTCCTTATCTAGTTTGCCCATGGTGTTTAGTTTTTTCATAAAACAAGGTGTCCTACCGTTAGTCTCATCAGCTCAGTGGATATGTCGAAAACCGGTCACTATGGAGGTAACATTACTATTTAGCAAACGGAAGTTCATTTTCAAAGAGTATACTATGGTTCTAACCCGTCAAGTAGTTTATCTATGACTTTTACTATTCCAGCACGATTAATCCGTTTTGTAGCATTATGCTGAAAGCAACCGTCAGATCGGTAGTGGTGTCAAAGGTATTTCAACTCTTCGACTTCTTCTAGAATGTCAGCTTCAACTTCTACCGACGAAGCAAGTACTTTATTTTCTCTTTAATAGATAATTATTAGCTTTGCCTGCTATTTGAAAGATCAGAATTTTTACACTTTGCTTAGAGTTTTTGATATTTTGAAACTTAACTCCTATTCGATCAGACTGCCATGTCGCCAACAAAATTGTCGTCACAAAGAGAGTGGCTTTGGTTAAACTGGAATCCACTACTAAAATGTGAAGATTAGAAAGATATATTTTATGAGAATAGTATATATTAGGTTAACAGTTCCAAAACACATCCTTGGTGAACACGAGACTTTCAATCAAGTCATTCAGAAAAGTCCACATTGTTAGAGAACAACAATAAGGATGATGTAACACAACAATAATATGGATGATATTGTAATATTAACCTTAATACCACAAGACTTTCAATTTGAATTGCCCAAATTTCTAAAGGGTCTCTATGGACTGTACTATAGTACATAAAAAAGGAAAATCAAGATACAAATGATGTAAGTTTCGTCAGGCTTGTCACAAGATAGGGAATAATAACAAGTTAAAAGGTAGAAATCAAATGAGGTTGATGGTTTCATTCTGATCCCCCTTTCTTGATAAATAGGGTCAATTTTGTATTCTTTTTTCAACTGTTTATTACATTCAGTTTGAAAACATCTGGTTGCATTTGTAATGGAATTCTTATTTATGCTGGTGTAAAAAATTTTTGGCTGTTTTGGTATTTTAATATTTCAGTTTGTTTTCTCAGTGCAATTGTTGTTGAGTGGAAAAAGGTAGTTTGCGAGCTTGTGGTTATAAGTTTTATCCAAGAGTCTAAAATGGTTTTCTGTGTTGAAGGAGAATCGCAAAGTCCAGTAAAATATATACCATTGAATAGGTAACCATAAACTATTTCGGTTGAATAGGTGACCATAAACTATTTCGGTTATGACAACGATTACCATGTAATATTACGGTACTAAAAAAGGACATTAGCAGGTTGATATAATACATTTCTGTGCTAAAATTATTCATGGACAGATGAAGAAGACCGATATATGCAACAAAATGTCTTACGACAGCTGTTTGGGATGTAGACACCATTTTCAAGAATAAACAGGCAACAAAATGGATTTTTGAACTTTTTATGAAGTCCAGAACATGTTTCTAAAGGTAGAGGATGTACTTTTTAACCTATCTTATCTCCATATGATCCATTAAATAAGTTTACGACTGGCAGTAAACGATGAATCTACCATAAAAATATCATTCCAACTATACAATGTACTTCATTAACTGTACTTGCAATGTATTTTACATACTATAACATATTTTTCAGCGTATTTTGTCGTTTTATGACTTATTAAATAGGTTTATAACATGCAGCCAACAGTGAGTCTACCATAAAGTTGTATACTAGCTATACAAACCATTTCGATACTTGTCACCTTCCGGATGCTTGCGGCTTATTCACAATAAATCATACACATCGCCATATTTAGACTTCAATAGATCTATGATTCCCATAACTTTCACTCATATCGCCCTTTTTATTAAAGTCCTACAACCCCTTGAAAAATGCAGTATATCCCCTTAGGCAGAATCCACGTACGTGCCTGACATGAACTATCTTATCTGACATGAACTATCTAACATGAATTATAAACGTGCTGAAACAGCTTTGAAGTTCCGGGGGGGGGGGGGTTGACACAATCAGAGACAACAAGCCAATGGAAGCATTAAGAAACAAACAGAAATAATTGGAGATGAGCAGACTTTTCCATAGGTCAGGTAGTTGAAACACAATTACTTGTGGATCATGCACCAAATACTGTTCGGGAACGGATTCTTTCAGGCAAGTACCAAGAGCAATAGATTATAATCAGTCAGAATTAAATATTTATGTTCTTAGTACAATATTATGTTCTCTTATAGGCAAGGGTACTATCTTCAATGATTTTTCTCCCGAGTTAATTAATTTTTCTCCTTTAAGTAATTTTCCAAACTTGGTTGTTTTCTGCTATTTTTGTTCAAAATCGGCGTTTTCGTTAAAAGATGTTGAAATTAAAAAAATTGAAAATAACTACTAAAATTTCGAGTAGCTCACAATATTTTTTTTCGATTTGGGGAGGTTATTTGTCAATAAAGGAGGTGGTTAGATTTCACGTAAAGATGAAAAGATAAAATTGACGGCTGTGAAAAAAAAATCAAAGATGCCATCTCATAACTTTTTAAATTAATTAATTTTTATTTACAAAAGAATTCTCTAGTCAGACATAAGAGCAAACCTATTACTTAAACTGAAAAAGGTCCTTCACTGCCTGTGCAACTTATACCTAGAAAACTAGCTCAATTGAACTGACTCGTGACATTTCTCAATTTTTGCAGAGTTTGAACACCTGACGATCTACTGAAAACACATGACGCAGAAATCGATCCTATAAACCTGGGAGGAGGCTACTGCCCCTCAAGTCCTCACTCCTTACAACAAAGTTTGAGACATTCTCATGACTTTGTCAAGAACAAATGCTTTAACACAGGAACGAAAGGGCTTATTTACCTGCTTAAGAAAAATACTAATTTCAAATAATCTAAAAGCAAATTGGTATATGTAACAGTTACGTTTACCAACTACCTATATTTTATCACTTCAAGGCGCTTTTAGAAAGACACTAGACAAACTTAAACATAAAAAGTGTGGAGTTGAAGGGTGGTATTTCCCCTTATTTATAAGACAATTTCCCTCGTTTGAATGTTAATACTGTTCCTCCCTTTCATTTAATTTTTGCAAATTAATATCATGGTTATTCCCAGGGTTGATGGTGCCCAAGGCAAGACTATCCTCCCCTCTTTCCATGAAAAAGACTGTTTGAACTAGTAAGCATTTTGTCTCGTTTATCGAGCGGCTCTACACAAAACAAAAAGCTAGGTTGAAATGGAGACTTAGAAAGTGGTCAAATATTAACCAATCTATTTAATTCGAAATGCATAACCTATAAAAGTTTCTAAAAAAGAATACCTGAAATTTATACCTCTCGAGCAGCCCGAAAATTAACACAGAATTAGGATTGCACTAATAGCTACAACTTTGCCAAGAGCGAACCACAGCTCATGGTAACCGAAAGTTTATAAAAGCGTTCTGGAAAAAAAGCTGTCTAGTGAAGACAGTTTTATTTTAATGTTGACTCAGGAATCTCGCTATAAGTCCGGTTGCTCATTATTATTGTGCTTTTATTTTCTTCATAAATAAAGCAAAAATTGTATAGTAATCGGTATATATCCAAAAAAGTAATTCTAATCATATAAGAATAGAATAAAAAACTCAAAATGAAAAATCTCTTTTTTTCTCGTCAAAAATAAATAAGAAAATAATAATGAATGCGAATTTCAATATTTTTCAAAGAAAAGGAATTAGATTTTTGACATGTAAATAATTTTCAGGGTTTTTTAGTAAGTGATCAAACTTCTTCCTTACTGCCTCAAGCTGGCTTTTAATTCTATGCTTATTTTTCGAGGATGTATGATGATTTCGATCTTAGAAGTTAAAGTTTATTGCGAAAATTAATTGGTGGGAATTTCGAAGAAGAGTTTCAAGTCTCTAATCGAAAATTGGTGAAAATTTCAAAGAAGAGCTTCAAACCTCTCTAAGATGGCAGTGGATAAAAATATAGTTCACTATTGGAATCACTATGGCCATAAACCCTTTCCCTCGAGTTTTCAGTGCCCCATATATTTTTTAAAACCCAATGAAAATCAAGTTTAGCGTATGGATCACTGATGTGCATCTTTTACTTCTATGGCACCAGTGGAGCATTGAAACATCGTAAAAAGCTTTGTAGGAATTCCTTTGAAAGACAATACATATATCTATGTTATGTTTCGTAAGTTTGTCTTGATAATGCCATCGTAAAGAACCATATGGCACCAAAATTACGCATGTTGATTTCCTTTCTTGAGTAGAAAAGCAGAGAGGCACAACAAGGTAACCACTAATATATATATGTGTGTATATATATATATATATATATATATATATATATATATATATATATATATATATATATATATATATATATATATATATATATATATATATATGTAACCATAAAATATAACGATAACTGTTAATCGGAGTTTTATAATCTATTCTTGGATATTTCCCCTCCAGCCTCCTTAGTAGGTGAATTTTTTTTCTTAGAAACCTGTCTCTTGAAAATATTTTTTATTCATGTTTTATTTAGGAATAAAACATTTTTCTTGGGTTTATCTTAAAAGTAAAAGTAATAACTAAAATAATTTTTGGGAATTTCGAAAAAGAGAGCAATATGCTGTAATTCCTCTTTTTTCTTTTTCAATTCTCCAGCACTAAAAGAACACTACAATCATCTTAAAGAGCTGCCTAAGAACTACTTGGAAATTTAATAATTACCTACACATTATATGTACGAATTAATCTTGACAGCGCCATCCTAAAGTGATATATAGCACCAGTGATTGAATTTTTTGTATCACTTCTAGAATAGAAGAGCTTAAATCCGTAAACAATGTACCGCTGGAATCTCCATGTTCGAAAACCCTTACCCAGATTTTCAAATTTCCCCTCTTGAATACTTACCCTCCGATTGCCATCAGCATGCATTAAGTCAAAAAAAAAAACATTCTGAAAAAGAATACCCGGAAAAAAAATTTCAAGTTGATTCAAAAAACCTTTTTTATGCTTACTGTTGCAGTAAATTTGATAATGAAAATATTTGTGGGAATTCGAAAAAGATTATGAAGCCCAACAAAAATATCTGCAGATTAAAAACGAAATTTGCAATAACCCAGCTGTACCAAAATGGAATTATTCAAAAGTAGTCCTTACCTGATAGAGTTATTCGGGAAAATTGATTTTCCGTCATACTTAGTCCAGACAAATCTTCTATTTGGTGAATAAGGAGCCCGACAAGTTAGTTCAAAATTGTCCCCTTCCTTAACTGGTTTCTCCAAAACAGAGAGCTCAAACTTACACGTACTGTCTTTCAATGTCACTTCTTTTAGTTCAGCTATCTGTAATACAAGGAAAATAGTTTCTCATTGTTTGAAATAAACAAGTAAAAAGGAAAAAATGCAAGAGTTGTCATAAAAATTTCGGTCGATTGGGAGTCTCACCACCAAACAACTATTATAACTTTGCAGCTTAGTTTGAACCGAATTTCAATGACATGGGGACGATCTTGTGGTTTTTACCGTATTATGAGGCTTTATCTTAGTTAAGTAAATGATCATCCAGTAGATACTATAATATGCCCTCTGTTGAGCCATTTGTTTAATCACTATGGCTGAATTTTCATTTCCCATTTTTTATTGATAGGAATGTGTCCTCTCTTTCCCTTAGTACAGTCCCATTGTGATAAATTTTCGATAATGTTACAGATTCCAAATGAAAGCAAGTTAACTGTAATTTAAAAAGTGGAAAACTATACTACACTCATACATCTAGTGGCTGAGAGTCCATGAGATAATTCGTAAGTGGGATCGTATTATTATTAATGAATATTTGAGAATCGGTGTTACTGCATCATGTTTTACTGCGAAATTGGGGATGAAATAGGGTATAAACAAAAGGAGGTTTAAATCTGATATTCAAATTGGTTCTCCATGCTCAAAAAGCTTTCAGTAAGATAAATGTGCACGGTTGAATCCATGGTCGTGAAAATAAAAGAAAAGCATTAAAGTCAAGCATGAAATTATCAAACTTATGTCCAATGTCCATATGGTTGGATACTAAATCTGCTTGGCAATCCATCACCACATAACGCTTTTCTAGCAGTGGACCATTGGAATAATGGGCCATATAACCATAAGGTTTGGGTCTTGAAGAGTGAATCCGCAAATTAAGCTGTTAGTATTGGCATTCATGCAATGTACAATTGCCTGTGTTCTGATAAGAAAGTTTGGGATATTTGAAAAATTAGAGGGGAGGAATCATTCAGCAGAGACACTGAGCAAAAAATTTGCCGATTTATTCCTCATGCTTATTTGAGTTTTGAGGGAGAGATTTGAGAAAGTCGAGAAATTTTGGCACAGATCCACTAATATTGACAGTAAAGTGACGATTATGGTGACACCCAATGTGGACATTTACTCTGATATTGACTGTACAGGTAAGAATCTGGTGGCAGCACAGAAAAGAGTTCGTCTTTTAGAAGCGGGTTCAAATTGAGCGAACCTTATCTTTTGTAATTTTGCACCAGCGAATACAGGCCCTTCATGAGCAGCCGATGTTACTCAGGAATTAAATAAATTGGTGCCGGATCTCTAGCTACAGATCCATTACCTTAAAGATATCTTTAAGCAAAGGTCCTCTGGAGGGGTGTGGACTGTGCTTGTTAAGCTCGTTAACGATTTTGATGCGATTACACATTGTGGTCTTTTCAGGAGTTGAAACGATCCAGCCTAGCCGTAGCACTAGATCATAGGCAGCACATTAGCGCCCCTCACACCCATCATTTCCTTAAACACATTCAATAAGAAATTCGAGATAACCATTTTGTTCAGTGTAGTTGAAACGTCCGGAAATAATGTCTTTCAGGATGACAACCCCTCCACGGCCCTCAGGACAAGGATTGTAAGTTATGCTATAAGGGCATATAAAGTTTTCGTAGACAGGGTGGTCGTATATACTTCGAAAAGGACTTTAATTGGAAATTGAAATATAGGTAGCGCAATAGCGCTGCCTAGGTCAAGAGCGATGTGGACACAATGCATTGTTTATTTATTTTTTTTTTTTTTTAGACCAGGGCACTTCATACAGAAGTAGTTGTCGTAGAGACTTTGGAAGGGACTCATTCAAAAGGATATTGAACGGCCTGTTGCCCTTTTTAATAGTCAAAAGTAGTGGGAGGGTGACCAGCCCCCAAGCCCATCATTTCCCGAAACACATCCAATTAAAATCTTGAATTAGTCATTTTGTTCAGCATAGGTGAAAGGTATGGAAATTATGTCTTTGAGGATATCCCATCACAGCCCTAAGGTTAGGGGTTGTAAGTCAAACTCTAGGGGCATATGCGTTTTTCTTATTGAGAGGGTATATATATATATATATATATATATATATATATATATATATATATATATATATATATATATATATATATATATATATATATATATATATATATATATATATATATATATTTCTTATTGAAAGGGTGGACTGGGTAGAGAATTTTAAGTGCCGAAACCCTATAGGCAAGTGTATTCTCCTGATCAGCCCTTGTGTTGGGTTGTTGCCTATGAATTATTTGTCTTTACTGTTTTTATTGTTTGGTAAATGACGACTTATACTTATTGACAACATGACTGCCTGTCCATGGATTATTCTTTATGGTTGATTGTGTTTGGCTATGCTGTTTGACCTATGTGATTGTATGGATGAGTAGGGTTAAGGCCTTATGTATAACATATAGCCCTTTTTTAATATATAAAATTAATCAGAGGGCAGCACCCCCCGCCTCCCCCACGCACATCATTTCCCCCAGAAAATACAATCAAAAGTCTGAGATAGTAATTTTGTTCAGCATAGTTGAAATGTTCAGTTATTATCTTTGAGGATGAAAACCCCACCACAGCCCTCAGGGCAAAGGCTGTAAGTTACGACCCTGGGATAAGGCTCTATAGGGTTCTTATGGAAATGGTGGTAATATAAACACCAGAGGGGACTCGTTGCATTGGATATCAGAAGGACCAGTGGAGTTTTTAAGAGTTAAAGTGATTTGGGGTTACTAGACCCCCCTCACGTCCTCTATTTTCCCAAATGCATCTGATAGAAATTTTGAGATAGCCATTTTATTCAAAATAGTCTCAAGGTCATAGAACAAGGCCTTTGGGGTTGAAACAACCCCTCAGAACTTGGGGAAGCGTTGTAAGTTATACCCTGGGGGCATAGGGGTTTCTTTGGAAGGGTGGTTGTATAAACTTTAGAAGAAACTATTTTTATTTGAAATTGAAAGCTTTAGTTCCCTTTCGAGAGTCAAAAGTGTTGGAGGACGATTAGACTTTCCTTCCCAGAAATACTCTTTTTCCCAAACGCATCTGATCAAAATTGTGATATGGCCATTTTGTTTAAAATAGTCAAAAGAACATATGATAGTGCCTCCAGGGTTGACACAACCCCCCGCATCCCTGGGATAGCCTTATATGCCCTGAGGGCATATAAAGCTTTTAATATAGTGCCATTTTTCATAGACAGTGCAATAGCCCTGCCTAAGTAAAGAGCGATGTGGGCAAAATGTATTATTTATTTAATTTTTCTGGTTTTTTGTCTTTTTAAACCAGGGTACTTCATATAGAAGCAACTGTCGTAGAAACATCGAAAGATGCTCATTCGAATGGAAATTGAACGAGCTGGTGCCCTTCTTAATAGTTGAAAGAGATTGGAGGCCACCAGCCCCCCTCCATGCCCATCGTTTCCCCAAACACGTCTAATCAAATTTTGAGATAGCCATTTTGTTTAACATAGGTGAAAGGTCTGGAAATTCTGTCTTTAAGGATGATCCCCAACCCCCACAGCCCTCAGGGCCAGGGTTGAACGTTACATTCTGGGGGTGGATGTGATTTGTATAAGGAGGGTAGTCGTATAAACTTCGGAGGGGTCCCATTGGGTCAGTAGAATCAGAAGTTCTAGTGCCCTTTTAAGAGAAAAAGTGATCGAAGAATAACTATTCCTCCCCCGCCTAACATTTCCCCACAAACATCGAATCGAAAATTTGACATATTCAATTTGTTCACCGTACTTGAAAGGTCCAACAATTATATCTTTAAACATTAAGCCCCCCCGGACCCCTCAGAGCAAAGGTTGTTAGTTATTCCTCGGTGGGGGGGGGGGGGTGATCTAAGGTTTTGTGGAAATGGTGGTCTCATAAACTTCAGAAGAGGATCATTGGATTGGAAATTCAAAGATCTAGTGCCCTCTTTAATAGTTTGAAAGTGATTTGGCAGCTACACCCCCCTCCTCCCAACGCCCATCGTTTCGTCAAATACACCCAATCAAAATGTTTTGATAACCAATTTGTCCAGCTTATTTAAAAGGTTCAGTAACTATGTCATTGAAGATTACCCCCCCCCCCCGAGAGCCCTCAGGGCAAGTGTTTTAAGTTGTGTCCCAGAGTATATAAAGTTTTTATGGAAAGGGTGGTCACAAAATCTTCACAGGGGGTATATTCGACTGGAAATATAAAAATCTAGTGCCCTTTTTAATATTCGAAAGTGATTGGAGAGAATCAAGCCCACCTAGCCCATCATTTCCCCAAAAACATCCAATTCAATTTTGAGATAGCTGTTTTCTTCAGCAGATTTGAAACTTGACTTACTTGACTTAATGCTCCTGTTGAAATACTTCCGGCGTCGAGAGTGATGCTACTTGGTGCCTCCATTTAGACCGGTCTCTTGCAAGGATGTGGACATCCTCCTATAATATTTGCCATGGCTAAGAAGGCACCTGTCGTGTCGTTCCATCTGGTTGGGGGACGACCTCTTGGGCGTTTCCCGCCGTGCAGCACAGGATCAAAGTCAAAAATCGTTCGTGTGGGAGTGTTGGGGGCAATCGCAAGAGATGTCCGTACCAGCGTAGTGTTCGTTGGGCGAGTTGGACTGAGAAGGGCGTTTGAGCAGTTAACGCCAGGAGGTTCTCGTTGCTAACAAAATCGTGCCAGCTTAGTCCTTCAATGCGGTGAAGATGTTTTTTGGGCTATATTTACGTTGCCAAGTACAGACTGAGTGGCTGGCCAGGTTTCGGCTTCGTAAAGAAGAACGGATCCCACCGAAGCATCGTATATGCGCATCTTGTTCCTACGGCTGATAGAAGGTTTCCTCCAAAAGGCACTTAGTCTTCCCACTGCTGCTGAGGCTTTGGTAATTTGGTACATTAGATCTTTGAGGACTGATCCAAAGATCACATAAGAAGGTCTTTGGGATTAAAAAAGCCCCCCAGAGTCTTCGATGCCCCGGGGGATTATAGGGTTTATATGAAAAGTATGGTCGTGTAAACCTTAGAGGAAGCTCATTTGATTAGAAACGCATTGTTCAAGCCCCTTTAAAGAGTCAGAATTCATAGAGGACAACTGGCCCCCTCCCTGACACCCTCTTTTTCAAATCAAAATTGTGAGATAGTAATTTTGTTCTCAATAATCGAAAGAGCATATAACGATAGCTTCAGGAGGAACACAACCTTCCAGAGCCCAAAGGCAAGGGTTTTAATTTATGCCCCGGGCATATAAAGTTCTTATGGAATGGCAGTATAAACTTCGGATCGGATGGGGCTCACTCGATTGGAAATTGTAGGATATAATTCCCTTTTTAAGAATCGTAAGTGAACGGAGGACAACCACCCATATTCTACAAGCCTATCATTTCTCAAAATACTTCCAGTCAAAATTTTAAGAGAACTATTTGATCAACCTTCTTGACACCAGAGGCAGGCTTGCCTTGTTTGCCTCTCAATCCAGGCAATTTAACGGTCATATGCCAATTTTAAATTCTTGGTCAACCTGCCAGAACCTCTAGACGGGCTTGCCTTATCAAAAGCTAAAACACGAGCATTAACCAATAAGAAAGTCTTACTTACTCTCGCAGTTACCTATGCCATTTAACCAGGTTTCACCGTTCGCCTGCGAGTCCAGGGGACTTGTTGGCCTGTGCCAATCGTATGACACGGTATTCCACCTACCATTAGACTACAAGTGGTAAAGCCTATATAGGTTTTGGGTTCCACTTGTTTGCCTGTGATTCCTTACAAATTCAGCCCCAGGTTTTGCATATAAGTCCAGATTGCGTCATCCTCAATAAATTTGAATAGGTAAACAATAATATCTTCTAAAGTATTACATAAAAACCAGATGTACATAATAGATCAATAATTAATGATATCTGATTCTTGAAGAAACTCTGCCCAATATTCGGTAGCTTAAAAAAGTGCCGACACTGAGATTCGAAGGGTTAGGGCTCTGTTTAGAGTCATTATGCATCCACTACTGGCTGGCCACTTTAAGTAAAGCGAGGGTACAAATTTCGAGGTTACGATCAGCACTGGTTAAAACTTATTCAATGGCCGGTCATGTATTTCTGCAAACAAGTGCTCAAGCAATTTTTTTTTACATATAGTTAGTTGGATAGGGTTGGGTTGACTGGAAATAATTTGAATTAGTGTGGCGTTAAATGTGGTTTGATTTGCATAGAGTTGAATAAAAAAGAATTGAGCTGAACGGGGCTGAACTGAATGGGGTTGAATTGGATGGGGTTGAGTTGTACGAGAGAGGGGGGGCAAGTGGGGATCAGTTGAACGGGAATCGATTTGAATGAGAGTTGAGGTGAACTGAATTGAACTCCATACGGTTAGGAAATAAGCTTGATTTGCATAGGGTTGAGTTAGAAGGGTGTTTCGTTAAATAGGGTTTGAAAATTGTAAGGGCTTGAATTAGTGGGGGTGGGCTTGATTAGGGGTTGAGCTGAAAGAAGGCTAAGTTACAGGGATTGAGTGGATCGGAATTGAGTTGAATGGGGTAAATTTTCACGCGTACCCAACAATAATTTGTGGCTTAGAAAAGAAGTCCCGGATGGATTAAAGAAACAATCCAAGAAGTTGCCTAAAAGAAAAGGGAGGTAAATGGAAACACGCAAATTACAAATCAGGTATCTTTCATATAGTGACATTCCATTAGAAGTTTTTGAAAAAAAATAAAAGTTTTATTTTGCATGCAGATATACAGAGCAGAAAAACTCTCTAACATGCACGGAATCTTTCACTAGACACGAAGTTTATACTCTGTATTTCGCTTCAAATGGCCTATGAAATAACTATCTCTTTTTAATATTCATTTTTAATGACTTAAAGAACAAAAGCAGCGTGCCTGTTCTTGCAGAAACCCTAGGATATATTCAATATTCTATTTAACAAACGAAAATCAAGCCAAATCTCAGGTAAATACATTTCAAGTATTCTCCGTGGACAATAAGATTAGATTCGAGGGTTGTTTTATCCATGGGCTTCTCAATTACTCCTATTCAGTTACAAATATATACTTAACCAACCTAGTAAATAAATCCCTACATGCTGATATAGATTCGAGTATGCGTATTTCGGAAAGTCTTCGTCAAAACTAGAATTCTGTTGCCCCAACTGGAAGAAACTTATTCAATAGAAAACAAATGTTATTGAATCATATTTTTATTCTTAGCAGTTTTCCGTCTCTATTTTTTTGGCTGGTGGTTCACCACCTGTAATTGACATTCTAACGGTCTTTTAAGGTACATGCAGGTCGATTTGAAATAAAAAGTAACCTTAAGGAATCGAGTCATATCACATCAGAAATATTAATATCATATTTCTGAAGGTTTATATTTCCTAAAAAAAAAAAAAAAAATACAGAATTGCAGCAAAACTACAGGTTTAACTTACACGGAAAGAACAAAATGCTTTCACCATCGCATTTTATTTATTCAATATCAATTCATTCACCGAACTAGAATTATGGTATAAAAAGCCAATTATTTTTATGCATTAATTGTTTTAAAATTCATTTTTTTAGAGTTTAGGTAACTATTGGCCCGAATCGCCCCTTATCTACAGTTCGTTACTACGAACTGTTTGAAATAATCTATACTTCCTTTAAGAATAGGAAAAATGCTTCGTAATTTTACGTGTTTTTAACGACCTTTCAACGTGTTTTTCAATCAAATACGAAATCGAAGCAAAGTTCGAAAATATCATTCGGTAGGTGGATAAAACTGAATTTCAGCTATTGAATAATATTGAGATCGTCGTCTTACGTTGAAATATTAAAGCCGTGAAGCTGCAGAAAAATAAAATACCAGAAACTTGCACAAGGAACAAAGACTTTCAGGTGGTTTGGAAATACAATCCAACCACGTTAAGACACACGCCCAGGGAAGGAAACTTAAACCCTCCTAAATGTTAAAATTTACCCCATATTTCTTATTAGTTGTATAAATCACGTTTTTAGTCTCCCCCTCACCCTCAAATAAATTCTCAAGGATATACTCTGCTTTAGCATGGCCTCTAAAGTTTTTCAGCCATTGTAGATTACCACCAGCAGGGCATATAATTGTATATTTTATAAAACCTATAACTCGTGTCTCGACACTAGCCGACCAACTAGTTTTTCATATGAAGTTTTTTGTCTATGCTACAAAAACGGGTCGCGCACAACAACCACACAATTCTAGAAAAACATATTTTCAATAAAACATGTAAGAAATATGAGCTCTTTTTCTATAATTTTAACATACGGACGCACAGTCGTCCTTTATCGGATATTAAAGTTTCATTAGGATGGTACAGTCATTCATTCCAAGATTGCTCGCAAATGAAACAAGATTTATTCGTCATTAAAATGTACAATACTAAGCGAAATATGATAAGGGACTTTTCGTTCGAGTCGAGCAGTAAATCAAACCTTAGAGAGCCGACAAGAAATAAAAAAAAACAATAAATGTTCAAATTTTTCTTTGTCATTGCAGGGGGCTTTAAACGCCAAACAAATTTGATAGACAAAAACAGTAGTGAACGTCTAGACTATACTTTGTATTTAATTGTATTGTAATTGCAAATATAAATTGTATTTTTATGGATTATTTGACATTGAATTTGAATTTTTTTCCTTATTTATAATCCTGACGATTCGCCAAAGCAATAACGACAATGGCATTAGCGAAACTCAATAATGAGACTGACAATAACTTTTAACTGGCCTTTTATTTGACAGACCCATTATAAAAGGACCACAGGCAGCTACCGTAAAAGAAAGTTCAAATAAACAAAATAAATTTATATACGCGGGATCAGCACCATTTTGGTTTTTGACCAAAACAGAAACGGTATAAAACGGCAATTGAAAAATGGAACAGAAACAAATAGAAAAGACGGAAATCTGTTCCTGCCTATCCCTTTATTTACCGAAAAATAGAAAGACTTGTTTTTTACACAAAAATAAACAGCTGTTTCAGATATTTCCGTTTCAGCTGTTTTAGGTTTATCAGAGCAAAGTGAACATTTACTAACATAGATTCATACAAGATACCAAATATACAAAAAGATTAAACATATAAAAAGACTATATTGCAGTCATTTGTGAGCTTTTTTTTCGCGTTAAGTACCCAGAAATATTAAATGCACTTTCACCGAGTATATAAGTTGCAGGCACTGTGGGATGCATGAATGCACTCTCACTGAAGTATAGGTAAGTGTAGAAATAGTCAGTCCAAAATTCTAGCAAATCAAAATTATTTTTTCTTGATCTTCGTCTTTCACCCAAGAAGATTGGAACTCTGTGCTCAAGTGCGCTGATAACATTTGCTGCTTCGAAGACGGTGCCTATATTGTTAGCGTTTTGACTTGAAGAGTCCAAAGCCCGTTGCATTGAGAAATTTAGCATAAGATGTCTTCTTGATCTGGAGTTGACGATGCAGAAGCCAGAAACGTGTCTGACCATCTTACACACACACTGTACTGTACTAATCTAAGATTTTTCTAATCATCCTCAAGTACTCGGGAAACACTGAAAATTTTGATGTAGAAGAAATAGTAAAAACAGAGCCCGGTTGTAATAGCAAATTTTGCTTACCTCAAGAACACATTTTAAAGCCTTCTTTTATTCAAAGAAAAAACAATTTAACCTAAAATTAATGAGAAAACGTTGATGCACTTACTCTTATAGAAGTTTCTATAGGCTGTTCAAAGATGCAACTAAAATTCCCATTGTAGATTGAATTTGTATTCTTGTCTATTTTTTGACTGATCTCGTCCAACGCAATTTTCGCAGAATTGATAAGCGTTAATCTTGAACTATTGTCAGATCCGGGCTTCAAAATATTTTGAAAATGCTGGTGAAGTCTTTGACCGTTCTAGAAAGATTAAAAACACGGCATCATACTAAAAATAGCATATAGATTAAAATGTAATGGGAATATCTAATGCAACGGGGGAAAAAACTTGTTTAAATTTTGTTTGCTTTGACAAAATAAAATAATTCTATCAATGTTTAGCATTTTACCTTAGAATCGGTTAAATTCATGAATATTCATTAGAATTTTACTAAGAATTCAAATACGAAGATTGTGCAATCATAACATTGTTTAGCTGAATGGTTTTGATTCCATTTGTATATAGTCATGGCACTTGGTATTTACCAAGTGACATATAGCGATCGCAAATTCTGTCGGTCCGCCTGTTTGTCGGTCTGTCTGTCCCGGTTTTACTAGTTTAGGCACTTCCAGATAAGCTAGAACGATGAAATTTGGCAGGCATATCAGGGACCAGACCAGATTAAATTAGAAATAAACTTCTTCCCGATTCGACCATCTGGGGGGGGGGAGATGGGGGACGGTTAATTTGGAAAAATTAAAAAAAATGAGGAATTTTTAACTTACGAAGGGATGATCGAATCTCAATGGAATTTGATATTTAGAATGATATTGTGTCTCAGAAATCTTATTTAAAATCTCGACCGGATTCGGTGACATTGGGGGAGTTGGAGGGGAAAACTAAAATCTTGGAAAACGCTTAGAGTGGAGGGATCGGGATGAAACTTGGTGAAAAAACAGGCAAAAGTCTTAGCTACGTGATTGATATAACAGGAACATATCCACTCTCATTGGGGGAGGTGGGGGAGGGTTAATTCTGAAAAATTAGAAAAAATGAGGTATTTTTAACTTACGAAGGAGTGATCAGATCCTAAGGAAATTTCTTATTTAGAAGGACCTCGTAACTCAGATCTCTTATTTTAAATCCTGACTGGATTCAGTGTCATTGGGCGGAGTTGGAGGGGGGACCGGGAATCTTGGAAAAAGCTTAGAGTGGAGAGATCAGGAGTAAACTTGGTGGGACGAATAAGCAAAAGTGTAAGATATGTGACTGATATAACTGAATCCACTCTCTTTTTGGGAGTTGGGGGGGCTCCCGAAAAATTAGAAATGAATGAGATATTTATAACTTGCGAACGGGTGATCAGATATTAATAAAATTTGATATTTAAAAGGATCTTGTGCTTCGAAGCTCTTATTTCAAATCCCGACCAGATCCAATGAAACTGGGGGAAACTGGACGGGGAAACCGGAAATCTTGGAAAACGTGAAAATTGAGATATCTTTATCTTACGAATGGATGATAGGATCTTAATAAAACTTGATATATAGAAAGATCATGTCACAGATGCTCCATTTTTAATTGTAATTTTATCCAGGGACATGGGGGTTGGAGGGGGAAACAGAAATTTTGGAAACTGGAAATCTTGGAAAACACTTAGAGTTGAGAGATCGGTATGAAACTTGATGGGAAGAATAAGCACAGGTTCTAGATATGTGACGGACATAAATGGAATGGATCCGCTCTCTTTGGGGGAGTTGGAGAGGGATTTCCAGTGCTATGGCTAGTTGTGTGCTTTTGGACGTGCTAGGACGATGAAAATTGGTAGGCGTGTCAGGGACCTGCACAAATTGACTTGATAACAGTCGTTTCCCTGATTCGACCATCTGGGGGAATGGAGGGAGAGGAAAAATTGAAAAAAATGAGGCATTTGTTACTTACGAATGGGTCACCGGATCTTAATGAAGTTTGATATTTAGAAGGAACGATATTTGATATTTAGAAGATGTCTCAAAGCTCTTATTTTAAATCCCGACCAGATCTGTCATATTGGGGGAGTTGGAGGAGAAAACTTGAAATCTTGGAAAATGCTTACAGTGGAGAGGTCGGAATCAAACTAGGTGGGTGGAATAAGCAAATGTCGTAGATACATTATTGACGTAACCGGACTGGATTTACTCTCTTTGGCGGAGTTAGGGGGGTCCAGTGCGTTGGCGAGTTCGGTTCTTCTGGACGTGTTAGGACGATGAAAATTGGTAGGCGTGTCGTGGACCTGCAAAAGCTGACTTGATGAAGTCGTTTTCCCCGATTCGACCGTCTGGGGGGCTGAAGGGAGAGGTAAAATTAGAAAAAAATAATGCATTTTTAACTTACGAGTGGGTGATCAGATCTTAATGAGTTTTGATATTTAGAAGGACCTCGTGTCTCAGAACTCTTATTTTAAATCCCGACCGGCATTAAGCCTCTGATTTTCCTTTTAAATCAATCTATTGATTCTTATAATTTTGCTAGAAATCTTGCCATATGAGCTCTTGGCTCTTCCAACCTTGTCACAAGTGCCATATGAGCTCTTAGCTTTTGTTTTTATTTGCTTATCCTTGTTATGGGAATTACGCGTTGTCTTCTCACACGGCATTGAGGATCTTTAAACCTTGCTCGGTTTATGCGGAAGGATGTGTGGAAACCTATTCAGGGAAAGAGACCCACTGAGTAGCCTGCCTGTGACCGACTCAGTTCAACTACTGGTTCGACCCCGTTACACTAGTTTCTATTTGCTCTTCTGTTTCGAGCAGATAATCGAGCTGCTGTTCGAAATAAAAAATTCCAAAAATTCTGGTTGACATTCTTTGACTGTAAAAGTAAGGTCAGTAGTGGGTGCATTAGGGAGATTGTGGATTTGAAGGCAGTGTGCCCTAGCAACCAGTTCCAGATTTTAAACAACCAGCAGGTGCTATTGATTTTTTTTCAAGGCATTATTAAGCGCACCAGGTTCTTACATAATAGGAGCTGCTTGTTTATCTATGCAATAAGACATTGGTATTGATTATGTAGACCTATATGTTACGTAATAGTATAAGAAGTTGCTTGTTACGTAGCTAATCTCGCGTGACTTATTAAATCTATTGAGGATGACATAGTCTCGCGCGAATTGTTTTGTTAGAGCTCACTGGCCACTAGTCGAGTGGGGAATCCCCGCTTGTACCTGAAAATGGCGCACAAGTGGATGTTACGTAATATGTTAGGACATGTTTTTTTTCCTTCGAGATTTGTTTTGTTTCAATTTTTTTTTCTTCAATATTTCTTTTTCTTCAAGATTTTTCTTTAAAAAATTTTCTTGGAATTATTTCTTTTCTTCCAGATTTTTTCTTCAATTTGTTTTTTCTTCAGATTTATTATTCATCAAGATTTTTCCTTATTTTCTTCAAGATTTTTTCTTCGGGAAATTTTCTTCGAGATTTTTTTCTTCAAAGTCTTTTTATCCTCAAAAAATTCCCCGAACCGCTTGTGAAAGATGTGTTTTCATTCAGGAAGTCTTTATAATCCGTCATCAAAGATTTTTATCCACTCTAGGAATCGAGCATAAAACCAGAGATTCCCCCAATGTAGTGGCGCGTTAGATAACTAAGCCAACAAATCGCTCCTAATATTATGTTCTTGGGAATAGATTCTATGTGATAGGGTATTTCCCACTCGGGGAATTCTCTACACAGTTTCTGGATCCATAAGCTATGAATCGTATGTCTTATATGTCCAAAAATAATTCACATGGAAGGGAGAAAATAGACTGGAGGCAAAATGTTTAGGAGCATATTATTGTTACATCAAGTGAATGTTATATCATTGTATTTCCATCTCGTTTTGACCAAAACCACAGTTTGAAATGTTGATTTGTATATTTTCTTTCGATTTCCGAACATCAATGTCCTTACTTGGTGCTAATTATAAAACAAAGATTTTTTAAAATAAATAATTCTATTATCTTTTAAAAGAGCTTTACGGGGCTTGAGAGACTCTGTTACCTGATTCCGCGTGGTTTGTGCTTTACTTAGTGTTCATTGACAAACAAAGATTTTTTGAAAAAATCCATAATTCTTGCATCTTTTGAAAGAGCTTTAGGGGGTTTTAGAGAAACTGTTGCCTGATTCTGTGTGGTTCTTTCTTTACTTGGTGCTCATTAAACAACGATGATTTTTTGTTAAATAAATAAACCTTTCATCTACTAAAAGAGCTTTACGGGGTTTGAGAGACTCTGTTGCCTGATTCCGTGTGGTTTATTCTTTACTTAGTGCTCCTTAGAATATTTTCTGTTTAATAAAAAACTCTTGTATCTCCATTAACTCTTGTAACATCCACTTGTGTGCTTTCCTCAGTTATAAGCGGGGTTTTTCACTTGACTAGCGGCTCATGAACTCTAGGTAAACAAGTCACACAAGATATCGTCATCCTCAATAAATATAACAAATCACACGAGATTAGTTACGTAACTAGCAACTCCCTATAGTATTACGTAACACCCAGGTCTACGTAATCAATACCAATATCTTGAAGAAAACATTTGCATAGGCAAACAAGCAACTCCTGTTACGTAGGATCCTGCTGTGCGTAATAACGTCTTGAAAAAAATCAATAGTACCTATGGTTGCTAGAGACCTGGAACTGGTTGCTAGGGCTCGCTGACACAATGCAACCAGTACTAACGTCTCTCTTAATGGCTAACAAGTGTCGAGTTTGCATACAACCTTTTTTGTCATGTAAATGTATACTCCCGCAAATAGACATACAAACTGATTGGCTTTTTCATTGACTTGAAACATATAGCTGGAAGCCCTTGAGCCCAGGAGGCCCAAGCCCACAAAGCAAAACCATCATTTTCGAAAAAGGACCAAAAACAGTTTTCCGAAACAGAAGGAGAACTTACACCCTTAAGATTTTGGGCTAAGGGCACTCTGACACACACAAAAAAGCAGTTTTGGGAAAGCAGCCCCAAAAAAGGAGATGAAAAAAAAGAATTTTTTTATCAACTTGAAACTCGCATCCTTAATACTTTACGCACCTAAATAAACAAAACGAAAAATGAAAAGAGAGACAAGGTTATCTGACAGTAGGGCGACTTTAATTCGTAAATACTAGGGTCAAGAGAAACCTAATGCACAAAATTAAATTAAGTTAGTGGCAATGACCCCACAAAAAAGGGCCATCACTTAGCTTTTAACTTAACACGTTTGTCCTTAAATCCAGTTGTGCAAAGAAATTAAAGTGGTAATATGGTAAATGGTAAATGAAATGGTAAAAGCAATGAAAAAGAATTGGTTAACCCGCAAATAGGCCCAAATAAGGGCCATAACTATTTTATACCCAGCTTGAAGCTTTCATTGGCAAGTATTTGGGGCGAGGGGAATTCTAGTGCACAAAGATGTTTTTAGGTTGGGACCATAAGCTCAAGAAAATGGGCCAAATTTTGTTCCAAAATGGATTTCATCTTGCATTTGTGAGTTCTTAGGACAAAGGTACATTAATACTCAAAAAACTGGTTGGGGTATGGGCGTCATAAAGTGAGGCATTAGAAACTTTTTATTTGTTTTGAAATTTATTCTTGAAGCCTTTGAACAAAGGTGCCACAAGCTGGAAAACAAAGAGTAATACCAGTACATCTGAAAAGGGGCTCAAAATAGGACACAATTTTTTTTCTCTGAACAGCTTCAAATTTACAACTGAAGTCCCTCTACTAAATAAACTTACAGTAGAAACAGTATGCTTGAATACATGACACTTGAAAATAGGCCAACAATTTTTCGATTGGGTTCAAAACTATTCGTGGGTCATTGAACAAAATGTATTAAAAAAAATAAACAAAACAAAACCCAAAATAGAGTAAAAAACTTTTTCGAGCAATTTGATCTACATTCATATCGACCAGGGTAAAAAGATTCTTAGGCAGTGGGTACGATTCCCGTAAAGTGGACTGTCAGCTTAAAACTTATAATCGTAAGTTGTCAGACCAATGGAAGCCAAAAATTGGTACTTGACAAATACTCAATTTCTTCTTTTTTTTCAATTTGTAGACGCTGAAAATTTATATCAGTAAGGGGACCCAAGTGCACAGAAAAGTATCGGAAAAATTGCTTGGCCTAAAAATGGGTCACATAGTTTTTTTTTGCTGTTCTGGCAGGAGCGTATCTACCAAAAGAAGCTACTGACTATTCCATGTAGAGTAAATTATAGATTACAGACATGTTGAAAAAGGTCCATTAGTTTTGCGCGTCAGTTGGCTTGAAAATTACCTCCCAAGTCCTAGAGGCAAGTGAACATCTATGAAGAAAAACAAATTTTGGCCGCAAAAGATTTTTTTTTATTTCTCACCAGCTCAAAACGTACAAGACATACAAATAGGGCCTATAGACATCAGCTAAAGCAATAATTGAAAAAATGGCCGCATTGATTTTGATACCAAAAACTGGGCTGAAATTAACATTTTCTCCTTATGGCAAAGACTTCGGCAGTTCGATAAAATATTTGGGTCTTTTTTTTTCAAAAACAGGCTAATAGTGCTACATTGAAACAAAGTGTTTCACTAATATTATTCGAGTCAGATGGGATTGAGACACTGGGAATGATAAAACATATAAGCTAGAACAACCAGAAAATACAATGGTGAATGTTTCTGAACTAAAAATGAACGCGATGAAAACTTAAATGGTAAACACTTAAAATGATGCGCACAAATAAGAGTGGTTTTGTCACCCCTTGGACCCTCTTCTCCCCACAAAAAAAGTCAGCAATAACTGTCCTCTTCAATTAAAGTTTCTAATTTCAGCATGATCCCCACAATCATAAGCTCACAAAATATATAAAAAGCAATAAAAAATGTAAAAGCAGCTTTCGAACCAGAATTCAGAAAATAATTTATAAAAGTCGATAAGATAAATCCTCCCTAACATCCTTCGAAAATTCCGAATTGATCCCCCAAGCTTTTCTTGAGTTACTGAAAGCCGGCTATTTTCATAACCGGGGTGGAGATGGCTTCTTTTTGTTCTTGTATCTGCTTTTTGTTTAGTATCTGCATCGATACTAAATATATTCTAGGGGGATAGATTCTAGTCAAACAGGGGAAAAACAGGGCAAATTTGAAATAGGTTAAAGACTAAAGCTTTAAATTTTTACCCTCTGTCCCCTACCCCAAACCAAAATTCCATATCCGCTTATTCCTGTGATTACACTATCTAAATCTTTCAAATTAATACCACAGGCCCATCCCAGGACACTGCAATTTTAATCACTTGACAACACCTAGTTCCTTTTAAGTTACCTCGCTACCTAACCTTAAATGAATTGTATGTCTTACACAGGTTTATAGTGTGAAAATGTTAGGTGGATGGAAGAAAAAAACAAATTTCCCTGCTCATGCCCTTCAAGAATGCTCCAAGTAATTCAAAATATATCGGAATTACGCCGTTTTGATAAAATTCTAACAAATGTTGCCTTTCAACTTACCTCACGGCTAAAACCTGATTGATTTTAATTCCCAAATTTATTCATACTGAAAAACGTTCAGCTGGATCAGAGGACATAACTTCTTACTCTTCTTCCGCCCCTGACACAAAATTGAAAGTCCATCTGCGCCATCATCTTTCTTCCCAATATTAACTGAAGTATAAACTCCACCCCTCAATCTGTTCCCTAAATATTGTGGATATGGCGTTCCGATAGCCTGGATATCGTTCGATTTATCTTTACCGTCTCCCCTAAGCCACACTTCAAAGACTATATGCTTCCCTCTAACACTCCTTGAAATTTCAAAATTGACAACTCAAACTGTTCCTTAAATATTACAGACATGTCATTTCATGATCTTGATTAACAGATTGTAGTGTTTTATTTACAACGCTACTTAGCTCTGCGAAGATTATAGGTCTCATACCAGTTTATAGTACAAAAACGTTTCGGTGGATATGAAACAAACATTGTTGACCCTTTCCTCTTTTCACAATGTAAGAATTTGAAGTCTCCTTGCCCTAGCTCCCTTCCTTTTCACCATAGCACCTGAAAACACAATGTATCTTTTGATTTATCTCTAACCGCTTCCCCAAGTCAAAATTTGACAGAATCCCTAAAAATTTCAACTCGATCCCACAAGCAAGATCCAAAATAAAATATAAAAGAAAGAAAAACCGACTTGTGTAATTTACGGCGTTTCCCTCAGGAGGTGCGGGAATTATATCATCCCCGAAGCCATATTTAGTGAACTTACGCTCTATTTTGAACGAAAGGGTTATCAGAAATTTTTATCAGATGTCTTGAGTCACTTAGGAGAGGAGAGGCAGAAAAAACGAGACAAGAGGAGGACTGGTTGTATCATATAACTTCAGACTATTAATAAGAGCACTAGAACCTTCAGTTTCCTATTTCAGTTGCCCATTTCAATTCCCAAAATATTAAAGACATGCTGTGTTAGTTTAGAACAGGGTTCAGGGGTGTGATTCTGTTAGCTCAGACACTTTCGAACCAGGTACCAGTGAGTACCTGGAGAAATCTGAGGAAGGTAAACAGGAAGGATGTGTGAAAGCACAGGATGGCTGGTCCCCAGTCCTCCGTCACACTTACTGATAGAAGGGCTATGAAATAGAGATTAGCACTGTCAAAAGGGACTGTAATGGCCATTACCATAATTTTAATCTTTTTAACTTTTTGATTTAATTACCAGGATAAACGTAGTGTATGGATTTATCTCTCATCTCCCGACTCAAAAGCTAAAATCCATTTGACCCCACCCCTTCCACCCTCTCCACTGATTCCAAAAAGCTTCAACTTGATCCCTTAAGTTTATCCTAAGACCTAGTAAAAAATTTCAAAATCAGGTGAACATTGTATCTTTTGATTTATTCCGGCGCATTGGTTCCAGGTAATACTCTTGGGAAATTCTGGGAATCACAGGCTAGAAACCGTCCCGTAAGAGTTCATTCAACATGCAACTAATCAGGAGCAAAGAAGTTTTGGCACAATTCTGGGCCCTTTAGCATCCCTCACCCCAAGCAAAATGCATGAACCTGGTCGCCCTGAAAACCATCTTTGAAAGTTTTGAGCTAATCAGACATCGAGGGTCAACAACAAACCCTTTCATTAGGTCGTGCAGTAGCACTGCCTAAGAAAAAAGCGATAGCAGTATCGATATGGTTTCAGTAGCGATAGCGATATGGTTTTAAAAGCAGCCATAGGATGTGCATATTTGGAGTTACTACCCCCTCAAAATGTTAATACGCACACCTGCGCAATACTATAGAACAACTGTAACGGTGAAGTACACTTACGTCACAGGGAATATTAAATTTATTGAGGGTGACGTAGTCTTGCATGGCTTGTTGGATCTTACGATTTGCATCAGTATTGAAAGTGTCCAATTTGTTAAAATCAAGGATATTATTCTTTAGTAATACATTTTTTACTATATTGGATACGAATGCGCTACATTGAATGCGAATACGAATTTATTCTGTACTTTATTGTGAATTTATTGAATTTATTGTGTACGAATTTATTTATGCGAATATATTGAATACGAATGCGCTATATTGAATGGGCTAGTAATGACAGAATGAGAATTGGACTGGCTAATGTTGCAGCAGAACAACTGTAACGGTGAAGTACACTTACGTCACAGGGAATATGAAATTTATTGAGGGTGACGTAGTCTTGCATGGCTTGTTGGATCTTACGATTTGCATCAGTATTGAAAGTGTCCAATTTGTTAAAATCAAGGATATTATACTTTAGTAATATATTTTTTACTATATTGGATACGAATGCGCTATATTGAATACGAATACGAGTTTATTGTGTACTTTATTGTGAATTTATTGAATTTATTGTGTACGAATTTATTTATGCGAATATATTGGATACGAATGCGCTATATTGAATGCGCTAGTAATGACAAAATGAGAATTGGAATGGCTAATGTTGCAGCAGAAATTCCAAGGGGTTGCTGGATAACGCTAGAATGGGACGAGATGTTTGCGCGATATGTAATATCATTAAGCACATTCAAGTCGGAAGAACAGTCCTGCTTTGCAAGCTTTGCTTTTCATAGTAAAATATATTGAAGACAACGATTTGAATTAACCTGTAAAAAGGAGTAAGTTGGTTACTAGCCAGAATAATTCTTTGTTAGTTTATAATCGATAGTGAGAGTGCATGCCAAGATTAAAAATGACTAAATTTGAGAAGCAAAAAAATCAGACGGAATCTAGTATATATATATATATATATATATATATATATATATATATATATATATATATATATATATATATATATATATATATATATATATATATATATATACACAAAACTTTTGATTCTAGATGATGACTTTCTAGAGTTATCTCTCAAAGAAAAATATTTTCTCAGAGAATGCTTAACGATATAATGAGAAATGATTCGTCGTCTCTGGACTATTGCAAGAAATTTTCACGTCGTGGCCCAGATACATTTACTCACTTTATTGATATACTAATTGAAACAGAACAAAATTATTTTGTGGTTTTGCTTTTAAACACTAACTAGATGGCCATTTTGAAAGACAACAAGAAATAATTCAAATTAGTCGAGTAAGAAATAAGAGATAAGTGTTACTATAAACAATTTTATCCGCAACAACCGATCTCTGAAAACGTACATTTTCAAATTTATTCCAGTGAAGATTATTTCATAGATTTGACTTCAACATTTATAGATTTGCATGTCGTTGTAAAAAAATCTAACATTGAACAACCAAGTGCAGCCGAGGGGCTATCCTATGAAAATTGTGTACTACACAATTTCTTAAGAAAAATCAGCGTCTACATAAATGGAACATTGATGAGCACATGCAAAAATCTTTCAAATTTAGCAAGTTACATACAATTCATGCTTATGTCTCCAATGTCCTAAAAGAAATTGAGAGGTATGGCTATTGGATATGAATACAAAACGGACACTGACACTAACATATACCTAGAGATACCAAAACTAAAGATTTAGACTTGGTAGGAAAAATAAATCATTAGATATTTAATATACTTCAATGTTATACCAATTGAGATTGATATAAAGCAACAACTTGCTCCGTCCAATTTTATTTTGCAAAAAGTGGTTGGTACTGCACCCGATATGACAGTCTCTCACACCTCGGCAATACGTCATGTACAAAAACAACAAGTTATGAGTTCTTTTGCTTTGACAATTCGAAAATAAAGAACTAGTTTAAATAATATCAAATTTCCTGCTTCTCATACAATCACAAATCAATTGCACAATGCTACTGGTAGCCTACACGTCCCTACACTGATTTACCATTTATCAACGGTGAAATTCCTTCAAAACTTGCTTTGCATTTTGTAAAAAGTGCTAGTGCCATTGGAATCATGGACAGATTTTTCATAAAAATTTGAAATGTTTGGACTTTCATATCGTGTAAGTAAAGTAAATACAACTCTACTCTACAATTTATTCTTTGACAAATCCAAGTGAAACCTATATGAATTGATAATGCAATCTCTAAATCGAGGTTCAAAATTATTTGAAAATGGCATAATTGAAGAGATGTTTCCGAAAACTCATGGTACCATTGTATTGGATTTGTCCGGTACTCAAAACGGGCACAGTACGGTTAGAGTGCACCTTTGTCAAACCATTTGAAGAGAGTATTGTATTATCCCTTGCTAAATAAATTTGAAACCTCCACGTATAAGTAACCATCATTAATGATAAGTGGTGACAGCTCGTCAGGACTCAACCTGTATTCATCTTGGGATTCAAAGTCAGGGTCACATTCTCTAGTTTAAAATTCAAAATCATTTTTTATTATATCTCTTTGTAAAGTCAATAATACTATTCTGATTCAGACTATATAATTCACGTTTTTAACTTGCTTGTTTGATACAATGTTGCACACAAAATTCTCGTATGAAGAATCATTTTCTGTAACAGCCAAATAAAAGTTAGTAGGTTTATAATTATAGTAGGTGGTATCTTCACAGCTAAGTGGTAAAACCCAGACTCTCTTACTATTCCAGCAATTAAAGCGTAGAGTAGATTCTTCCTCTCAAAGGAATTTAACCACGACGACACCGATCTCTTAAAAATAAACTGAAATCGCATTTAGGGTTTATTGCAATCATGCCAGGGTAAGTATTTTCCAAATGATCACATTTATCACAGTGACATTTGGAACATAGGGAACCTTTAGTATGAGAGTCATAAATCTCTTAAAGACAAGAATTACAGTCTGTAATTTGCAAAGCATATCCTATATGCAATTTACATGGATTGCATAATCTATACATTTCATTATAGTCATCAATGATTGTAGAATTCTCACAGGATGACCAGCTGCAAAATGCATGCAAACAGAATGGACATGTGTGGAACATTTTTTCGATGCTGACTGTCTCACTTCCAAAAAAAAATTGACTGGCGATCAATAAACTGAGAGTCCTCTAGGAGGATCAAACGAGGGACGTCACAAATTTACTCAACCTATCTGTTGTTGCCTTGCAAAATGGCCATCTAGGTAGCAGTTAAAAGCAAAAACCACAATATCATTTTGTTTTGTTTCAATTAGTATATCAATAGATTGAGTAGATTCTTCTGGTCCATGACATAAAAGTTTCATACAACAGTCCAAAGACGGCGAATCATTTCTCATTATATCGCTAGGTATTCTTTGAGAAAATACTTCCTTTGAAGAGATAACTCTAGAAAGTCATCATCTAGAATCAAAGTTTTTCAAAAGTCATTAAATTCCGTATGATTTTTTGCTTCCCAAATCCAGTCATTTTTAATCCTGACACTCTCATTACCGATTATAGACTAACAGTGATTCTTTTTCGCCAATAAAACATACTCTTTTTCTTTAGATTGATTCAGATTTTTGTCTTCAACATATTTCACTAATGCATTTAATCAATAGTGTAATTTTTTGGATGTGCATTATATTCGCTTTTGCTGCAAAGCATGACAGTTCTTTTGACTTGAATTTGTTTAATTATACTACATATTGCGTAAACACCTCGTCCCATTCTAGGGTTAGCCGGCAACCCCTTGTGATTTTTACTGTGACATTCGTTTCGACTCGTTTCGCCATTGCTAGCGCCTTAAATATCTAATAGAGTAAAAGCATCCATTACTGAACAATAACATTCTTGATGTTGAAACACTGAACTCAGTTTCAATATTGAAGCAAATCATAAGATCCAACAAGTCACGCAAGATTTAATCATCTTCAACAAATTTAACATTCTCATGACATAGGTGTACTATGCCGTTAAAGGTGCCCCCAAGCATTGCGCAGGTGCACTTAATAACGTCTTGAGGGGGTAGTAGCTCTAAGTGTGTCCCCCCTATGGCTGGTTTTAAAACTCTGGAGGGGAAAAGAATAGGGATGTGGGCACAATGTCCTATTTATTTTTATTAATGAATTATTTTTGCACTAATGCACTTTGTATAGGAGGATTTATCTAGAAAATTCAAAATGAGCCCATTTGATTGTAAACTATAGGTTCTAGTGTCCTTTTTAAGAGTCAAAAAGAGTTGGAGGACAGTCATCTCCCTTCCACGCCCAAAAACTCTCTAAAGACATCCAATCAAAAGTTTGAGATGATCATTTATTCAAGATAGTTTGAAAGGTCCTTTAGTGTCCAAAAAGTTGTTAAAATTATCCTTATAAAAAGGTTTTTGAGTATGAATCTGCTCTTGAGTTTTCAAATATTGAAATCCTTAGAGATCCCTGTTTCCTATAATGCGTTTCTGACAATCTTCTTGATTTACATTTGGATAAATCAAGGAGTAGAAGAATTTAACTAAAGGGTTTAACAATTCACTCGTGTTGTTTTTTACTAGTCTCTTAAATAAAATGCCCTTGGAATTAGTTTTAAAAGACAGTACCACTTAGTCTCTGTGTGTTTTTTTTCCACTATGAAAGCAGTTTGAAGTAAATGATTTAAATTCTGAAATATTAAAGTATTTACAGACAGCGAGGGAGTTTCTTGCCTTGTTGAAACGTTTATGTTTCGGTTACTATTAAGGGTGAAGAAGAATGGCGTGGTTTTTTTTGACGAGTGTGACGGCAAATGTTCTGAATGTCTGAGAGTGAAGTTATAAGGTAATTGTGAAAGGAGGAAGTTCGAATTACTGTTTGGCCAGTGGCAGTTCTGGTGTCTCTTGAGACCGACTTCTCTAAGATCTTGATTAGCCCCCCCCCCACCTGCCCCCCAAAATTTCTTAGGTTAAATTTGAGTAAAATATCAATTTATTAAAAAAATGTGAATAAAAAATATAACAAAAAAGCATTAAAATTGATGATACTTGGTTAACTTACTTTTATCTTCAAATAGTGGTGATAAAGATAAGGGAAAATTGAAAAATTTGAATTCAGTTTGCTTGTACTTAATGCCAACTGCGTCAACTACTTTATTTTAACGGAAATGAAATTTCAGAGATTACAGAATGATTATTTTATTTAAGAATTAACGACGCTTCTTGACTACTGTGGTCCCTGTGTCGGCCCTGCAGTGCATTCCTGCAGCGTGATTCGATCTCTGGATCCCGCATTACCAAGCTAAGGTCAAATCCACTGCGCCACCACAGGACTACAGAATGATTATAACCATTAGATTATTTATTTCAAATATAGCGCTTCTTGACTTTCTGAACCCAGGGCAAGTTTCACCTCTGCCTTCCCCCTTAAACAGCCTCTGCGTTCAGATATAGTAGTTAGTTTTCATGGCTATCCATTTCTTTTTTCCTTTTTTTATTGCTTGGTAGGCTGAATTCATAGGCTGGATTTGCTGGATTCATTTTTTAAGTGATGGGATGAGTGATAAAAACAAGAAAAGAGGACTAGTTTTTTACGTTTTCCATTGTTATTGATTTTAATTGTTTCGTGTTTGTTTTTTTAAAATAAAAATCAGAATGATTATTAAATGTGATATTGGCTTAGTTTTCAAACAGTTCGTGGTAACGAACTATAGTAAGGAGCGACCCGGCTCAATAGTAACCTAAACTCTAAAAAGTGGAATTTTGATACCAATAGTGGCATCAAAAGAATCGCATTTTAATGCTTATTTTTAATATGCAAGTTTCATCAAGATTAGTATTACCCATCAAAACTTATGAACCTGAGAAAATTTGTCTCATTTTAGAAAATAGAGGAAACACCCACTAACAGTCATACAATATTAACAAAAATCACATTATCAGATTCAGCGTATCAGAAAACTCTGTTGTAGAAGTTTCAAGCTCCTATCTATAAAAATGTGGAATTCCGTATTTTTTGCCGGAAGACAGATCACAGATGCGTCTTTATTTTTTTTCCCAGAGATGATCTTATCGACTCAGTGATCCTAGAATGTCGCTCACTCTAACAATAATAAAAAGTTCTAGTGCCCTTTTTACTTGAAAAAAATTGGAGGACACCTAAGCCCCCTCCCACGCTCATTTCCCCCCAAAGTCATCGGGTCAAAATTCTGAGATATTCATTTTATTCACCATAGTCGCAAAACCCAATAACTAGGTCTTTGGGGATGACTTACTACCCCACAATCCCCGTGGGAGGATGTGCAAATTACAAACTTTGACCTGTGTTTACATATAGTAATAGTTATTGGGAAGTGTAAAGACATTTTCAGGGGGATTTTTTGGTTGGGGGGGGGGGTGAAGAAGTTGAGGAGGGTACGTGGGAGGATCTTTCCATGGAGAAATTTGCCATGGGGAAGAGAATTTCAATGAAGGGGCGCAGGATTTTCTAGCAGTATTAAAAAACAATGGAAAAATAAATACGAGGAGTTTTTTCAACTAAAATTAAGGAGCAGCATTAAAACTTAAAACGAAAAGAAATTATTACGCATATGAGGGATTTACCTCCTCATATTACCGTGCTCTTTACGATGCAGAATTTTTAGTAATTTCAACTATATATTCAACGGCCTTAGTAATTCAGGGGTCATTCTTAAGGAATTGGGACAAAATTTAAGCTTTAGTGTAAAGAGCGAGGTATTGACAAGGGGAGGTACCCCCTCATACATGCAATAAAAACATACGAATATAGAATTTCGTTACGTAAGTTATTCGTAAGTTACGTATATTTTTTACAAATGAAAATGTTCGTACAAAATTAAAAGTTTTATTTGCATTTTTAAGTAATCCAAAAATTGGAGGGGAACTAGGCCTCCTCCCTTGCTCCTTATTGTCTCAAAATCTTCCGATTAAAAACTATGAGAAAGCGATTTAGCAAAAAAAAAAATATGCAAATTTCGTTTTAATTATTTGTGTGCGGAGAGTCAAGATCAAAACATGCATTAATTCAAAAACGTCCAGAAATTAAATAAAAATACAAGTTTTTTAACTGAAAGTAAGGAGTGACACTAAAACTTAAAACGAACAGACATTACTCCGTATATGAAAAGGGCTTTTCCCCCTAAACGCCCCGCTCTTTACGCTAACGGTTTTTACTGTTTTAAAAAGTGGAGTTAAGAGAAAGAGTCAAACTTTATTGTAAAGACCGGGCGTTGAGGAGAAAAAGCCCCGTTCATATACTGAATATTTTATTTTCGTTTTAAGTTTTAATTACTTCCAGTTAAAAAAACCTCCTTACTTTCTTACTGAATCTTTTACTTTTTTTCTCCTTACTTTCAGTTAAAAAAACCTTTTTTTAGCTATAAAACGGAATCTTGTATAAACTTTCGCAGCAGTAGTAACTTTATTGGTTTTTTAAGTCCATTTTTGAAAAAAAATAAACATAAAAAACAAGAGCTAAGAGCTCATATGGCACTTTTGACGAGGCCAGAAGAGCTGAGATCTAAGAGCTCATATGGTATGAGCTCTAACGAAATTCTAAGAATCAATAGATTGCTTTAAAAGGAAAATCAGAGGCTTAGTGCCGGTCAGGATTTAAAATAAGAGCTCTGAGTCACGGTGTCCTTCTAAATATCAAAATTCATTAAGATCTGATCACCCACCCGTAAGTTATAAATACCTCATTTTTCTTATTTTTCTCTCCCTTTAGCCTCCCGGATGGTCGAATCTGGGAAAACGACTTTATCAAGTCAATTTGTGCAGCTCCCTGACACACCTACCAATGTTCATCGTCCTAGCACGTCCAGAAGCACCAAACTCGCCAAAGCACTGAAACCCTCCCCCCAACTCCCCCAAAGAGAGCGAATCCAGTACGGTTACGTCAATCACGTATCTACGACATTTGCTTATTCTATCCACCAAGCTTCATCCCGATTCCTCCACTCTAAGCGTTTTCGAAGATTTCCGATTTCCCCCTTCAACTTCCCCCAATGTCAACAGAATTGGTCGAGATTTAAAATAATAGCTCTGAAACATGAATTTCTTCTAAATATCAAATTTCATTAAAGATCCGGTCACCTGTTCTTAAGTTAGAAATACCTCTATTTTTCTAATTTTTCCAAATTAACACCGTCCAGCTCCTCCAAAGCAAAATGATCTGTTTCGATTATGTCAATCGCGTATCTAGAACTTGTGCTTATTCTTTCCATCAAATTTCATCCCGATCTCTCCACTCTAAGCGTTTTCCAAGATTTCTGTTTCCCTCCTCCAGTCCTCTGTGTCCCAGGATCGAATTCGAGTCAAAAATGGAGCATCTGAGACATAAGGTCCTTCTAAACATCAAGTTTAATTAAGATCCAATCACCTATTCGTAAGATAAAAATACCCCACGTTTTCCAAGAATTCCAGTTTCCCCCTCCAACTCCCCCGCTGTTACAGGATCTGAGACCAGAATTTAAAATAAGAGCTTTAAAGCAAAAGATCCTTCTAAATATCAAATTTCGCGAAGATCTGAAAATCCATTCGTAAGTTACACATACCTCATTTTTCCAAATTACCCCCTCCCACTTCACCAAAGAGAACCCCCCCCCCCCAAATGACGCTAGATCTGGTTACGAGATCCTTCTAAATATGAAGTTTCATGTAGATCTGATCACTCGTTCCGAAGTTAAAAATATGTAATTTTTTCTAATTTTTCAGAATTAACCCCCTCCCCCCTAATTTCCTAAATAGAGCGGATCCGCTCCAATTATGTCAATCATGCATCTAAGACTTCTGCTTATTTTTCCCACAAAGTTTCATCCCGATCCCTCCACTCTAAGCGTTTTCCATGATTTTATGTTTTCCCCCACCAAACTCCCCCCAATGTCACTCCGGTCGGGATTTAAAATAAGAGCTTTCAGACACGATATCCTTCTAAATATCAAATTTCATTGAGATCCAATCACCCGTTCGTAAGTTAAAAATACCTAATTTTTTTCCAATTTTTCAAAATTAACCCCCCCCCCCACCCAACTACCCCAAAGAGAGTGGATCTGTTCCGGTTATGTCAGTCATGTATCTAGGACTTGTGCATATTTTTCCCACCAAGTTTCATCCCGATCTTTCCCCTCTAAGTGTTTTCCAAGATTTTAGATTACCCCTCCCAACTCCCCCCCCAATGTCACCAGATCCAGTCGGGATTTAAAATAACAGCTCTGAGACACGATATCCTTCCAAACATTCTAATTTCAAATTAAAATTAATCGGATGAACCTTTCGAAAGTTAAAAATACTTCATTTTTTCTATTTTTTTCGAATTAACCGGCCCCCCACTCCTCCCCCAGTCGGTCAAATCTGGAAAACGACTATTTATAATTTAATCTGGTCCAGTCCCTGATACGCCTACCCAATCTCATCGTCCTAGCTTACCTGGAAGTGCCTAAAGTAGCAAAACCGGGACCGACAGACAGACCGACAGACAGACAGACCGACAAAATTTGCGATTCCTATATGTCACTTGGTTAATACCAAGTGCCATAATACCGTTCGAGATGACATTAAAGATCAACTTTTATTGGGCCAAATTAAAAATTTTGCATTGATTGCTGAAGTGGAATCTACTCTGCTGTGTAGTCTTGTAGCTCCATTCTTCTTTAATTGTTAAGTATCGCTGTTTAAACCTCTTCCACAGGAAGGAAGTTTCATATAATAAAGCAAATCGTAGATTCCACGAAAAACGCACAAACTTAGTAGGTCTACAGCTCACTAAAAGTTTATCTTGAGTTAAATGCTAAAAACTCTGAAGTTGTGCTTAGATGGAAGTGAGAGCCCCCTAAACAAACTCTTCTGGGAATTGTAGGATCACAGTAATACTTGTTCGAAAACACGTGGTAACTCAAACCGAACGTCCTTGGGATTTACTATGCATCTTTTGTTACAAATAAGCTGTTTTTTAACGAAATTTTCAATTTGGTAGTTGTCCTGTGTTATTTGAATATTCCACCGTTTTGGAAAATGCTCACAGGTTCAAAAAAACGAAATCTCTGTTCCGTTTTCTTCAGTTTCGTACTTTTAAACTTCTTTGTGAAGTGACCATGTAATTTTTTATACAAATATGTTATTGTGAGTTTTCAGTGCGCTTTTTTTCTTTTTTTCTGCTCTGTCCTTTTGTTTGTATCACAGATTTCCAAATAAACAATAATAATGATAAAGGTTACAAAAGATAACCATCTATTAAATTGGTCTATAAGGCAATAAGAAATTTCGAAAAAAATTCTTTTTATATTCGAACTAAAATAGAATAGTGGGTGTCAATTAATGGCTAATTGTAGAAAAAGCCAGACAGATAGTCCAATTGAGTGAAAGGCAAACCTGGCATTAACCCTCCCCGTTATTAGGATCGTATTAAAATGATGTTAGTTCATTTGTTAATAGATATGTTTATCTATTATCCGTGGTTTTTAGTCTTGTTGTGAATCACTCTACCTTCGATGAATAAAATTATCGTTATGAGCTGTTTTTGCAAAAAATAAGTATTTTTTCTCTAAAATATAAATAGCGAGAGCTATTATAAATAGAATCGCAGATTACAAAGAAAAATATACGGAAGTTGAATAGTTTTAAAAAAATAAACAAAGGTAGATTGAGAGTCAAATAAAGAGAGCGTTTGATAGAACATCGATCTTATTGGAGAAAGCAAAACTTACTTGAGAATATGAGCTTCGAAACATTCCACATTGATTTTCATCAAACCATGAGGGGTTGGAGTCTACTGTTGATACAGCTCTTTTCCTTAATCTATCTGATTTATCTTTCAGGGCCTCATTTTTAGAAACCGTGACACTGGATAATATATTCAAACGCGTTTTCAATGTAGATAATGCTCCCTTTGTCGACGAGTCTCCTTTACGTCTAGATTGACCATTTTCACCGATAGTATTGTTGAAGAGTAGGTGGAATATAACTAATTTGTCTCTACAAATGGGAATAAAACAGGTTAAATAGCTAGTAAAACATCAGAAAGGTTAAATAATGGGAAATTGGGGAACAAATAGAATGTTTTTTTGAAAGCATAAAATTACAGCCCCAATTTTTGCTGAAAAAAAAAACAAAAAAACAGCGGTTCCTTTCAAAGACAATAAGAGAAAATAATTAACAGGGAAGTCAGAAAAAAATACATATTTTAATTAATAGGGGCACACTTGTTTCCATTCTCGTTAAGATTAAAATCTTTATGGGTGTGTTCTATGCACAAGCCAATGAGGCTGATCTTTATATCAAGGACCAATTGCACACAGACCTGGGACAGCTCATTTTTAATGTACTTCTAGAACATGCCAAATCCAAACTATATCCCGAAGATTAGAAAGCTGGAAATTAGAACAGCTTGAATTATTGTCATTGTGGAGGTGGAATTGGGTCTAAGAAGAATGCTCAACTAATAGAAAAATAACGCTGCTATTTTTATCCATAGAAACAATTCGCTGCTATTCTGTTCTATGTATTTTGAAAAAGGCTCATACCAGATCCAGCTGCCTGAAACATCTGAAACTAAGGAAATCATAATAACCATAAAAAAATTAAAAACTCAATGAATTTTGTCAACCTGTCTCTATTGCATATGTTAACTTCAGGATGGTTTTAATTCTAATAACCGAGATACCTAAGGACTATCTCCACTAATACTGGTCACACATGTCAAAATACCCACCCAAAGAATAACGTTCTAAGACATAGAGGTGCGTCTAGGTGAATGCCCGTCTTGCACCTTCTTTTCAACGTTTCCATCAGAAAAAGAATAATGCAAGTATTTACAGAAGACATGACAGTTTTTTCTGACTCGAAGCTGTAGTTATTTCTAGCCATAAATATCAAACAATCCCTGTCCTATTAGGCTATCAGGACTGGTTTATCCATCAGCTGAGAATGTGACAGAATACATGGGAATCGAACTGGATCGCTTTAAGGACGCATCAAATTATTTGTTCATTGACATGCAGGGGCTGGTCGTCCCGCATATATTGGCTTTCGTGTTTCTTCAGATGTTTCTGCCAAGCTCATGTCAAAAGACCTCATGAGACCTCTCCTAACCTTGGACGGCTTAGTCCCGTCTGGTAAAGGCACTCACAAGATAAACAACAAGATTAAAATTTTTCAAGTGTCTATTGAATTCATTTTATTAAATGGAGTGGAAACCAAGGGGTACTGACTTTACGTCACCTGGTGTACACTCCAGAACACTAAGGGTGTCAGACAACTCCACCATGCTTGTAGGCTACTGTTTTTGCCACTCTTGGAAATTTTTTCGCTACGCTTGCCAAAGTTTCTGGCACACTTGGCACACTTCAACCATATTTGGTAAGCACCACCTGGTGTCTGTGATTTCTGAAAGCAGGCTCCCCCTTGGTAGAAACTTGATATACAAGTACAGTTGCTTTGATACTAGCCTATATTTTCTAGACTGAATGGCTGTACTGAATCAACGATATCTAGTAATCTGACTTTGTTGGCAACACTCAATTATGATCCTTTCACTTGCTGCTTCTTACATTTTCCGGCCAAGCTACCCATCATGCCTTTCAGGCAGATGGGTAGCCTGGATTTCCCATCCAGGCGGAATGATATCTCTTGAAACTCCCTGATCATACCGTACAAATCAAACAATTTTCAACCTAGATTCATACTAGGCTTGAGACATGCACAAAAATAACCAAAATATGGTCGAAAGACCAACGTGGTCTACGACAAGCCTAAAACAAGCAGAAATTACTAGTAACTGGGAAATAAAACCTGAAAAGAAGTTACCAACAATTTGGTAGAAAAAAAATCTCAAGGACAAGAGACTCATTCGTACTTTACTGAAAGCAAAGTGAATTGTTTAAATCATCAGTTTTGTTTAACCAATTGGTTTTCCTGTCCGTCAAAAATCGAAGACAAGCTTAGGAAAAATAAGGGTGTTTAAAAAAATGTAAAACTTAATTATTTGTTACAAATGTTTAAAAAACTTTAAGACAAGTAAGTCTATTGCTGCTGCTCCTCAAACCCCTAAATTCACTGGAGTGTCATTCACCACTTTACTGAGAAGAGTCAGAGGTCGTAAAATGTCAGGAGAGGCCTCATTTATTTTATTATTTATACAAATAGTGCCAAGCGCGAATAAAACAGCGTTGTAAAAACTGGCAAAAGAGAAGCGATTGAAACGATGTAAAAACTGAATATGCATTTCGAATAAGATATTTGTTACGTGTTAACACATTGAAAAAAAGAAAATCGGTATGCTAATCAAGGCAATAAGAAAGATAAAAAATTGCATAAATGCATTTATGACTTTTAATTTACTTTGACTATATTAATTGCGCTAATTTTATAAAAATTTTCGTTTATTCGATTTTTTTTCAAAGTACAGAAAACATATCTAAATAAAATTCTAAAAAGAAAAAGAAAAATTTTGAAACAATCTGTTTAGGATGTTAAAGCAACATTTTCAACTAGCGAATCAATAATAAATTCATCAACTGATTTTATGAGAAAATGTATTCCATTGCGCCGTTATTTCAAAACTTGATTTCATTGTTCATTTTATGTTATTTTCTTTTTTGGCTCCATTTACTCATTCATTTTAATCTCTGTCCATTCAAATTTGTTATTTAAGTTTATGTTTCCTATTTTTAGGTTTTAGCACTTCTCTTTACTTTTCTTTGAATATTTTCGGGAAACATATTTTCTTAATAATAAGCACAAGAGGTAAAATGAAGGTCCTATACTGCAAATTGGTAAGCAAACACTTTGCGCTTGGCATTTTGTTTTGACTAAAGTGGAATTCAAGGCTTTTTAGACTCGCTAATTACAAATACTTAAAATAAAAATACATTTTGTATCGTAAGTGTTTTACAAGGGGAAATCCAATCTCTTCATCACTTTTTATTAGTTTTTTTAAATGATGTTCTGTAAGATGAAGTATGGAATTGTATCAAAAGAATTTTACAAGCTCATCATGGTGGTAAAGTAATGGGAACTCCTACAAACTAATATTTTAATAACACTGAGCTCTTCCAGGGTGAATTGTTGAATCTCTTGAGCTCTTAGTTTAGCTCTCTACTTTTCTTTGAATTTTTTGGGAACATGCTTTCATAATATCATAAGATATCATAATATAATATCATAATATCATAATAGTCATAAGAGGTCAAGCGACGGTCCTAAACTGCAAAATGGTATGCTCACACTTGGCATGGTACACTTGGTCACATGGTATACTCAGTCACTGCCAAGTGTTGCTTAATGGTAAGCTGCACTTGGCATTTTGTTTCCAAAAAGTGGTATTTGCGGCTTTTTGGTCTCGCTTATTATAAACACTTGAGAACAAAATACGTCTTGTAGTGTAATTGTTTCATAAGGAAAATTCCAATTTCCAAAGCAGTTTTTCATCACAGAAAAATTTAATATGAATAGTTTTTAGTCTTTATAATTGGAAGACCCAGATCAAGTGAAAAGTTTCGTCCCTAACTTTCCAATAAATTTGAAGCCATGGTTGCATAGAAGTCCAAAAGTTTACCACAGGGAGTACAATTTCATAAATGAAGTTATATTTTAACCACAATTGATGCTTGAAGGTTCTTAAAAAGTATTTTAATTATTTTCTAAGTAAACCTCTACTACTCCGACAACAACTACTGCTATTTTGATGCTAACATTAATAAGAAATAACTAATATTAGTGATGATAATTATCAACCAATATACGTAATCAACTAATAAAATATACTTTAGATGTATCAAGTTAAAATAAACAGAAAATCAATTTAAAAAACACTCTTGTCTGTCTAATTCTTTAAAGCAATTTAGTTTTACTAAAATAAAATGGTACTAATTTTCATCAGATGTTTTTCCCATCGTAATTTATTTCTTTCTAGCTAAGAGATTTCAGCTGAGTTGTTAAGCGGCATGTCAGCTGAGCTGCACACATTTATTTAAGTACTCGTTTTCTGAAACCAGTATTGTCAGAAAACGTCAATGATATATTTTGTATGTTTTTCGCAATTGCATTTAAATAAATGTATCATATACTTGTCGCCAGCCAATAATGTAGAAGTGATCAAATCTAAGGAAATCCAACTAAATTTCAGCAAAAAATACAGCTAGTATTTCAGAGAGCCAGCTGTTTAGTTCAAATTTCCCCCTTGAGGGCCACAAATGTTCGCAGACAGAAGTTTTTTCGCGTCTCGCTTTTTGTTTCTTGCCGGAATGTCTAGGTTGGGCAAACTGTTCAATGTCTTTAAAGATGTGAAAATAAGTGGTATTTTAATGTGCTTTATGAAGACGATTAGAACAATAATCAGTTATTCCATAATGGCTGGTACACAGGAGCTCATTTGGGGATTCTTCACATAAAAACATTACAACAATTTCTTAGATTTTTTGGTGCCCTATAACTCCAGTAAACGCCTTGCTTTCTCTGTTGAAGCTCAAGGGTCTTTATTTGTTACTTATTCATTTTCACAGGGAGCGCAATAATACTACTTGAGTAAAGAGCGAATTGTCTTCAATGTATAATCTTTTTTTTGTATTCCCAGGCCACTTTCTATGGAAGAAGTGGCCTTAGAAACTTCGGAGGAGACTAATTTGACTATAAATTGTATAAATTGCAAGTTTTAGTCCCCATTTTAAGAATAAAACCTGAGTAAAAGGTAATCAGCACTCCCCCTATTTTTTAAGCTTCTGAACCCCCCTCCCTCAGCCAGCAAATACATCTGATCAAAATTTTGAGATGTCCTTTTGCCCTCAACAACCGAAAGGTACAATAACTATGCCTAGAGAGGTGGCATCACCCGCACAGTCCCTGGGGCAAGGGCTGAAAATATGCGACTTGTCCATAGTTTGTATTTAGGATTTCTTCTTTGAAAATGCAAGATTTTTATATCCTGGATAGATTCAAAAATGCTAAAGGTATTAAGGTAAATCTTCAGGAAATGTCGAGGAAGGCGCTGAACTAAATCAAAATATACTATCCGCATCCAGGTTATCAAAATGGCGTGTCTGCAGTATCTCCGGAAAGCCTTAGGGTGTTAGGATGAAAATTTCAGTACAAGTTGAAGAGAATGTTAAAAAATGATCAGAGGGCAACCATCCTCTCTCTCATGGCCTTTGTGTTGTCCTCACCCAGACACATCAAATCAAAATTGTGAGATTGTCATTTGGTCAAGATGACAATCTAAAACATTTAGTGGGAATATTGAAAAAAATCCAACACACAACAAAGTGCATACTAGTTGTCATAATGGCACTTCAGCAATATCTCAGGAGCAGCTGAGGGTGTTAAGTTGGAATTCTTATGACGTGTTGAGACGGATTTAAAAAAAAGTAATCGTAGTCCAGACCCCTTACCTTGTTGAATCCCCCTTCAACGCTGGTCAACATTTTGAACCCTCGGAACAAGGGTTATTTGATCCTGGGAGGAATTTTTATAGTGATTGGATCGCAAAAGGCAAGGGGCATTAACTTGATTTCTCCGAATATTTTGAAGGGAATATTTTACTAAGTCAAAAGATCATGTGTGCGTCCAGGTTATCAAAAAGGCGTATCTGTAACATTTCAGGAACTGCCGAGGATATTATATAAACTTTCGGGGTATGCTGAGAAAGATAGTGAAAAGTAATACGAGGTCAACCAGCCCCCGTCACACCGTCCCTTTTAAGATACTGCCCCAACACTGATCATACTTTGAGATAGCCATATTGTTCACAATAGTCAAAATGTCTAATAACTGTAATTTGCTGGTGACATGACTCCCCACAGCCTCGAGGCAAGGGTTGTAACTTGTGCAATTTGCCCATTGTTGGCACATGAGATTTATTGTTGGGAAATGGGGGAATCTTTTATCCTGGGTTGATCCAAAAGGCCAAAGTTTTTAAGGTAAGACTTTACGGAATGCTGGATTAAATTAATAGACATTTTATGCATCCACACTATTAAAAGGAAGTATCTGCAATATCTTAAAAATAGCTAAGGGGGTTCAACTTGAAACTTTTGGGGGTACTGCAACTACCACTAATGCAATTTCGACTTACGGTTACTACGATTACATGTAACCGCGACTACTTGCAACTACGGACTAATTGTGACTGCGATTGTGACTGCAATAAATTGTGACTGTGACTTTTTCAACCAAACCTATTTGTGACTATGACTACAACTATTTGTAACTATGACTGGGTCAACTTGAAATCTGCAAATGTGACTACTTGCAAGGGTAACTACTTGCGATTGCGACGCTGATATGGGGACTACCTGCTACCTTTTGTGATTGCGGCTACTACTACTGCTGCTCCAATTTCGACTGTGATTTCGACTGCTTCTACTACGGCAACTGCAGCTGCAACTGCTACTACTTCTACTGCTACTATTGGACTAAATGATGAAGGATTAGGTGGTAAATATCCTGACAAGTAAAATGTCAAATTGACATTAGAATTTACTGTAAGTATGTGCAGATCGGTATAAGACAGAAAAGACACTTCTCTTCCTAAATAAGAGACAAGTATACATTTTTTCCTTATAGCATGTATTCTCATATTTAAGAGTCATGACATTCTTTACATTTATTTCCTGTCAAAGTATTCTTTCTTGTTAGAAAGCTTTATTTGTCAATGTTAATGCTTATGCTAAATTTTGTAAACTGTAGACTGTTAGGTTTTTGTGTTTCAAATGCACTATGCTACATTGTAGCCTGTGCCTTAAACCCGTTACTAAAGTGAACTTAAAATGGTGTGTCCAAATAAGGTTCTCGAAACTATCTAAAATTGACTTACCTTTTTCACCATATGGGCTGGGAAATAGACAAAATAAAGCACAAATCTTTTGTTTTGAGAAGTGTAGGCAACATTTTTTTCATAGACAAAACACCCACTATAAGGTATACATTATGTATTTTTTTTGCTAGTAATTAAACTTCAGTCCAAACTAGGCAAAGGAAATTTGTGATTTTTTTTTTCATCGGCATCCTGACATAAGATTACTCAGAGATATAAGGTAAACATTAATCCTCTGTCCTTTCTAGTTTTTCAGAGCCACAGACACAAGACAAAAAATTTTTTGATTCACAAAATTGTAATTTTGAATTTTATTTATGATCTTAAAAAGAAAAACAGCATCGACACCGTGTGAAGTATGGGGGGTTGTGGAGCAGCACTGTCGACAATATATCTGTTGAGAAACTCTGTCTAACGTGTGTTTTGAAACTACAAAACTTTAAAAATAAGTTTTATGGATACAGAGCAATGATGAAGTTGATCCAATGAAGGCTGATTCTTATGGATACATATTTCAAAAGGTTTATGTTTTCATTCTCAATATGACGGCTCTGGATGATTTTTTTGTGAATACAGACTGCCCTTAAAGTTTGTGGTTTAGATAAAATAAAATAAAATTTATTTCTAAAATATGAACATAGCGTAAAATTAATCATTAACAATAAGCTCATATAAGAAAAAATTGAACATCGTCTTCCCCGTAAGCCTCTATGGCCAGGAAAAAAGGGGAGAAAATAACAACACACAAGAAAAAAAAATACCAAATCTACTAATATATTCCTTATCATTTTACACGATATCAGAGGGTTGAAGTCAGACATCACCAATGAAGTTTAAGGAATATGTAGATAGTCGGAAGAGCGGACATGATAAATCGATTGATCAGAAATAAAACATATATTATTGCATAGGAAAGCAGGAAGGTGACCATGCGACTATAGAAACGTGAAAAAAGCATACGACTGAAAATCTAGAGAATTTACATCAAGCAAGGCTTTGGATGAAACACGGTTAGTTTCCTGAATAATGGTCCTTGTTTTATTATAAAGCTCAAAAAGTGACTTCAGTGACGAAGGAAAGGTTGACATCCAGATAAGACAACATGAAACATAAGACTGAACTAGACTGTACAAAAAGATTCTAAGAGTTGACCCTTGAAATATGCAAATCAGCTTTCAAAGGACTCCAAGATTCTAGGAGACTTTTATTTTGATCAGGTCAATACGATATTAAGATGAAAGATCTTCAACTATCAGGATACCTACGAATCAAATGTAATGGTCCTTAGCTCTCCTTAGTGAACCTCTTGATACATGTATTTCATTAACGCCCGGGCAAGCACTAGAGACTCTTGAAAAAATGAGAAAATATGACTTTCCTATATTTAAAGCAAGGTTATTTAAATCAAGGCACTTGGTAACTCTTTCGAAACGGCCGATATTTCTTATAACAGATCAGACTTAAGTTATACCGGTTGTATCAAGAATACTATCATCAGTTAAAGCAATAAATGCATCTGGAAAAGATAAGCCCTTTACACAGTTGTAACCTCAAAGATCTAATGCACTGAATCCCCAAAGCTTCAGCAGTGGTGGGAAGACTAAGTGCCCTCTGGAGGAAACCTTCTATCAGCCGTAAGACCAAGATGTGCATATACAATGCTTCGGTGGGATCCTTGCTTCTTCACGGAGCCAAAACCTGGCCAGCCTCTCAGTCTGTACTGAGCACCGTAAATATAGCCCAAACAAAATATCTTCGCCACATTGAAGGGCTACACTGCCACGATTTTGTTAGCAATGAGAACCTCCTGGCATTAACTGCTCAAACGCCATTCTCAGTCCAACTCGCCCAGCGAACACTACGTTTGTCCGGACATATACTTCGAATGCCCCCCAACACTCCTGCACGAAAAATTTTCAATTTTGATCCCGTGCTGCATGGCGGGAAACGCCCAAGAGGTCGTCATCCAACCAGATGGAAGGACACTGCAGGTGCCTTCTTAGCCATGGCAAATATTCAAGAGGATACCCACATCCTTGCAAGAGACCGGTCCGAATAGAGGTGCCATGTAGCATCACTCTCGACGCCGGAAGCATTTTGGCAGGAGTATTAAGTCAAGTAAGTCAAGTTTTCACTGTTGCTGATTTAAAAAGACTAATACAAAATCGTAGACCTTGAATTTTTAACTGCACTGATTTACATGCATTAAAAATAGTTTTGGCCTCGCGAAAGACCTTGCGGAACGCCAAACTCTGTTTCAAAAAAGTTGCAAAAGAGCGGATCAACCGATGTGAGTCGACCAGAAAAATAAAAATAAACCAAGAATAAATAGTGCCTTGGTAAGGACGATAAGAGGCACCTTTGCCTAAATAGGAAAACTAACCTCTTGTGGAGCTGTTTTTTATCACTTGCCGGTTTGAGTCAACTAAAGGCGCAATTATAACCCTGGTTAAAGTAGGGCATGGTAAATTATTTCTTACCTTGCTTGAGAGAACCCCAAAGTGAACATTGTTGCTGATGAAGTCTCAATCGTGTCATTTAGCTAAAAGACAAAGAATGAAATCATTAGGCTATCTTATTGGTAGATAAATGAAATAGCATATCTTATTTGGAAAAGATTTCGAGTGAAAAATGCAAAACTATAGTCATATGCTTATCATGATGGAAGGGGAAAGGTTTCTTCCAGGTGTCAAAATCTGTCGTAATAATTCATGCACCCTAAAAAAAATGGACAAATGTGGACTTGAAAGAATTTTCTGGCGTGAACAAGTCACATTTGATGATACGCGCGATATGCTGTTGGATGGTAGACAAAAGAGAAACTAAAAAAAAAGAGTTTTTTAAGTCAAGAATCGATACAATCTGTTTCTTCGCAACTTTTTTTGGATTCACGCAAGGTTTATTTGACTCTATCTAAATGTATAATTGATTTCCTTCGTTAAAACCTATATGTGATTTTCCATATTTGCGTTCAGGGAAAATGTATCGACCTTTTTTTGGTGTAATTTGGGCCAAAACAAATTTTTGTTAAATCTTACATTTCCCTTGGCCCAAGGACTTATGACTTAGGTTCAAAAGGGTTAAAAACAACACGTTTTTTGAGTCGAACTGTTTTGGAAAGAATCGAAACTTTTTTTTCTGTTTTTTATCCTGCAGCGACTTCCTTTTTGCCAAAGAAATTCAAATTAAAAGTTTTCAGATGACATAAAAAAAGGTTTTTGTTCCTTTGCGCCCCGGTTTTGAAAGCCTTTGTCCCAAAATCAGTTTTCTTTTTGTACATTAGACTCCTCCTGGCCCAAGGAACTATGACTGATAGTTTATAACTGATCAGGGACAGTTTCAGACTTATTTTTAGACCCCATTCCAGCTGAATGGGTGATTCTCTTAGCCAATAGAAAATTTCCGAGATGTTAAAGCTAACCTCGCATCTACAATAACATCTTCCCCCCTTTTTCCTCAATAAAATCTATATGTAAGCAATAGGTTTATTTGTATAATTTAATGCTATTAACCCGAGGGCCATGGCGTTCTTTTCATCCCTAGAGGCATATTTATTGGGCCAGTCGATTATTTTGCAAAAATGATACCTCAAATTTTCCACAAGATTTTATTGGAGTTTACAGGAGAGGATAGCAAAAAGGGCATGAGAAGAGCACTACCTGCCTTCTAACCGCTTTTGACCTTTAGAATGAGTATTAGAGCTCTTAATTTCCAATTACGTCACTTCTTCCATACAAAGTTGTCGGAGGATGAAAAACAACAACAAAAGAATATTGAAGGCACACAGTTCTTTACAAAGGATTATGGTTCCTTAAAGTGCTTTACGAAATTTGCCGGAAACTGAAGCGTTTCCTTTTACCTCGCTATTAACGACAATAAAAACATGAAAAATAGGTGTAATTACCTCAATGATCACTTGTTCCAAGTTAATCGCTGTCATTTTATTGATGCCAACACTGCATACGATTCCACTGGAGCCTGAAATAGAAGAGAATCATTCTCATGTGTATTTGGTCTAGGTGATAGCGAGGGCGGTTAAGAGTGGACACTGAGTCCTGGGGCAAATTTGATTCCTATTTTCTCACTTTTCTTATTTTTTCGTTTGTAGCACTGCGAATGCCAATGAATATAAAAAAGGATTATTTTTCTTAAAATAGAACATACACGCAAAGATTACCAAGGTTGCCTTTCACGGCAAAAACACACACACACACACACACATATATATATATATATATATATATATATATATATATATATATATATATATATATATATATATATATATATATATATATATATATATATATATATATATATATATATATCTATATATATAAAAATAAGTTGTCTGTCTGTGGATGGATCAGGTGACGTCACCTGAAAAAACTGGATCAGGTGACGTCAAAACTGAAAAAACTAAAAAAAGGCAAAAACTACAAAAAAAACTAAAAACTAATAAAAAAAATAAAAAAGCTAAAAAACTAAAAAAAACTAAAAAAAGGCAAAAACTACAAAAAAAACTAAAAACTAATAAAAAAGCTAAAAAACTAAAAAAACTAAAAAAAAGGCAAAAACTACAAAAAACTAAAAACTAATAAAAAAAATAAAAAAGCTAAAAAACTAAAAAAACTAAAAAAAGGTAAAAAACTAAAAAAACTAAAAACTAAAAAAAAGGAAAAAACTGAAAAATAAGCTAAAATAAAGGTAAAAACCAATAAAAAACTAAAAAAAAAACTGAAAAAACTAAAAAAAAGGCAAAAACTACAAAAAAACTAAAAACTAATAAAAAAAGTAAAAAAGCTAAAAAACTAAAAAAACTAAAAAAAACTAAAAAAAGGTAAAAAACTAAAAAAAAAATAAAAACTAAAAAAAGGAAAAAACTGAAAAATAAGCTAAAATAAAGGTAAAAACCAATAAAAAACTAAAAAGAAAAAAAGGAAAAAACTAAAAAAAATTTTCATCTAAAAAACTAAAAAAAACTAAAAAAGGTAAAAACTAAAAGAACTAAAAAAGAAAAAAATAAATGACGACACTCAAAGAGAAAGCGACCAGGACAAAAGGAATGTTCGATTAGCAATCAACAAAGCACCGGGACACAGGGAGTATAAATGACGACCAGGACATAAGTAAAAAAAAAAACTAACAAAACTAAAAAGAAAGTAAAAACTACAAAAAAACTAAAAAGAAAAAAACTAAAAAAAGGCAAAAACTACAAAAAAAACTAAAAACTAATAAAAAAGCTAAAAAACTAAAAAAACTAAAAAAAGGCAAAAACTACAAAAAAAACTAAAAACTAATAAAAAAAATAAAAAAGCTAAAAAACTAAAAAAACTAAAAAAACTAAAAAAAGATAAAAAACTAAAAAAACTAAAAACTAAAAAAAACTAAAAAAAAGGAAAAAACTGAAAAATAAGCTAAAATAAAGGTAAAAACCAATAAAAAACTAAAAAAAAAACTGAAAAAACTAAAAAAAGGCAAAAACTACAAAAAAAACTAAAAACTAATAAAAAAAGTAAAAAAGCTAAAAAACTAAAAAAAATAAAAAAACTAAAAAAAGGTAAAAAACTAAAAAAAATAAAAAATAAAAAAAAACTAAAAAAAAAGGAAAAAACTGAAAAATAAGCTAAAATAAAGGTAAAAACCAATAAAAAACTAAAAAGAAAAAAAGGAAAAAACTAAAAAAAATTTTCATCTAAAAATAAAAAAAACTAAAAAAGGTAAAAACTAAAAGAACTAAAAAAGAAAAAAATAAATGACGACACTCAAAGAGAAAGCGACCAGGACAAAAGGAATGTTCGATTAGCAATCAACAAAGCACCGGGACACAGGGAGTATAAATGACGACCAGGACATAAGTAAAAAAAAAAAACTAACAAAACTAAAAAGAAGGTAAAAACTACAAAAAAACTAAAAAGAAAAAAAAACTAAAAACTAATAAAAAAACTAAAAAATCTAAAAATCTAAATAAACTAAAAAAGAAAAAAAAAAGGAAAAAAATAAAGGAGAAAAACAAAACTAAAAAACGAATGTATATACAGACCGGGACACCGGGATACAAATGACGACCGGGACACAGGGAATATAAATGACGACCGGGACACAGGGACACAACTACAACGGGGACACCGGGGGAAACAGGGGGATATAAATGACGACCGGGACACCGGGACAGGGAATGGTCGATTAGCAATCACCATCAACAAAGCTCAAGGGCAATCATTAGAATCATGAGGTATAGATCTGAATACAGATTGTTTTCCCATGGACCATTATATGTTGCATGTTCAAGAGTCGGTAAACCTGACAATCTATTTATATGCAAAGACAATGGGACAGCAAAGAATGTTGTATATTCGCAAGTTTTACGTAGTTAAAACCATATATATATATATATATATATATATATATATATATATATATATATATATATATATATATATATCTATATTCACAGGTGGGACATAGGGACACAACTACAATGGCGCGTAACTATTATGGCGCGTAACGACTTACGCGCGCGGGGGGGCTTGGGGGGGGGGCGCGAAGCGCCCCCACCAACTAGGTGTTGGGGTGGCGCGAAGCGCCACCCCAACAGCTAGTATATATATATATATATACATATCTATACATATATAAATAAGTTGTCTGTGTGCGTGTGTGTCGAGTGACGTCATGTTTGTGTGTCGACTGACGTCATGTTTGTCGACTGACGTCATTATAAGGATTGAGCTGTATGCGTCATGAAGTTGTTTGTCGACTGACGTCATGTTTGTCAACTGATGAAATTACATACCGGGACACAAATGACGACCGGGACACAGGGAATATAAATGACGACCGGGAACCTCAAAGAGTAATTACAGACTGGGACACCCGGACACAAATCACGACCGGGACACAGGGAATATAAATGACGACCGGGACACAGGGACACAACTACAACGGGGACGCCGGGGGCACAGGCGGGATATATAAATGACGACCGGGACACAGGGATTGTTCGAATACAAATTACAGACCGGGACACTGGGACACAAATGGCGACCGGGACACCGGGACACAGGGAATATAAATGACGACCGGGACACTCAAAGAGAAATTACAAACTGGGACACCGGGACACAAATGAGGACCGGGACACAGGGAATATAAATGACGACCGGGACACAGGGACATATCATTAGAATAATGAGGTATAGATCTGAATACGGGTTGTTTTTCCCATGGACAATTATATGTTGCATGTTCAAGAGTCAGTAAACCTGACAATCTATTTATATATTCGCATGTTTCACGTAGTTAAAAACATCTATATATATATATATATATATATATATATATATATATATATATATATATATATATATATATATATATATATATATATATATATATATATATATATATATATATATATATTAATTTATGCTAAACAATAAAAGAAAGTCACCTAGTTGCATAATTAATACATGAAGAATTTGGCAATATAAAAGAGAATGTTTCATCTCAATAAAAATAAAAAAGAAAACCATTTGATCAACGGTATGTATACCAAATAATAAGTTTTAAAAATTTTATAATTGGAGAAGATGTTGGAACGTGACTATATTACATATATGATTCTAATGGTCCTCTTTTGAACACATTGTACTGTTCTTTAGTGAGAATAATGTAAGAAACTTTTTCCAAAATAATAAGTTTTTCGAAAAAAAGTAAAGAGCCATATTAAAAGAAATGAGCAGAAATAATGTAAAAGAATATTACATGTTTAAAACTACCACAAATAAACGTCAATAGGACACCCCCCAAAAAAGAAATTAAAATAAATAACCAATTCAACCTCAAAGCAGACAGAAACTAAGATAAGTGGGAAAGACACCCCCATGCCTTTTGAAGACCAATAAATAAATAACACTTAACTGAGAACAATCCTTACTTCCAGGTGAATATTCCTGTATCTCATAAAAGAGAAAGAAACAAAACATCTTAACCAAGATTAATAAATAAAATAACAAAATAATGTGGATTGACAGCATAGTATACACATACCGATATTCATTCCTCGAAGTCTTAAAAATTTCAGATTTATTAAAAGTTTAAAAAATGTAAACATTTTAAATTTATTTCGTATTCAGTAAAGTTCAACCTTTATTCTGGTCTTCAGAAGGCATGGGAGATGTCAGCCCCACTCATCTTATTTTCTGCTCGTTTTGATTTTGACTTGGTTATTTGTTGTGATTTCTGTTCGTTTTTGGTTTGCATTTATTTATTGATAGTGGTTTGTGGTAGTTTTATGCTTAGAAAATTTTTGGATTTCATTCCTGTTCAATCTTGGTTTAATGTAGCTCTTTATTTTTTTTTTGAAAAGCCTATTTCGTGGAAAAAGTTTTTTCTACATCAATTTCTGTTCGTATTTTAGTCAAATAGTTTTTTTTTATTAGAAAAAAAGAAGAGTTTTAATCGTTTTGTTTTTTTTCTATATGAACCCAAGGTTTTTCTAACTATTTATAGGTCGGAGAAAATTTTCAACAATTTTAACGTCCTTTATTTTGTTTTATGTTTTTTGGAAATCTAGATACGCATGGTAATATATAATTTAGTTTTAAATCTACTCAAGCTTTCCTGAAAAAAGAACCCAATAACATTCCCAAAAATAGTATCTAGCTATTTTGAAAACCTGAATACATATACAGTATTTTGATTTGGTTCAATTTTAAGAACAGAAGTAGCGATAGTAGTTAGCCCTGAAATATCCAATTTAATACCCTCTGTCACTCTTGAGGTATTGCTGAGACGTCTTATTTAAAAAACCCATACACATAGTGTCTTTTGATTTTCTTTTAAAGCAGCATAAACTGTTCCTAAAAGTTCTTATTTATGCACTATTCTAGGGTATAGGCTATATTCTATACCCTAAAACCCCAGCAGAAGTAATAGTAGGAATGGTTTTAGTCTAGCACAAAATCCCCTCCTCATGCTCTGATAGTTTCCACTTAATACTTTAAGCCAGTTCTGAAATATTTCTTATACGTCCAGTCGATAGCCTGCCTACACACAATATGTTCTGATCTAGCCTAAAATCCCTCTCAACAATCCCTGAAAGTTCCGCATTAATACAATAAGCCTTAGTAATATAAGTACTAACAGTATTATAAAACCTCAGACTATGTTTTTTTTCTAAGACCACACTGCCTTTTTTGGACGAACAAATCAAAGTTCAAACAAGGATAAGTCCTTTTATTATACAGTGAAAACAGATTCAAATATCTGGATATGAAAATATCAAGACTTTGAATGAACCCTGTTAATGAACCCTCTAAAATAGATTCGGTGAATGTACCGGAAACTCTTTGTGACCCAGTGACCCAAAAGAATTCTTTTCTGTACAAATGTGTTTGTTTTAATTGTGATGCTTTAGTTTTTCTGCTAATGATGACCACTGGTGTATGTGGTAAAAATATCTAGATTTTGTGCATTTGTTTTCACTGTATAATAAAAGCACTTATTTCCGTTTGAACTTCAATCTGTTAGTACTAACAACAGTAGTCGTAACATTACTACTACTAGAGTAAAGTGCAAATAGTATTTTTTTACCCCTCAACATGCTATGAAAGTCTTAACATAATGTTATGTTAACAATATTACTAACATAATGAAATTCAAACATAGTATTGTAGTATTATCAAGGAGCGTTTCCTGATTTACACCTGATATAGTCATTTTACAGCCTGAACACATACAATGCGCTTCAGTTCAATTAAACATATCCCCAACATTATCTGAAAAGTTTTCCTTCATACCCTTAGCCCTGACAGTAGTATTAGTAGTAATAGTAGTAAGAGTAGTAGGTTTTGTATACGTATAGTACCTTCTGGCTGATTCGTAACGCCCCTTAACATGCACTCAAAGTTTCAACTTAACACTCTAAGCTGTTCTAAAGATATAGTTGTTACGACCTTTTAATAACCTGCATCCACATAGATTGTTACAATTTATTTCAGTAGCCTCTTCAGCATTCACTGTAACTTTCGCTATAGTACCCCTAGCCCCAGCAGTACTAGCGGCGATAATTGTAGCAGTAGTTGCATCAGTAGCAGTCATACAGCAGCAGTCATAGTAGTAGCAGTAGTAGCAGTTTTAGTAGTAGTTGTTGTATTAAAAGTTGTAGTTGTAGTGTTAGTAATTGTAGTAGTATGGACATTTTGCGTATTGTCTACTTCAATATCCCCTTTAATGTGTCCTTAAAGTTTAAACTTAATACCTCAGACCGTTCTTGGGGTGCTGCTGATATGTCCTTTTGACAACCTGCTTTTAGACAGTGTGTTTCTATTTATGTAAGCATCTCCCTAAACATTCCTTGAATGTTTGAGCTTCCCACCCTTAGCTTCAGTGATAGTAATCGTAGCATTAAAGGTAATAGTAGTAGAAAAAGAAGCATTAGTAGTAGTAGTAACAATATGCACAGAATGCCTTTTGGTTAATTCAACATCCCTCGCTCGACGCCTTGAAAGTTTCAACTTAACACTCTAAGCTATTCCTGAAATATTTTTCATACATTCTTTTGTCAACCTGAATACAAACTGTGTTTTTTAATTTACTTCAACATCCCCTAAATATTCCCTGAAAGTTTCACCTATCCTTCTCCTCAGCGGAAAGATTAGTGGTGTCAGTCGCATTAGCAGCAATAATGGGCACATGGAAATAGTTCCTTTTAATTAATTCAAGATTCCCCCAAGCATGCCTTTGTTCAATTGGCCATCTCCCTCCTCATTCCCTTGAAGTTCCAACTAAATACACTCAGTCATCCTTAAATTTTTAATTTGTAACAACCTTTACACACATGAAATGTTTTGATTTAGTTTAACAATGGCCTCAACATTCTCTGAAAGATTATATTGGATGCACTTAGTTTTTTTTAACATCAAAGGCCAAATATGCCCTCTTTCCCAATAAGAAATACCATATATAAACAATAGGGAAACTGCATAAACTACAGCCTTTGATATGAGGGCTGTGGGGGTTGATATCGACAACTTCCTGTCTCCAATACAACCAGTTTTTACCCTTAAAATGGCACTAGAACTTTTAATTTCCAATAAAATGAGCTCTTTCAAAAGTGTCCATGATATTGCTGTGCTGCTTCTGATATTGCTTATATGCCCTTTTGATAACCTGCATGCATAAACTTTTTTTTCATTTAATTAGCCCCCCACTCTTATGTTTTCCATAAAATCCTCATTTAATAGCCTCATTAGTTACAGTAACCGTAGTAGTAGTAGTATACAAATATTCCCTTTTGGTCATTTTAAAACCTGCCACAATATACCCTCAAATTTCAATCTTAATAATGTAAGCCGGTCCTGAAATGTTGCTGTTACACCCTTTTGATAGAGGTTGTGTGCTCATTCTTAGTTCAACAGTGCTTTACATTTCACAAAGTTTTTGCCTCAATACATTTAGCTTTAGTAGCAATAGTACCAGTAGTAAATTGTAATTACAGTTGTAGCAGTAGCAGTAAAATTAGTAGTAGCTTTACCTTAAGTAGCAGAAGTAACAATGGTAATAGCAGTAACAGTAGTAGGAGTAGCAGCAGTAACACCATTAGTAGTAGTAGCAGCAGTAGCAGCAGCAGAACTAGTATTAGTATAAGTAGTAGTAGTAGTAGTAGTAGTAGTAGTAGTAGTAGAAGTATTAGTAGTTGTACTAGTAGAGTAGTAATAGTAGTAGTAGTAGTAATAGTAGTATCAGCAGTAGTAGTAGTGGTAGCAGAAGTAATCGTAGTTGGATGCAAGTATTACCTTTTGGTTAGTTCAACATCCCCTACAAGACTCTTCTTCTTGATGTCCTGGAGGTTTCAGTTTGATACGGTATGCCGTTCCATTGATATTGCTAATACACCCTTTTGACAATCTGTATGCACATAATATGTTTTGTTTAGTTTAACTTTTGCCGTCAGGATATCCTTAAATTTTCACTTCAATACCCTTAGCCTTGGTTATAATCGCCAAATAAGTAGTAGTTTGAGTGGTAGTAGTGGTGGTAGTAGTAGCAGTAGTAATAGTAGCAGTAGTATTAGCGGGCAAATATTGCCTTTTTGTTCAATTGATCATGGTCAATTGATAATCCCCTTATCCTTTCCTGAAAGTTCCAAAATAATACATTCATTCATTCCTGAATTAAACCTGTTTGATAACCCATACGCAAATAATGGGTTTTGATTCAGTTCAACACTCCCCTCGACATTCTATTAAAGGTTAATGCGAATTCTATTCGTCTTTTTAAACTCTAAAGGCCAAATGTGCCCATCTTTCTAAATAATAAATACTATATGTAATTAATGAATGAATTTCATAACGTAGATCCCTTCCCCAAGGGCTGTGGGGGAGTGTCGGTATCCCCAGAGACATAGTTACTGAACCTTTGAACTCTGTCGAATACTGTTGAATAACGTGGGTATCTGAAAAGTTTGATTCGATGTTTTTGAGGAATTGATAGCATTGAGAGGGGGCGGGATACCCCCCAATCACTTTTGACTCTTAGAAAGGGCACTAGAACTTTCAATTTCCAACCAAACAAGCTGAAATGAAAGTTTCTACGAAATTTTTTCAATACGAAGGAACTTGTTCAATAAAAAAAATACTTTTAGCCCACATTGCTATTTACTTAGGAAGCCCTATTGCGCTGCCTAAGACTATATTATCAGAAAAAACGTACTTGTTATAAAGTAAGGTATTTGTTTGGGCAGTGGTGGGTATCGTATGTGATAAAGTAAGGTATACCTTACTTTATTTGATGTTATTTGTACTTTATTGTACTTTATTTTTACTTATATAGTTACTTTATTTGTACTTTTTTATGTACTTTATTTGATGTACTTTACTTGATGTTGTAACCAGTTTGGGTACGAAACGTGTACTACCTGTGGGAGAGTAAGTGCAAAACTATTCGACCCTTGGGTACCACAACCTCTGTCACCACTTATAAACATGTCCTTGCAGGGGAGAGGGTCTTCCTGTGGATAATACAGTGATGGTAATTTTCAACACTCTATTCTTAACCCAATTTGGATTCGGAGAAAAATAATCTAATACAGTCGTAGAAAATAACTCATTTTTATTACCAGTGTCAATTACAAATATCAATTCTGAATTCTACATCAACAATCTAACTTAAAAGCATATGTACAGACAAAAGGTAATGTCACCTCGTTTACTATCACGTGATGCGGTGGGCCAATAAAGTGCATTGAGATGCACAATTGAACTTGCTTTATGCGTAAATTATTTTTCAGTGGAAAGACTTAGCTAGATAAAAATAGAATTTTAAACTAATGTCTTCCATGTTGCGACATTAGTATTCTAAAATAGGCTAGCCTCTCCGAGTTCTTAACTTGTAAATTTAAATTATATTATAGGTAGAAGATCTTTGTAAAAGAGACGGACATTTATCTAATAAAAATGGGAGATTGAATCCACAGGGTTTTGCAGAAGGATTAACAAGAATTTTCTGGCTCTCACAAAATTTACATTCAAGAAAAGCGAAAAATTTGGACTCTGGCATATAAGATGATGCTGGACGTCAAGAAGGAGGGGATAAACTAGCCTTTTTAACATTCAGCTATTAAACTAAGTCCACGTTGGAATCCGACTTTCCCTATGGAAAAATTTAAAATCAATCATAACAAAAAATACAAGTGTCCTCGAAAATGATTGGGGTACAGGGAAATCAGCTAAAAATATGAGCGAACCATGAATCAATTTATCCTGGCTCCCATCCCATGGAATAATGGAATGAATTATGGACGTCGATACCAACTGAAGATGAAACTTGTTTATACAGCTCAAGGAATAAGGTTTGGAGGAAATAAGGTGTAGATTCCAATTTAGAGTAAGGACAGTGAATGAGATTGTCCGGTAAAGGTTTGGACGAAATATGAAATGACTAGTAATGGAAGAAAGTATGGCCTGATGCCCAAGACTGGAAATGACGGTTAATCCGGAAAAATTAGAAGAAATGAGGTATTTTTAACTTACGAACGGGTGATCGGATCTTAATTAAATTTGATATTTAGAAGGATATCGTGTCTCAAAGTTCTTATTTTAAATCCCGACCGGATCCGGTGACATTGGGGGGGAGTTTGAGGGAAACCTAAAATCTTGGAAAACACTTAGAGTGGAGGAATCGGGATGAAACTTGGTAGGAAAAGTAAGCACAAGTCCTAGATTCATGATTGACATAACCGGAATGGCTCGGCTCTCTTTGGGGGAGTTGGGGCGAGGGTTAATTCTAAAAAAACAACAAAAATAAGGTGTTTTTAACTTACGAAAGACCGATCGGATCTTAATGAAATGTCATATTTAAAAGGACCTCGTAACCCAGATATCTGATTTTAAATCCCGAACGGATCCAGTGTCATTGGGGGAGCTAGGGAGGGGACCGGAAATCCTGGAAAACGCTTAGAGTGGAGACATCAGGATGAAACTTGGTGGGAAGAATAAGCACAAGTCCTAGATATATGACTGACATAACCGGAGAACATCCACCCCCTTTGGGGGATTGAAGGGGGACGTAATTCGAAAAAATTAGGAAAAATGAGATATTTGTAACTTACAAACGGCTGATCAGATCCTAATGAAATTTGATATTTAGAAGGATCTTGTGCTTCGCAGCTCTCGTTTTAAATCACGACCACATCTGGTGACATTAGGGGGTTTTAGGGGGAAACCGAAAATCTTAGAAAACGTGAAAATTGAGGTATCTTTATCATACGAATGGGTGATCAGATCTTAATGAAATTTGATATATAGAAAGATCTTATGTCTCAGATACTCTATTTTAATTCAAATCGAATCCGGGGACATAGGGTGTTGGAGGGGGTAAGAGAAATCTTGGAAACTGGAAACCTTAGAAAACACTTAAAGTGGAGAGATCGGGATGAAACTTGATGGGAAGAATAAGCACAAGTTCTAGATACGTGATTGACATAATTGGAACGGATCCGCTCTCTTTGGAGGAGTTTGGGGGATTTCCAGTGCTTTGACGAGTTTGGTGTTTCTGGATGTGCTATGAGGATGAAAATTGGTAAGCTTGTCAGGGACCTGCACAAATTGACTTGATAACAGTCATTTTCCCGATTCGACCATTTGGGGGGCTGGAGGGAGAGAAAAAATTGAAAAAATCAGGTATTTTTAACTTATGAATGGGTGATCGGATCTTAATGAAATTTGATATTTAGATGGACCTCTTGCCTCAGAGCTCTTAGATCGAATCCCGACCGTATCCGTTGACATTGGGGGAGACAGAGGGGGAAACGGGAAATCTTGGAAAACGATTAGAGTGGAGAGATCGGGATGAAACTTGGTGGGAAGAATAAGCAGAAATCCAAGATACGTGATTGACATAACCGGACAAAATCCGCTCTATTTGGGGGACTTTGGGGGAATTTGCAATAATTCGAAAAATTGAGGTATTTTGAATTTCAGAACGGGTGACCGGATCTCAATGAAATTTGATATTTAGAAGGGACTCTTGTCTAAGAGCTCCTTTTTAAATCCCGACCAGATCTGGTGACATTTGGGGGAGTTGGAGGGGGAAACCAGAAATCTTAGAAAATGCTTAGAGTGGAGAGATCGAGATGAAACTTGGTGGGTAGAATAAAGAAATGTCTTAGATATGTGATTGACGTAACCGGACTGGATCCGATCCCTTTGGTGGAGTTAGGGGGTCCAGTGCTTTAGCGAGTTCGGTTTTTCTGGACGTGCTAGGACAATGAAAATTGGTAGGCGTGTCAGAGACCTGCACAAATTGACTTGATAAAGTCATTTTCCCCGATTCGACCATTTGAGGGCTGAAGGGGAAGGAAAAATTGGAAAAAATGTAGCATTTTTGACTTACGAGTGGGTGATCGGATCTTAATGGATTTTTATATTTAGAAGAACCTCTTGTCTCAGAGCTCTTATTTTAAATCCCAACCGGAATTAAGCCACTGATTTTTCTCTTAAATCAATCTGTTTATTCTTTGAATTTTGCTAGAGCTCATGCCATATGAGCTCTTGGCTCTTCTGTCTTCCGACCTCGTCACGAGTGCCATATGAGCTCTTAGCTCTCGTTTCTATTAAACCAGGACTACTCGACATTTTTTCGGGAACGAACGAACGATTAACTTTTCGGTGCCTCATATTTTATATATGTGTCTTGAAGTTCATTAAGTTTCCCAAAAAACAATTTCACAAGTCTCATTTTCTATATAAGTTGGCACAGTCACTTCCACCTCATATCCTACCGGATTATCAACATTTCGAACTAGAATACATTGGATTTCCTTTTTAGACAACACAGCTTTTACCCTATGGCTCATGGGTTTCTCCACCTCCCCTCCTAGTAAACAAAGTCGCATGCCTTTGAATTCATTGTTTGATGTATCTTATTTCCTGTTATTCGATCATTAAAAAACTAGTCTGACGGTCCGATGGCCAAAACGTTGCTTGTGATAAAAAATTATTCTTCGGAATCTCTTTGCGCGCTTTCTCTTCATCTACCTCTCTTCGGGCTTCCTAAGCCGTTTCCTTCTCCTCTCTTCGTTCCCTAGCCTCTCTTTCTTTCTTCATGAAATTATGAGAAATTGTTTTGTCCCTGTTCTCTACCCCCTTGATCTCGCTTTTCATGTGCCTCTCTATAGGCCTCTTTTGCTGTGCTTGATCTGTGTGTGTCCAGAAGTTGGACATTTTCTTGCTAAAATGGCATTTTGTCTCTTTAAAATATAATTTAAGTCTCAACTAAATACGAAAATTAGCACAAAATTTGTCAGTAATATCGCCTAATCAATTAATCAACCGTGGCGAATTCAGCTATTGCCATAAAGCATAAGTGACGATACGCAACATACTATTTCAAATTTTAAGCGACAAGCAATACAGTATTTGAACAATCTTTGAAATATCAAATTAAATTAGCGCTACAAACAATTCTTCGAAGAGTGATATAAATCTTCGAAAGACCAAATTAGAAGGGTTTGGGTGGGCGAGAATGACTGAAGAAACACGCAAATATTCTACTGATAGATTAGCTGGACTTAAAAATCACAAGGGAAAACCACCCTGCGACACAAGCCACGCATCCACCCAGTTACTGGTTATTCCAAATATAATAGGAACCTAAGCAGATCACGCCAACAAGGATAGTCGTATCTTACATTTCAGCCAAAATTGCGCAAAAACTGAATTTTCGCTAATTTGCCCTATCAATAATCTCGTAACCTTGAACAATGAAAATTATCTCGAAGTCTACTAAATCCACTTAAACTACAATTCAATTTAACTGTCTCTTTATTGTTTCCTACCCTGTAATATTTTTTCTAATACGGAGAGATTCAACAACCGTATTAATTCATATCAAAACTCAATTTTTCAGTTAGTGCAAACTTGTTTCTCCGAACATGCAGTTTGTCGAGATTCCAATTAATCGCGTGCTTCGCAACCTCTGTAGTGTCGTGTAAATTTTTCTTTTATTTAAAAAAGTATATAAAACTAGGCGCAGGCCCAGTAAATTTCCCCAAGGCGTAAATATCTTTTGTGGCTTCAACACACTAAAAACAAAAATTAATTTTTGATTCGCGGTTATCTTTGTAGGCTACATCTGTAGGCTATTATTTTATAGGCTAAAAACTTATATTATTGCTGATTTACAATTTGCATTTTATAGCTGAAATCTTAGGAAAACGCGAGTCATCTCACTACCAATGTTTAGATAGTGTCCTTCTTTTTGCTGTCACCAGTACAAGGTTTGGCGGTGCCAGTGTACGGGGCACAGTGCCACCAATACCAATAATGGCCTCCACTAGAATATGGCATCATGGATCGAGTAGTCACGCGGGTTCTACGAATTCTTCCATCACTGGTATTTTAACCAGTTTCAGCGCGGCACATTTACTACCTGTAAGGGGAGTGAGCGCCATACGATTTGGCCCAAGGTGCCACTGCCAAGACCTGCGTCACTTGGAGGTGGAGGTTCACTTGGAGGTGAACGGGTCTTTCGATGGTTACTGCAATGACGACAATTCTCAATACTTTCTTCCTAATCCCACCAGGATTCAGAAAAAATAAGCTAATGCAGTCATAGGAAATAACTCACTTTTATGACCAATGTCAACTCCAAATATGAACTCAGAATTCTACACACGAACTAACTTAAAAGTATCCATACAGATAAAAGGTAAGGCCATCCTTTACCATCCTTTACCATCACGTGATGCGGTGGGCCAATAAAATATATTGAGATTTCAAAATTGAACTTTCTTTATGCATAAATTATTTTTTAACAGCGAAACTTAGCTAGATAAAAATAATACTTCAAAGCATTTTCTTCCCTGTTGCGAACTTTATACACTGAAACAGGGTATCCTCTCAGAGCTTCTAACTTGTAAAAATAAAATTATCTTGTGGGTGGATCAAACAGTTCGTGGTAACGAACTGTAGTAAGGAGCGACCCGGCTCAATAGTAACCAAAACTCTAAAAAATTGAATTTTGATATCAATAGCTACATCAAAAGAATCGAATTTTAATGCTGATTTTAAATATATAAGTTTCATCAAGTTTAGTCTTACCCATCAAAAGTTACGAGCCTGAGAAAATTTGCCTTATTTAAGAAAATAGGGGGAAACACCCCCTAAAAGTCGTAGAATCTTAACAAAAATGACACCATCAGATTCAGCGTATCAGAGAACTATACTGTAGAAGTTTCAAGCTCCCTACAAAAATGTGGAATTTTGTATTTTTTGCCAGAAGACAAATCACGGGTGCGTGTTTATTTGTTTGTTTGTTTGTTTTTTGTTTTTTTCCCAGGGGTCATCGTATCGACCAAGTGGTCCTAGAATTTCGCAAGAGGGCTCATTTTAACGGAAATGAAAAGTTCTAGTGCCCTTTTTAAGTGACCAAAAAAATTGGAGGGCATCTAGGCCCCCTCCCACGCTCATTTTTTCTCAAAGTCAACGGATCAAAACACGAATCAAAATTGTTCAGAATAGTCGAAAACCATAATAACTATGTCTTTGGGGATGACTTACTCTCCCACAATCCCTGGGGGAGGGGCTGCAAGTTACAAACTTTGACCAGTGTTTACATATAGTAATGATTATTGGGAAGTGTACAGACGTTTTCAGGGGGATTTTATTTCGTTTGGGGGTGGGGCTGAGGGGAGGGGGCTATGTTGGAGGATCTTTCCTTGGAGGAATCTGTCATGGGGGAAAAAAATTCAAGGAAAAGGGCGCATGATTTTCTAGCATTACTATAAGAAAACAATGAAAAATAAACATGAAAACATTTTTTTTCAAATGAAAGAAAGGAGTAGCATTGAAACTTAAAACGAACAGAGATTATTACGCATATGAGGGGTTCTAAAAATACTTTAGCATAAAGAGCGAGGTATTTAGGAGGAGATAAATATCTCGCTCTTTATGCTAAAGTATTTTTAGTAATTTCAACTATTTATTCTACGGCCTTTCTGATTCAGGGGTCATTGTTAAAGAATTGGGACAAAACTTAAGATTTAGTGTAAAGAGCGAGGTATTAACAAGGGTACAAACCCCCTCATATACATAATAAAAATATAAGATTATGAAAGTTTGTTACGTAAGTTAATTCTTAAGTTACGTATATTTTTTACTAATAAAAACGTTCGTTAAAAATTAAAAGTTCTAGTTGCCTTTTTAAGTAACCAAAAATTGGAGGGCAACTAGGCCTCCTTCTCCACCCCTTATTTCTCAAAATCGTCTGATCAAAACTATAAGAAAGCCATTTAGCCAAAAAAAGAATTAATATACAAATTTCATTTTAATAATTTATGTGCGGAGAGCCAAAGCCAAACATGCATTAATTTAAAAACGTCCAGAAATTAAATAAAAAAAAACTAATTTTTTTAGCTGAAAGTAAGGAGCGACACTAAAACTTAAAACGAACAGAAATTACTCCGTATATAAAATGGGTTGTCCCCTCCGCAATCCCTCGCTCTTTACGCTAAAGTTTGACTCTTTGCCACAATTCTACTTTTTAAAACAATTAAAAGCTTTAGCGTAAAGAGCGAGGGATTTCGGAGGGGACAACCCATTTTATATACGGAGTAATTTCTGTTCGTTTTAAGTTTTAATATCGCTCCCTACTTTCAGCTAAAAAAATTAGTTTTTTTTATTTAATCTATGGAAAAAGGAAAAGGGATACTTTTCTGATAAATTAGGGGCATGGGCCCCAACATAGCTTTAGCCAAATAAAGCATAAAATCCACGTTTAAGATGCTATGAGAAACCGATTTTGGAACGTAAAAGCTTGGAATGGAAAGTAACCGAATTTTTCCCGGTAGTTGTAGCTGAAGTTAAGAAAAACAGCAAAAAAGGAGTGATGTTTTGAAAATTAATGATTAAAATCGTTGAAATTTGTTGGTTAATGAATTTATCTGTACCCACATCTCTATTTATATTACTAGTCATAGGCGTAATTATGTATTTCGGAAGCTAAGAAATGAAATTAACATTATCCTAACAGTTTTTTTTTTCAAATTATACTTTTGGTTTGAATACTACAGCTAAAATTTTGTTCTCAAAATTGTATGATAGTAGCTTTATTCTACTTTTTACTTTCTATTCCGTGGAAGGAAGAAGTCATCAGGAGCTTCGAAATAGAATATTTTTCAATTATAAAATAATAAGAAAACAATCAGCGTTTCATCAAAAGTTGACTCATAAAATAAAATACGTCCAAACCGTTAAAAATGGCTGCTACTAGTACTTGGTTTTTGGGCATATTCACTCTGCTGTCCTTTCTCGGTCTCGCTGTTTCATCTTCTACCGCTTGATGCTGTTTCATCTGCTACCCCTTGATTCTGAGAAATCTCTACAATTTTCACAATACACAGCAAAGTAGCAAATTCAAAAAAAAACTCCTATTTATTTTCTTTTTTATTCAACAAGTGGACACCCCGAAATATCCACTTAGTTATATCCATAGGCTTCAATGGTATCCTACTTATGGTTTCCAGCCCCTTCGCTTTACCAGCGGTACAAGAAAAAGCCATTTTAGGTGCAAGAAAAATTTATAAGAAGCATGTAGATTTGAGTAGCAACTTTTAAATGAGACATTTAATATCTCTGTAGAATCTTGTAGTAGCCTGGTAGCCTTGGTAGGGAAAAAGGGCAAAAGAGGTGACAAGTGACTGTTATCCGTGCAGAAAAAGTGTTTCCTTGATTTACAGGAAGTTGGACTCAAAAGTTCCATTCGTGGGTTTTGACCATGGTGATACTGATGATGCACTTTCCGTTTTGATCCCCCAACACTTTTGAGGAATTTTAAGATCTTCTTAGAAATCCCTGAAGATGTGTTTTCGCCATAAGCTTTTACTAATGAGACAAACCCATATATTAGTTGTCAACTCAAAACTAAGCTTAAACGGAAGATTTTTCGCACTAGACACTTTTTTTCCAAACCTGTCTTTAAATTTTTGATTACTATGGGCTATTGTTTGTTCTTTACTAGCTTGTAGCTATTACTGCAAGATGATTAAATATTGTCTATCTATTAAAAACTCACTACACTTTTCACTGAATTTACGCTTTGGTCTTCAGTTTTTGTTTTCAGATATGCAATCAATATAATGAAAACTTATCTATTATCCTGATGATGGGTTTGATGGGTTTAATGTTGCTTACAGTTGACTTGTGAATGGACTATTGCTTTAGGGAAAAAAAAATTACTGACAAGAAGATTTAGTTGGTGGGCCGATATCGTAGATGGGGATGACACCCCGAAAAAGCAAAAAATTCTTATGAAAATTTACACCATTAAATTCAGCTTATTAGAGAATCTTATTGTAAAGGTTTCAAAGGCCTATCTATAAAGCGCAAAAGTTTGTATTCGTTTCGAGAAGCATGATCGCGGCTAAGTGTTTATGCGTTTATTTGTTTTTTACCTCAGCGGTTTTTGTTTGCGACCCAAAACAACAAGGTTGGCAAAACAGACTGCCGATAAGGTATTGAGCTAAAATTCTAAGACATTTACCCAATTCAAAATTATCGAAAACTATATGTTGAATTTCCTATATATATATATATATATATATATATATATATATATATATATATATATATATATATATATATATATATATATATATATAAATATATATATATATATATATATATCTTCTATCTATATAAAAATAAGTTGTCTGTGTGTGGATCTGTGGATCTGTGGATCAGGTGACGTCACCTGAAAAAACTGGATCAGGTGAGGTCAAAACTGAAAAAACTAAAAAAAGGCAAAAACTACAAAAAAAACTAAAAACTAATAAAAAAAAAAAAAAGCTAAAAAACTAAAAAAACTAAAAAAAGGCAAAAACTACAAAAAAAACTAAAAACTAATAAAAAAGCTAAAAAACTAAAAAAACTAAAAAAAGGCAAAAACTACAAAAAAAACTAAAAACTAATAAAAAAAATAAAAAAGCTAAAAAACTAAAAAAACTAAAAAAACTAAAAAAAGGTAAAAAACTAAAAAAACTTAAAACTAAAAAAAACTAAAAAAAAGGAAAAAACTGAAAAATAAGCTAAAATAAAGGTAAAAACCAATAAAAAACTAAAAAAAAACTGAAAAAACTAAAAAAAGGCAAAAACTACAAAAAAAAACTAAAAACTAATAAAAAAAGTAAAAAAGCTAAAAAACTAAAAAAACTAAAAAAACTAAAAAAAGGTAAAAAACTAAAAAAAATAAAAAATAAAAAAAAACTAAAAAAAAGGAAAAAACTGAAAAATAAGCTAAAATAAAGGTAAAAACCAATAAAAAACTAAAAAGAAAAAATGGAAAAAACTAAAAAAAAATTCATCTAAAAAACTAAAAAAAACTAAAAAAGGTAAAAACTAAAAGAACTAAAAAAGAAAAAAATAAATGACGACACTCAAAGAGAAAGCGACCAGGACAAAAGGAATGTTCGATTAGCAATCAACAAAGCACCGGGACACAGGGAGTATAAATGACGACCAGGACATAAGTAAAAAAAAAAACTAACAAAACTAAAAAGAAGGTAAAAACTACAAAAAAACTAAAAAGAAAAAAAAACTAAAAACTAATAAAAAAAACTAAAAAATCTAAAAATCTAAATAAACTAAAAAAGAAAAAAAAAGGAAAAAATAAAGGAGAAAAACAAAACTAAAAAACGAATGTATATACAGACCGGGACACCGGGATACAAATGACGACCGGGACACAGGGAATATAAATGACGACCGGGACACAGGGACACAACTACAACGGGGACACCGGGGGAAACAGGGGGATATAAATGACGACCGGGACACCGGGACAGGGAATGGTCGATTAGCAATCACCATCAACAAATTTCAAGGGCAATCATTAGAATCATGAGGTATAGATCTGAATACAGATTGTTTTCCCATGGACCATTATATGTTGCATGTTCAAGAGTCGGTAAACCTGACAATCTATTTATATGCAAAGACAATAAGACAGCAAAGAATGTTGTATATTCGCAAGTTTTACGTAGTTAAAACCATATATATATATATATATATATCTATATTCACAGGTGGGACATAGGGACACAACTACAATGGCGCGTAACTATTATGGCGCGTAACGACTTACGCGCGCGGGGGGGCTTGAGGGGGGGGCGCGAAGCGCCCCCACCAACTAGGTGTTGGGGTGGCGCGAAGCGCCACCCCAACAGCTAGTATATATATATAAATAAGTTGTCTGTGTGTGTGTGTGTCGACTGACGTCATGTTTGTTGATTGACGAAATTACACACCGGGACATCGGGACACAAATGACGACCGGGACACAGGGAATATAAATGAAGACCAGGACACTCAAAGAGAAATTACAGACTGGGACACCGGAACACAAATGACGACCGGGACAAAAATGACAACCGGGACACAGGGAATATAAATGACGACGGACAAAACTACAATGGCGCGTAACGACTTGCGCGCGCGGGGGGGCTTGGGGGGGGGGCACGAAGCGCCCCCACCAGCTAGGTGTTGGGGTGGTGCGAAGCGCCACCCCAACATCTAGTATATATATATATATATATATATATATATATATATATATATATATATATATATATATATATATATATATATATATATATATATATATATATATATATATATATATATATATATATATATATATATATATATATATATATATATATATATATATATATATATATATATATATATATATATATATATATATATATATATATATATATCTATATATTATATATATATATATATATATATATATATATATATATATATATATATATATATATATATATATATATATATATATATATATATATATATATATATATATATATATATATATATATATATATATATATATATATATATATATATATATATATATATATATATATATATATATATATATATATATATATATATTGTTGGCAAATATACATATATACAGAAGTAGTCGAGTTGCGGTCTTTTCAAAGATTACATAAAAAAACTAGTTTTTTTAACTGAAAGTAAGGAGCGACATTAAAACTTAAAACGAACAGAAGTTACTCCTTATATGAAATGGGTTGTCCCCTCCGCAATCCCTCGCTCTTTACGCTAAAGCTTTTAATTGTTTTAAAAAGCAGAATTGTGGCAAAGAGTCAAAGTTTAGCGTAAAGAGCGAGGGATTGCGGAGGGGACAACCCATTTCATATACGGAGTAATTTCTGTTCGTTTTAAGTTTTAATGTTACTCCTTACTTTCAGTTAAAAGAACTAGTTTTTCTTATGTAATTTCTGAACGTTTTTGAATTAATGCATGTTTAATTTGGCTCTCATATATATATATATATATATATATATATATATATATATATATATATATATATATATATATATATATATATATATATATATATATATATATATATATATATATATATATATATATATATATATATATATATATATATATATATACATAAATTATTAAAATGAAATTTGCATATTAATTCCTTTTTTGGCTAAATGGCTTTCTCTTAGTTTTGAACAGACGATTTTGAGAAATAAGGAATGGGGAAGGAGGCCTAGTTGCCATGCAATTTTTCGGTTACATAAAAAGGCAACTATAAATTTTAATTTTTAACGAATTTTTTTATTAATAAAAAATATACATAACTTAAGAATTAACTTACGTTACAAACTTTTATATTCTTTAGTTTTTATTATGTATATGAGGGGGTTTTTACCCTCGTTAACACCTCGTTCTTAACACTAAATCGTAAGTTTTGTCCCAATTCTTTAAGAATGACCCCTGAATCAGAAAGGCCGTAGAATAAATAGTTGAAATTACTAAAAATACTATAGCATAAAGAGCGAGATATTTATCTCCTCTTAAATACCTCGCTCTTTATGCTAAAGTATTTTTAGAACCCCTCATATGCGTAATAATCTCTGTTCGTTTTAAGTTTCAATGCTACCCTTTACTTTCAATTGAAAAAACTTTTCCATGTTTATTTTTTCATTGTTTTTTTTTATAGTAATTTTAGAAAATTCTGCGCCCTTTTCATTGAATTTCTGTTCCCCCATGACATATTTCTCCAAGGAAAGATCCTCCTACATAGCCCCCTCCCCTCAACCCCACCCCCAAAATAAATAAAAAATCCCCTGAAAACGACTGTACACTTCCCAATAACCATTATTATATGTAAACACTGGTCGAAGTTTGTAACTTACAGCCCCTCCCCCAGGGACTGTGGGGGAGTAAGTCATTCCCAAAGACGTAGTTATTAAGGTTTTTGACTATGCGGAACAAAATGGCTATCTCAAAATTTTGATCTGTTGACATTGAAGAAAAAAAGAGCGTGGGAGGGGGCCTAAGTGCCCTCCAATTTTTTTGGTCACTTAAAAAGGGCACTAGAACTTTTCATTCCCGTTCGAATGAGCCCTCTTGCGACATTCTAGGAGCACTTGGTCGATACGATGACCCCTGGGGAAACGAAAAAAAAAAAAAACAACAAACAAATGAACACGCACCCGTGATTTGTCTTCTGGCAAAAAATACGAAATTTCACATTTTTGTAGATAGGAGCTTGAAAATTTTGCTAGAGGGTTCTCTGATACGCCAAATGCGATGAGGTGATTTTCGTTAAGATTCTGTGACTTTTAGCAGGTGTTTTCCCCTATTTTCTAAAATAAGGCAAATTTTTTCATGTTCGTAACTTTTGATGACAAATACTAAATTTGATGAAACTTGTATATTTAAAATCAGCATGAAAATCTGATTCTTTTGATGTATATTTTAGCATCAAAATTCCGTTTTTAGAGTTCCGTTTACTATTGAGCCGGGTCGCTCCTTACTACAGTTCGTTACCACTAACTGTTCGAACACTGGTCAAAGTTTGTAACTTGCAGCCCCTCCCCAAGGGATTGTGGGGGAGTAAGTCATCCCCAAAGACATAGTTATTATGGTTTTTGACTATGTTGAACAAAATGGCTATCTAAAAATTTTGATCCGTTGACTTTGGGAAAAAAATGAGCGTTGGAGGGGGCCTAGATGCCCTCCAATTGTTTAGGTCACTTACAAAGGGCACTAGAGCTTTTCATTTCCGTTAGAATGAGCCCTCTTGCGACATTCTAGGACCACTTGGTCGATACGATGACCCCTGGGAAAAAAAAAACAAACAAAAAAAAACAAACAAATAAACACGCACCCGTGATTTGTCTTCTGGCAAAAAATACAAAATTCCACATTTTTGTAGATAGAAGCTTAAAATTTCTACAGTAGGGTTCTCTGATACGCTGAATCTGATGGTGTCATTTTCGTTAAGATTCTACGACTTTTAGGGGGAGTTTCCCCCTATTTTCTTAAATAAGGCAAATTTTCTCAGGCTCGTAACTTTTGATAGGTAAGAATAAACTTGATGAAACTTATATATTTAAAATTAGCATTAAAATGCGATTCTTTTGATGTAGCTATTGATATCAAAATTTAATTTTTTAGAGTTTTTGTTACTATTGAGCCGGGTCACTCCCTACTACAGTTCGTTACCACGAACTGTTTGATATTTGATGTTTAAAGCAAGTCTGATTTCTGACAACGATATCTACAATGCCTAAAACTTTTGGTTTTCTTTTTTAAGGCTTATAAATTGTCATAGTCCCTTGTTAAAATATATACTAATATTTTTGCAATTACCAACCACCGGGTCCCGGTACTTGACACGCGGAAAGCTTCTATATGTAAATTCTCTTTGTCACTTGTATTTTAACCACAGACAATTTGCTGCCTGTTCATACAAGGGTCTTTTCAAAGATATTTGATTATTAATTATTAAAGCATGTCGATTTCTGACAGCGATATCTAATAATTTTCAAACTTCTTGTTTCCTTTTTTAAGGTTTTGGAATTGTTACAATCTCTTGTTAAAATGTATACAAATATTTTGCGAAAAACTACCAGTTTTTGCTCTGTACGCAGTTTATCAAAGATACTTGGTTATTAAAGGAAGTCCAATTTCTAAAAATGATTTCTACTAAGCTTCAAACTTATGGTTTTCAATTTTAAGATTTTTGAAATGTTATAATCCCTTATTAGAATATATACAATTATTTTTATTTATACCAGTTTTTTACTCTTTACGTAATTTAATGTCATTTCATTTTGAAGCTATTTGATTTACTACTATTTGATATTTTGGTTACTGAGGCTAGTCCGCTTTCTAACAACGATATGTGCTAGGCTTCAAACTTTTGGTTTTCTTTTTTAGGGTTTTTGAATTGTTGTAATTCCTTGTCAGAGGTTTCATTCCTTTATCTATTAAATAGAAAAAACAAGTTTTTTTTAAATGAAAGTAAGCAGCAACATTAGAACTTAAAACAAACAGAAATGACTCCGTATATGAAAGGAGCTTTTCCTCCTCAATGCCCCGCTCTTTACGCCAACACTTGACTCTTTTTCTCAGCTCTACTTTTTAAAACATTAAAAAACGCTAGCGTAAAGAGCCGGGCGTTGAGAAGGAAAAGCCCCTTTCATATACGGAGGAATTTCTGTTCGTTTTAAGCTTTAATGTTGCTCCTTACTTTCATTTAAAAAAAGCTTGTTTTTTCCATTTAATTTCTGGACGTTTTTGAATTAATGCATGTTTTGATCTTGGCTCTCCGCACATAAACAATTAAAACAAAATTTGCATATTAATTAATTGCAATTATCAGAAGACTTTGAGAAAAAAGTAGTGAAGGAGGAGGACAAGTTCCCCTCCAATTTTTTGATTACTTAAAAAGGCAAGTAGAAGTCTTAATTTTTTACAAACGTTTTCATTGGTAAAAATTATACGTAACTTACGAATTAACTTACGTAACGAACTTCTATATTCATATGTTTTTATTGCGTATATGAGGGGGTTCAACCCTCGCCGATACCTCGCTCTTTACACTAATGCTTAAATGTCCCATTTAAGCTTTACTGACTTTGAGCTTTAAGCTTTAGAACTTAAATCACTCTGAATCACAAAGGCCGTAGAATAAATAGTTGAAATTACTAAAAATACTTTAGCGTAAAGAGTGAGGTATAACAAGGAGGTAAGCCCCTCATATGCGTAATAATTTTTTTCGTTTTAAGTTTTAATGCTGCTCCTTACTTTCAGTATAAAAAACTTTACATATTTATTTTCTAATTGTTTTTTTCAAATAATGCTAGAAAATCCCGCGCCCCCTTCATTGAAATTCTCTTCCCCCATGAAAATTTCCCCCACGGAAATATCCTCCCACGTAACCCCTCCCCTCCCTCAACTCTCCCCCTAAACAAAAAAACTGAAAACGTCTGTACATTTCCCAGTAACCATTACTATGTAAACACAGGTCAAAGTTTGTAACTTGCAGCCCCTCCCACGGGGACTGCGGAGGAGTAGGTCGTCCCTAAAGACATAGTTATTAGGTTTTTCGACTATGGTGAATAAAATAACTATCTCAAAATTTTGATACGGTGACTTTTGGGATAAAATGAGCGTGGGAGGGGGCCTAGGTGCCCTCCAATTTTTTGGTCACTTAAAAAGGGCACTAGAGCTTTTAATTTCCGTTGGAATGAGCCCTCTAGCGACATTCTAGGACCACTCAGTTGATACGATCATCCCTGGGAAAAAAAAAAAAAAAAAAAAAAAACAAATAAACACGCATACGTGATCTGTCTTCTGGCAAAAAATGCGAAATTCCACATTTTTGTAGATAGGAGCTTTAAACTTCTACAATAAGGTTCTCTGATAAGCTGAATCTGATGGTGTGATTTTCGTTAAGATTGTATGACTTTTAGGGGGTGCTTCCCCCTATTTTCTAAAATGAGTCAAATTTTCTCAGGCTCGTAACTTTCGATGGGTATAACTGATCTTGATGAAACTTATATATTTAAAATCAGCATTAAAATGCGATTCTTTTGATGTAACTATTGATATCAAAATTCCATTTTTTTAGAGTTTCAGTTACTATTGAGCCGGGTCGCTCCTTACTACAGTTCGTTACCACGAATTGTTTGATTCTATCTATTATCTGTTTCTTATTAAATAATGTATGTGTGCATAGTTTATAGTTATAACATATGGTCTTGTATTTTTATATGCTGTTACAAGGAAATTGATATGATAGAAAACAAAGCTATAAAAAAGTTATTACTTCCGGGAAAAGGTTTTCAGTAATGTTAAGACCTCCTCGTTTCTTCCAGAGCTTTTGAATATTTTCAACTTTAATGACTAAAATGCCCACAGGCTTTTTTGATAAGTCTAGGTTGCAGAAGTAGCTGAGACTTACATAGAAACATACCTTAGCAAAACCAAAAACTTGAAAAAAAAAATTTTGAGAGAAAAATGTGGTATCAGAAATTTCTCATTTTAGTTAACTCGAAAATGGTAAATATTATTCACACTTGACCAACTGGTAATTTTTGATTCATAAAATAAATCATGAAAATCTTAGAAATAGTTCGAAGCCCTAAAAAATGGTAAGAAGTTGAAAAGAAATAGCAGAATTGAAGATAGCACAACCGAACACCTCAATTGGAGGCTTACAGTTCCCCATCTTAAACATCAAAGAAACTCTTGTTTTAGTATGGGTAACATTGTTGTAGATTGGTTTACAGGAGGGGCATGTCCGGTTGTGTCAGCCTCAGATTGCATGACGCTGCAGTGAGTTGTTAGTAGTAGTAGTAGTAATAATAATAACAATAATAATAATAGTAGTAGTAGTAGTAGTAGTAGCAGCAGTAGCAGTTGTAGTTGTAGTATTAGTAGTAGGTATGGTCTTAGTTAGGAGGCACAATTAAAAAGTGTAATGTTTCCATTATTCGAAATGTTTTCTCCTCTTACCAATGAACATAAAATATTCTGTGAATTTTAGAATTTATAAAATCACTTTTTGGGTGGGTCAAGATTTCAAGCTTTCCTCAAACGTCTTCACGTACAGCTTATATCAGTCTTCAAAAGTAATCTACTGTCATTTTTTAAAACAAATATTTAATCTACTGCTGCAATTACAACGATGATGAATGATCTGTAGACAAGTTTCTGAAGGAGTCAAGTATATTTAATAAGCGACTATGAACCTTCAAATTAGGTTCTGACAGGAAACCATCGAAAGGAATTATTGATAAATAATTGTGGGTATGGTGTATAATTTAGTTTTTCGAACGTTGCATTTTGTATCTACTGTTTTCATGTACAAATAGCTTTTTTTGCGTATAATTCTTGAAAAAATTTTATGACTATAGTCTGATAGGAAGAACATCCTTTGGGTGAAATATTCTTTATTTTAAAAACAGTTAAATCATTGAAAATTTTATAAAACAGACAAGGGGCATTTCCCATTAGATCTTGAAAATTAAAATTTTCAAGGGTAACAATGTAAATTCTAGTTGAAGACACCAAAGTTCATGCTTAATGGCAAATCTATTAAATAACAGTACTATTCAATATGTTTAATAAATAAATAAAACTTAGTTTCGTACTTGAAAACAAGACGATTTTCTGAAGGCGGGATTTTGGCATTAATCTACCTTGAAATGTGAAGAAATCCTATTGTTAAACTGATTAAAAAAAAAGTAGTTGTAGTAGTAGTAGTAAACAACAAAGAGAGATAAAACTCTAAAAAAAACTCATACGAGACTACGGCCAGTAGAGAGGAAAGACTAAAACAACGCGGATATTTCGCCTGTATCCAAACTAGGCGTCCTCAGCACAAGATAAAAAGAAAATTAAACTAAAAACAAATAAAACCACCACCAATAATAATAAATACAATTGTCGCTACTGATCCACGTAGGGAAAAGAAGCTATTCGAGTTAATTCAATGAGAACATCAAAGCAATTGAGGAAAAATTATGAAAATTGAAACTTAGTTAACTATTCTGTTGCGAAATAATCCTCTTGTAAGCTAATATTGAGGCAACTCTTTTTGGTCTAGTAGGTAATCTTCTCCCCTGGTGATTGTGTAAAATTTCAATTCCCTTATTGATTATTGGTTCCTTTTTCAAAAGAAAATCATAAATTGGGTCAATATTTAAATTTCCCGTGTCTCTATTTATTGAAAGATTAGCAAATGTATGTTTTTTAATTTCTATAGCCTCCCTCGCCCACTGAGAAAAACCTCTATCATTAGAAATAGCTGTAGCCTCATCAAATTGTATAAAATGTTGGGGATGAAAGAATGTATGTTCAGCTAGAGCCGAAACGAAAGTTTCAGGAGGCTTTCTTAATTGTAGGGTTTTTTCTATTGAGTTGCGATGCTCAATAAATCTTTCAGTAAATTGTTGGTGAGTTCTACCAATATAAAACTTACCACAAGAACAAGGAATTTTATACTGCCCCACTAACTAAATCTCCCCGGGTTAAATCCTTCCCAGAATTAAGAAAACTACCTAATGGTCTCACTGATTGGAAACAAGTGTCAATGTTATGTTTACCTAAAATTCGTTTAAGCATCTCCCCCAAAGTAGGTACATAAGGCAAAGAAATGAACCTTTTCGGTAAGTTTAATTCTGTGCACTGTGAAGCCCCAAAAACCCTATTGTTGTGTTTAATGCGTCTGTTTTTTATTATTTTATCAATGAATTTAATCGGATAGCTATTACAAAATAAAACATCCCTCAAATACAACAATTCAGAATCTAAAAACTCCTGGGAACAAATGCTGAAAGCTCTATCCACCAGTGTAATCACAACCCCCCGTTTCACTGAAATAGGGTGGCACGATTGAAAGTTCAAATACCTATCACTGTTGCTTTCTATATACTGAAAAAAGTAAATGGAGATCACTTTTAATCAATAAGATATCAAGAAAAGGTAGTTTGTCGTTTTCTTCAAACTCCACTGTAAGTTTTACATTCTTGTCAAAACTATTTAAATGTTTATGGAAAAGGTCTAAAGACTCTAAACCGTGTTTTCAAATGCAAACCACATCATCCATGAATCTGCCCCAGAAACAAGGGGAGAGCCTAAAACTGTGTATAGCGGAGGTTTCAATAGATTCCATGAAGAGATTTGCCAACAAAGGGGAGAGAGATGCCCTCATAGCCAAACCAAACACCTGTTTGTAAAATCCGCCTTTAAAACCAAAATAAAGAGAATGTTCATTTGCAAGGATAACCAACTTCATAATGACTTCAATCTCCAAACTAGCCATGGTCATATCTTGTATCAAATCAAAGTGCTTTTGTAATTTAATCCTTAATATGTCTTCGCACTTTTTCACGTTACAATTTGAATACATGGACACCACATCAAAACTACAGAGAATTGAATTCCCTGCAATGCGAAATTTTTCAACTTATTAGTAAGATCAGTGGAATTTTTAATATATGATTTTTGTGTTCCTAAGAGTGGACGCAATGCCACCGACAACCACTTTCCTAATTTTGCCACTGGTGATGAGAAAGTTGATACAATGGGAAGGAGGGGGACTCCCGTCTTATGAATTTTGGGTAGACCATAGATCTTTGGTGCGGAACAACTTTTTGGATAAAATTTATTATAAAATTGTGGGGTAATGTGTAATTTATTTTTCAGTGACTCCAATTCCTTTCTTATCGACTTTACATATTTATCCGTAGGATCGAAATCCAACTTTTTGTAAATATTGGTATCCGAAATGATTGTATTCATTTTACGATCATAATCATCAGTGTCCATAATTACAATAGTGTTGCCTTTATCTGCCCTAGTGATAGTAAGGATCTTATCCTTTTTCAAATCAGAAAGTATTTTAGTGTCATTTTTGTTATATCATTTTCAATTTTTTCATGTTAAAAGTCTTAAGTTTCCTTACGATTTCAGCTCTAAGTTCTTGAGGAGCTTCGACTTTATCAATAGAAGCCATAATTCCTGACTCTACCTTAGAAATTATTTTTGAATAAGAAATTTGGTGTTGGAGAACAAAATCTAAAACCCTTCGACAAAACTGCCTCTTGTTGACTACTAAGAGGTTTAGACGACAAATTCTTAGTGGCAGGACCCAGAAAAATACGAGGATAAAAAGTATCCGAATTCTGGAACTTTTCAAACAAAAGTCTATTGAACTTGCGACCAAACGAACCTTTGAAAATTGAAAGTCATGGTGAAACGATCTAACGGCCATTTCCTTACTTCTCAAAAAAATGTCAGATGGAAGGCTATTCCTCAAAAAGTTTTTCGACTGGATCCAGCGTCATTGGGGGGGGGGAGAATCTTTGAAAATACTTAAAGAGGAGAGATAAGGATGAAACTGGATGAGAAGAATAAAAACCTGTTTAAGATACGTGACTGACATAACCGGACCGGATCTGCTCTCTTTAGTGGAGTTGGGGGGGGGGGTAGTGTGGAAAAATGAGGTATTTGTGACTTATGAAAGGGCAACCAGATCTTAATGAAATTTGATGTTTAGAAGGATCTTGTGCTTTAAAGTTCTAATTTTAAATTCCGACCAGATCTTGTGACATTGGGAGGAGTTGGAGGGGGAAACCGGAATTCTTGGAAAACATGAAAATTGGGGTATTTTTATCTTACGAATAGGTGGTCAGATCTTAATGAAATTTGATATTTAGAAGCAATTCATGTCTCAGAGCTCTTATTTCAAATCCCGACCAGATCTTTTGACTTTGGGGAGTTGGAGGGGGAAGTCTTGGAACACTTGGAGTGGAGGAATCGGGATGAAGCTTGGTGGTTAGAATAAGCAAATGTCTTTGATACGTGATTGACGTAACCGTACGGGATTTGCTCTCTTTGGGGGAGTTGAGGGAGGGGTTCAGTGATTTGGCGAGTTTGGTGCTTCTGGACGTGTTAGGACGATGAAAATTGGCAGGCGTGTCAGGGAGCTGCACAAATTGACTTGATAAAGTCGTTTCCCATGTTCGACCATCTGGGGGGCTAAAGGGAGAGGAAAGATAAGAAAAAATGAGGTATTTATAACTTACGAGTGGGTGATCAGATCTGAATGAATTTTGATATTTAGAAGAACATCGTGACTCAGAGCTCTTATTTTAAATCCTGACCGGCATTAAGCCTCTGATTTACCTTTTAAATCAAAATATTGATTCTTAAAATTTTGTTAGAGCTCATACCATATGTGCTCTTGGCTTTTAGCTCTTCTTGCCTCGTGACAAGTGCCATATGAGCTCTTAGCTTTTGTTTTTTTTAAAGCAATTCTGATAAAATATGTAAAGTTGTTTCGGCATGATGCATCATTTTCGTCAATCCTCATATTTCTAAACTTGCCAAATAAATTGACGGCATTTTAGATTACAAGACAAGTTGACTTGACTTTTTTTTACAAATACGTGTTTATTTTCTTTGTTTACGATATACTGCTGTCAAACTTTTCACGGCTCGAACATCTAGTAGAATCAAATTCTCGATTTATTCTTTCACGAACTCAGTTAAATGACATTTTTCTTTTTTGTTATTCTGTCGTAGACTATGGTTGTTTTGATTGCTAGTTTTGGCATTGAGAATAAAAAATAAAGAAAATTAGAAAAACGTACAAATTTAACTATTTAATGTTTATGCACATTTCTTTATACATACATTGCCTTCTTTATTTTAGTTTTCTTTTTTTCAAATCCGGTTCTTTTAAAAGATTTTTTTTTTTAATATCTCCAAGAAAAATTCTTCAAAGAAAAGTAAAGAATCGATGTGAAAGTAAAATAAGTAGAAATAAAGTAATATAACAATTCGTATTTCAAATGGTAGATTGTGTGAGTGAGTCAATAAAACCTACACGGATTTTAATTTTTTGATTAAAGTTTCATTAATTCGTTTACTAAATTTTGTTGTTTTGAGTTTGATTTATTATTTGGCTTTATTTTTGCTCATTTTAGGGTGTACTGTCAATCTCAACATTTAATTAAAAAAATACTTTTCATCGAAAATCGTTAAACGATTTTTTTTTTGTTTGAATAGTTTTATTATATGCTAATTATAATATCATTTATTAAGCGTTTAAGAATTTTGGCTTAAGGACTATAATGTTGGATTGTAACATAAATTTTTATGATTCTTGGCTTCCATTTGGCAGAAGTCATCCTGAACCCCAACATTTGGGTAATCTTGAACACCAAGACATCTTTTTTGATCTTTTTATTAAAATAAAAAAAAAACTCCGGAAAAAGAAAGATTTTCAAAGAAAATAAAGTCAATTAAAACTTAAGTTAAACATAAACAAACTCCTATAATAATTCAAACTTGAAACAGCAACAAATTAATGTCAATGAATAAATGAAAAACAAAACGAACATAAATTAAAATACATAATCACATAAGATATACAGGTAATGGATACTGACATAGATGGATAATTAAATGCTAAATCGAGTTAAGACTAAATTGAATAATGAAGCCAAATTTAACACGAACAGAATTTACTAAATACAGTAGTTTGACTACCCCCCCCCCCATAACCGTAAAGCTTCTACAGTCTATTGTGTCATTTGCATTTAGTGAAAACCATCTGGATTGTTAACAGTGTGGTTCAGTTTTACGAACTTTGACGAAAAATATAAAATAACTATAATAATCTAGATGACTGGAAAGCACGAACAAAAATGAACAGATTGGTAAGTACATAATGATAAATTCCTGGGAATCTCATCAATTCAAGTTTCAAAATTTTATTAAACATAATTTTTTTATTTTTCAATGTTATAATTTAAAAATCAGTTAAAAATACATCTAGTTTTCAGTAAAGTGCAAATTAAACAATAGACTAGAAAGTTAGAGTTAGGATGAGGATAGCAGTAAAATTCCCTTCCATAGTAATTTTTGTTCGTTTTAATTCTGAATTGTGTTTATTTTCTGAAAGAGGACAGATTTAAAATTGGGGGAGGGGAAGTACTACACCTTCAAGGGCTTGCAACTACTTAGACTGAAATTTGAGAAAATACTAATTTCAAGAAGGTGTATTTAGGGTATCCCTCCTAGGGTAAAAAACAAGGGCTGTCAAATTTAAATGAGAAGCGTTTTTGAAGAACTTTAAGACTTTAGTACAAAGACGAGGGCTGCGGATGCGGCAACTCCTCTCATGCAGAGAATAATTTCCGTTCGTTTTAAGTTTTGATGTTGCTCCTTACTTTCAGTCGAAGAAAAATGTTTTTTTACTTAATCTTTTTTTGCTTAAGGGTTGTAAGTTATGCTCTGTGAGCATACAAAATTTTATGGAATGGATGGTTTTATGAATTTTGGATAAGCCTTATTTGAATGGAAATTGGAGGAAGGGGTGGGGGGGAAGGACTACACCATTAAAAACTCTGCAGCTATGTAGACCAAAATTTGTGCACAATCTTGATTTCAATAAAGCGTCTTTAGGTTGTCCTTCCTTTGTTTTCTCAAATACCTAGCCAAACATTTGTGCATGATATTCAACAATTTCAAAAATGTCCACCTTTCTGCTGAAATACATCTACGAAGCCACTGCCAATAAATTTGACTATTGAAATAGTTAAGGACCCTTGATACCGGTGCTATATGGATCAGGTCATCCTAGAGACACATTTTTCGGATCTACAGATCATCAAATAGTTCGTGGTAACGAACTGTAGTAAGGAGCGACCCGGCTCTATAGTAACCAAAATTCTAAAAAAAAAGAATTTCGATGCAAATAGCTACATCAAAAGAATTGCATTTTAATGTTGATTTTAAATATATAAGTTTCATCAAGTTTAGTTTTACCCATCAAAAGTTGCAAGCCTGAGAACATTTGTCTCATTTTAAAGACAGGGGGAAACACCCCCTAAAAATCACAGAATCTTAACGAGAATCACATCATCACTTTCAGCGTATCAGAGAACCCTACTGTAGAAGTTTCAAGCTCCTATCTACAAAAATGTAGAATTTTATATTTTTTGCCTGAATGCAGATCACGGTGTTTATTTGTTTGTTTGTTGTTTTTTTCTTATGGGTGATCATATCGACCCAGCGGTCCTAGAATCTTGCGAGAGGCCTCATTCTAACAGAAATGAAAAGCTCTAGTGCCTTTTTTAAGTGACAAAAAAATTAGAGTGCACCTAGGCCCCCTCCCACGCCAATTATTTTCCCAGAGTCACCGGATCAAAATTCTGAGGTAGCCATTTTATTCAGAATAGTCTAAAAACCTTATAACTATGTCTTTGAGGATGACTTACTTCCCCAGAGTCACCGTGGGAGGGGCTAGATGTTACAAACTTTGACCAGTGCTTACATATAGTACTGGTTAATGGGAAGTTTACAGACGTTTTCAGGGGGATTTTTTGGTTGGGGGGGATTTGTTGAGAAGAGGGAGATATGTCAGGGGAACTTTCCATGGAGGAACTTGCCACGGGGAAAGAAAATATCCATGAAGGGAGCGCAAGATTTTCTAGCATTATTAAGAAAAAAACAATGAAAAAATAAATATGAAAAAGGTTTTTCTACTGAAAGTAAGGAGCAGCATTAAAACTTAACACCGACACAAGGTATTACGAATATGAGGGGTTCAACTCCTGTAATAACTCGCTCTTTACACTAAAGAATTTTTAGTAATTTCAACTATTTATTCTACGGCCTTTGTGATTCAGCGGTCATTCTTAAGGAATTGGGACAAAATTTAAGCTTTAGTATAAAGAGCGAGGTACTGAATAGAGGGTAAGCCCCCTCATATACTTAATAAAAACAGACGAATACAGAAGTTCGTTACGCAAGCTAATTCGTAAGTTACTTATATCTTTTACGAATAAAATCGTTCGTAAAAATTAAAAGTTCGAGTTGCCTTTTTAAGTAACTAAAAAAATGAGGTGCTAACTAAATCTCCTCCCCCGCTCTTTTTTTCTTAAATCATTCGATCAAAACTATGAGAAAGCCATTTAGCCCAAAAAAAATAAATATGCAAATTTCGTTTTAATTATTCATCTACGGAGAGCCAAAATCAAAACATGCATTAATTCAAAAACGTTCAGAAATTAAATAAAAAACAAGTTTTTTTTTAAAACCGACTGAAAGTAAGGAGTGACATTAAAACTTAAAACGAACAGAAATAACTTTGTATATGAAAGGGGTTGCTCCCTCCTCAACGCCGCGCTCTTTACGCTAAAGTTTTTTACTGTTTTAAAAAGTAGAGTTGAGAGAAAGTGTTGAACTTTAGCGTAAAGAGTGGGGCGTTGAGGAGGAACCAGTGCCTTTCATATACGAAGTAATTTCTGTTCGTTTTAAGTTTTAATGTCACTCCTTACTTTCAGTCGGTTTTAAAAAAAACTTATTTTTTTTATTTAGTTCCGATTAAAACTGACTTCTTAAAATTTTGATCTGATATTTCGCAGGACTGCAGGGGTGCTGGGACGCATAGACCGTTAAAAAGACTACTGGCTCCCTTAAGATCTGTTTGGCCCTTAAAAACGACATTAGAACTTGAATAGCGACTGAATGAACCCTCCCAAAACTTTTGAAGACAATGTATTCTATTCGATCAGGCAAGAAAAATCACAAATAAAAAGTTATAATGCAGTGAAGACACATTGCTGTGTACAGAGTCTACTCTATTGTTTTAATTTGATTTGGAAAAAAGTTTTTTTTTGCCTCTGAGTGGAATTTTTTCTGGCCAACAGACAAATATAACTGGCAAACTAAAGTGACCACACCTAAGGGATATTATTTCTAGATTGAACAGAATAAAAATTCCCTATAGATTCCTATATTTATTTGATTTCTTCCATATTTGATAATTCACTGTCAAGCTAAATTGTGTACGGTAAATGGTAAATAAAATTATTTTTAGTCTCATCAATCCTAGTAAAATGTTAGGACTTTGGCAAAGAGCGATGAATAAATTGCTGAGATACGCTCAAAATAGTTTTAAGAGTTTGGTGGCGAGTAGTATTTTGCAGCAAAATTCCATAAACCTATGGTTTTGAAAACCAAATTATATTTATATTAATACCCTCACAAATAAAACATGTGCTCATCTATCTACGTAAATAATAGCGCAAAATAAGCAAAAAGTGGTCGTTTGAAAATAGAAGCAAATAAAGTATAAAAAAATGTATGAAATTGAAAGTATGATACATTGTAGCGACCTTTCATTATTACGTAATCTGTTTGGTGTTTTGATATTCCGTATGCTAATCTGCCATTCCTGATGATTGGAATTTTGGTATGGCTAAAAAACTTGTTATTTATGTCTTTTTATGTGCACAAGACGAATAGCAATTAACCAATTCAACGACGTACACGCTAATCGCAGATCACATTTTTTTTTCTTAAAATTAGGTATGGATGTGGTCAATTTTGTTGGCATTAATCTAGCAGGATGCTAATATCATTGATCAGACCTGTCAATGTTTTTGATGATGATATTTATCGCTGGAACAAATTAGAAACTCTTTTGTCAATATTCTAGTCTAACTTTAAGGCAGTCCAAAAACAAATATCCAATTTTAACAACGTATCAGATACCTAGGTAAGATGAGGGAAGGACCTTGGGTTTTTTCTCATATTTCCAAAACCTTAATTGTATATAACCTTTTTTTTACAATTTTCTATAGTTTTCCTATAGTTCACCGACTGTTTTCAATTTTTCGAAGTTGCAATGCCACCCTTTCTGAAGAAAAATCTTGTGTATGTGCTATTTTTCAGTCGTTCCTAGGGGTGTCGTTTGGGGGACGGCTAAGGGGAGTCATTTTACCCCAATAATTTGAATAAAAAATTAATATATAGCCCGTGCCCCTTGATTTTCTGGATATGGACCCCTCTTGTCATCCTAGTAAAAATACTGGAGCTTGGCCCCTGGTCATACCAGACACAGAGTAGTTAGTCTCTTCATTTAATCAGAGCCACTTAGTGGGATAATTGGTCGGGTTTTCTATACAAAATGGAAATGTTGATTCTGTATCAACAAATATAAATCGAAACTTTGATGATAGAATACACCTCTGTAGGTCTCGCGCAAAATTATTGTGGAATGTTAAAGACAATCTTATTGATTATGCAGGGACTTCTCTTAAAAGCCTCAAAAAATTGTTAGCTCGGGGATTTAGCCCAACTTTTCATGGCATCAATTCTAAAGAAAGGACCAAAATACCTCTTTCTAATGTTGGAAACACAATAAAGTGTGATTCGGGTGCAAACTACAGGACACTTCGTGTAACTTTGATTAAAATTCATAAAAATAATACATGATCTGCCATGGATTGGAGAAGATAGTTAACTAGTTTTTCCATCTCTGCAGCTTAGATGATTTTTCTGTTATTAATTAAAAACCTATTTTATTCTGATATTTCGGGATTTTTAAAACTATAATCGCGGACAGAAAGTTATCAATATTATCAAGACCCTTATACATTAATTTTTCATCTACTGTTGGTTACTCTAGGAGTTCTCTGCTCCTAAAACAAAATCCTGCTTACTTTCTAAGTAAAATTATGTTCTATATACAAGATTGTCTGAAGAACCCAAATCGGCCCAAAGGCGATTATTCAAGATCAACTTATACTCAATATCACTCATAACGTCCGATACAACCTACCCGTCAAAAGGCAGAATGTACGCTGTAAAAATGAAAAAGGGAAAAGGGTAATTGTAAAAGGGCAGAAAATACTATGACCTGATGCATACACCTTGGAGTTGACACCTTTGGCGTAGGGCAATATGCTAGCCTTTTACTCGGAAATATTTTTAATTTTTTTGTGAAATAACAAATCTAAGTCTGTCAAATATAGCCTTCCAGTTCGTAAAAGTAGTCATAAGTCAAATTTAAAATTAATTACCTGAAAACAAAGAGAAATAGTAAACCCAAAACCCACTGAACATAGTGCAGGACTGAATCTTAGTAAAATACAACCCCCCCCCCACCAAACGAATTTCAACTCTATTACCGTTATGCATAGTGATATCTGGATATCGATTTTTTGTGTAAAAAGGAAACCGTTCACGCTTTCCAAGATTGAAAGTGTACCGAAATTCATTAAAGTGAGAATAATTATACTGCCAAATTTTATATATACGGAACATCTTAAGACTGGTTCCTTACAAAAAACTAGAAAAGAATGCAACAAACTGCGCAATACACTCGCAAAATCCGAAATCAAAAAACCTTTCAATGTTTTTATCCGTCTAGTCTAGATAATATAGGTTGGTTATTACAGATTATCCTAGTTCTGTGCCAAAAGTGACATGCTCATACTCTGAATCACGCAAGAGTTTCAAATTACTTGTGACACCTTTTCTTCTTTTCTTTTATATCTGTTGTGATAGATCTACCAGATGATAATTTTCGAACGAGATATATTTTTTTGAATTAAAGGTTTTAGAAACAATAAACCCTAGTGTTTGTGAGAAATAGTTCTAAACCAAAAAAATTGATGATTATGGTTAAACAATTTTGTTCACATTGCTCAAATAACGCTGATAAACATTGTTTTTCGCTGGTAAACTAAATATATGATTCTATTGTATCCATATACGCAGACTTTGAAAATGAGGTTTGTATCAATCTATCATTAACAATTCTTTGCTAAAATCGTCTTCTAATCTGTTATTGTTTTCGCACATGGCTTAAATTCCCTATTGTTTACAATACAAATTTGTTGTTTAGGAAGGTTCTCTAATGCGAAGTCTTTTGCTAAATTTTACAATTTAGATTCTTCCTTGAAATACTTTAAAAACAAACAACATTTTTCTAACGGAGGTGAAGAGAGAAGTCGAAACTTCAAACGAACAAAAATTATTGCTTCGCAGATTAAGCTAAATTTATCTAAAAAAAAACTAGTTTGAACAAACTCACTCATGATATTTTTGAATACCTGTGGAATTCTGAAAACCAGAAATTTACTGGAAACTGAGCTTACCTTGAGTTTTTACACAACTATAAATTTATACTAATATTTATCGATATTATGGCTCGTAAAAGACTATTTAAACTCTAAATAGTAGGCTATTGTATTCAGAATCTAATAATCTGCAGAGTATTAAATCACCGACATCTTTGAAAATTCCTGCATAAAAAAATTCAATTATTTTCAAGAAAATGAAAATAATTAGATTACATTTTGTTTTCATAATGCAGCTTTCTCCAAAACATGCTTTTTGGTTTTAGTTTACAAAGGGGGCTAGAAGGGGGAGTATACAAGAAGGGAGATGGGAATCCCCCAGTTAAGAATTTTTAGTTAAGGACTACGCAAAAAGCAATTTCCCTCCTTTTCCACGTTAGGAGACAGAAGACCACCTGTTGAGGGTCTCAGAACATGACAAATTAATTGTTTATTTTATAATTTGCATTTCCTGGCCTTTTCGACACACCTCGGGTAGAAACTGATGTGACACAAAATGTCCAAAACCGCCACCTTGCATCTCAAGATTGGGGACTCAAAACCTAGGGTTTTAGATCACGAAAAATCAATTATTTATTGATACTATCATATATTTATTTATTGTATTTTGATCCTCTTGGGACAAAAAACTGATGTTTTTCACCATCTCTTTTCTTACTTAGAAATTAAATTGGTTATGGCAATTTCCTTTCTAATAAGCCCTCTCCCAAAATTCTAAGACCACTGTTTCATCATGATGACCCCTGAGAAAAAATGAAGAAAAAAAATAAGGAGACATCTCAGTGCTTCCCACACAATAGTGATTATCCTTGTGGTTCAAGATTGGGGCCGTAGTTCTGCGTGTAAGGTCTTCGACCAAGGGCATTCCAATATCACATATTTCATTTAGATCCGACGGCTTTTTTGAAGGGTCTCATTTTTTTTCAAAATTCCCATAAATTGGTCTTTGTAATAAATTTTTACTATTGATATAATCGACATAATTGCTACCATTGCTGAATGAACTACAAATAGCAACTTCTTCTTACCAGTTAGTTTTTTTTTTATGATTTTTGAACTTTTGGTTTTTATGGGCCGTCGCCCAGTCCTTACAATAATGCAACTATCATTGTAACGATAATTCAAATTTGTTGTTCCTATGTAAAATCGCAAGGAATTATACTACAAAGTAAATAGAAGCCAATATCACCCAAAACCTTAAAGGCCAAAAACTGGATAAAGATAACATATATCAGTAAATTCTTCCAAGCAAACGGTAAAACCTTTCCCGAATAAAAAATTTTTGACCTTAAGACATTGTTTCGGGGATAGGTTATGTTTGAAAAACAACAAAAGCATGTAACTTGTGTTAAAACAACAGCGAATTCAACAGATAATAGAGTCCAAAAGATAATAAAGTTTAAACTACAAAAATTCCAGGCGGGAAATAAGGGTGGTAAGATGAAGTTTTTCTCCATAAAACTAAAAAATGATGCGAGACTATCCTAACTTCCGTATTAATAGATTGAATTGGGAAAAGTCAAGTCTGCACAGTACAATTTCCTTTTACTTAAAACTGTTTTTGCACAGCCGACATTACAAACATTTGTGTGTCTTACCTTTTAAAACTTTAGTATCCCCTATTTTTCGTTCACAGAAGGAGCCACTGAATCCAGGCTTGCATGAACAAATGTTCTTGGAAGATCCAATTACGTATCTAAAAGAATAGGAATAATGAAGAGAAGGCAGCTCCTTTTGCAAATATTTAAGATCTTTTCGATGTTTTCAGGAAACGACAAGTTATACAACTTCAAGTTTCATTTATTCCTATAAAATAGAAGTAACAAAACAGCATTCCAGAGGGCTCAATGGTTCGTTATTTGGGAAACGACTCCAATCAATAAATAATGTTAAAACTGGGCATATTTATACTAAACATCGCCTAAATATAAGGAAAAGAAATTAACTCACCAGCGATCTCTACGAAACGGTGATCCTTCTATCACCCGATAATCAAAAATAAATTACGAATTTTCTCAGTCATTGTGAATCTAATGCTAACAAAACAACACCCCTCCCCCCAAAAAAAAATCCTTAAAACAACTAAAATTTATATACTGTTTACCCTTAGTAAAAAACTTTGCATCTGTTTCTTAAAAAAAAAAACGAGTGTTTGTGACTGCCAGATCTCCACAGGAATTAAGTTCCAATCATGGCCCCCAGCCAAGGCCAGACCGAAGTCTGAACAAACCGAGGAAGCAACTGGAATCATCAAATCCTCCCAGTTACGAATTGTGTACAAATTTACTTCCCTTACTAGTTTAAGTAGTTCAGAAAAACAACATGGGAAATCTTCGTGGAAGCATTGATATGCCAACGCAGATAGAGATGTAACATAAATACCCTTTATCTTTAGGGGATCAACAGAGGTGTGTGTAGTCGACGGGAGGACTCTTGCCGCTTTTTATTGAAGATGGTGAACAGAAGTAAGCATAAAAGGAAATGCAGACATCGACAAAGACGGGAAGTAACAAATATAAGGAAAAATGACAGAGAAATATAAAAGACGAAAGATAGGAAAAGGAAGTAATTTTTTAATCAAACAATTCGTGTTAACGAACTGCAATTAAGGAGCGAACCGGCTCGATAGTAACTGAGACTCTGAAAGAAGGATTTTGATACCAATAGATACATCAAAAGGATCGAATTTTTATGCTGATTTCCAGTTTAGTTTTGCCAGTCAAAAGTTAGGAGCCTGAGAAAATTTGCCTTGTTGTCGAAAAAGGGGAAACACCCACTAAAAGTTGAAGAACCCTAATAAAAATCACAACATCAAATTCAGCTTATCAGAGAACCATACTGTACTGTTTTCAAGCCCGTATCTACAAAAATATGGAATTTCGTATTTTTTGCCAGAAGAAAGATCACGGATACGTGTTTATTTGGTTTTTTTGCTTGTTTTTTTTCCAGGGGTGATGGAATCGACCCAGTGCTCCTAGAATATCGTGAGAGGGCTCATTCGAACGAAAATTATAAGTTCTAGTGCCCCTTTTAAGTGGTCAAGCAATTGGAGGGCAACTAGGTCCCCTCCCATGCTTATTTTTTCCAAAGTCACCCGATCGAAATTTTGAGAAATCCATTTTGTTCAGCATAGTCGAAACATATATTAGCTTTGTCTTTGACGATGACTTAATCCCCCAGAGTCCCCGGGGAAAGGCCTGCAAGTTGTTAACTTGACCCATTGTTAAGACATAGCTTAGTAATGGTAATTGGGAAGTATACAGACGCATTCAGGGGAAATTTTTCTGGCAGGGGGGGGGGGGTCAAGGAGAGAAGGTTACGTGGGAGGATCTTTCAATGGAGGAATGTCTCATGGGAGAAGATAATTTTCTATGCAGGAAGCACCGGATTTTCCACCATTATTTAAAAAACGATCAGAAATTGTTACGTATTTGAGATGGTTCACCTCTCGTCAATACCGCGGTCTTTACGCTAAATTTTTTTTTAGTAATTTCATAAGAGCTATTTATTCTAATTAAACCCTTGTGATTCAGGAGTCATTCTTACAGAATTGGAATAATTTTGAACTTTACCGTAAAGAGCGAGGTATTGACGAGGGAATGAACTCCCTCATATACGTAATAAAAAATATACGAATATAGAAGCTCGTTGCGTAAGTTAATTGGTAAGTTACGTATATTTATTACTAATAAAAACGTTCGCAAATAAAACTAAAAGTTCTAGTGCCCCTTATAAGTAACCGAAAAATTGGAGGTCAATTAGGCCGCCTCCCCACCCCATTTCTCTCAAAATCGTCCAGTCAAAATTTTGAGAAAGCCGTTTAGCCAAAAAGGTAAAACTAATATGCAAATTCCATTTTAATTATTCATGCACGGTGAGCCAAATTCAAAACCTGCATTAATTCAAAAACGTTCAGAAATTAAATAAAAAAACAAGTTTTTTTAGCTGAAAGTAAGGAGTTACATTAACACTTAAAACGAACGGAAATTATTCCACATATGAAAGGCGCTCTTTCTTCCTCAACACCTCGCTCTTTACGCTGAAGTTTGACTCTTTCTCACTACTCTGCTTTTAAAACAATAAAAAACTTTAGCGTAAAAAGCAAGGCGTCGACGAGGGGACAGCCCCTTTCATATACGGAATAATTTCTGTCCGTTTTAAGTTTTAATGCCGCTCCTTACATTCATTAAAACAAACTTGTTTTATGATTCCATTTTCAGATGATTCCAAGTCTACGGAAAATTTTGCTTCTTATTATGAGAACATGCCACTTAAACAATAGATATTTATCTAAAGGAACTCTCACAAAGTGCATACGTCGGTCCGGGGAGGGGCGACTTATGGAGTCTCTTGGTGTACGAAGCTCGGTTATCGGGGGGCAGCTCATATCTGTAGGAGAAAAAATAAGAAGTTACTGCATTTTAAATTTAAAGTTGGTAGATTTAGGTGAAACGCCAACGCAGTCTGAGAGTAAAACTTATGACACAACCCACAGTAGACATTGGTAATTGTGATTTAAATCGGTAGAAGTCGTTCACATAGATGAGGAAGAGGGTTGGCCCAAAAATAGAATCTTCGGGTATTCCGTATTCAATTGGAATTTGTTTGTCTGCATCTTCCGTGGCAATAGTTCTATCAGTAAGGTATGATGAGAACAAAGACAATGCTTCCCCACACACACCATGATGAGAAAGCTTACCGATGAGAATATTATGTGGAAGGCCGTCAAATACTCTTTTTATATCGAGAAAGATGGCTTCAGGAATGAGATTAGAGGCTAAAGATTGTCGTATATACTGATGAAGCCTGTTGTAAAATTTTTTACTTCAAGAAATTATCACCAGCTCTTTCGGCATTGGCCTTTCAAGTATCTTAGAGAACACTGACAGAAAAGAGATCGACCTGTAGTTCCAAGGGTCTTCGCCATCACTTCCCTTAAAAAGAGCTATCACGCTTACCAGTTTAAGATGTTGGGGAAATAGTCCTAGTTGAAATGACTAATTTCCTGCTACATAATCCCCTCAAGAACCATTTATTTCAAGCAAGGAGGACCTAGGAACTGCTTCCAACACTGTGACACAGAACAAAAAGCAACGCTATTAGCAGATTTTTTCCTATCTCTACAAAAATTCGGTCATGTGATGTCGTACTTGGGTTTTTCTGTAATCAGAGTTACTTTAATGACTATGACGTAAGAGCAAGGTTGCAACGCAAAAGAAAAAAAAATATGCTGACTCTAATTGTGCAAAATGTATCAGGTTATTATGACCTATTCAGCAGAAATTTTGAGAGCCAATCGGTTCAAAACTATTAGAAAAACTTTCATCATACCCCCAACGTATGACACATTGCCACGCAGAGCCGCGTTCATCCCTTAAGATACATTTGTTTAGAAAACCAAAGTTTTTCTGATGAAAGTAAAGAGCGAAGGTGAAACTTAAACCAAGCAAAAATTATTGCTTCGCAGTTTGTGGATGAAATATCTACAAAACTAACTCAATTAAACGGATCCATGGTATAACCCTCCATTGTTAGAATTCTGAAAAAAAATAGCACTTCACTGAAATAACCAAACCAATTCGAAGAAACAGGATGCTCTCTAAGGAGTTTGAAAGTTCACTATCCTGCAGAAATTCAACTCATCTATAAGAGTCTCAGCAGCCTTTCACCACCAATGATATTGAAAACGTTTAATACATAATTTAAATTGTCGTCACATGTCAGTTTTTTTCAACATCTAAGGTTCACTCCCTTAGCGAACTTACTGTCAGAAAAACTCGCGAAAAAGCACTGGTTATATTTATATTTCCATTCCTAAATTCCTTGCACAGACTTCTTAAGAATCATGAACTTGAATTCTTCCAAAAAAGGTGTAATTTTGCACTAGATCCGGCACATACACATTTAGAAACGTTTCAAAGTGGCAAAAATAGGTTAAGTTTTTCTAAACAGCGAAAGAAAAAGAAAACTTCCTTCCCTGTTCATCTGTCGCTTATTTGAGCACCTGCTTTTAAAATTAACTTTCATCTGTATTTTGAAGAGAGAATTAGAGCCAGGTGATCTATCCAGGTGATTCAAGAGAGCCAGGAATCACCAGCGAATCTCTCTTGAATTGCTCTAATATCAATTCCTTACAATCTCTAGAAGTTTCACACATCTAGCTTTCTCCTCGCATTCGCCTAGAAAGAGACTGGTTTACCCTTAGCACCTACATTCCTACAATGAGATTTATTTTGAATAAGTAGTGCCATTTTTCATTTTATCAGAGAACAAGCTTCTTGAACTTATCTGTCAATATTTGAGGCAAACTGACAATTTTACATAGGTAGATCCTCGAACGGCGAATGAAATGTTCTTATATTTTTTGGCCAACTCTATATGGACCTTTATCACCCAGTACCCCTCCCTTAAGATTCACTTGCATAAATATATTAATACTATATAAATAGAAATAATGAAACGAAGAAATATTTGAAAAACATGAAGCTTGTCCAAGGTTAACAATATTTAGTGCCCTTTGGAGGGGGAACAGGTGAAGGTAATGACTTCAGAAGAATTAATTGCAGACTGAGGAGTGTTGCCTGGAGGGCAACAAATTATAGAAAAAGCCATAAAAAGAAGCTTGAGATTGAGGTTGATTGATTGTTTTAGAATGTTCGCTTGTCTTGTCGTCTTGTCTAAAGTAAAGTGCAAATGAGGGAATAGAATTTGAATGGTTTACGGTGAGGGGAGGGGGAGCAGTGGCCAAACACATTTGTAGCAAAATTATTTATTATAAGTTTGACTTGAGTATTCATTCTAATTTTAACCCGTTTTAGGATTAGCTTTTCATCTATTTTATCACGTTTTACCTTTATATTTGCTGTGAGCATTTATTTTAATTTCTCTTGGTTTTGGATTTAAATTATTCTTTCATAGTAATTTCTTGTCGTTTTCAGTTGGAATTATTGCATGAAATTATTTCTGATCGTCATAAGTTTAATATGACTCTTTACTTTTCTTTGGAAAAGTTCTTTTTGGAAAGTATTTTTATATTAATTTAATACATAGAAGCCTTATGGCCTTTTATTATGGCAAATGCTAGAGCGATACTTTTCTTTTTCGGAAAGTTTTTTTTTCTTTAAATTGGTCATTAAAATGAATACTTTTTTAGTTTATCATTTTCGGTGGAAGTGTTAAAATTTATAATTCAATTTGAATTCTTAGGTTGCATAAGGTTATCTCAGCGTTGTCTAAATTGCACTCAACATAATTACTGTATAAATTTAGTTCAAATTGAAATAAACGGTTCGTGGTAATGAACAACGCCCCCTCGTAAGATTTTTCTGGCGCCCTCATAGGTATTCCGTTCTTTTTTCTTTTTTTACTAATTTTTTTTAAGTATACTTGTCAATTTGATCAATTATTCGTAGGTGATCTACCCGATTAACAGCTAAAAGCAAAGCTTTATTATAAAAGTAAAGAGTAAAGTTGAAACTTAAAACGAACAAAAATTATTTATCTTCAGCCGGTTCAGTATATATCTGCAAAATTGGCATGAAAATCTTTGATTGCTGCGATTTTTCGACGAACATGGAACTTTCTCCTATTTCACGAAAATGGAAACACCTGTTGAAGATAAAAGGGGTATCTTCAACACGTTTCATAAACGTGGTAACACAGTTATAGCTATTTGTCTATTCACAATGACATATTGGAAAGTAGCCTTGTAGTTAAAAGCTCGAAATGGATAAAAATAAAAAATCTGGACACAAACATAGAATGGATAAGAGATGAAGAATGAGGGTTGAATGCGCAAGGGGATCGAAGGATATTTCCAGATATTTGGTAAAATACCCAAAAATACCCAGAAATCGAAAGGTAAGCTTTGACTAATAATAAACCCCCTCCACCCTCAAAGAAACTTAATTTTAGTTTTGTGACTAATTAAATAGCAAATGGCCCAATAGGGCTTCTGTGTGAATAAATCTATCTATCTATTTATTTTAACTATATAGCTAATTCGGTTGAAAATAGATGAATGAAATAATTAAAAGCAATTTAGGCCAGAAAAAAATACATGAGGTCGGAGAGGGTGACCCTCTTCCTAAGCCTCTTCTGGCATACTTATTCCGTTCTTTTTTCTTTTTTTTTAGTCTTTTTTACAATGAAATTTTTAATTTGGTGGCCACCTAGAGTGACATTGGCGCCCTTGGTTCAGCAGCCCCTTTACCCAATATTTTGCTCTTGATCTGTTAGAGATTCAGACATGAAACTCCTCGCACGATCAGCTTACGAATCATTTCGTCATGAAATTATAAGATAAGCCTCGTTTTCATGAAAAATTAATCATATAATTAAACTTGCTTGCTAGATCTTCATCTTCAGAATGTGTTTTCTTTTTTTGTTTGTTTTTTTTTTGCAAATTTGTTTTATTCTCTTTCTTGCGAGCCCGTTGATTTAGGGTATGGTATCTGGGCTTCAATAATGGGGATATGACAAGACAACTTACAATATTAATTTATGTTAAGGAGTAATTTTTTTGAACTGCCCATGCCCACTCCCCACTCAAAAAAAATCTTTCTTTTAGTTTTGTGACTAATTAAATAGTGAATGTGACTTTTTTGTGACTAATGTGACTTTAATATACATTTTAACAACTTTAAATATATTTGGGTATTAAACCCTGCCACGGTAGGGATAGGGTTTATAATAAACATTATAATATAAATACTTTCCTTTTTGAAAAGAAAAGTCAGCTTTGACAGTGGGGGACACGGCGGTTGGTTTTCAGTCACTTTATAGAAAGAATTTTAATATCAATAGAGATATAAATAAAAATAAGCTTATCATGCTGATTCCAAATGTATAAAATTCATCAAGTTTAGTGTTACCCATCAAAATTTACGAGCTTGAGAGAACTTGCCTGATTTTTGAAATAGGAGGGAAACACCCTGTAAAATTCAAGTAATGCTAATGAAAGTGACGCTATCATATTCAGCGTACCAGAGAACCCTACTGTGGAGATTTCAAGCTCCTATCTCCAAAAATGTGGAATATTGCTATTTTGCCAGAAGACAGGTCAGGGGTGCGTGTTTATTTGTTATTTGGCTTGTTTTTTTTCCTCCAAGGGCGACGGTATTAAAACAATGGTCCTAGATGATAGGGTGAGGGTGTAGTTGATCGGGAATTAAAAGCTCAAATGCCCTTTTTAAATTACCAAAAAGATTAGACGGCAACTAGGCCCCTTCCCACGCCCATTTTTCTCAAAGTTATTTGATCATAATTTTGAGATAGTCATTTTGTTCAGTCTATTTGAAAGGTCAAATAACTATATCATTAGGTCTAAATTGACCTTCACAATCCGCGGGGAGAGGCTTATAAGTTATGAAATTTGCACATTGTATACGAATAGTATTTGTTACTGGGAAGTATACAGCCTTTTTTTGGGGAGGGGGTGCACTCGGGCTGGATTTCTATAGGAAAATCTTTCTTGGGGAGGAAAATTTCGGGGGGGGAGGGGTTTCCAGGGAAACGTTATACTGGAGGGATTTCACAGAATTGCTATACGAAATTCTTTTTAATTGTTTTATATTCTCTTTACCAAATTTTTCATGTGCAGATGTTGCGGGGGAATTATCCCGGGGCTATTTTTTGAGTGTTTTGATTTCCAGGAAATAATTTCCAGGGAAGGGGGTATTTGTGGAGTGATCTAGAAACCGATTAAAGATTAAAGTCTTATTCAAATGAAAGAATGCTAAGGAGAATTTTTCAGGCTGAATCTTCCATAAACAATTTTACAGGGGGGGGGTGGATTCTCAGCAAGGATGGAACTCTCTGGAGGGAGTTTGACGGAGGTGCACTTTACGCTGGATGAAATTTCCACGAAGGAATTTTCTGTGAAGAGGAGGGGTATATTTCATAGAGAGTGAGCCAGATTTACCGGTATGATTTGAAAAAACGAACATAAATTATTCCATATATGAAGGGTTGTCCCCTTCTCAATACCTTGATCTTTATACTAAAGTTTCATTGTTTTTCCAAACTTTTTAATGCGGCAACTGAAACACGGGCTCTTTAATTAGAATAGAAAGCTTTAAAAGTGCTAACGGCTTTAGCGTAAAGAGTAAGGTACTGAGGAGGGGGAAACCCTTCATATACGCAATAAATCTGCCAAAACTAATATGCAAATTTCGTTTTATTTTTTCATGTACGGTGAGCCAAATTCGAACCAGCATTAGTTGAAAAATGTTCATAAATTTAAATAAAAAAATCAAGTTTTTTAAATGGAAGTAAGGAGCGACATTAATACTTAAGACGAACAGAAATTATTCCATAATCCATATATGAAAGGGGCTATATCCTCCTCAACGCTTCGATCTTTGCACCAAAGTTTGAATCTTTGTCACAACTCTACTTTTTAAAGTAATATGAACTTTAGCGTAAAGAGTGAGGCGTTGAGGAAAAGACAGTACCTTTCACATACGGAATAATTTCTATTCGTTTAATTTTTAATGTCGCTCCTTACTTTCAGTTAAAAAAAAACAACTTGTTTTTCATTTAATCAAAGTTTGGAACGGTCCTTGAACAAGCCTTTTGATTTAACAGTAACTTACAGATAATACACTCGAAAGAATCTTCCTGGGAGAACGTTCAAACAATTACAAATTAATGAAAAAGGAATACGAGAACAAATATATAACAGGTAGATCCCTCAGCTCCCTTTATTTCTGACTCTTTAAGATTATTCATTTGTTAACTGAATAAAAATATATTACAAATATTCTCTTTTATATTTTCAACTTCGAAAATAAAAAATAGAGATTACAGTAAAACAAAATCTTAAATTGGTGAGTTTCCAGGAATTAATATCGTTAAATATTAAGTATTCCGTTTAATTTCATTACTTTTTTCCAGTCATCTTGATTATTATAAGTTTTTTATTTATATGTCGTCGTTGTTTACAAAAACAAAAGCATAATTTGCGACATATATATAGTTGTCAATAAAACGCAAATGATAGAACAAGCCAGAGGCTTTTATGTTTAGGTCAAGTTTTAAGGGGGAGAAGGACAGTGGCCAAACTCCTGTTTAAATTTTTTTTTTCGTTTTAACTTTGACTTGAATATTCAATTCAATTTCTACTCGTTTTAAGATTTATTTATCCATCTATATTAGAACCTGTTATCTGTATGTTGGCTTTGACCTTTGATTTTATTTCTCTTCGTATGGGTTTCATTTATTCTTTAATAGCTATTTCTGGTCGTTTTGAGCTCAGATTAGAATAGGAATTTATTTCTTCTGTGTTTAAGTTTACTATGGCTCTCAACTATTCCTTAAAAACATCTTTTTGGAAGATCATTTTTTTTTATTAATTAGTACATAGAAGCCTTTTGGCCTTTTATTATAGCTAATGCTAGAGCGTTGCCTCTAACTAGACTTTTCATCATACTAATTACTCTCATTGCCGCTTAAGCGTGAGAGTTATGGATTCTCAAAAAAGACGACTAAGTAACTTCGCCGTGTTGCTGCCATTAAATACCTGGATAGAGTTCCCAATATTATGCTTTTTGAAATCAACTAAAAGTAAGGAGCAACATTGGAACTTAAAAGCAACCGAAATTATTGTGTATATGAGATGAGGGGATGTCCCTTCCCCGACCCTCTCTCTTCACGCCTGAAGTTCTGAAGTCTTGAAGTTTTTTAAAAATACTTCCCATTCAGATTCAACGGGCCTTGTGTTTGGACAGTCTTTAACTAACTAAAATTTAATTTTAGTTAGTTTAAATTTAGTTTAAATTTAACTAAGAGACTTAATCCAAACAGAAAATGGACACTGTGGAAAATCCCTTTCGAAGAAATCCCACCCCCCAAAAAACCGTATGTTTCCCAATGACAAATACCATAACGGACACTATATAAACGGACTAATTCGTAACTTACAGGTATTTCCACAGGGACTATGGCGGTCATGTCATACCCAAAGGCATAATTGTTGGACCTTTCACAATGCTAAATCAAATGGCTTTCTCAATATTTGGAATGGATGTCTTTGGGAAAAAAGGACGAGGAAGGGGGTTAGTCGCCCTCCAATCGTTCTGGTTACTGAAAAAGGGCACTACAAATTTCGATTCCTAATCCAATGACCCCTCTTTCGATCTTCTAGGATCGCTGGATCGATTCAATCATCCTGAAAAAACAAACGAAAAACAAACACACATCCGTCATCTTTCTTCTGGCAAAAACTTCAAAATTCCACATTTTTGTATATAGGAGCTTCAAAGGTCTACAGTATGGTTCTCTGATATGCTGTATTTGATTATGTGGTTTTCATATGGATCGCTTGTCTTTATAAGGTGTTTTCTTCTTTTTACCAAAACTGGACAGATTTTCTCAGGGCTTGTAACTTTTAATGGCTAACATTAAACCTAATCAACTTTTTATGTTTTTTTTATTATCATAAACATCCAGTCTTTTTAATATATCTGTTCTTATCAAAATTTTGTTTCTAGAATTTCGATTACTTTTGAGCCAAGTCGCTCCTTACTTACAGTTATTTGCCACCAACTGTTTGGTACTAAGTTGGTGACTAAGATCACACACACCATACTTGATAAAATAAAATTACATTCAACACCAAATCCCACGTTTGGAAAATTCCCTCTTCCGAATATAGCCTTCGATGGTCATGTACATGGTTCTCATCCCAGAGGTCACCCCGAAGAGATGGAAAGATAACTTTTTAAAACTCAACCTGCCGTAACTTTTCCACCTGGCAAAAGTTAGATGCTTATGCATATGCCACATCAATAACGCAGTAAACGAAGAGGCCCCCAGATCCACCTTCAAGGACGAACTGGACTTAAGTCAAGTCAGTTAAGATAATCATAAATAACAGTTATTGTTCCTAAATCAAGTTTAAACAAAATTTTTCTTCATTAGACAGCTGATCTGTTTCAAAATACGTTTTTCGTTTTCTCTTACTATGGGGCTAGAGTGAGGGAGTATTCAAATGAGGCGTTTATAAGCCTCCAAGTAAGGGTCTTCGTCCCTTTAAATTTTAATGGCGCATTTATTTTGTCTCCCGGTTTTTACAGTCACGAAATGACATCAAATAGTGCCATTTCCGGTGTCATATGGCATTTTTGGGTGTTTTATCAATGTGAATTTATAAAAAGTCCATAGATATGAGCATTAGCTTTTGACTGACCTCTTAGACGACTGTCTACGAAGTTCCAATGCCGCACTAGTGCCAGAGAAAAAAAGAAACATCAGTTATACTCACGCTAAGATACGATTTTCTTGGGTTTTTAAAATTAGCAGATTGATACTCTCGGTTATAAAATGTTCAACCAGAGTGGATCCAATAGCGTACCCTATTTTGAATTTTATCCACTGCTATTTTCAAGGGGTTTCTAGCTTTTTTTCGAAATTCCCAGAAAATTGTTTTCATAGTAAACTTTTACAATTGAGAAAAAACCAGAGTAATAGTTACTGTTCCTGAATCAGCTTCAAATGACTATTTTTGTCTCTCTAGACTTTTTTTTCAAAACATGTTTCTAAATTTCGATTACTATTGGCCAGGGCTTGCTCTTTACTAGGTTGTAGCCATTGCTATAACCATGATGAAGTTAAGATAAATAATAAATTTTACATAAATTGTTATAATCTTGATTTAAGTTAGGTTTATTATCGGAGACTTCATTTATTTGTAAATAATAATACATAAACAACGTGACGGGGAGGTCACTGGCCCTTTATTTGTATATCTGTGCCTTTAAGGGGAGGGAGGGCGTCAAGGAGTCTATTTTTTCATCAGCATGCTTCAGCTATCCCTGAGAGAGTCTTTGTATCAATATTGAGGCTGGGGGGGCGATTTACCCTCTAAGCTTTATTAATGTGAAGAAACATGTTTGGAACAGATGTTCAAAATAGGTGATGAGGGGGTGGCAGTTCTTCTTTCACTACCAGAAGGTTTTAGTGTAAAACGAAATATTACATTCATATTCATATCAGCACGCAGGACTTGGGGAATTTTGAGGGTATCCCCCAGGGAAAATTATTGTTTAAGAAACGCTCGACCTTGAAAACCTAGAAAATGATAAAGGGAAAATTCCGTCTTTGCTATTTTTGATCCCCCCCCCCCACTCCCTCCTAATTTTTTACGAGGTGCGCTTTTTCAGGAGAAATCACATTGAAGCAATGACTGAGGATAACAGAGAGAAGTGTCTTTCAAAAATGTTTTATTGTACTGTTTTCAGCCGCTTTGTGCTGCAGAACACAATTGTGGACAAAAGTTTTCAAAACACAATTAGATTGAAAATACTCGAGACATATGTTCTATCTAAAATTTCCAAAAGCCTAATGAAACTTTACTATTTTCTCAGGGTTCTTATTCACGAGGTCCTTTGCTTCGTCCTATTTTGCCTCACACAGCTACTTATTACAAGAACTAAAAACGGAAAAAGAAAAAAAAAAAACATTTTTCACAGCAAAAGCAACAAAAAGACGTCAAGACTGAAAAGGACCACAATTTAGCATATATGGTATAGCAGTTGCCACCACCTCAGCCCTTGCTCCCTATGCTTTATGAAAAAGTTGTTCTTTTTTTAATTGATACATACTTTTCAGTGCGTTAAAAAAAAATTCATTGGCACACATTCATTAAGTCTAACGGTCATCACACAGTTCATTTTAGTGACATCATATCGATTCATTAATACTATTACCATCAATTTATTACCATCTTTATTCTAAGTAAAACTAAAGGGTTTCAAAACAAAAAGTGTTGTCTTCCGAAACAGAATAAGATTCGAGTTTGATTTCATGCGCACGAGGAATATTTCTTTACAACAAAATATTCTGTTCATCTGCAGAGAAAACTGAGAGGTGCAAAATCAACAAAATCTCTACACCTATCAGTGACATTTCTAGTTCCTTAAATTTACAAATCTTAAACTGTCGTTTGAATAAATCCGACTAGGTATCTGTAAGAAAAGAAAATAAGTAGTGATGGGACGATGCCAAAATTATTCATGGTTCCAATAACGATTTCTGATTCTTAACCAAAATGAGACTAGTGAGTATTTCATCTATTAAATAAAAAAAAAACTTTTACAACTGAAAGTAATGAGCAACATTGAAAGCAACAGAAATTATTGTGTATATGAGGTGGGAGACTGTCCCTTCCCCAACTCTCTCTTCACGCCTGAAGTCCTGTAGTCTTGAAGTTCTTTAGCAATACTTCTCATTCAGATTCAGCGGGCCTTGTGTTTGAGGAGTCTTTCTTAAAGAATTGTGACAAAATTCAAACTCTAGCGCGAAGAAGAAGGATTTAGAAAGGGACAGCCCCCCTCATATACAGAATAATTTCTGTTTATTTTAAGTTTTAATGTTGCCCCCAACTTTCAGTTAAAAAAAAAACTTTTTTCAATTAATTTATTACCGTTTTTCCGATCATGCAAGGATATCACTCCCCCCCCCCGTGTAAAATTTTCCCCAGAGAATTTAACCCGGAGACTTAATCCAAACGGAAAATTGACACTGTGGAAAATTCCTTCCGAAGAAATCCCCCCCCCCAAAAAAAAATCCGTATGTTTCCCAATGACAAATACCATAACAAACACTATATCGACGGACTAATTGCGGAACTTATGTCATGTCATACCCAAAGGCATATTCGTTGGACCTTTCACAATGCTAAATCAAATGGCTGTCTCAAAACTCGGAATGGATGTCTTTGGGAAAAAGGGATAAGGAAGGGAGCTAATCGCCCTCCAATCGTTCTGGTTACTGAAAAAGGGCACTATAAATTTCGATTCCTAATCAAATGACCCCTCTTTCGATCTTCTAGGATCGCTGGTTCGATCATCCTGAAAAAACAAACAAAAACAAACACACATCCGTCATCTTTCTTCTGGCAAAAACTTCAAAATTCCACATTTTTGTATATAGGAGCTGCAAAGGTCTACAGTATGGTTCTCTGATATGCTGAATTTAATTGTATGATTTTCATATGAATCGCTTGCCTTTATAGGGTGTTTTCTTCTTCTTTTCTAAAATTGGGCAGATTCGCTCAGGGCTTGTAACTTTTAATGAGTAACATTGAACTTAATCAACTTAATATGTTTTTTATTATCATAAACATCCATTTTTTAACATATCTGTTCTTATCAAAATTTTCTTTATAGAATTTCGATTACTTTTGAGCCAAGTCGCTCCTTACTTACATTTATTTGCCACCAACCATCTGACACTAAGTTGGTGAGTGAGGTGTCCCCTTTAATAAAGGTTACATTTTGTTTGTTTTAGTCGTAATTACTCTTCAATGACATTTTGAGACCTTTTTTTTTGTTCAAGTGTGTTTGCATTTGTCATTTCTGCATCAGAAAAAATTCGTTTTTTTTGGTCAAAAAAGGTTCATAATTATTGTGACAAAATAAAATTATTTATATTTTCTCGTCATACTAATTTCCAGTTTGAATTATTCCTCGGATTGTTCTGGGTACCCCTCTGAATGACCGGTTTTTCAAACTGTAAGCTGCACGAAAAATGTGGTTCGATCCCGCTTTCTAGGGCTATAATAAAAAAAAATATTGAGATTGCTAGGGCACGTCCTGCGGATGAAGGATGACAGACTGCCAAAGATTTTCCTTCTCGGCCAGCCGCATAAGGCTAAATGGAAAGTAGGTTGTCCCTGTCTGGTGAGAGAGGATGTAATAAACAAAAATGTACAGGAAATGGGAACTTCCCGGGAGGGTGTAAGGAGGGAAGCTTTGAATAGATTGTGATGGAGGAGGAGCGTGCGTAGCTGTGTTGGTCTAAGGTGGCTTGGGGTAGCGATGAGTTGCTAGTAATAGTAGTAGCAGCAATACTTACAGAGAAAGTAGAGAGAGAAAGTTTTGTTTTGTTATTTATATTAATAAACCCATCTTTCTCTAAAAAAAAGAAAAAAAAAGAAAAAAAAGAAAAAGAAAAAGAAATGAATGTAAGAAAAAGAAGCTTATTTGCCTAATTGTATTTTAAACGCTATCAATTTTTTCAAACATGGCTGAAATACAGATATCATCCATTCCGTCAAATTAAAAGAAAATTGAGGCGAGAGAGCTAATAAAGGATGGGGTTAGACTTTAAACAGAGACAGTAAGAAGAAAGAAGGGAATATTGAAAAGTAGGAGTAGAGGAGAAGGAGAAAATGGAAAAACAAATGAAAAAAGAACAAAAGAAGAAGAAAATAATAGGAAATGCAAATTAACCTAGCGGCAGCAGGCAGATTACAATATGGAAATAAAATGAAAAGATAACTCTCATAAGACAAGAAGAAGCATAAAGAGTATAGTTTAGACTAACGTGTGCCATGATTATATTTCAAAAGGGTAGAAAATTATACAGTTATCCGTAATTCGTAAGATTTTCTAATCTTATGAATTCAAAACTTATACGTATCAGTTTAGTCATTGCTCGTATCTTTGAATTTTAAGCTCACAAAAAATCAAAATAATGAAAAACAGGGTTCCAGTGAGTCTAACTAATATTACAAAGCTTTTTTTTTCATCAAATCTAACATAAACCATCTTAAAGTAAATATTCCAAGTGGTTATATTAAGTGATTATTTATATTCTTTCTTATTGTATAGGGACATAAAAGGAGGAATGCAAGGTCTTTGTTCAAGGCTTAACCCTCAAAATACATCCACATTTCTCCAACAATCTCTATTTTTTTTTGAACAGAAATTATTTTGTATATGAGGTGGGCTATACCTTTCTAAATCCTCATTCTTCGCGCTAGAGTTTGAATTTTGTCACAAGTCTTTTAGAAAGACTCCTCAAACACAAGGCCCGTTGAATCTGAATGAGAAGTATTGTTAAAGAACTTCATGACTTCAGAAACTCAGGCGTGAAGAGTGAGGGTCGGGGAAGGGACAGTCCTCCACCTCATATACACAATAATTTCTGTCGCTTTCAAGTTTCAATGTTGTTCCATACTTTCAGTTGAAAAACTTTCCTTTTTATTTAATAGATGAAAGACTTGTCTCAATTTGGAATCGAAAATCACTATCGGAATCATTTATAAATCCGGCATCGTCCCATCACTACTTATTTTCTTTTCTTACAGGTACGTAGTCGGATTTATTCAAATGACAGTTCAACACAGTTCAAGATAGCCATCTCAAAATTTTCCTCATTATAGCCCAAGAAAGCGGGATGGATTCACACTTTTCGTGCAATTTACTGTTTGAAATACGGTCAGTCAGTCGGGTATCCAAAACAATCCGTAGGCAATATCTGTGGAAAACATCTAGAAAATTTTCATCCGTTTTCCGGAGCTACACCGGACTAACACTAACACTACTTCAGAACTACATTTGACCACTGTCATCACAGTAGCTTCCAATATTCTAATCTCGGTTCGCAAACTTATCTCTGTATTCTTCCAAACTTCTTTCAACTGTGAAAAAACCCCTTAGGCCTTAGCTATTCTACTTTTAACATCTTTACTGCACCGGGTCTACTAATAATCTTACTAAAGAAAGTGAAGCTGTCCGTTTGATAGATCTTTTCGTTATTCAACGTCAACTTTTCATCTTCACTTATTCCTAGTCTTAGCCTCTTAGTCTTCTCAACAACAATTGCCAAAACTATTCTAGCACCCTGAACTCGCAAAACCTTTAATAGTTCATTCATTTTCAACACCTAGAATATACAAATCATCAGCATAATGTAAGCCCAGGAAAGTTTTACTTCCCCATTCGATTCCGTGTCCTTAAGACAAAGTCCATCAAAATGGTCAATAAAATACTTAAAATTAGAATAAATTAGACGGAATTGACATCTTTCTTAAAGAGGAAGTGATTAAATACAAAGATTGTATGAAACTTAGCTCGTCTTTAATCAGAGACTTACAGAAGGTTCAGTGATTGGATACATATGCACTATAGATGGGATCCAAAACAACGGACAACTCAAACAACTACAACAACTAAAAATTTTTACAACTAAAAATTGACAATAAAACCATTTTGCAAATTGCGAAAAAATCATGAATCTGGTAACAATTTTGATTTGACAAAAAATCTTAAATTTACAGTTCCCTGGTTCCAATTACTGGAGCCATTACTAAAACAAAGGGGAAATAACTTAGAGTTTATGACTTGATACTTAATGGTCCTAAGTTCTTTAGATTTGTTTTGTAGACAATATTTCGTTCACACCAAAATCGAACATTTTGAGCAATGTTTTTTAAGCTCACTGAATTGTTTGCTAAGATTGTTTATGGAACAAATTTGCCTTATCTCCTGTTCTTGAGCAAAATCAGAGATAAACAGGAACGAAAAAGAAAAAATCTTCTTTCACTACTTAGGATTGATTATACAAATAGTTTATAAAACGTATATTCAATCTTCTATTCACAATCTTCTATCTTCTATTAAATCTTCTATCAACAATTTTATTATTTGAAGGCATGAGAAGTACTTCGTGTTTGATAGTTTCTAATTATAATTGAATAAAAAAAACATTTTTTTTTCAACTGAAAGTAAGGAGCAATATTAAAACTTAAAACGAACAAAAATTATTAAATATATGAGGGGTGTGTCCCTGGTCAATGCCTCACTCTTTACGGTAAAGTTTGAATTTTGTTACAATTCTTTAAGAATGATTTCTGAATCACAAAGGCTGTTTAATTAGAATAAATAGCTCTTTGGAAAATTCAAAAAAACATTAGTGTAAGAGCGAGGTATTGACCAGGGGGCGCACACCCTTATATACGTAATAATTTTGGCTCGTTTTAAGTTTTAATGTTGCTCCTTACTTTAAGTTGAAAAAAATCTCTTTTTTATTTGATTTCTGATCGTTTTTTAAATAATTTTGGGAAATCCAGTGCCCCCTTCATGGAAAATTCTCTTCCTACAAGAAATATTCTTCCATGGGAAGATTTTCCCGCGTAATCTCCTCCCCCGACCCCCAATAGAAAAATTCTCCCTAAAAACGTCTGTATGCTTCCCAATAACATATACTATAGGTAAAAAAGGGCAAAGTTCATAATTTGCAGCCCTTCCCCCGGGGACTGTGGGAGATTAAGTCATCCTCAAAGCCCTGGTTAGCAGATTTTTCGACTATGCTGAACAGAATAGCTAATTCGAAACTTTAATACAGTGACTTCGGGAAAAAATGAGCATTGGATGGGGCCTAGTTGCCCTCCACTATTTTTGGTTACTTAAAAGGGCACTAGAACTTTTAATTTAAAATTCCACGTTTTTGTAGATAGGAGCTTGCAACTTCTACAGTAGGGTTTTCTGAAACGATGAATTCGGTGGTGTAATTTTCATTAAGATTCAATGAAAGTCGTAGATTTTATTTTAGGGGATGTTTCACCCTTTTTTCGAAAACAAGGCAAATTTTCTCAGGCTCGTAGCTTTTGATGGTTAGGACTAAACCTGACGAAACAAATATATTTAAAATAAGCATAACGATCCAATACTTTTGATGTATCTATTGGTATCAAAATTCCATTTTTTAGAGTTTCGGTCACTATTGAGCCGGGTCGCTCCTTACTTACAGTTTGTTACCAGGAACTGTTTGAATGAACAAATCCAACACACATTTGCATAATCAAACACCTAATGATAACAAACTGTAGGTAAAAAATAACCCGTGCCAATAGAAACCTGAACCCTAAAAACCGATCTTTTATAAAAGCACATAAGTAGAAAGGCAGTAATTTGAATTATGGATATACAATATGAATATAATCATTCTTGCAACAAGCTATACCATGATAACAATTCCAGCTACATTCACTATTTAGTGGTTTCTTGAGCCACCTTGGCTAGTAACGCACAAGCAGGTGCAATAAACACACCTTGATTTTGATATCTAAGAAAAATTTTGTGATTAAAGAAGCTTTGACCTGGTTTGCCCAAAATTATGCCATTAACCCATATGGGGTACCACTCAAAAGACTTTTATTTTATTATGATTGAACTTGTTCAGAAAAGTTCTTATTTTCTCGCATAAGAATTTCGCACGAAGACCACATAAGGGCGTCCAGTAGCGCCCAATGGGATGAAAAAAATAACACTATTTTATGCTTGAACGATATGAATGGAGAAATTTTCAGATTACCTTTCCCTCCAAACTTAAATCCCCTCTCCCACCCACTGGCATTTTTATTTGATTAAAAAAATTGTATTCTAGTTTGACTCTATTGTTATCTTTATAGCAGTACTAGCGATACGCGTAAAAGCCTTGCGCACACCCCTGCTGCAATCTAAATACCTTTTATGTATTTTATATTTCCTTTTGAGTCTAAGTTGATCTTTCAGACGTTATATTTTTATCTTTTGAATGTTCAAAAAATCAATGCTAATTAGTCCCACACACTGGATAAAAGCTTATAATTTTTTTTTTGAGGGGGAAAATACTTCCTCCGTCAACACGTTCTGAGACCATACTGGCTATGCATGACGTATGAAAACAAAGAAAAGGAATAAAAATGAAAAGAGAAAAAACAAATAGGTGAAAAAACGAGGGTTTTATCAGCCAGTAGCTAAATATGAAAAACAAGCAAATATTTCGACAAGGACCTCCGCCAAGTCGTCCTCAGTGCTCAAAGAAAACAAAGAAAAAAAAAAAAAACAGCAAAATCTAACCTTTATAAGTGAACTACACGAGAGGAAGACAGATTTTTTTTTTTTTTTTTTTTTTTTTTTTTTTTTTTTTTTTAGTTACCAATTAGATTAAATAAGTATCCTTTGCCTTGCAACTGATTTCGCCTGTCTACAATTTCGGTTTTCATTAGATATGCGGACAAGTTGTCTTAAATTAGACTGAGCGGAAGTATTTATAGAGTCTTTTAATATTAAATTATTATAAATTGGGCTTAAGGAAATATCTCCCGTGTCTCTATTTATAGCCAAATTTCTATTTATATGTTTTTTCAATAGCCTCTTTAAAGATTGTGGTAGACCATTTACAGTAGATATTAAAGTTGCCTCTTCAAAAAGAACTAAATGGGCAGGATTTTCGTATATATGCTGGGCCAGAGCTGAATCAAAGTTGTCATTTTTATTTTCCAATCTCAGGGACTTGTCTATTGAAATTTTGTGTTCTTGCAATCGTTCCCCTAGTTGTTGATTGGTCCTTCCAATGTAAAATTTTTCACATGAACATGGGACTCTGTAGACACCACTACCTAGTATAGGGTCCGTTTTATCCTTTCCCGAGTTGAAAAAATGTTCAAGATTTTTGAGTTTTGAGACGTATGGTAATGTAGTGAAAGTTTTTTTCTCAATTGCCAGTGTACCTGAATCAAGGGGGACGGGCTTCCTGTTTTCCTGTTTAATCTTTTTTAATCGTCTATCTATTATATTTTCAATGAGGTTGATTGGGTAGCCATTGCAGAATAGAATGTCTTTAACATAGTCTAACTCGGATTTTACATGCTTACGTGAACATATTTTTAGAACCCTATCACTAAAGAAATTACTACCCCTCTTTTTACACAAGGAGGGTGATTTGACGAGAAATGTAGATACCGATCACTATGGGTTGGCTTTCTATATATAGAAAAATCCAGGCTAGGAATATTTTTTATAATTAAAACATCCAAGAAAGGGAGCTTTCCTGAATCTTCCAGTTCTATTGTAAATTGAAGATTCGAATCAAAAGAATTCAAATGTGCCCAAAAAAAACTTTTAGAGAGTTCTGACCATGTTCCCAAACAGCAAGAATATCATCAACGAAACGAAACCAGAGAGAGTGTTTTAAGGGGAAACTATTCAAAGCAGACTGTTCTATGAAATCCATGTAAAAATTTGCCAAAAAAGGAGACAAAACAGTGCCCATGGGCAGGCCCTTGACCTGAAGGAAATTTTTTTCTCGAAATCTAAAATATAAAGAGAACTTGTTGCAAAGACGTACAAGCGTTATTATTGTGTCAATTTCCAAGGTTTTGTAATCTGCCCAAGTAGAATTTTCCTCTAATTTTCTTTGTAAGGCCTGTTCACATTTATGGACATCGCATGAAGTGTACATGGAAATTGCATCAAAACTAGATAAGATAGTTTTTTCTGTTATACTATGATTTTTCAGCTTCTCAACAAGATCTATGGAATTTTTTATATAAGATTTCTGTGTTGTTAGAAGATACTTGAAAATTATAGCTGGAGAGCTATGACATGCTACAATAGGACGCAACGGATTATCCTTCTTATGAATTTTGGGTAGACCGTACCCAAATTTTGGGGCTGAACAACCTTTTGGGTAAAATTTTCTGTACATTTGAGGGGTGATTAGTCTATTATCTTTTAAATTTTCTAATTCTTTCCTCAACTGCTTGGTGTATTTATCTGTGGGATCAGTTTTTATTTCTTTATAAGTATTTTTATCCAATAAAAGGCTATTTATTTTATTTTGATAATCTGCAGAATCCATAATCACAACTGTGTTTCCTTTGTCCACTTTTGTAACTACTGTATTTTTATCTTTTTTCAATTTTTTGAGGATTTTAATTTCTTCCTTTGATTGAGATGTAAGCGTTAATGGCGGCTTATAATCAAGAATACTCTTTACTATTTCCCCTCTTAGTAGGTCTGGATTTTCAGCTTCACCATGAGAGCTGAAAATACCGGACTCCACACTCGTAATAATTTCTGATATATTTACGCGTGTCTGAGCCATTGCAAATTAGGTCCTTTTGATAGAATACTTAGCTCCTTAGGTGTGAAAACCTTGGAGGATAGATTTTCCAAAGGAGAGCCAGGACAAAATCTAGGAAGGAAAATCCGTGTTTGTTGAAAATGTTGAAATTCGAGTTTCGAAAATTTTTCTGATAAGCGGGTTTTCGCTAAATTAAAAACGTGTCGGAAAGACCTTTGCGAGATCTCTAAAATTTGAAGAAAATCCGGAACGGACAAAGTCTGATGTAATAAAGATTTGAAATTAGATATTTTATTACTACAGACATATCTTTTGAGTCTATGGTCTTTTAAAATATGTGTTAGAGTTTTGAAACCCATTCTCTGGCTAAATGGGCCCTCAGATTGTGTACCTAAGTGTAAATTGTAACGCAGAGAAGGAGGAAGAATTCGATTTCTTTCGCAAGTTTCTAAGAAATTGAATTGACAAATAAGATTTGCGTGTTTTTTAACACAATTTAAAAAATCTAAAACAATATTGGTCAAATGCTCCCCGTAAGCTTGACGTAAATAAGTTCTGAGACCATACTGGCTATGCATGACGTATGAAAACTAAGAAAGGGAATAAAAAATGAAAAGAGAAAAAACAAATAGGTGAAAAAACGAGGATTTTATCAGCCAGTAGCTAAATATGAAAAACAAGCAAATATTTCGACAAGGACCTCCGCCAAGTCGTCCTCAGTGCTCAAAGAAAGCAAAGAAAAAAAAAGAAAAAAAAACAACAGCAAAATCTAACTCTCGTGTAGTTCTAACTCTCCTCTCGTGTAGTTCACTTATAAAGGTTAGATTTTGCTGTTGTGTTTTTTTTTTTTTCTTTGTTTTCTTTGAGCACTGAGGACGACTTGGCGGAGGTCCTTGTCGAAATATTTGCTTGTTTTTGCTTCTAAGATATTTTTTTCAGTTGGAATTTTATGATACAAAATCCTTACCTAAAAGCTATAAAGAAGAACCAGAAGTCATACTTAAGAAAGAACCCCATCCTCACCTTGAAAAGGGTAAATATTTTATATTTTCTTTTCGCCTTTATTTCGAAATAATGACGCGTTATCCTAGCAAGAAGGGTGAAACAGTTACCTATACTGTCCCCAAAAGCCTCGTAAAAATATCTAGATATGAGGATCGTTATATAAGGGACCAGGAATGTTGGGAAAGGACTAGAGCAAGACAAAAGGCATTAAAATAACTTGCATGAGACTCAGGAGACTACATTAGACAAAGCAATTCAGGAAATACTATAAAAGACTAATTTTTTGTGTTAATTTCATGTTTGGCAAAGATTATTTTTGAATTTTTATGTGTTTTAGTCTTTAAAATACTCACTTGTTTCGTCTCCCTTCATCTACCTCAACCTTTGACCCTCGTAAAAGCTCATTATACATAGCAAAAAAGTAATTTTGCACCACCCTACAATGTTTCTATTTAAGCATAAAATCTCGGGGCTTACTTTCTCAAATGCCCCCCAGAAGACGTAAATTCACTGCGATACGTGCTTGAAGAACTTATAAGAAATTTTGGAAAGAGTCACTGAAACTTCCATTTCTTCTGGATGTTAATTCTTAAAAATCCCCCAAATTAGTTTCATTTGAAAAAGTACTAGCAAGAAAACAATAGGTTCTGATGGCACCCTCAATAAAAGTAAAAACCTCTAGCTTAAGTTTCAACAATATGAATATAGAGACTTTAACGAGGATTTGCCCTCTAAGTAGAAGCCACTCTCAACTCTTTTCACTCACTTATTTTTATTTTATTCGTGAAAAGATATTTTATACTTTGTTTCAAGTCTGTTATTTGTTTTCCTTTCGAGTAAAATTTTTAATTAAGTAGTAATGGAAACGAATCCTAGCAACCTGGCCAATTGGCGAATTTCAATTGTTTTTTTGAATTTTGATAGCAACGCCATTTCATGTCAAAAAACCCGTTTCTGTTTAATATTTCAGTATTTAAATATGAAATTTTTAAGCAAAGCCTTTCTACTTCATTTTTTTTTAAGTCTTCACTTTTTTGATTTTCGGAAGCAAAACCCCATTTCATGTCAAGAATTCCACTTTTCTTACAAATTTCGGGATTCGATATCATATTTCTTCAAGTAAGGTCTTTGTATCTCATCAGTTATATTTCATTTTTAATAATTTTCGCTTCTTTTATTGAATTTCAATAGCAAAACCCTTTTTCATGTCAGGAATTCTAGTTTTCTTTAAAATTTCATCATTTAAGTATCAAATTTCTTTAAGTAAAGCCTTTCTACTTCATCAAGTTCTCTCCAAGAATACTAGTTTTAATACTTCCAGGATTAGCATATTATATTTTTTCAAATAAAGTTTTTTTGTTACATTAATTATTTCACTTTTTAACAGTTTCAACTTCTTTATTTTGAATTTCGATAAGAAAAAACACCTTTTTACGTCAAGAATTCTGGTTTTGTTTTACAATTTCAGGATTTAAATGTCACATTTCTTCAAGTAAAGCCTTTCTACTACATGATATTTTCATCTTTTTTTTACGATTTTCAGGTTTTTTCAAATTTTAATAGCATAAAACTGTTGCATGTCAGGAATTCTAGTTTCTTAAAATTCGAGAACTTAGATATCCTACTTCTTCATGAAAACTCTTTCAACTTCATCACATTTTTCTTTATTAATAATTGTCACTTCTTTCTTGAATTTCGGTAGCAAAACCTGTTTTATGTCAAGAATTCCAGATTTCTTAAAAATTTTATGATTTAACTATCACATTTCTTCAAGTCAATTCTTTCTACTTTAACATTTTTTAATTTTTTAAAATTTTCACTTTTTTCGAATTTTCTAGGCAAAAAGTATTTTCATATCAAGAATCCCAGTCTTCTTAAAAATGTTAGGATTTAAATGTCAAACTTCTTAAGTAAAGTGCTTTTCTTCTTCGTTAATTTTTTTTTTTATAATATTTTCCCTTCTTTTTCGCATTTCATTATTAAATGATCCCTTTCATATGAAGAATTCCACGTTTCATAAAATTTTAGGATTTGAATATCAAAATTTCGTCAAATAAAGTCTTTCTGTTTCATCATTTTTTTTTTTTTAGCAATTTCCACTTTTTTTATTTTCAATAGCAAAATCCTTTTCATGTTGATAATTCTACATTTCTAAAAAATTTCAAAATTATTTAAAATTACGGTAGGGATTTTTAAAAATTAACCTCTAATCGGGAAATTCGCAAATCCTTCTACAAGTTCTTCCAGCATTGATTGCTGTGAATTTGTGTCTTTTGGGAGACCTTTAAAAAAAGCAGGATCCGAGCTTATATGCTTAAACAGAAAAATCCTAGGGCGGAGCAATATACTTTTTTGTAAAATGTGATGGGCTTGCGTGAGAATCAAATGTTAAGGGCGATGAGGGAGACAAAAAAAAGTCAGAAATATAAAAACACAAACAAATAAAAATTCAAAAATTAGTAGTTGTCAAGTCGACACAAAAGATAACATTTTTTAGTCCTTTCTCGAGTTTCTTGAGTTAATCCAGCCGCTCTAATCAAACACAAGTCTCCTTGCTGCCTTTTGACTTGTTCTAGTCCTTTCCCGATATTCCTTGTCCCAGATATGACAATTCTCATAGCTAGTTATTTTTACGATTCTTTTGGGTTTAATATATGTGACTATGTCACTATCCTTTCTTAGATAAAGTATAATCATTATTTAAAAATAGATATGAAAAGAAAATGCAAATTGATCACCCTTTCGGAGAAAGGAGAGTTCTTTTTAATTATTTCAGGCTTATTAGTAGCATGAATCAATTAAAAAACTGCTTCAACAGAGAAATAAAAAAAAAGTATAAATTTCACACTACATGAAAAAAAAATATGACAAGGGGCTATTTTGGGGGCAAAAGAATATTACAAAAAGTTCAACTAAAAAAACATCAAAGGACAATAAATATAAGTATTTTTGCCTAAAAAGTGCAGTTTCCTAAGCCTGTGTTCATCTTTGGGGCTAATTGTTACTGATTAAAAAAAAAGTTAAAATAAAGATTCAAAGGGTTAAGAGTAAATTTTGAAAGACAAAATTAATCTTAAAAGAAGATAAAAATTTCACACTACATATAAGAATAAGGCAAGGGGATTTTTGAGGAAGGGATTAAATTTTAGGTGGATAAGTGTCAGAGGATAATAAATATAAGTCCTTTGTCTAAAAAACGCAATTTTCTAAGTTTTTGTCCAGGGTGTGGGTGGCACTAATTACAATTGACTTTTAGTATATTCAATGTAAACAAAAATTTGAAAAAATAGAAGTCAGGAGTGAAGAATAAATTAAGCTTGAAAGAAAATATGAAATAAATAAGAGGTAATTAGATTATACCAGGGGAGTTCGTATATCTTTTGCGTATGATATTGGGGTCATTTTCATTAGATTTTAAATAGAATTAAACTTTAAGGAAAGATAAAATGAGACTCGAAAGAAAATATAAAATAAATAAGAGGTAGTTAGATCGTAGCAGGGGTGTGCGTATATCTTTCATGGATCTTGCTAGGAATAATTTTCATTAGTATGTACATCATATCAGACTTAAAAGAAAGGTAAAATTTGGCTCGAACGAAAATGTAAAACAAATAAGAGGTAATTAGATTGTGTCAGGGAAATGTACAGATCTCTCGCAGAAATCGCTAGTTGTGGTATTCGCTGCTATTAAAATAAAACTAGAGTTGAGAGAAAGATAAAATTGGGGTCGAAAAACATGCAAACATTATATTAATCAAATATTAAAGTCGTAAGGAATTATTTAGGGGGATTGGGAGGTTTCTGGGAAAGTGCAAACACATCGGGATGAAGGAGAAGTGTGCGTAGCTATGTTGACCTCAGGCGGTTTGGTGCTGCAGTGAGTTGTTAGTACTAGTAGTAGTATAAAATAGGGGATTCTTATTAACCTGGATGCCACCGGAATCCTTTATGTGATCTGTGTGCCAATTGCATACTCGGCAAAATATAAATTTTCTGAAAAATTTCAATCATGATAAGATGAAAATCTTATGAAGGGGATCCCAGGTGGTTTTATTGAACGTGCAGGGATAGGGGAAAATCAGAATCGAACCTTTTCAGCCATAATACAGAAAATTTTTGATAGGGAAAATCCAGGTATGTTTATTGCACTTGGCAGGTGCGTTACTAGCCCAAGTGGCTTAAGAAACTACGAATTATGAAATGTTGAAGTATTGTTTATCATTGTATAGTTTGTTGCAAGAATGGTTATCTTGTAAGTGCATCATACAGGAATGTATATATATATATATATATATATATATATATATATATATATATATATATATATATATATATATATATATATATTAAAGTGCCGAAACCCTATAGGCAAGTGTATTCTCCTGATGAGCCCTTGTGTTGGGTTGTTGCCTCCGAATTATTTGTCTTAATTGTTTCTATTGTTTGGTAAATGACGACTTATACTTATTGACGACATGACTGCCTGTCCATAGATTATTCTTTATTGTTGATTGTGTATGGCTATGCTGTTTGACCTATGCGGTTGTATGGATGAGTAGGGTTAAGGCCTCATTCAAGTGCTTGTCTATATTAACCACTAATTTTGGAAAACAGTTTTCCCTTTCTCCTTCTATCTCCTTTCTTTTTTCTTTTTTTTTGTGTTTGTGCTGTTACATTGATGATTTCTCTTTTCATTTATATATATATATATATATATATATATATATATATATATATATATATATATATATATATATATATATATATATATATATATATATATATAAATACAAGCCCCCCCGCGCGCGTAAGTCGTTACGCGCCATATTAGTTACGCACCATTGTAGTTGTGTCCCTATGTCCCACCTGTGAATATAGATAGATATATATATATATATATATACTAGCTGTTGGGGTGGCGCTTCGCGCCACCCGAACACCTAGTTGGTGGGGGCGCTTCGCGCCCCCCCCCAAGCCCCCCCGCGCGCGTAAGTCGTTACGCGCCATAATAGTTACGCGCCATTGTAGTTGTGTCCCTATGTCCCACCTGTGAATATAGATATATATATATATATATATATATATATATATATATATATATATATATATATATATATATATATATATATGGTTTTAACTACGTAAAACTTGCGAATATACAACATTCTTTGCTGTCCCATTGTCTTTGCATATAAATAGATTGTCAGGTTTACCGACTCTTGAACATGCAACATATAATGGTCCATGGGAAAACAATCTGTATTCAGATCTATACCTCATGATTCTAATGATTGCCCTTGAGCTTTGTTGATGGTGATTGCTAATCGACCATTCCCTGTCCCGGTGTCCCGGTCGTCATTTATATCCCCCTGTTTCCCCCGGTGTCCCCGTTGTAGTTGTGTCCCTGTGTCCCGGTCGTCATTTATATTCCCTGTGTCCCGGTCGTCATTTGTATCCCGGTGTCCCGGTCTGTATATACATTCGTTTTTTAGTTTTGTTTTTCTCCTTTATTTTTTTCCTTTTTTTTTCTTTTTTAGCTTATTTAGATTTTTAGATTTTTTAGTTTTTTTATTAGTTTTTAGTTTTTTTTTCTTTTTAGTTTTTTTGTAGTTTTTACCTTCTTTTTAGTTTTGTTAGTTTTTTTTTTTACTTATGTCCTGGTCGTCATTTATACTCCCTGTGTCCCGGTGCTTTGTTGATTGCTAATCGAACATTCCTTTTGTCCTGGTCGCTTTCTCTTTGAGTGTCGTCATTTATTTTTTTCTTTTTTAGTTCTTTTAGTTTTTACCTTTTTTAGTTTTTTTTAGTTTTTTAGATGAAAATTTTTTTTTGTTTTTTCCTTTTTTTCTTTTTAGTTTTTTATTGGTTTTTACCTTTATTTTAGCTTATTTTTCAGTTTTTTCCTTTTTTTTTAGTTTTTTTTTATTTTTTATTTTTTTTAGTTTTTTACCTTTTTTTTAGTTTTTTTAGTTTTTTTAGTTTTTTTAGTTTTTTAGCTTTTTTACTTTTTTTATTAGTTTTTAGTTTTTTTGTAGTTTTTGCCTTTTTTTAGTTTTTTCAGTTTTTTTTTTAGTTTTTTATTGGTTTTTACCTTTATTTTAGCTTATTTTTCAGTTTTTTCCTTTTTTTTAGTTTTTTTTAGTTTTTAGTTTTTTTAGTTTTTTACCTTTTTTTAGTTTTTTTAGTTTTTTTAGTTTTTTAGCTTTTTTATTTTTTTTATTAGTTTTTAGTTTTTTTTGTAGTTTTTGCCTTTTTTTTAGTTTTTTTAGTTTTTTAGCTTTTTTATTAGTTTTTAGTTTTTTTTGTAGTTTTTGCCTTTTTTTAGTTTTTTTAGTTTTTTAGCTTTTTTATTTTTTTTATTAGTTTTTAGTTTTTTTTTGTAGTTTTTGCCTTTTTTTAGTTTTTTCAGTTTTGACGTCACCTGATCCAGTTTTTTCAGGTGACGTCACCTGATCCACGATCCACAGATCCACAGACAACTTATTTTTATATATATAGATAGTTTTTTTTTTTTACTTATGTCCTGGTCGTCATTTATACTCCCTGTGTCCCGGTGCTTTGTTGATTGCTAATCGAACATTCCTTTTGTCCTGGTCGCTTTCTCTTTGAGTGTCGTCATTTATTTTTTTCTTTTTTAGTTCTTTTAGTTTTTACCTTTTTTAGTTTTTTTTAGTTTTTTAGATAAAAATTTTTTTTAGTTTTTTCCTTTTTTTCTTTTTAGTTTTTTATTGGTTTTTACCTTTATTTTAGCTTATTTTTCAGTTTTTTCCTTTTTTTTAGTTTTTTTTATTTTTTATTTTTTTTAGTTTTTTACCTTTTTTCAGTTTTTTTAGTTTTTTTAGTTTTTTAGCTTTTTTACTTTTTTATTAGTTTTTAGTTTTTTTTTGTAGTTTTTGCCTTTTTTTAGTTTTTTCAGTTTTTTTTTAGTTTTTTATTGGTTTTTACCTTTATTTTAGCTTATTTTTCAGTTTTTTCCTTTTTTTTAGTTTTTTTTAGTTTTTAGTTTTTTTTAGTTTTTTACCTTTTTTTAGTTTTTTTAGTTTTTTTAGTTTTTTAGCTTTTTTATTTTTTTTATTAGTTTTTAGTTTTTTTTGTAGTTTTTGCCTTTTTTTAGTTTTTTTAGTTTTTTAGCTTTTTTATTAGTTTTTAGTTTTTTTTGTAGTTTTTGCCTTTTTTTAGTTTTTTTAGTTTTTTAGCTTTTTTATTTTTTTTATTAGTTTTTAGTTTTTTTTGTAGTTTTTGCCTTTTTTTAGTTTTTTCAGTTTTGACGTCACCTGATCCAGTTTTTTCAGGTGACGTCACCTGATCCATCCACAGACAGACAGACAACTTATTTTATATATATATATATATATATATATATATATATATATATATATATATATATATATATATATATATATATATATATATATATATATGTTTTTAACTACGTAAAACTTGCGAATATACAACATTCTTTGCTGTCCCATTGTCTGTGCATATAAATAGATTGTCAGGTTTACCGACTCTTGAACATGCAACATATAATGGTCCATGGGAAAACAATCCGTATTCAGATCTATACCTCATGATTCTAATGATTGCCCTTGAGCTTTGTTGATGGTGATTGCTAATCGACCATTCCCTGAGTCGCCATCGTCATTTATATATCCCCCTGTGCACCCCGGCGTCCCCTTTGTAGTTATGTCCCTGTGTCCCGGTCGTCATTTATATTCCCTGTGTCCCGGTCGTCATTTGTGTCCCGGTGTTCCAGTCTGTGATTTCTCTTTGAGTGTCCCGGGCGTCATTTATATTCCTTGTGTCCCGGTGTCCCGGTCGTCATTTATATCCCCCTGTGCCCCCCGGCGTCCCCATTGTAGTTGTGTCCCTGTGTCCCGGTCGTCATTTATATTCCCTGTGTCCCGGTCGTCATTTGTATCCCGGTGTCCCGGTCTGTATATACATTCGTTTTTTAGTTTTGTTTTTCTCCTTTATTTTTTTCCTTTTTTCTTTTTTTTCTTTTTTAGTTTATTTAGATTTTTAGATTTTTTAGTTTTTTTATTAGTTTTTAGTTTTTTTGTAGTTTTTACCATTTTTTTAGTTTTTTTAGTTTTTTTTTTTACTTATGTCCTGGTCGTCATTTATACTCCCTGTGTCCCGGTCGTCATTTGTGTCTCGGTGCTTTGTTGATTGCTAATTTATATTATATTTATATTTATATTTTTTATATTTATTAATATTTTTTTAGTTTTCTTTTTCTCTTATTTTTCAGTTTTTTCCTTTTTTTTAGTTTTTTCTTTTTTAGTTTTTAGTTTTTTTTGTTTTTTACCTTTTTTTAGTTTTTTTAGTTTTTTTTAGTTTTTTAGCTTTTTTAGTTTTTTTATTAGTTTTTAGTTTTTTTTTTAGTTTTTGCCTTTTTTTAGTTTTTTCAGTTTTTTTTTAGTTTTTAGTTTTTTACCTTTTTTTAGTTTTTTTTAGTTTTTTAGCTTTTTTAGTTTTTTTTCTTTTTAGTTTTTTTTGTAGTTTTTACCTTTTTTAGTTTTTTTTCTTCTTTTGTATTAGTGTGAAATAATTCAGACGTCATAGTCGGACAAACACGACGTCACTCGACAGACAGACAGACAGACATAACCCACAAACAACTTATTTTTATATATATTTATTCATATTTTTTTAGTTTTCTTTTTCTCGTTTTTTAGCTTTTTTAGTTTTTTTTATTAGTTTTTATTTTTTTTGTAGTTTTTGCCTTTTTTTATTTTTTTCAGTTTTTTTTTAGTTATTAGATTTTTACCTTTTTTTAGTTTTTTTTAGTTTTTTAGCTTTTTTAGTTTTTTTTTCTTTTTAGTTTTTTTTGTAGTTTTTACCTTTTTTAGTTTTTTTCTTCTTTTGTATTAGTGTGAAATAATTCAGACGTCATATGCGAACAAACATGACGTCACCTGATCCACAGATCCACACACAGACAACTTATTTTTATATATATAGATATATATATATATATATATATATATATATATATACACACACATATATATATATATATATATATATATATATATATATATATATATATATATATATATATATATATATATATATATATACATATATATATATATATATATATATATATATATATATCATGAAAAGAGAAATCACCAATGCAACAGCACAAAAAAAAGAAAAAAAAAAAAAAAAAAAAAAAAGAAAAAGAGAGACAGAAGGAAAAAAGGAAGACTGTTTTCCTAAATTAGTGACTAATATAGACCAGCACTTGAATGAGGCCTTAACCCTACTCATCCATACAATCACATAGGTCAAACAGCATAGCCATACACAATCAACCATAAAGAATAATCCATGGACAGGCAGTCATATCGTCAATAAGTATTAGTCGTCATTTACCAAACAATAGAAAAAATAATATAGACAAATAATTCAGAGGCAACACCCAACACAAGGGCTCATCAGGAGAATACACTGGCCTATATAGGGTTTCGCCACTTTAAATTCTCTACCCAGCACACTGTTGTGGCTACCACAGAATATCCATGGCATCCCCGTGTCAGGTATCACCCCCAAAATACATGCCTATGAAAGAAAAAAAACAGCAAATGTAAAACAACCAATTAAAACCAAAACAAGCTTATCCTGTTAATATATCCCTCTTTTTAGCAACAATAGGTAAACTAAATATTATAAATTTTACCAAATCACAAATATTAACACATTGCAAAAAACCTGAATGAACTAAACAATTGTAGAATTCATCTTTACCATGTGGCTAATTTTTAAGAAAATCCGCTCAATTAGAAACACAATTCAAAATAAATGGCGCTGCGACAACATTTCTCGAACATCCGAAGATAGTTAAAAGTTTCTTTAAGTATTTCTAGATAATTCTTTTGATATTTATTTAAAAGATCGTTATATTGAAAACTAAATTTTTTAAATTGCCAATTTAATTTATTTGCAGAAAAACCTCTTGATATCAATTTTTGGCTTAAGATTTTACATCTATTTTTAAAATCAATATAATTACTACAAATCCTTGCATAACGAAGTAACTGTGAGAAAAACGCTGAATATGTGATATTTGAGTGTATATTACTTTCAGGGAATGGGAAACTAATCACTTCAAAATCAAAATCATCCGTTTTATTATACATTTTAAAACTTAATTTATTATTATCACAAATATTATTATTTAAATCTAAGAAATGATCTTCATGACCAGCGCCATGACTAGGCTCAAGAATAAGCTCTGATGGATATATATTTTTAGAAATATCAATGAAATCCTTACAATTTAAGACCAAAATATCATCTAAATATCATTTATTATTTGACAAAGCATGTTTTAAATTAATTGGATTATTCTTATCCATCATATATTTATATTCTAGTTGACTTAAAAACAAGTCAGCTATAAATGGGCTGGCATATATATATATATATATATATATATATATATATATATATATATATATATATATATATATATATATATATATATATATATATATATATATATATATATATGTTGCATATAAATAGATTGTCAGGTTTACTGACTCTTGAACATGCAACATATATTTGTCCATGGGAAAAACAATCCGTATTCAGATCTATACCTCATTATTCTAATGATGTGTCCCTGTGTCCCGGTCGTCATTTATATTCCCTGTGTCCCGGTCGTCATTTGTGTCCCGGTGTCCCAGTTTGTGATTTCTCTTTGAGTGTCCCGGTCGTCATTTATATTCCCTGTGTCCCGGTGTCCTGGTCGTCATTTGTGTCCCAGTGTCCCGGTCTGTAATTTCTATTCGAACAATCCCTGTGTCCCGGTTGTCATTTATATATCCCGCCTGTGCCCCCGGCGTCCCCGTTGTAGTTGTGTCCCTGTGTCCCGGTCGTCATTTCTATTCCCTGTGTCCCGGTCGTCATTTGTGTCCCGGTGTCCCGGTATGAAATTTCATCAGTTGACAAACATGACGTCAGTCGACAAACAACTTCATGACGCATACAGCTCAATCCTCATAATGACGTCAGTCGACAAACATGACGTCAGTCGACACACAAACATGACGTCACTCGACACACACAAACACAGACAACTTATTTTTATATATTTAGATATATATATATATATATATATATATATATATATATATATATATATATATATATATATATATATATATATATATATATATATATATATATATATATATATATATATATATATATATATATATATATATATATATATATATATATATTGAAAGTTCCTGTTTCTAATTAGCATCTTCCCGCTCATAATATACCAAAAGTGCATGTTCTTTATGAGCTCATTCCAAACATGAAATTTTTTTTCTTCAAAACTATCGATAGAAACTTGTTAGTACAAGACACTTACAGTTTAACGAAAAGGGGGACGACCCCACAAGAGGGTCATAAAAACTCCACCAAAAAGTTTCTCGTGTCGGAGAAACAAAGAACACATGAACTGTCGTATTGTTGCATTTCCTCATTTAGGATTGTCAAGGGTGCGTGTTAAATTGTTTTATTTTCTTCCTCCAAGGGAAAAATCTTACCAAACTAGTGGTCACTATATGATATTGGGATAACATCCTCTGGAGCGAAAATTAAGCTTGGGTGTCTTTTCTAAATAACAAAGCGAACCGTTTTCCAACCTGTGCCTTTAGCGTTTTGCCCAGCATGCAAGGTACACTTTCCATTGACTGAATTTTCTATTTCTGGTAGAAAGCAAAAACAGATAATGGATCTTGGGAGTCAAGAAGGCTTGTAATATAATAACAATCTTTTTCAAGCATTACGAGTGTTTTCCTGGAACAAACTATTTTGATATGAATGCTTTGATTGATAGAATAACTCGTTCTTATATACTTATTTATTATATTGAGTTAGAATAATCCTTTACTTTCAAATGTTCGTGCATTGTTTTGTTTGTGCAAACTTATTGTCCTTTTGTACAAAGCAAATGTTTTGTAAAGGAGGAAAGAACTTAAATTTGTAATACCAGGTAAAACATTTATCCTTTTTCTAAGAATTGTTCTTCTGCAAAGAGATTTCACAAGATTGGAATCAGAGAGGTCAATACAAGCTGACGGTTACTTGCCAAAAAAGTTCCTAAAAAATGCAATGAAGCAAATCAGCTGCTACTTTGTGGTTAAGCCTGCAGAAAAGAATAAGTAATCAATTACATTTTTTACGGAAGCATTCATCAATTACTATGAAGTTATTCCCATGACCATTGTAGACACACAACCATAATTAATCATGCAAATGACTGGTTGTGCTCCCTTTTTTTACTAAAAGAAGTGACCTAAATGTAGCAAAGGCAGCCAATACGATAGCTTGAGAACAAAGAAAACACTTTCCATACAATTACAGTATCAATCAGCATTGTGAAATCCATTTTTTCCAGCGATAAAGATTTCATATAATTATGAACAAATCACGAATTATATCCGCTATAAGATCCATAAAGTTATATGTTTCCCACTCTCTTTAATCCATATCATAATGTGGGCCCTTTTTTGTTGTGTTTCTTAAATGAACGGATAATTTGAAAAAAAGAAACCATGACTTTATATTTTTATTAATTAAAAAAATGGTCAGTTTTAACTTGGTATTTTGACTCAAAGAACAACTCAAGTCACAGTAGGCAGGACAGAATTCGTTCAATATAAATCCAGCAGGCCTACATAAGGTGGGTTTGATAGAGAGCTTGTGTGAAACAAATATTACATATTTGATACATATGACAAAACTTTGTGACATTGCTCCTAAGTTAAAACGTTCGTTTTTGAAGTATTGGGATATAATAGAGAACATCAAATTTTGGCGTATTTTTTTTGTTTAAATTTCATTCTTTTTTAATATCATATTATCATGGTTAATCTCAGAATGAGAGGGGTAAGCTCAAAAAGTTCTGATTCAGTGAAATACTAGTTAAGTCCTGATCCAGAGCAAAAACGGGCGTAATTCTAACTCTTTACAAACAAAACCAACTAAGTTCAAACTTCAGAGTTTCGTTGGCGCTGTACAAAATTGGGTAGATAACTTCGAAGACCACACTGCCTTTCCATGACGAAAGTAAAACAGTTCAAAATAGGGATGAAACCTTTTTATTGACAGTGAATAGATATAAAATTATTTAACTGGATATTTCGAACACATATACAGCGTTCATCATCATGAGCACTTAATTAGGTTAAGTCATGAGTCTTCGTAAAGACGAGGTATGTCTAGCTGTGGAACAATACTGTGTAAGTCTTGAATCGGTACAAAAACGAGCCAAGTCCCAGTCCCGCAGCGGTTAATATCAGCTTAGTTCGAAAACTATCGACTTCTAATCTATATAAACTCATAACATTATTGCTAACAGACTCAGTGCACCAATCAGTCTATAAAATAACGAAATAAGTCTGCACTCAGCGTAAAAAGAAGATTCACAACCCCCCCACCCCCTTGACACGGCCTTCGCTCCTTGCGTGTAACGAATTGGGTGAAGTCAAGTTCCTCAGTGCCAAAATGAGCCAAATCCATACAATTCACTTATTACGAATATTTGCTCAAAACAATTTCTCGGTTCAACATCACTAAATTTCTGCGGTACTCTGATTAATTTTTAGAAACAACAGATGATTTTTGTCAAATACTGTTTCCCGTCTCGTAAATACTATTTCCTCTTTTCCTTTCTAAAGATAAATTTATCTTTTGTAAAAAAAACAAAAATTGGATCATTGTGTTCTATTTTACAACCTGACGGCAATATATCATCCGTTAAATTAAGAATTGTTGATGAGTTATTTCAAAGGATCCACCTGCCGCTAGTTGTTAAAGTAGTCGACAATGGCTATTATTTTGTCTTCAATGGCATTCTGGTAATTGCCAGAATTTCAGTCAATTTTGATTTTATTCGCTACCGCTCCTCAAAAATTCATATTTAAAGAGTTGTGGTTAAAACAGTAATCATCATGATTTACTTATAAGCACTCGCATTTAATCTCCATTTAATGGGACTGTATTTCAAAAGAGCCACTGATCTCTATGACAAACAAATCACACAATATCAACGAGGGCAATGCGTTATTTAAGCCAACCCTTGAATTCTACTTTTTCCTAAAATCCAAACAAGTACCGTAATATCCCAACTTATTTTTGTTGAAAATGAGAATATTTTTTTGTAAAAAAGAAAATTCACATTTAGTATAGTTTGATCATCATGCTCTGTCCTTCTATGTAAAAAATGAACAACATTTCATTTAAGCACAAAAATACGGGAGGCTATATGCAACAGAGACAAATAAAAACTTAATATCATGTCACTAGCACTGGCATAGGAGGTAACTTACGTAAAAACCCTATCAAATTCCATTGCACGCAATTTTAAGGTGGTGTACAAAAATATAGACACATCATTTTTTACATCAACTGAGGAGTGGCTAAGCGGACGAGACAGCCGGGGGCTAAGATGTGCTTCAAACTGTCATGTGTGAAATATCAATATTTGGTCTTGGTGGATTTCTAGAGAATGTCATAATCAGTAGCATAGACCTCACAAATTTTGAATAGCACAATAAGCGTTCTGGGTCAAGTCACTAATACAATAGGAGCATCATCATGACTAAAATCGTGAAGGCACACAGATTCCGTATGGCATCCAAGTCCTCTTGCATTGATGTACTTATGATCATCACAATAAATAAAAAAGAATAGGACATATTACACCTCCTTGGCAAAATATTATAATGAAAATTCTATGAATTGAGATAACAGTTTTATGAAGAAATTCATCTTCACCAACTACAATTTCTGGGCTTTTACTTTTTCGCCTTTATTTTAACTTCTGTGTAAGATCAAAATGTTGAAATTCATCACAAATTATAGCTCTTTTTCCATTTAGCGGCCACCAATTATAAGATTTTGAGCTTTGTAACCCAAATTTTTAATTTAATATCTATGCATTCAATAGATTAAAGCATCTTTAATTTAAAGCTCATAAAGTCTGAAGTCACCCATTAACAATAGTTAGAATTTTTTTAAATTGGAAGGTTTTGAAAAAAAATATACTTAATAATGTTGATGTGCTCTTTGAAAGCCACACCATAAAGTTCCGCATATTCAGGAAATACGACTAAGGTTCCAAGTTTCCAAGTTTAAAACTTTCGTCTTCTCGAGAAGAGGCTAGCGACGGAGACAAGAGTAAAAAATTAAAATTCTAGTATATGAACCAAAGAAAGGGCCAATTTTCCTATTTTGAAAAGAAAAACAAATTTCTTGGCATGACCTAAGCATAAATGCATTCATGATCTAATCAAAAGACTAACTATAAAAATTTAGATACAGCCCCAAAAAAGGGTCAACTTTTGTCATTTTGTGTGGCAAAGCAAAGTTTTGGTTAAAATGGGGCCAAAATACTATGTTGGCAAGACTTTTGAGACAGCCAATGGCTTAGACTTACCAAATAGTTATATACTTAGCCACCATGCCTCACAGCCCCTACTGTAACCCGGTGTTGCATTCGTCGTCAAAGGTGTATATTACTACTATTACCGCTAGTGAAACATCACAGTACCAAACCCAAATTAAGTCAACAAAGTAATGGAAACTCCAACCCCAACCCGAATTCTTCAAGGCTTGACCCTTTGCTCATTTTCATGAAGTTGCCATTTCATATCTATTACTTCTCTGGCCTTTCTCGACGATTCTAGCGCCTCTTGCTTTTTGCTCGGCCTCTGAAGTTTATCGTTTGGTTTTCTAAAGCTTCGGTTTTCAGTCCAATACTGCGGTAAATCCATTGAGAAACGGAAAAGCGAGTTTAGAGGGTTTAAGAAAGTGGTAGAACTACTAGTATTTTTGGTAATTTTTTTTTTAAGTTTGACCGTGTTAATTATTTTTCATGTTGTTCGTTTAGGGATCGCTAGGATCATCGGGAATCAAAATTTCTTTTAAGCATTTTTGGGCCCCAACTAAAAATTATTTTTGACCTTTTATACCATCCCGTTTCTTGGATGAAATAAACCTTATTTTTAACTTATCTTTTGCATTGGGGTCCCAATGATTCAGGGAATTATTATCTTAATTTCCGAGCAAATCAGAAAAGGAAATTTTCTTTCCTGCGAATATTTTCTGAGAAAAGGGTGCAATTTTTGGGGAACCTATAACCCCGAGCGATTTAAATTATTCTTCACAAATAAGATATCCTAATATTTTGCTCTGAAATTGCGGGAGTTAGAGTGAGCAGGTATTAGTCACTCTCAACTCTTACAAAGGGCACTAAAACTTCCAGTTTCCTGTCAAATAACTCAGCTCCACGGTACTGCTATCGTGCGCTTCTATACGAAGTGGTCGGGAGAAGGGGAAGGAGAAGGAAAGAATGAAATGATACTCGAAGATAAATAAAATAAAAGTAATATATTAGAATTATGTATTATTGCACACATGTCATGAATACAACTGTTAATTTATTGTTTGAGTGTTGTTAAAAAAAAATATTCGAATGTGCTCTCCCAGGTCTAGTACTCTTCTTCAGTCAAAGATCTTAGGAGCTTATGAAAGTTCATAAGTTATAGATCAGTTTCCGCGCATTTTCACAGCAGAAACATAATATAATTCATTTGTTCAAAAACTACTGCAAATTAATGAACGGTATTTCTAAGTTGAATTATAGTGGTTTTTCCAAATACTTTTTCTCTTATTTCCAATCACTTTTTCCGTATTTCCAAGCTTTTCAGATTTCCTCGAACATATTTTCCCATCTCTAATATAAAAATAAAACAAAAGACTTGTCAATGTTGGGAAAATAATTCCCATTGCTTGAAATCTTTTCCCTAAACAGGGAATCCTGTCTACTAACTTAAAATTATTCCTTTTTTATATTAAAGGATGGTAAGTGGTTTCCAGTTTTAGACAATACAAGCCCCTCATAGTATCAAAATGACATTTTTCTGTCTTCCTTAGTATTAATTAAAAAAAAAACTTTTCGAGAAAGAAGTTTTTCAAAGAAAAGTAAAGATTAAAAGTAAGAATTAAAATTAAATGTTCAAGTCAAATATAGAAAGACCAAAAATTACTATAAACAGGAGTTTGGCTACTGCCCTTTCCCCCCTTCCCTAATCGTAAAAGTATGAAACTTGCTGCGTCATTTGTGCTTTATTGAGAACTATATGTGTCTTAAACACAATGCTTATGTTTTTCATAACAGAGACAAAAGATAAATGTAAAATCACTCTCGATGACTGGAAAGAACTAATGAAAAAATCTTTATTGATACGTAGATATTATGGTATTATGATTATGATGTTAGTAACATTAATGCAATGATATTAATACCTGGATACTCGCCAATTCAAACTTTTATTTCATTACAATTTCTATTCTTATTTTTCAATTTTGTAAATACAAAAGAAAATATTTATAGTATGTTTCGTTTTCAGTAAAGCACAAATGACATAACAATCTTTAGACTTTTAAGGAATGGGAATGGGGAAAAAGGGAGTGGTAAAACTCCTGTTTATAGTAATTTTAGGTTTAGGTTGACTTGAACATTCAATTAATTCTTACTTGTTTTAAGATTGGCTTATTCATCCGTATTAGCACCTATTATCTCTATGTTTTCTATGGTTATTTAATTTGATTTCTCTTCGTTTTGTGTTTCATTTATTCTTTAATAGTAATTTCTTGTCATTTTGATTTTTAGTTATTATAGGACTTTATTCCTCCTGGTCGTAAGTTTAATATGGCTTTTTACATTCTTTGAAAAACTTCTTTTTCGGAGTTTATTAAATTAATTTCTTTTCGTTTTTCATTGCCAAAGTTTGTTTTTGGTTAATATAATGAAAATTTCTTCTGCTTTTTATGTCTCTGGTGTAAGAATCTAAATATCTAATTCTAATCTAATAGTTCTAATTAGTAGCTTTTGATTTATTTGAGCATTCCATTTTTTTTACCATCTCAAAATTCCATGAAAGTTTCAACTAAATGCCATTAGCCGTTCCTGGTATATTTCAGATACGCCCTTCTGAAACCAAGATGAATGTAGTATATTTTTATTAAATATTCCGGCCCTTGGCCACTCCTAAGATGTTGCACATATACTCTCTTGATACACTGGGTGAAGATAGTGTATTTTGATTTAGTTTAACACCCCGTTCTGAATTCCCTGGAGGTTCATGTACTGTTCAACATGCCCTGAAAGTTTTCACTTAATGCCCTCTGCCGTTCCTGAGATGCACTCTTTCGACAATCAGCATGTACATTGTGTGTTCCGATTTTGTTCAAAATCCACTAACATTCCCTAAAACTTATCACAAGTAAAATCAGAACCAGTTGCAAGCAGTCGCAGTGGCAAGTTGTCGCAATCAGAAGTAGTCAGTGTCGTAGTCGTAATCAGTCACATTTGTAGCCGCAATAGTAATACTAGTAGTGTCCCTCAAAGTTACAAGCTTTAATCCTTACCTGTTCCTAAGATATTAAAGATATACCTTTTTGATAAGTTGAATGCAAAAAATATCTCTTAATTTAGCTCAACATTCCCTAAAATTTCACCCCAAAACCCTTAGTCTTTTTAGACACACCCAGGATCAAACATTACCCCGTTTCCAATGACAAATTCCGCATGTTAAATATGGAAAATTGGATAACTTACAATCCTTGCCCCAGGGGCTGTGAGGGCATGACATCTTTGGAGGTATATCTATTAGACCTTGTAACTATTTTGAATAAACTGATTTTTCAAGATTTATGCCGGTGTAAAGAAAAACATCTAAAAGTGCAAGGATACAGACACAAACTGCATCCAAGTTATCAAAAAGATGTATCTGTTATTTCTTAGGAACTGGTAGGGGGTATTAACTCTAAAGTTTCTCAGAGCCACTACTACTACTGTTAAAACTAGTGCGGCTGAAAATCCAACTGGCGAAGACTGTGACAGTGACTACTTTTGACTTCAGCAGCCTCCACCAGTGGCTTTTCTAGTTGCAACTGGTACTACATTCACTTGTGACTACTTTCAGAGAATTTTAGGGATTTTGAACAAAGTAAGAACACACCAAATACATGATAATTGTCAAAAGGGCGTATTAGCAATATTTCTTGAATGGGTGGGGGTGTTAAGTTGAAACTTTTAGAGCATGTTAAACAGAGCTTAAACTTTCAGGAAATTAGGAGGGGATGTTAAAACTAGATCAATAGGTTATTGAGGTTATCAAAAGGGTATATATGCAATATCTTAGGAGCGGCTAAGGGTAAGAATTTCAATGAGAAAATACTATGTGCATCTCGGCTGTTATAAGCTTGTATCTGAAATATCCCAGACGGGATATATAAAGACATTTAGTTAAGATTTTTAGGAAATGTCGAGAGGTTATGTTGAAATAAATTAAAACACACTAATTAGTATTATTGAATTAGAATTGAATATTTTTACGCCAGAGTCATGAAAAACTAGAGACAAATTTATATTAACCAAAAACAAGCTTTGACGATGAAAAACGAACAGAAGTTAATTACAAAACAATTTCAGAAAGTAGTTTTTCAAAGAAAAGTAAAGAACTGTATTACATTTAAAATCAGTAAAAATAACTTCCTTTAGTAATTTATACTCAAAACAACTAAAAATTACTGTTAAAAAATAAACGAAACCCCAAAACGAACAGGAGTTAAAACATCAGAGAAAACATAGAAATAAGAGGTGCAGGTACAAACAGAGATGGATAAATAAATCTTAAAATGAGTAAAAATCAACTTGAATGCTCAAGTCAGAGTAAAAACGAACAAAAATTATTATAAGCCGGAGCTTGGCTACTTCCCTAACCGTAAAAGTCTAAAGCTTGTTGCGTCATTTGCGCTTTACTGAAAACAAAATATATCTATCTATATATATATATAAATAAGTTGTCTCTGTGTGTGTGTGTGTGTGTGTGTGTGTGTGTGTGTGTGTGTGTGTGTGTGTGTGTGTCGAGTGACGTCATGTTTGTGTGTCGACTGACGTCGTGTTTGTCAACTGATGAAATTACATACCGGGACACCGGGACACAAATGACGACCAGGACACAGGGAATATAAATGACGACCGGGAACCTCAAAGAGAAATTACAGACTGGGACACCCGGACACAAATCACGACCGGGACACAGGAATATAAATGACGACCGGGACATAGGGACACAACTACAACGGGGACGCCGGGGGCACAGGCGGGATATATAAATGACGACCAGGACACAGGGATTGTTCGAATAGAAATTCAGACCGGGACACAAATGACGACCGGGACACCGGGACACAGGGAATATAAATGACGACCGGGACACTCAAAGAGAAATTACAAACTGGGATACCGGGACACAAATGACGACCGGGACACAGGGAATATAAATGACGACTGGGACACAGGGACACATCATTAGAATACTGAGGTATAGATCTGAATACGGATTGTTTTTCCCATGGACAATTATATGTTGCATGTTAAAGAGTCAGTAAACCTGACAATCTATTTATATGCACAGACAATGGGACAGCGAAGAATGTTGTATATTCGCATGTTTTACGTAGTTAAAAACATATATATATATATATATATCTATCTCTATTCACAGGTGGGACACAGGGACGCAACTACAATGGCGCGTAACTAATATGGCGCGTAACGACTTACGCGCGCGGGGGGGCTTGGGGGGGGGGTGCGAAGCGCCCCACCAACTAGGTGTTGGGGTGGCGCGAAGCGCCACCCCAACAGCTAGTTATAAATAGTTTCTTCTAAACTTATAACATTGAAAGTGAAAACAAAAATGACAAGTTAACAAAATTTTCAATTGCAGAGTTCCAGGGATTAATATAATTATATAATAAACTAGCTGTTGGGGTGGCGCTTCGCGCCACCCCAACACCTAGTTGGTGGGGGCGCTTCGCGCCCCCCCAAGCCCCCCCGCGCGCGTAAGTCGTTACGCGCCATAATAGTTACGCGCCATTGTAGTTGTGTCCCTATGTCCCACCTGTGAATATAGATATATATATATATATGGTTTTAACTACGTAAAACTTGCGAATATACAACATTCTTTGCTGTCCCATTGTCTTTGCATATAAATAGATTGTCAGGTTTACCGACTCTTGAACATGCAACATATAATGGTCCATGGGAAAACAATCTGTATTCAGATCTATACCTCATGATTCTAATGATTGCCCTTGAGCTTTGTTGATGGTGATTGCTAATCGACCATTCCCTGTCCCGGTGTCCCGGTCGTCATTTACATCCCCCTGTTTCCCCCGGTGTCCCCGTTGTAGTTGTGTCCCTGTGTCCCGGTCGTCATTTATATTCCCTGTGTCCCGGGTCCCGGTCATCATTTGTATCCCGGTGTCCCGGTCTGTATATACATTCGTTTTTTAGTTTTGTTTTTCTCCTTTATTTTTTTCCTTTTTTTTTCTTTTTTAGCTTATTTAGATTTTTAGATTTTTTAGTTTTTTTTATTAGTTTTTAGTTTTTATTTCTTTTTAGTTTTTTTGTCCCGGTCGTCATTTATATCCCCCTGTTTCCCCCGGTGTCCCCGTTGTAGTTGTGTCCCTGTGTCCCGGTCGTTATTTATATTCCCTGTGTCCCGGTCGTCATTTGTATCCCGGTGTACCGGTCTGTATATACATTCGTTTTTTAGTTTTGTTTTTCTCCTTTATTTTTTTCCTTTTTTTTTCTTTTTTAGTTTATTTAGATTTTTAGATTTTTTAGTTTTTTTATTAGTTTTTAGTTTTTTTTTCTTTTTAGTTTTTTTTTTTATTAGTTTTTAGTTTTTTTTGTAGTTTTTGCCTTTTTTTAGTTTTTTCAGTTTTGACGTCACCTGATCCAGTTTTTTCAGGTGACGTCACCTGATCCACGATCCACAGATCCACAGACAACTTATTTTTATATATATAGATAGTTTTTTTTTTTTTTACTTATGTCCTGGTCGTCATTTATACTCCCTGTGTCCCGGTGCTTTGTTGATTGCTAATCGAACATTCCTTTTGTCCTGGTCGCTTTCTCTTTGAGTGTCGTCATTTATTAGTTTTTTCCTTTTTTTTTAGTTTTTTATTGGTTTTTACCTTTATTTTAGCTTATTTTTCAGTTTTTTCCTTTTTTTTAGTTTTTTTTTTATTTTTTATTTTTTTTAGTTTTTTACCTTTTTTTAGTTTTTTTAGTTTTTTTAGTTTTTTAGCTTTTTTACTTTTTTTATTAGTTTTTAGTTTTTTTTTGTAGTTTTTGCCTTTTTTTAGTTTTTCAGTTTTTTTTTTAGTTTTTTATTGGTTTTTACCTTTATAGTTTTTTTAGTTTTTTAGCTTTTTTATTTTTTTTATTAGTTTTTAGTTTTTTTTGTAGTTTTTGCCTTTTTTTAGTTTTTTCAGTTTTGACGTCACCTAATCCAGTTTTTTCAGGTGACGTCACCTGACACATCCATCCATCCATCCACAGACAACTTATTTTTATATATATAGATATTCAGCTTATTTTCATTAGTTGTTCCAACTTCCAATCATCATAATTATTATAGTGAGTTCATATTTATTCTTCCTCGATCTTTTGAAAAATAAAAGCATAGTATTCAAGATTCTGCTGGTTTTAAGTTTAATATGGGCCTTTACTTTTGTTTTAAAACATTCTAATTCGGATTTTTTAAATTAATTTAATTAAAAAAAGGTAGATTTTAAAATTTATAATCCGTGTTTTGGGTTTTTTTTTAGGTATTACATCCCCGGATGTTTAAATAATAGACCTTTTGCCTCTTTTAAACAAAATTGTTTTTTCAAGATTTTAATCAGTTTTTAGGGGAAGGGCATGTAAAAAAGGCAGGGAGGGGGGCTTGTAGCCCTCCAATCACTTTTCAACTTCCCCTTGAACACACCCTGTTAGTTTCGAAGGGCAACCAGACCCTTTTTAAAGATATTTAATATAATTTTGGAATAGGTTTCTTGTTCAAAATAGTCAAAAAATAAAATAACTATACCCCGGAGGATGACATAACGCTCAACAGCCCCTGGGGCAAGTGTTTATATATGAGGTTGGTTATTGGGAAAAGGGAGCAAGATCGATCCTGAGTCTCCAAAAAGCCTAAGGGTGATAGGGTAAACTTTTAGAAAAGGTCGACGGGGGTGTTATAACACAATATACAAAATATATGCAGGGATATATAAAATATATATGGGTGTTATAACACAGAATAAAAACACAATATATGCAGGAAGGTTGTCAAAAAGGCAAAACAGAAATATTTAAGGAAAGGGCAAGGGTATTGGGTTTGAACTTTAAAGAGATGTTTGAAAGGGATGATGGAAAAGGAACTGACCCTCCCCCCTTGCCCTTTCAGGCACCACCATTAACACAAGTTAGAAATCGTCATTCTATTCAAAATAGTCACAACGTCTAATCGCTATCCCTCTGAGGACGCTATGACCCATAGCCCCCAGGACTAAGAATGTAAATTTTGCAATTCGTCCATTTTCCAGATATAGGATTTATCATTGAGAAGGGGGGAATGTTTGATCCTGTGTGCCCAAAATGGTTATGGATATTGAGCCAAAATGTCACGAAATGCTGAGGGGAATGATGAGCTAAATCCAAAGAAACTATATGCTTCAAAGTTATCAAAAAGGTGTATCTGAAATATCTTAGAAACGTATAAGGGGATTAATTTGAAACTTTCAGGGCCACTACTACTACTACTATTATTGCGGCTGCCAATAAGACTGGCTGTGGCTGCAACTGTGACTACTTCCAACTGCGATAACTTGCAGCTGTGAATCCGACTTCTTGCAACTGCTATTACATTTACTTGGACTAGTTCAAAAAAATGTTGAGAGGGACGTTGAAATTTGATGTTGGAATGGGGGATATCGAAGAACTTGAAACTTTGGCAATAAAATGCCAACAGAAATTAATCGGAAAACACGAAAAAGAAGTTTTCAAAGAAAAGTAAAGAGCCATATTAAACTTAAGACCAGCGTAAATAAATTCCTATAATAATTCAAACTAAAAACGACCAAATAAACTGCCCCTGTCCCCCTCCCCTAACCGTAAATGTCTAAAGTCTACTGCTTCTTTTGCTTTACTGAAAACGAATTATATTATAAATGTTTTCTTTCATATTTACAACATTGAACATTAAAAATAAAGTTATATAATGAAATAAAATCTTAAATTGTTGAGCTTCCAGCAATTAGTCACACAATTCGTGGTAACAAACTGAAAGTAAGGAGTGACCTGGCTCAATTGTAACCGAAACTTTAAGAAACAGAATTTTGACACCCATAGACACGCCAAAAGAATCTAAATATTATGCTGATTTCATATATATATAGTTAATTAATTTTGATATTATCCATCAAAGGCTACGCACCTGAGAAGATCTGCCTAATTTTCGAAAAAAGGGGGAAACATCCCCTAAAAGTCATAGAACCTAAAAAAAAACCTAAAACACCAGATTCAGCATATCAGAGAACCATACTGTAGAGCATTCTAGCCACTATTTGTAAAAATGTGGAATTTTGTATTTTTTGCTAGAAGAAGCATCACGGAAGCGTGTTTATTTTTTTCCAGGGATGATCGTATCGAAACATCGATCTTAGAACATCTTGACAGGGCTAATGTGATCGGAAATTAAAAGTTCTAGTGCCCTTTTTAAGTGACCAAAAAGAATGGAGGGCAACTAAACCTCGTCCCCGCTCCTTTTTTCCGACAATTGTCTGATCAAAACTTTGATATAGCTGTTTTGTTCATCATAATTGAAAGGCACAATAACTATGCCTTTGGATATAACATGACCCTTCCCCCACAACCCAAGGGGCGAGGTTTTTAAGTTATAAAATTTGTCCATTACTTACGCATATTATTTGTTATTGTGAAGTATGCATGCATTTTCGGTTTGGGGTGGGGACAAACTTCCTGCTGGGAGTTTCTCCACGGGGGAAGTTTCCAGAGGGAGGGAGGTTTCCAGGGGGTGAACTTGTCGGGGAAAAGTATACACTGGTGGAGTTTGCCAGAGTTCCTATACAAAAAATCGTTCTATATGCCTTGCTTTCTTTTTTCCATCTCAATTTCACGCGCGGAATTGTTAGGGGTAATTGTCCGGTGTAAATTTTCACCGACATTGAATTGTCTAAAGGATGTTTCCGTAAGGAGGGAGATTTCTCCGTGGAGGAGGGGCCAGATTTCCTGGTATATTTAAAAAACGATCAGAAATTAAATAAAAAACAAGTTTTTTCAGCTGAAAGTAAGGAGAAACATCAAGACTTGAAACAAACAGAAATTATTAAGTATATGAAGGGGGCTGCTTTCTCCTGAACACCTTGCTCTTTACGCTAAAGTTTGAATTTTGTCCCGATTCTTTAAAGATGACTCCTGAAGCACAACAGTCGCTGAATTAGAACAGTAAGCTTTTTTAAAGGTACGAAAAAACTTAAGCGTAAAGAGTGAGGTGTTGAGGAGGAGCAGCCCCCTTCATATACCTAATAATTTCGGTTTGTTTTAAGTTTTAATATTACTCCTTACTTTCAGATGGAAAAAACTTGTTTTTTTTTATTTAATATCATTATATATCAAATATTCAATCATATATATTAGTTCTTTCCAAAGACTCTTTAACACCCATACAGACAAATGAAACAATAGGCTTTAGGCTTTTATGGTTAGGGGAGCGGTAAGGGGAAAGTAGCCAAACTCCTGTTTGTAGTGATTTTTGGTGTATGTAGTGACTAAGTTAGACTTCGATGTTCATTTAATCTTCACTCGTTTTGAGATTAACTTTTTCATTTATATTAGTACCTTCTATCTGTAAATTTACTATAATTTTTTATTTTGTTTTTGTTTGTTTTGAGTTTCATTTATTCTTTAACAGGAACTTCTGGTCCTTTTGAGTATCATAGGAATTTATTTCTGTTAATCTTAGGTTTCATATAGCTCTTAACTTTTCTTTGAAAGACTTCTTTTTTGAATTTCTTTTTTAATTAATTTAAACAATGGGCAGCTTACATAAGTTAAAGTCCTTGTCACAGGGGATGCGGTGGTTACGTCATCGCTAGAGACATAGTTGTTGAACCTCTCAACCATTGTGAACAAAATGGCTATCTCATCAGATGTCTTTGAGTGTTGAGAGAGGGTGGGTGGATAAAAAGTACGTAGGAGACATTCGGTTCTTAGTAACGAAGTATAGGTAAGGAGCGACATGGATGAGTAGCAGCCGAAACTCTAAGAAATAGAGTCTTGATGACAATAGAAACATCAAAACAATCGAATTTTGATACTTTTTCAAATATGTAAAATTCAACAAATTTAATGGTACCTATCAAAAGTTACAAGCCTGTGAAAATTTGTGCAATTTTTTAAAAAGGGTAAAAACACCCCCAAAACATCAAATGATTTTAAAGAAAATCACGCCATAGGATTCAGCATACTAGAGAACCCTACCGTAGAGGCTTCAAGCTCCTATGTACAAAAATGTGGAAATCCACATTTTTTGTCAGAGAAAAGATCACGGATGTGTGTTTGTTTGTCGTTGTTTTGTTGTGTTTTTTTTTTTTTTTTTTTTTTTTTTGGTTTCCCTAGGAGTGATTGCATTGAACCATTGATCGAAGAAGGTCGGGATAGGGCTCATTTGATCAGCAGTCAAAAGTTCAAGTGCCCTTTTTAAGTGACCAAAAATATTGAAGGGAAGCTAGCCCTTCTCCTATGCACACTTTTTAACCAAAATCACCCAATGAAAAGTTTTAAGATAGCATTTTTTCAGCATAGTCGAAAAGTCTAATTACTATGTCTTTGAGGGTGATTTAACCCCCCCACAGTCAACGGGGGAAGGGCTAAAAGTTATGAGCTTTGCCCATTGATTGCATAAAGTATTTTTTTTTATTGAGAAGCATACAAACTTTTTCAGGGATGATTTTCTGGTGAATGGGGGGGGGGAGGAAGGATCTCTCCATGGAGAAATTTTCATGGGGAAAGAGAATTTGTCATACAGGAAGAGCCGGATTTCCCAAAATTATTAAAAAAACGATCAGAAATTAAATTTAAAAAAAAAGCTTTTTGAACTGAAGGTAAAGGAGTAACTTTAAACTGAAAACACAAACAGAAATTATTACGTATATGAAGGGAGTCGCCACCTCCTCAATACTTCGCTCCTTACACTAATGTTTTAGTACCTTTAAAAGAGCTTTTAATTCTAATTAAACAGTTTTTGTGATTCAGGAGTCATTCTTAGAGAATTAGGACAAAATTCAAACCTTAGCGTAAAGAGCGAGATATTGAGGAGGCGACGACTCCCTTCATATGCGTAATAATTTCTGTTCGTTTTAAGTTTTGACGTTACTCCTTACTTTCAGTTGAAAAAACTTTTTTTTTTAATTCTATGATAATAAGATATTATTGACAGTTTCCGATGAAACCCCTGTTGTCAATTTATTTTGAAAATTCTAACACAAACAACAATTTTGTCGGTGACTATTAAATATCCTATTTTAAATCCCTTACAAAAAACCTTCGTTATCACACTAGCCTAAAAGTCATAAATCACTTGGTTAGAAATTTCTTATCTTTCTAGACCAGCTAAAAAATATTGCTGCTCATCGGGGACATTATGATTTAAAGCAATAAATTTGTATCTTAAGGCATACGAGCGGAAAAGATATAAAGGTTTCCTATATATGGCATATTGTCTTGTTCATAATTTTTTTTCTAATAACAGAATGTCAGACCGTAAAGCTTTGAAGTAGAGAAGTCGTTTTCATTTTTGTAAAAAATAATTAGCGTGAATCCTTCATTTCCACTGTTGGATAAACATAAAAAGGATTTGCCTCTGAGTATGGGTGTGAAATTTAGATGTTTTACCAGAAGTCTGCCGATTGACATGCAACGATGCTTCAGTCTCAGCTTTCATTCCAGATGGATGAGTTGGGAGGATATTTCACCTACAAGCTTCAAAAAAGTGCTTAGAATTCCATTTTAATGATAAACAGAATTTTTGTAGTACTCTTCTGGTTGGATTTAAACTAAAATGTAAGTTTTTTGAAGGGAAAATATTAGTTAATTTTTTAATTGATGTAAAAAAACATTTTCCAAAAGCTCAGAAGTAAAACACAAGGCAAGCTAAAATAAACTTATATATTAATTCAAACTTAAAACAGACAATAATTCCAGTGAATTAAGAAACAAATCAAAACTGGAAAAAAATCTTGGTCGTTTGGAAAATAAGTTCTTTCACCCATCTGCACATAAAATAAATTTCTTTTGAGAGTTTTGTCTGGGCTCTAGGGTTCCATGATCCAAGGATTACGGGTGAAAATTCAAGCTGTGTTGAAAAAACCCCTTTTGGTCCCTATTTTCTGGCGGAGCAATGTGTTACCTTTTTTGTTCATTGGATTCCCCTTCTCCCAAGGTATTGCGAACATAACGTTCAACGTGACAATCAACAATTATATTTTACCCATTTTGGGACCTTATTTTAGGAAAGAGTTAGGACACTTTTGCACCAAACATAAGATATTTGTGTGTATTTTGACAGTCCTGGGACTATTTTGCACCAAACATAAGATATTTGTGTGTATTTTGACAGTCCTGGGACTAACGGATGTTGACTTGAAGCCCTTCGGAAAGAAAAAATCGGTTATTTTTCAGGTTATTTATTGAAACTGATTATATCCAACCTTCGTTTAATTATAGCTTTTTTGCCCCAAACCTGAAAATTTGTACAAATATTTGGACTCCGAACAAAATGTGAGGACTCTTCGGCCTATGGAGTGATCCCTAATTGCTTCAGCTGATCTGGAAAATGGTTATTTAGCATATTTTTGGGCTTTCCTTTGGATGGCCCGTGCTACTCGCTTCTAAATTTGATTCGGCTAATGAATTGGCTTCGTCAAGGGGCTTATGGTAACAAGCTTTAATCCTTTTTTTTAAAAGTTTTTTGTCCAACTTTTGGGGTTTAATTTAAAAAAGGGACCTATCTCTTTTTGCAATTTTTTGCCGCTGCAGCCACGATGCTGCTACCACTCCGATCATGATAGTATGCACTAAAGTGGTTGAGGCTTTTAAGTAACCAGCGGTGGGTTGTTGAGAGGTATGTTGAACACATAAAAAATGAACAACATGCATGTTATTATTATTACTACTGCTACTAGTGCTGCTTCTGCTACTGCTGCCACTACTAAGATTATTACTAAGGCTAAGAGTATTAAGGTGAAATAATCAGGGAATGTTGAGGGGGATATTTAACTAGCAAAGAGGCACTACGTGAGTATTGTAGGCTTTCAAGAATCCAGTGGGACCCTATCCCTTAGAATTCCGATCTGGACACTCTTTTTCCAATTTCTTCAAGACGCAGATGTCAATTATATCATAGAGAATGTTTTCTAAGCGAAGCAGCTGTTAGCTACATCATAGGGAATTATTTCTAGGACATGCAGTTGTCTTTACGTAATAGGGTTTGTTAGAGTCCACTAGTCAAGCGGTTGAATTTTATTAAGACACTATTTTTTTCAAGTTTCAAAGACGTTTCAAGTCATTTAAAAGCGTTTTTCTTCATGATTTCTTTAGTTCTTACGTAATAAGGAATGATTACCAGTGTTAAGGATGACCCATTCTAACATTACGTGTTTTTCAGGCCTCGTGAAGAATCCCCCTTGTAACTGTGACGGACATATACATGGGGTTTTACGTAATAATTAAAGAAATTTTCTTTTCTTTTCAAGTCGTTTTTCATTCAGGTTTTTTTTTTCTTTTTGAGAAATTACTTTCTTTCAAGATGTTTTTCTCAGGGAACCATTATATTACAAAGATTTTATGTCCATAGTAGGATTTGAAAGGGATCCCCCTCAATGGAATGGAGCACTAACCAGTTGGACTATGGAAACCTTTCTAATATTTTGATTCGGCTAATACATTCTACATGATAACCTATTTTACGCAAGGAGAATCCCCTGTTCGTGCACACTAGAATAGTGAAATGGTTCGTATATTTTCAACCCTTTTCCCAATGAGAGCACAACCGCCCCACCCTATTGATTTTTGCTGTGTTAGATACACGTCCATGTTGCAGCATTATTAATGTTTGAAATTGACATAGACAGGTTAAGTTACAAAGCAGATGTTACATAGCATTGGCATTTGATTTTTCATTGCATTAGTGAAACATAATGAAGTTTTATCCTGGATCAGTAAATCTAAAGAATACAAACTTTTGTAAATACAAATTTTATGAATAAAAACAAATTTACAAAGGATTATTAAAACAAAAAACAGTTAAAATTCCAATAAAGAAAAAAAGTGAAAACAAAAAACCTGGCATTGAATAAAATATAAGCAGAAAGAACCATGAATTAAAGAAAAGCGGGGATCCTAGCAATCAATTCCAGAGGGGAGGGTTGATATTAGAGGTAAAAGTAAGCCATATTAAGAGCTTGTTTTAGAGCTTTTATGAAAATGCCGCGTTTCTTTGGGCCATGACTATGCACCTCCGGTTGTCAAGCGCACATTTGAATAATATTTTCTCTTCAATTGTCACATGATCTCGTTAGAGACAAATTTAAGCCACATTAAGATATTTGATAGGGCTTTTAATAAAAATGATACTTGTCTTTGAGCCAAGATTATAGATATTTCACGCCTATTATTATTATAGATAATAATGCCTCGTAAATTTGATTTTTATTAACACAATTTATGTGTACAAAATATTGTATCCTTTATATATGTGAGTCCAGGATAAAACTTCAATATATTTCAAAAATACAGTAAAAAATCAAATGCCAATGCTACGTAACATCCGCTATGTAAATTAACCTGTCTAGGTCACTTTAGAACATTAATAATGCTGTAACATGCAGGTCTATCTAATACACCAAAAATCAATAGGATTGGGACGCTTGTGCTCTCATGTGGAAAGGTTCAGAAACATGCAAACCATTTAATCATTTTAGTATGCGCGAACAGGGGATTCTTCTTTCATGCAATAGGTTGTTATGTAGAATGTATTAGCCGAATCAAAATAATAGAAAGGTTTTCATAGTCCAACTGGTAAACGCTCTATTCCATTGAGGGGGGATCCCTTTCAAATCCTAATGTTGACATAAAATTTTTGGATTCTAACGGTTCCCTGAGAAAAACGTCTTAAAAGAAAATTAAATCTCAAAAAGAATAAAACAACTTGAAAGAAAAAAAGGCCTTGAAAAGAAAACAAAATTTCTTAAAGTATTACGCAAGACCCCACGTTTGTGCCCTCCACAGTTATAAGCGGGGATTCTCCATGGGTCCTGAAGAGACAAGTTTTGTTAGAATGCGTCATGTCTAGTACTGGTAAACCTTCCCTATTACGTAAGAACTAAAGAAATCATGAAGAAAAACCCTTATAATGACTTGAAACGTCTTCAAACACGTCTTGAAGAAAAAAATGTCTTAATAAAAATCCCCACTTGACTAGTGAACTCTAACAAGCCTTATTGCGTAACAGACACCTGCATCTCTTAGAAAACATTCCGTATGATGTAATTAACACCTGCATTGTTCAGAAGACATTCCCTAAGATACAATTATCATCTTTTAATAAATTTAAAGAATTTAACCTTTGTAACTATAAATTATTTGCAAGAATAGTCTCTGGAGCTTTCTTAACAGGTACTGCAATGGGTTTTGTATACATTTTTAAAGTAAAATTATGTCATCTTAGCTTATCATCTTCAAGAAGTTTAAAAAAGTGTCCAGATTGAGATTCGAAGGGATAAGGCCCCGCTCGATCCTCAAAAGCCTACACTACTCGCGTAGTGCCTTTGTGCTAGTTAAATTTTCTCCTCAACATTCTCTGATTATTTCCTATTAATACCCTTAGCCTTAGTAATAATCGTTGTGGTAGTAGTAGCAGCAGTATTAGTAGCAGTATTAATGATAATAGCATACATATAGTTCATTTCTCGTGAGTTCAACACTCCCCTCAACAATTCCTGAAAGTTTCAACTGTTCAGGTGATTTGATTTATTTCGACATCGCCTTAAACAATTCCATGAAAATTTCACCTTCATACCCTTACCCTTAGTAGAAACAGTAGCAGTAGTATTAATAGTAATAATAGTAGTACTTCCGGCAGTAGTGGTAGCATTAGAAATAGTAGCAGTAAAATATGATGAGTATCTTTTGGTAAGATCAACATCTCCCCTCAAGATACCCAAAAAGTTCCAAATTAATACTCTTAGCCATTCCTGAGACAATGCCCATTCGTCATTTCGAAAACCTGCATGCACATAGCATGATTTGATTTAGTGAAACATACCCCTAAACATCAATTCCAAGTTTTGCCTTAATAGTCTTAGCCCCTCAGTAATAGTAGTAGTAGGCGCAGTAGTAGTAGGCACATAATACAATTTAGATATTTCAAAGTCCCCCTCAACATGCTCTATAAGATTCATTTGAAATAACCCCAGCCACTTTGGAGATATTGCTGATACGCCTTTAGCAACGTGCATGGACATAGTTCTTTTTAGATTAGTTCAATATACACGATTTTTTGAAAACTTGCATGCACATAGTGCCTTTTGATTTAGTCAACATCCCTGCAACATTTCCAGAAATTTTCACCTTAGCACCCCTAGGTATTCGCACCATAGTACCCTTAGCATTAGCAGTCATAGCAGTAGGAGCATAGCACTATCACACAATTTTCAGTAGTGCTGCATTGTAACCCTGATGTATTTGGCCTATCAGCGGTAACAGCATTAACAGTGGAAACAGTAGTGGTAATTGTTGCAGTAGCAGTAAAAGAAGTAGTAGTAACATGCACAGAAGGCTTTTTGGTTAGTTCAACATCCATTTTAATATACCCTGTAAGCTCCGACATAATCATCTAGTCCATTCCTTAGACATTGCTGATGCACTCTTTTGACAACCTTAACGCATATAGTGTGTTTTAATTTGTTTCAACTTCCCCAACATTCTCTCCAATTCGCACCTTGTTGCCCTTAGCCCTAGTAGTAGTAGCAGTAGCCATAGTAGTAGAAATAATAGTATTAGTAGCAGGAGTAGTGGGTGGGTAGCAGTGGTTTCAGCAGTAGGAGTAGTAGTAGCATTTTTAGTATACACATTCTGCCTCTTGGTCAGTTGAACATACCACTCGTCATTCCCTGAAAGTTTCAGCTTAATTCCTCAAGCCGTTCCTGAGACATTGCTGATATACCATTTTGACAACTTGCATGGAAATATTGCGTACTGGTTTCGTTCAACATCACCTTAACATTCCATAAAATTTTTACTTCAATACCCTTTCGTCTTAGTATTAGTACTAGCTTTAGTAGCTGTAGTAATAGTAGCAGCAGTAGTATCAGCGGTAGTATTAGTATTAATAATAGTAGCGGTATGCACAAATTAGCTCTTGATTAGTTCAACATCCCTCACATGCCCCAAAAGGCTCAACTTAATACCCTACGCTGTTCCTGGGCTACTACTGACCCTTTTTTTACAGTCTGCCGGCATATAGTGTGTTTTGATATAGTTCAACATTTCTCAGTATTTTCTTAGAAAATTTCAACTGAATACTCTTAGCAGCAGTAGCAGTAGCAGTAGCAAAAGTAGTGTCAGTGATAGCAGTAGTAGTAGTAGCAGTAGAGGTGGTAGTATGCACATAGTACCTTTTGGTTTGTTCAATATCACCCTTAATATATCCTGTAAATTTCAACTTAAAACACTAAGCCGTTTTTTAGATACTGCTGATACGCCCTTTTGACAACCGGCATGCAAATAGCGTGATTTGATTTCTCCGTTAACAATCTCCCCCTTAACATTCTCAAAAAACTTCACCTTAATATCCTTAGTTTTAGTACTACTAGAAGTAGTAGTCCGGTTGTTAGTAGTAGAAGTAGAAGTAGTAGTAGTGGTAGTAGTAGTAGTAGCAGTAGTAGAGGTAGTAGTAGCAGCAGCAGTAGTAGCAATAGTAATAGTAGTTGTAGTAGTACCAGTTGTAGTAGTAGTAGTAGTAACAGTAGTAGCAGTACCAGTAGTGGTGACAGTAGCAGTAGTAGTAGTAGTAGGAATAGAAGTAGTAGTAGTAGTAGTGGTAGTTGCACTAGTAGGTGTGGTAGTAGTAGTAACAGCTCTAGTAGTAGTATTAGTAGTAGGCGTTGTAGTAGTAGTAGTAGTAGTAGCAGTAGAAGTAGTGGTAGTAGTAGTAGTAGTAGTAGTAGTAGTAGTAGTAGTAGTAGTAGTAGTGGTGATTGTAGTAGTTTTTGTAGTAGTAATAGTAGTAGTAGTAGTAGTAGTAGTAGTAGTAGTAGTAGTAGTAGTAGTAGTAGTAGTAGTAGCAGTAGTAGTAGTAGTAGTAGTAGTAGTAGTAGTAGTAGTAGTAGTAGTAGTAGTAGTAGTAGTAGTAGTAGTAGTAGTAGTAGTAGTAGTAGTAGTAGTAGTAGTAGTAGTAGTAGTAGTAGTAGTAGTAGTAGTAGTAGTAGTAGTAGTAGTAGTAGTAGTAGTAGTAGTAGTAGTAGTAGCAGTAGTAGTAGTAGTAGTAGTAGTAGTTGTAGTAGTGGTGGTGGTGTTAGTAGTATTAGTAGTTGGCACTAATGGTAGAGCAATAGTAGCAGTGGCAGTACTAGTCGTCGCAGCGATCTGAAACCTAGTAAAGAACAAACGAAAGCATATACTGCAGTTGCTTAGCTACCTGATTCTCTGATAACACATAGAGCCAATTTCGCTCTTTATATAAAAAGGGCTGTTGTGCTGCCTTTTATACGAGTACGTGTATCTTACCCTCAGAGGATCTTTTTAGCTTTTAGAAATTCACATTAACGAAAACTGACTGTAGAGTGAAACTGAAAGATTTCTGGAGTGAATTCGCTCGCTAATACTTTGTTCAGCTATTAAATAAAAAAAGTAAATTTTTCAACTGAAAGTAAGCAGCAGCTTTAAAACTCATAACGAACATAGAGCATCCCTTAAATGGGGAGGGGCACTCACTCCTATGCTCTTCGCTCTTTTTTCAGTACTTTAATTGCTTTAAGTGCTCTTCTTATTCAATTTCAACGGCACTTGTGTTTCAGCAACCGTTCTTGAAGAATTGGGACAAAAGTCAAACTTTACCGTAAAGAGTAAAGGCTTGGGGAGGGGGCAAGCCCCATCATATACTGAATAATTCTTTTCGTTTTAAGTTTTAATATTGGTAATAACATCCACTTGAAAAAAAGTGTTTTTTATTTAATTTCTGATTGTTTTTTAAATCATGCCTATGTCTAACCAATATATGATGTGGGCTACTGGCTCCATAAGCCCCCGATTTATTGCTGTTAAGATGTATATATCAGTAATTGGAAGTAAATTAGCAGCATTCCGTTTTTTTTTGGCTTAAGAATTAGAATGTTGGATTACAAAGAAAAGTTTAGATAAAATTTGAATGTTAAGTCTAAATTTTTGCTGAATCGAAGTTTTGTTGAATCGAAGATTGTATTAGTATTTCTGCGCCTGAGAAATTCGTCTGGACAGAGATGGCTATTATTATTCATATGGATGGAAATTCTGCATGAGTTTTGATCTTCTACGCAGCTGAAGCCGTCGTGACCTCTGTGATATGGCTGTTTAATTGCGTTGCAATAACTGGTGTTTAATTTGTTTGCTTAACCCGCTGTTTTATTTGGTGTTTAAATACGTTGTAAACATATGTTTAGATGCATTAAAACATAGTATACAAATAGGAAAAGAGAAACATTACCACTTAAAATCACTTAGAGAAATTCCTCTTCGTAGTTGCCACACACCCCACCTCCTTCTTCTGTAAAATAATTTTCTGGTGAGGCTTCTGATTCTCCGCCACAGCTTTTCCATCTCTGTGCGCGTGGCAAGGTGAATGTAATACTGTGTGGTGTATAGAAAAAGACTGTCGAAATGGGAGGTGCACTATTATCCCCGCCCCCTTATTGCCAATATTGAAATTAAAAGAGTCAAGAGGGATTAGATATCATTTTGTACCTCCCCCTCCCCGAAACAGATACTATATATCTAAAATGGGCAAATTTCATAGTTTAAAGCCTTTTCCCCAGGAGTTGTGGGGGGTTATTTCATCCACAGAGGCATAGTTATCCGAACTTTCAAATATGCCGAGCCATTTCTTTGGGGGGGAAAGGGGAGTGGAAGGGGGGCTATTTCCCTACAATCTTTTTGGCCATATAAAAAGGGCACTTGAATTTTAATGTTTGTTCAATGTCTGTTCAATCTATAGATCTTTTTGAACCATTAGTTCTATACGATCACCCCTGGGAAAAAAAACAAAACAAACAAAATAGCCAAAAAAAAATTAATAAAACAAACATGCATCCATGACTTTTCTTATATAAAAAAAAAGAATCCACATTTCTGTAGATACGAGCATCAAACATCTACAGTAATGACCTCCGTTATTCTGAATTTGACGGTGGGATTTTCATTAAGATCACTTGACTTATTAGGGGTATTCCCCCTTTTTCGAAAAGCAGTTGAATTTTCTAAGGCTCGTAGCTTTTGATGGGCAACATTAAATTTGATATATTTAGGATCAGAATAAAAAGCAAATTTCTTTTGATGTAATAACTATTATCAAGATTCTTTTTTTAGAGTTTCGTTTACTACTGGCTTGAGTCATTCCACACTTGCAGTTCGTAACCATGAACTATCTATCATTGCTTTCAAAGTGTACTTGTAAAAAACTGCTGCACGACACTGGTCTGTTTCATGAAATAGTGGGGTAAAAGTATAGTTTTTGGTGCTATAGCATATAAGATAGATGCATGGAGACGCGTTGCAAAAGAACCTCTTAAGCCTAAAGGATCGTTGAATCATAGAAAACAAAGACGCTTCTTAGTTTGTAAGCAATTTTATCCCATTTCTAATTTATCTATGGATTTTCTATTCAAAATATGGACCGTTAAGACCTTCAAATTCTGATGATAGGAGGATACCAATTAATATCAACACCTAATATGTCATTTTTGATCGATAAAGCATGATATACCAAGTAACATTACCTGAGGAGTGAACTTGAATTAGTCGGTTTAATTGACTTCCGAATCACTCGGAATTCATTAATTCTCCTAATAAAAAAAAATAAAAAAATCTGACAGAGACTTCAACAGTTATAATCATACTAGTCCATGGTACTTACGAGCAAGATCCACCATTTTGACAAGGATTTCTCTCTTCCACAGATGCGTTGTCATCTTTTGAGTTGCATTGATATCCTTTTTGGCAGTTAGAGCCCCAATAATTGGGAAAACAGGAACATGAATAATTTCTGTAAAATTAAGAAAATTGTTAATGTTATAGTATTTTGAATAGATTAAGGCTGCACGACAGCTAACAAACTAAGCTCTGCTTTAGTCTAAACTTTAGTTGAAGGCAAGAATAACATAAACCTAACTGGCGTTTAGAATTAAGTTTGGTTTCAACACTTTTGATGTACGATTTGACAATACTTTTGGGTAAATAGCAATCATAACCAGTACCTCTTCCATTCTAAAATATGTATTCAATCTGTAATAAAAGTAGTTTGAGGTGGCATAGTTGGACTAAAATAGTCATATAAGAGACACAGAGGCAAAGGTAAAAAGCTTCGGAATGCATATTAACCCCCAGAGATATTTTTTGTCCTAAGAAGTGTCCTAAATGTTTAGAAACGCTTGCTATTACACTAATTGAAGCTTTTCCTTGATTCTAAACATGTTCAAAATTCTCTAAGATTATTAACACATATGCTACTAATTCTGCTACTACTACTACTACTATCACTGACAGCTCATTGCAAAAACCAAGCCACTGGAGTCCAACAAAGCTGCTTAAGCTGCTCCTCAACCTATATTTATCCAAGTTTCGTTCAGCTCTTCTTATAAAGTTTCAATTTCCGTTAAAAATTTTCTTCTGGCCCTCTCCCCTTTCCCCCTTTGTAGATGATCAGCCATTTTTATATCCCAGATGGACACATCGTATGACATATAAAATGTTTTGCTGTGTTTGCTTATGTGTTTGAGTTAGTCACAGGCAACATATTCTAGAAAATTTTTAGTATGTACAACACCTAGTTGGTGGGGCGCTTCGCGCCCCCCCAGCCCCCCCGCGCGCGTAAGTCGTTACGCGCCATATTAGTTACGCGCCATTGTAGTTGTGTCCCTGTGTCCCACCTGTGGATAGAGATAGATATATGTTTTTAACTACGTAAAACATGCGAATATAAAACATTCTGCGCTGTCCCATTGTCTGTGCATGTAAATAGATTGTCAGGTTTACTGACTCTTGAACATGCAGCATACAATTGTCCATGGAAAAACAATCCGTATTCAGATCTATGCCTCATTATTCTAATGATGTGTCCCTGTGTCCCGGTCGTCATTTATATTCCCTGTGTCCCGGTCGTCATTTGTGTCCCGGTGTCCCAGTTTGTAATTTCTCTTTGAGTGTCCCGGTCGTCATTTATATTCCCTGTGTCCCGGTGTCCCGGTCGTCATTTGTGTCCCGGTGTCCCGGTCTGTAATTTCTATTGGAACAATCCCTGTGTCCCGGTCGTCATTTATATATCCCACCTGTGCCCCCGGCGTCCCCGTTGTAGTTGTGTCCCTGTGTCCCGGTCGTCATTTATATTCCCTGTGTCCCGGTCGTGATTTGTGTCCGGGTGTCCCAGTCTGTAATTACTCTTTGAAGTTCCCGGTCGTCATTTATATTCCCTGTGTCCCGGTCGTCATTTGTGGTCCGGTATGTAATTTCATCAGTTGACAAACATGACGTCAGTCGAAAAAAACTTCATGTCGCATACAGCTCAATCCCTATAATGACGTAAGTCGACAAACATGACGTCAGTCGACACACAAATATGACGTCACTCGACACACACACACAGACAACTTATTTTTATATATATAGATTTAGCATACTTGCTTTCGCCAAAACTATTTATTTGCCAAAAATGACAAATTACTTTTTTTTATTTTAAAAGCTAAATTATTTAGCAAGAATGCTGATATTATTTTTGCACATTCGTCCTTTTTTTTTGTCAACTTTTGCTTGTATTGGGAGCAGTTGAAATGTTAATACCGATTCGTAACTAATCGGAATCGACTATGCTTTAATAGTCTTTCGTTTGAGAAACCAAAAACCACTAAATCTAATATTCTGTAATAATACACTCTATTTCCGTCCTTTTCCAAGAATGGACTCAATTTTCCTTTTACTTTGCATCAGTATTTTCAGAAAAGATCGAAAGTTTCCTGACCTCTCAATTCCTAGAAGAAATCAAATTATTATTAAAGTTGGAACTTGATATTTTTGTTTTGGACTGATCAGTCACTGTCCGAAGCAGTTCGTATGTTGTTTTTAGTCCAAGAAAAATGCCATGACTCTTCTTTCTGTTTTGCTATCTTATCGAATGCAGGGATGTTCCAAATGTTGTGGAAAGTTAGAAAGTTTTTAGGTCAATTACAGAATCTAATTAATGTCTGTAAAGACTAATTTAAGGAAGGAATGAAAGAAAATTGTAGCAATTTATCGAGAAAGCTGGAAATGGATTACTTGAGCTACTTTTTTTGTCCCCAATCCTGGTGGAAAACATTCCGTCAGTTTAAGTTTCTCACTTCTCTCCTAAAGAGAAGATACAGCTGGTATAAGTTACGCATATTAGAGTAAATATATTAGCTTTGATAACAGCCATATATGCACCATATACGGCTACCATTATGAAACTGTCACCGTTGTTTTTCCCCTGGCCACTCCGTATAGAAAGAATAAAACATTAAAGTAGAACCTAAAAATTGAAACTTCCGATTGGAAATTGAAAGTTCTAGTTTTCTTTTCAGGGCTCAAACTGATGGGACGATAATCACCACTCCCCTTCCTAAGCCTTATTTTGCTCAGGGGCTTCCCCGCATTTTTTAAAGGCAGCTAATGGAATTTTTAAATAGTAATTTCACTCAGGATTATTAAAACGTACCTCCGGAGGAACATGAAATGCACATCCCAAAGTTCATGGGCCCATTTTATGCTGCTAAATTTTAGTAAAAAAGTAAACAATGGCCCAAGTAATTGGACCAGCTTGAAATTTAAACAGAATGTATGTACAATCAAGCAAACATCACTTAAACATGTTTTACAGATGAACACTTTGGTTGAGGCGCTAACAACCTTAAAAGTTTCAAAAGCAAGGGATTCTAGAAGGTAGCGAAGAAGAAGACCAAATTTTTGAATAGCTTTGCCAAGCTTTAAGCCACGAATAATTCTTTTGACTTTAAACATTTAGTTTCATGTTCATCAGGAAAAAATAGCGTATAAATGACATATCTAATCACATTTGCTGGTATTTATTAAATCAACATTTTTAGCGTAAACCTCAAATTTAACCTCAAAAAACTCAAATTTGCGAAAGATCTAGAGCGGCAAACCTTTTGAATTCGGAATCAGCACATATTTTTTGCTCGGGTAGTGAAGGAATCATTTTTATAGCAATTTGTTCTAGGTTGCCACCTTTTTTTCACAACTTCCTGGAGCCTCTCCCCCAAAATCACTAAAGCTTCAAGCCCCAAAAAATTCTTTGACTTTAAACATTTAGTTTCATGTTCATCAGCAAAAAATAGAGCCTAGAAATGACATATCCAATCACATTTTCTGGTATCTACTCAATCAAAATTTTTTCTTCAATCTCGAATTCAACCTCAAAACACTCAAATTTTTGAAAGAGCTAGAATGCTAAACTTTTCGGATTCTAATCATACACACTTCTGGGTAGGGTAGTGAAATAATCATGTGCACAGCAATTTGTTTGAGGTTGACCCCTTTTTTACAGTTTCCCTAGACTATTAGCTCCTTCTTAGGGATCTTGTCATTTTGGATTCGTGCGGATTATAGTATTGTCTATTAAAACCCTCAGAACGAGAATTTTGGTACTCTTCTAGGGTTCAAGTAAATATTTCTGGAGGCGTCAATTTTACTATCCACTTTTTTTTAAGGACATGAATTTTTCATACTCCATTATTTTTCATATTCCACTTTTTTGATTTAATAAAAATTTACCATCTTAATCGAATTTTACGAAATTTGTTTACGCCTTTTAAGCTTCGGCCAAGCAATAGACTAAAACAAGCTCAGCTGGAACCAAACTAATTCATTGTTTCAGTTTTCCATTCAGTTTTCCAGAGTTTCTAATTCAGTTTTCCAGAGTTTTGTCATTTGGGCTTACCAGAATGGGTTATCAAATCTCAACTGACACTGATGAGGTGAAAAACTGCTTTCATATACAATTAGCTTTTATGCACATAATCTAGCCCTGTAGAGAGAGGGTCCCTGGATTCTAGTTACCAAAATTTCTACCAAAAAGTACTTTCGTCTTTCTACCGAAGCTCCTGAAAATTAAAAGTAAGCATTCCAATTATGTCTATTTTGGATCCAGACTCAAGTTGATCTTTGCAGGGGAAGGGAATGAACCCCTAAACTCTTGTCATCAGGTAATCCGGTTCCCCAAACTCTTTTCATCAGATATTCTAGAATAAAAGGGGTATTGAATCTCAATCAACTTTGGTTACAAGTGAGAATGAGTGTCATAGCTGTTCTTGTTAGAGCTTAATACTTATTCTATCTCCATGGGTAGATGGGCCCTTAATTTTGTCGTCGCTTGTAGCAGAAAATGTTGTCGAAGCTCAACAAAACTTAATAAGAAGTAAAAGCAAGCATCTTAAATGTCTCTTAAAGAATATGTACCCCACAAACATACCAAGGGGGTTCTTTGAAGGACCCCAGAAGGCGTTTTTTGATGATTGTGCTGTAATTATGACAACCATTTTAACCTTGATTTTTCTATACCTCCTGCATGAGATTTTCATAGTTATGCATAAAAAACATTCATTAAAAAAACGTACAAAAGTAATAACGCGCTTGGGGTCCCGGCAGGACCCTGCTTGATAAATATAACGTTTTATCAATTCCTGTTGCAGTTAGGCAAGGAACTTAACAAACTCAATATTCTGCTTAAGACAGCCAATTCAAATGTTCACCATGTTCCAGCTATTAAAGCAATTTAAGCTACGGGAGTATATATATATATATATATATATATATATATATATATATATATATATATATATATATATATATATATTTTTTTGCGGGCGTAACATTATATTTCAAAGCGTACTATTGAGGCAGATGATGAACAATCGTGTTATGAAACAATCTTGCAGAACAAATAATTGAGAAATAACGTAAAAACTCAGGAATCCTAAAAAGACCGCATCTTGGTAAACAACGTTGACGGATAGGCTTGGTATGTAATGTGTTAACGTGCTCGGGGCACGGTTTAATTTTTGTCTGGACGAGACCTTCTAGGCCAGGTTTTTGGATGAAAACCAAACTTGGTGGTTAGTAAAAGACGGTCTCATATTTTTTGAAATCTAAATGGATCCTAAGCTAGTGATGACTGACTGACGTTGGGAGGAGGCGTGGTTTTTTTTTACGTATACCTCGGAGCAAGTTATCAGATTGTATCAAGGGCTGGTGGAAGGTGAGCACTAATATCCCAGCTGTTGAGATTTGCAATTTATTTGTGGGAATTCACCAAAACGGTTAGTCTAATTTTAAACTGAATCAAACTTATACAGAAGTAACGGCTAGTGTCATCGGCATGTATTTGCGTCTTTGATGTGAATTTGGTATCTTTGGGGAGAGAATGAGGAGTACCTACATTATTGACATCAGGAAATGTACCAGGTTGGGACGATGACTAAACTCATAGTAATGCTTGTCTAATCCTGATATTCACCTATCGAAGCTTCTTTTGCGAGAAAACAAGAGTTTAGTTTCTCAAACGTCCATGTCCAATGTCTAATTCTTAGCTGGCTGACCGAATTTAGCTCTACCAAATCGAAAATTACGGTTTTAGTTCCATGCTGTCTTGCTCAGTCTGACATGTACGAAAGAAATTTCATAATCTGAACCCATCAGATCTAAGTTAAACATGGCACGGATCAGCTACTGTGGCTCTGGTTGTCTCTTTTAGCAATTATGTTTGAATTTGGTAACTTAAAGGGCACCCTCTTGAAGGAAGTACCTGCATGAGCTCTTTGCCCACATTTATTATTTTGGTTGACACCTGTATTCATATCTATAAATAAACCAAATTACGAATCGCCTAGAGCATCACGAAACAATTCAGGACTGTCTTATAGGAAAATGAAACAAAATTGTTTGGACGCAGAGATTTCCAAGATGGTTTTCAGTGTATCCAAATTTTTATAATTTTCAGCTTGTTAATTTAAGAGTGTTTCATTCTACTGCATACGACACATGTGAAAAAAAAAAGATTTATCAAGAAGACTTAGTCGCTGTGACAGCTCTGCCAACTTTAGTAATGGGCACAGTTTCTACAACACTTCACGTAGCCTTGGCATCAAAGTCTAGCTACTCCTATTTATAAGCGCAGAAGAGCTTTAATCTGACATAAATTCTGTATTTTTGCTGTATTATCAGCCTATATATAGGTTCATTATGCAGTATGATTCACAGACAGTTTTGATTGTAGTTTCATTAAAACACTGTTAACAGTATTATATTATTTATCTCGTAATTTAAATAAGGGATAGTTAACATGGAAACAGAAAAAAAGATAACACAGAAACCATTCCAGGACTGCAAATGTATCGACGTAGAAATTGGAAGATCTGCTAAAAAAACAGGACGTTTAACACTTCTGTGTTGTGAGATTACAGTATCTAATAAACCTTACTTGAAGTCAGAGCTGGCATAGCAATGTCCATTGTATGAACAGCTGGCAGGACTAGCACATTCTCCTGGAGCATCCCCTCTTATCCGCCATGGACTTTTGCTGCCTGCTGTCGAAGCTGGGACAATCTCATAGGTTATATTAAAACCATAAATGTCAAGTAAATTGTCTAAAACACGAATATTGGCATTCTTCAGAGTTTTCAAATCGACCTCTATCGCAGGGTATGGACTTTTTGAAGACTAAAAAAAAAAGGAAGAATAAGAATCGAAGGTTAAGCTATATTAGTATGCTTAATGGCCTAACTGCTTATGAATCATGTTAATTTCCATTTGTTATAGGTAGAAACAACTTTTCACCGAAAATGAGGGTAATATAACTGTAAAATAAATAATATCAACGAAAAAAAACAGAGAAGGACCATTACCTTAGATTGAACAAAAATAAATGAATTGGTTCACTGAGACCCTTTTTCGTGCATTTTGTAAAGCTTTTAAATTCCGCAAGTATGGCTTTTTTCGGTTTACATACGCATGAAGTAAAATTAGAATGGCAAATGTCAATCTGAAAAATCCCAAACCTCACTGGCATCTCAAATCTCAGCATGGTGACCAGTATAACAGTAGACAATGTCAAATCCATGTATAAAGTCACTTCGAATTATTTTAAAATACCTTCCCACATAGAAATCAAAAACTCCACTCTATGAACAACATTCTTGAGAACCTCTGAGTGTTAGCATCATCATCATGACCATTCCTATCACCAAGTATTACACCACCTCTCGTAATACCAGCAATAACTGCTTTAAAGAATGCCCTAGACGGTCAATCATTTTGATCAAAAGTTTTCGTCAATCGATCGACGTGGGATTGAGTCAACTTTCTATCGACCCTTCAATCAGCCCTTCAATCTCGACCAAAGCTAATGAAACACACTACTTTTAATCAAAATGACTGAGCTATTTAAACTTTCTATTAATCGCCGTTAGCACTTGACTCAAGCGTCAAACGGATTCCTAGAGGGTCAATCATGTTTGAGTCAATCGATTAACGGAAGCTTTTGACGAAAATGATTGACCGTCTAGGACCTAACACACAACACTTATTCTGACTTCCATGAAAATATCACCACGAACATCACCATTACTAGCTAAAGAAGATGCTCTGCGAACGATACCTGAGTCAATAGCTCATAGCTCTTTGTTGAACTAAGAAAGCAATCTTTTGATTTTGATTGATTTTGTGGCATATTAGCAATGTAATCCTAATGGCATAACTTGTTTATGGTGCGTTTGCCCCCTTGAAAGGTGTGCAAGACAGGGAGAGACATCCTCAACATTTCAAATGTAAACCTCAAAAATCTGGCATAGACATAGACAAAAATAAGACATAGATAAAATAACAAAAAAATTATATAAAAAATGAAGCACACCAAAGTCTATGGCTAGAAGCTATGTGACAACGAGCATTATAACGGATGACAAATGAAATCACGCAGTGAAATCTGCGGCTAGAAGACAAATCAAAATTACAATGGAATGAAAGAACGCATTATTTTGATGACGCCCAAAAATAAATAGGTAAAAATATTTCTGAGGTTCCCAATCGTGAGAATACAAGTCCTATAAAAGTTATAATTCTCTAAAAGATAATCAGGAAAGATAAATCGAATTCAAGCCAAAATTTCTTGAATTCAATTTAATTACTTAATTCAAGGATCTGGTTTGCCGCACTGTGACTTGAAACTAAAGTTGGGACGATATATAGACTACTGCGCAATTTAAATATTTCAGAGGGTAGGCCTATGTACAAGGGAACATCCCTGGTCGCTACTGAATTGGCTTCAATGACGTCAAGCGAAATTATACAAGATGATGAATGAATCCGAACAACTAAAGCAAAATTCATGGCAAAATGCCCGTGGCAATGATGAACAAAATGAAATTCCTCGAAATCTTTGGTTAGAAGGCATGCAAGGTGACAATAGGAATCACATCGAATCGCAAACAAAAATGACGTGCAACGATATCTGTGGATAGAGCAAATGGGAAGGAGAACAAGATGAACAATTAATCCGAATATCTATAGAAATAGACATTGAAAAAATGTTGGAGGTAATGATGACCGAAAATTAAGTACAGCAAAATCTATGGTTAGAAGACATGCGACAAGGGCCATCGCAACAAATTGCAAATGAAAATGATACACAATGAGTCTGCGGTTAGAAGATAAGTGATAGCGAGAATCAAATCACATATGGAAATGGCACGCAACAAAATCTGCGGTTAGAAGAGAAGCAAAGTCGAGAATTGCGACGAATCCCCAATGACTTCAAACTAAAGAATAATGCGACTATTGTGCTATTACATATTTTATTTATTTTAGAGGATTTATGAAACGAAATATGCCTGGTCTCTATTGAATTATTATCTATGCCGTCATAAAGACTGTACAAGAGGACGAATAGATCTAAACATCTAAAGCAAAACGCATGGAAAAAATGTTTGATGCAGTAGGACAAAAATGTAGCACAATGGAATCTGCGGTTAGGAGACTTGCGAACCAATAGCGAGAATCATAATGAATCGTGAACGAACATGACGTACAACGAAGTATGCGGTTAGAAGAGATGCAAGAGAAGGTAAAGGGTCAAAAGAGAGAGGTCTAATTCAAACGGAAATTAGAAGTTCAACTGCCCTATTTAAGTAACCAAAAGTGATTGAGTTGGAGTAAATACGACTTTAAAAAAGGGATATCTTTTGATATCTTCTACGCAGTGCCAATTACATGACGTTATGATATCATGTGCAAATTTCATTAAAAATAGTAGTTCAATCTTTATAGGATTTTGAAGTTATGTGAGGAAAAATTTAAATCAACACTTTTATTGAACAGTTACCTATATTTTTCAAGACAAAGGAGCTAACAGTTGGTATGATACTGTCTTCCAACTAAGAGAATAGAAACGAACACATGATCAAAAAAAGGAAATTTGAAAGCTCGGGTGCACATACCATCTTTTGGTTTCCTGGAGTGCTCATGCCATTTCCAGACTATCCACAAGTGAATCTCTAGAGATTTAGGCCTGGCAAACCATATTTCAAGACTTTTTAATTGATTAAAAATTGTCGAAATTCTAAATAACAATGGTAAAAGTTTTTTTTAAATGCCCGTTATGTATGGACTAGGTTTATTAGTTTGGCACTTTCTTAGCTAAGTAGAAACGTTTGATAATTGTGAGAAAGAAGAAATTGTCTCTAGAACAACAGGTAAGCAGAGTCCATGTGGAACGGTGCCACAAGATCAAAGGCAGAAACTTAGAAAGAAAAATATGACAGTCAATCTAAACAAGTAGGCTAGCAGACAAAAAAACTAGTACTAACGGAAAAACCAGGATGCTGTCAAATTGAGATTAAAAGACAGACGCAAACAGGATGCGAAGGCAGCAACAACTATTAATAAACGTAAAGTTTCAAAAAGATCTAGCAATTCCAAAGAGTATCAGAGTGAACCCGATCCGTAGCTGTAAATAGTCACTCCTTACTATTAGCTAGGAAAAATCCGAAGACTTTTTCCTGCGTACGATATATGCGTCATGGTTGCACTCTTATTTCTCAAAGTATTGCTGTTGACAAGTTTATTTTTGCTTTTTATAAGAGTCACTAAAGACCAGACCTGTGTATGTCGAGCACTAATAATTTGTTATAATTTGTATTGGGCCCATAAGCTTTATAACAAATTTTTGTGAATCTGTTTACATCATTGCTTCATTTGAGATATTTGAACAAACGATAAATAAACAAGGGGTTAAAAATGAATAAACCATCAGATTGGATGTAATTGATACATACTCTGCGCGTTATACCAAGCGCAGCATAATTAGCAGTTTTTTATTGGAAAATAAAAAAATATATAGCTGTTTTTTCTATGAAAATGGTATGATACCATTTTCCGATGCAAAATAAACGATCTAGATACATCATGACTTTAATAAAATTTGGGTTAATCCACCATTTCCCTTAATATTTTTCATAAATCGTCTTCTGACTTAAAATAGAGACCCTTGAAAGCTGAAAAACCTTGAGAATAAGTAGGGGATTCCAAAATAAACATTGTTTGTTGACAAATCAGTTGAATCCAAGCTTTTAGATAGAGAGAGGCATTCCTGTTTGATAGCTGTGAAGTGAGTTTTGGGTTCTTAATCGCTTATTAAACGCTACGCATTGCGGCCGAATAATTACAATAGCAATTTGTATACCAGAGGACCAAGTATAAATATATTCATTTATTATTCGTTTAACAAAATTGCTCTTAAATGGATAATTGTTCCTTTTCGGTTGTGAAAAAGACTTTGAAAAAATTCATTTAGAGCCTTCATTTTGGGAAAAAAAAAACATTTTTCATATAGATGACGTAACAAATACTTAAGCGTCCAATACACTAACAGCTTTACTTTGTACAGCAAATAAAACAGAATGGAATTAAATTTGTTGTGCGAAAAAGAATAAAAATTTAATTGCTTGGCAGTAAATGCTATGCATGGCGGCTGAAAAATTACAACAATAATTTTTAGACCAGGGGACCAAACATACATATAAACAATTATTGTTTGTTTAATAAAACTTTTGGTAATGAGATAATTATTCACTTTCCGGTCTGAAAAAAGATCTAGACAAGTCACAACTAGGTTTATGTTTCATTTTTTTAACAATGTCAAGAATATACACTATACTATCCAATTATTTTACATATTAATTATTTTATTAGGTGTCTATTTTCATCACTATTATTAAAAAATGGATATCAATTGAAACTTTTTATGATGCTATAACTTAAATATTAAATAAAAAAGATATCTTATTTGTCCTCAAAAAAACTTTTTAACCGTATAATCAGTGACGGGTTTAGGAGAAAAAACAAAGCAATTTTTCGTGAATGAGAAACCGCAAAACTGAAATTCATACCAATTTAATGGTTCAGTTCAATAATTTTTATTGCCTCTTGAACAATTTCTTAGACAAATTGTTCTGTCTGCGGAATTTAAATTGCCATTGATTCACCATTTTTACAGCAGAAAAACTAAAATTATTTCAAGTCCGCTTGCATCGCCTCAGTAACAAACGGAAACCTTTCAAAAAACAGACGTCGAAAGAATTCAGTGAATTCATAATTAGACTTTATGAAAACATAAAAACAAATACCGGCTAGGTTTTAAAGTCCAAACCGGTAAGGGGTAAAGTCAGACGTTTTTTTTGGTCCAAGTCTCTTTAAGACAGTGTGAATTAGAGAAAAATTAACCTAAGCATGCAACCTTTAAGCATTTAAGCTTATACTTAAATAGCAGTAGGTAATGCCATAGCGATGCCCATAATAAAGGTCCATAATGCTTCAACACACTATGTTTTGGTTATTTTAAGAAAAAGCCAATAATATGTAGTAAAAAAAAGGAATTACCTGACTACAGAATAAGAAAGATTTAGTGAATTATCCAAAACCTTAAAACAACCTTCGTAATATCTTTTTATATTTAAAAAATTATTTTAAGCTAGAGATTACCACTAAATTATTTTTGAAAATTGCCCAAAAAACATTTTCTGTTTTTACAGTGAAGGCTTTAATGAAATCTCTTTTTACAGTCTGAAAGCTACTATCATGGCTGTGGGATACTGGCTGTGGGAGACAGAGAAATAGAGAAGGGGGGAGAAATTACAGAGAAGAAAGGATAAGATCGTTTTTATTGACTATCACAAGCCAAACAGAGGATTGCAGCCGTCCAACATCAGGCTCTTTGAGCCTTCCCTGTCGGTTGTGTGTGTTTATAGTTTTTGTAATTAGGTAGTTAATAAAGCATTCTAACGTCAAATAGACAATGAATACAATGAGTTCAGTTTAAAGAGAAAAAAAGACAAACACAAAAGTCAACATATAAAAAAGATCAAAAACAAATAAAACTAGGGGAGTTTAAATAGAAATTAAACCATTTAATAAAAGTATGAAAAATAACAGGGAAGAGGAAGAAAGAAGAGCAACAGGAAGAAGAAGAAACAGAGATTGAGCAGGTACTTGCTATATTTCAACCAAGTGGTTGAAAAGTAAAGATGCCCGTTCCTTCGCTAAGTCTTCGATACGACATTTTTTTCAGCAATAACGGAGAAAAGTTACTATTTAGCAAAACAAGTTACTCAATTAAATACAAAAACATTTATAGAATACATAAATAAACAATGCACACACATCAAACAAACATAAATTATTCGAAAATATTGGAAAAGCTATTCTATATTCAAGGGTACCCGCTGACATTTGTCCAAGGGGTATGTCGACTTCAAAACTATTTTTAGAGAAAGGGAGCTGAAACATTAGCTTTTCTCCAGAGAAGTGTTATATATTAATTGTTTTTAAATGCTACAACATTGTGTACTTGCTATGTTTGGTCTTACAAGTCGCTGAGGCTTACTGCTCTTTTCCCTGTAGGTGCTATTGTCTGCAATACTATTTTTTAACATGGAATCAAATATATATAATGTTGAAAACATGACAATTCTGCATTGTAAGAAATAAAATAAAGGAGACTTACTCTTGCCATTTTTGGAGCGAATATTGGTTGTCTTGTATGTGCTAACGGATAAACTTTTGTATTTTCTTGTATACTGCTTGTACTATTTATGGACGTATACTCCTTCAACACCACACCAGTTTTCAAATACATTTGTGTCAATGTAAATATAACGTTGCTATTGTTCCTGTTCACAACAACATACTTGCAGTGGAATGGAACTGGGAATTTTCCAGGGAAATTGGGAGTTTGAATTACTCCTTTTGTTTCCTGAAACAAAAGAAAGTATGTTAAAACTTGGCTATTTTATAACTTTCTATGAGACTTCCGAAACAAAAAAATTCGAGAGGAAAGATGTGTTCCAAACCTGGGCTGGTCTTTTTTAACTCGATGCTATACAGACTTTATAAGAAATAGACAGAAAGTACGGAGGTAATTTTTAATTTTGATGGAAGGGACAAATTTTTTCTGAGCTTAATTTCATCAAAACAGCGACAAAATCTAATTTTGTCGCTATAAGCAACAAAGTTAGCGACAAATTTAAATGCCACCGCTTATTACATAAGCGGTGGCATTTAAATTCTTACGATAGAAACCTGCGATTCACTCTAAAGACCGAAACCGATGGAAAAATACCTTTTCTAGATGTATTGATAATACGTAATGTGAATAAACTTGATTTTACGGTTTACAGAAACCCGACGCACAATAATAGATACCTTCACTTCAAATCTAACCATCCTCCACATGTCAAAGAGGCGTGGTAATATCTCTTGTGGATAGAGTACTTTATATCTGTTCAAAGCCGTATATTGAAAAAGAATAAAATTTTATTACAGACATCCTTTTTGGCAACGGGTATCCTATTTCTCTCATAAATAATGATATTGCTCAAAGATTAAAGATACATTCCTCTAAAGCCTTAAATCCCACACCAGTAAATGATTCGAATAAACCCACCATCATAATTTACCTAACTTATATCCCGAAAATTACTTCAAAACTGAAAAAAGTTTGTTTAAAAAATAATTTACATGTTGTCCTAACAAGTAATTTAAGTATAATGAATCTTCTCAATTCTGGTAAGGATAAAACCCCAATTAATCGTCTAAGAGGGGTGTATCAAATACCATGTAGTTGTGGAAATTATTACATTGATCAAACCCACAAAAATTTGGGAACAAGATTACAGCATCACAAAGAAAATATTGAAAAAGTATTAAAATCTAAAATTAGCTCCATATCTTTCGATTCAGCTTTAAGCAATCATATTTTTGAAAATCCAAACCATTATGTTCTACTTTAACGAAATAATTCTAATTAGCAATGACCAAGGAATCAAACAAACTGTCCGCGAGGCAATCGAAGTCAAAGGAAACTTAAATAATAATACATCCCTAAATAGAGACTTGGGTGAGTACACACTCAACCCAATGTACACAAAATTAATTATATAAAATAATCTAATTCAAAATAAAACAAAAATGGAACCAATAAAAACAAGCCGAATCCCAAAAGAACTACAAGATTAGCTGTGGAGAAGGCAAACATTGCAATAAGAAATTATTCCAATCTTTAATAAATAGTTAGTGAAATGAATGAACCTTTTTAGCTTGTAAAATGTTAGCTTTTATCACACAGTCTTGGCTGAACTTTTCGTTAAGAAGTAATGATGCCAAGGCTATTTTAAAAAACGGATTTTTAACCAAGAGCTTTTATTGTAAGTGTTTTTTTGTGTCATCTTTTATTATTTTCTTTGCTGATCACAGCCCTTATGTAGGGCCGAAATATTCAAATAGGTTTTGTTCATTCACTGTTTGGGAAAAAAGTCCTCATTATTCTCTCTTCTGTATTTATATTATATATAAGTAGCATTGGTAGCATATATATAAAGTAGTTGCATTGGCAATTTATCATGGTCGCGGTCACAAGTTGTTACAGTCAAAAGTAGTCACAGTCGCAGTTGTGGTCGCAATAGTAGTTGTCGTAGCAGCCTTGAAAGCTCCAATTAAATACCCTTGGCCATTCCTAATATGTTGCAGATACACTCTTTTGATAACCTGGATTCAAATAGTAGAATTTGGTTTTATCAAACATCCCTTAAACATTCACTGAAATTTCACCTTAATACTTTTAGCCTTTGTTGGACCCACCCAAATCAACCCCCCCCCCTTTCCCAAAAATAAACCCTATATGTAAGCAATCGGAAAATCGTATAATTTTCAACCTTTGCTTCGGGGGGGGGGGAGATGCGGAGGCCATGCCATCCTCGAAGGCATAGTTATTGGATCCTTTGCCTGTTTGAACAAACTGATTATCTAAAATTTCGAGAGGAAAAGTGGGGGTTTAGGAAAGGAACAATCAATTTCCCTCCAATTAATTTCCGACATCGCCCTCGGTGTTCCCTTTTTCAACTTAATACCTTCAGACGTTACTGAGATATTGTTGATACGACCTTTTGACAATCAACATGCGCACAGTGTATTTTAAATTCGCTCAACATCCCCCTCAAAATTTCCTGAAAGTTTTAGCTTAATTTCCAAACTGCTTTCGAAGACACAGAAACAATCATGGCTCATTTCCCGAAAACAATCCCTATATTAAAATAGTATTGAACTTGCATAACTGACAGTCTTTCCCATAAGAACAGTCTTTAAGGAGAGGGAAGCTAAATAAGGTGTGGGAGGGGACTGCTGCTCTCTATCAATTTCGACTCTTAAAAGGGAGCACCAGAACTCTCCATTCCCAATCAAATGAGCTACCTCTGAAGTTTCTACGACTACATTTCCATATAAAGTGGCTTTGGAAAAAATAAATAAATAACAAATTAAGCCTTATGGCTCTTTACTATAAGCAATGCAAGAGTGTAAAGGTACTTATGTCATATAGCCACCACACTCCCGTTCTTTGTCTGAGTAGAATCGGTTTCTTTCTATATCCATTCCAATACCGTATGTACTCGGTGATAATCAGCTTATTGTGGGAGAGATAAACTGCAGTATAGGTATATCTTAATAAAATATTTTATGTATAGAGTTGATATTTTCATTAGGCTAGGTTAGAAACCATTTAATATAATGCGTTCTGGTCGGCCTGATTTCCATAGTTCTCTATTATAGTTTCTATAATTTGCTACTAAAGTATTATATTTTCATTATATTTTAATTTATTTCAATAGGATTAACCTAACTCCACTTCTTGATTTAATTATTATTGAAGCTTAAAACGAACAGAAATTATTAACGAACGAATAAAAATATGCTAAACTTCTGGACAAAATCTTCTATATATATAAAAATAAGTTGTCTGTGTGTGTGTGTCGAGTGACGTCATGTTTGTGTGTCGACTGACGTCATGTTTGTCGATTGACGAAATTACACACCGGGATATCGGGACACAAATGACGACCGGGACATAGGGAATATAAATGATGACCGGGGCACTCAAAGAGAAAGCGACCGGGACACAAGGAATGTTCGATTAGCAATCACCATCAACAAAGCACCGGGACACAAATGACGACCGGGACACAGGGAATATAAATGACGACCAGGACACTCAAAGAGGAATTACAGACCGGGACACTGGAACACAAATGACGACCGGGACAAAAATGACGACCGGGACACCGTGAAACAGGGAATATAAATGACGACCGCGACACTCAAAGAGAAATTACAGACTGGGACACCGGGACACAAATGACGACCGGGACACAGGGAAACAACAACAACGGGGACGCCGGGGGGCACAGGGGGATATATAAATGACGACAGGGACACAGGGAATGTTCGATTAGCAATCACCATCAACAAAGCTCAAGGGCAATCATCAGAATAATGAGGTATAGATCTGAATACAGATTGTTTTTTCCATGGACAATTATATGTTGCATGTTCAAGAGTCGGTAAACCTGACAATCTATTTATATGCACAGACAATGGGACAGCCAAGAATGTTGTACATTCGCAAGTTTTACGTAGTTAAAAATATAAATATATCTATCTATATTCACAGGTGGGACACAGGGACACAACTATAATGGCACATAACTAATATGCGCGTAACGACTTGCGCGCGCGGGGGGGGCTTGGGGGCGCAAAGCGCCCCCACCAACTAGGTGTTGGGGTGGCGCGAAGCGCCACCCCAACAGCTAGTATTGTATAAGGATTTTCAATTTCGTCTCTTAGATATGAATGGCAAGGGTATACCACCACCAGTATCTTTGAGAAGGTTAACATAGAACATTGAAATAATTGCGAAATTTCCCGGTTTAGTTACATAATGGCCTCTGTTGGCACAGTGGGATTGGCTACAGCTTCGTAATATGGAACCCTGAATTTGAAATCAGCAGCAGCAACACACGGCAGGACCAACAAAAGGACCTTAGTAGTCAACAAAAATAGTTAATCCAACATGTTTAGTTACATTATATTTTTTATAAAATTTAGGCATTTAGTATGCCTTATTAGGAAAGCTTCCACAAGAAGTGCCTCTTAGATGCTTATGCTGGCATTGCTGAAAACATAAGTCATTTACCACACATGCACACAGGGAGGCGTGGAGTTAAAACTACGAAAACGACATTGTTTGTAAAACAGTGAACGAGAAAAAAAAATCTTCTATATCCGACGTTACAGTATCTGCCCCCTTTTTAAACAGTTGCTTTTCAGAAAAATTTTCTTCTATATTTTAAAGAAAGTAGCAGACCCATATGAACGAGATCTTTTAGAATCAGGTTAAATATTAATCCCTAAGAATCTCTGAAAGTTTCATTAACCTAGCACAACGACTTTCTGTAAAATATTAAAGAAAATTTGTCAAATGTCGATTTATTTGTTATAAGTGATATGTGTATTCATTTCATCACGGATTTTTTTTTTGTTAGACATACCATCGATATTTGTAACAGAAATGATTATTATGTTTAGATAATGAGTCTAATCGCGAAAAAGCCTTATGTTTATTGCTTGTCTACCTCTTTCTGGATATTTCCAATCGTTTGCCCATCCCGATGCAAGTTTCTGGGCGCAAATATTGATGCTAAAATATGTGAAACTCACAATATACGAAAATACATAACAAAAAACATAGAATTGAACCAACTACATCATAGTTCAACGCTCTCTGGAGCAGGAATTTGACTTTCTTTGGGGAAGGGGGGGGGCAACTGCCCTCTTTAGACCCCAATTTTCCTCCTCAGCGAAAATTTAGTTTTTTTTCAAAAATCTTGTCACAATTAAGATAAGCCAGCATAATTTAAGCATCAAGAGGAATGAATCAGTTTTCTTTAGTACATCTTTGCCTTCATGGTAGGCCTAGAATTAAATCAAAAAAAAGTTTTTTCTCCTGAAAGCAAGGAGCGAGATTAAAACTTAAAACACACAGCAATTATTCCGTATATGAAAGGGGCTGTCATCTCCTCAACACCTCGCTCTTTGCGCAAAAGTTTTTTATTGTTTTAAAAAACAGATCTGTGAGAAAGAGTCAAACTCTTTAATTAATTTCTGATCGTTTTTTGAATAATGGCAGGAAATCTGATTTTTTTAATATATCTGTTGGTTTCAAAACTTTTTTTTAAACCGTTTTTAGAGTTTTGCTTAGTATTGAGCCGGTTACTCCTTACTTACAGTTCATTACCACGAACTGTTTGAACCGCAATTTTTTCAGATTACTCTTTTGGTTGTTGTTACCTATATGAGGGAGTTGCCCCCTCCTCAATACCTCGATCTTTAAGCTAAAATGCTCGTGAATATATAAGAAGCTTATTATTCTAATTAAACGGTCCTTGTGCGTCAGGAATCATTCTTAAGTAATTGGAACAAAAGTAAAACATAAGCGTAGAGAGTGAGGTACTGAAAAGCGGGCAACCCCATGATATACGTAATAATTTTTGTTCGTTTGAAGTTTCAATGTTGTTCCTTACTTCCAGTTGGAAGAAACTCGTTTTTTTTTGTTTAATAACAACTAAAAGCCTAGAACATACAATATCTTTGGTTTATTATCTCATAAAAATCATAGTTAAGAAGCTGCTTAAGATAATATGAAATGCTAAGATTGGCCGAAAAATAACACAAACAAATTATTGTTTATATCGGCCATTATTTAGCAAAATACTAACTTCAGCGTAAAGACAAAGCACAGACGAGGAGAAGAAACTCCCTCATATACGTAATATGAAGGGGTTCACCTCCTCGACAATACTTCGCTCTTTGCACTAAAGTTCAAATTTTGTTCCAATTCTTTAAGAATTCCAAAGATTTCCAAACGCCGTTTACTTAGAATAAATACCTCTTTTAAAATTACTAAAAATACTTTAGCGTAAAGAGCGATATAGGGACGAGGGGACGAATCCCCTCACATACGTAATAATTTCTATTTGTTTCAAGTTTTAATGCTGCTCTTCACTTCAGTTGTAAAAACTTGTTTTTTTTTAATTTAATTTATGATTATTTTTTTAATAATGCTGGGAAATCCAGCACCCTGTTCATGGAAAATCTTTTCCCCCCATGAAAAATTCCTCCATGGAATAATCCTCCCACATAATCCTTTCCCCGACCCCCTCCCCCCACAAGAAAATCCCCCTGGGCAAAGATCATATTAAGTCGTCCTGAAAGACGTAGTTATTAGATTTTCTGGCTATGTTGAACAAAGGAACCCTAGTTGCACTCCATTTTTGGTAACTTAAAAAGGGCACTAAGACTTTTAAATTCCGATACGACCACCTCTTGGGAAAAAAACAACAACAAACAAACCAACAAACACGCATCCGTAATCTTTCTTCTGGCAGAAATATAAAATTCCACATTTTTGCAGATATGAACATGAAACCTCTACCTTAGGGCTCTTTAATGTAATGAATCGGATGGTGTTATTAATATTCTATGACATTTAGCAAGTGTTTCCCCCTTTTTTCGAGAATAAGGCAAATTTTCTCAGGCTTGTAACTTTTAATGTTTAAGACTAAACTTGATGAAATTTATATATTTAAAATCAGCATAAAAATTCGATTCTTTTGATGTGTCTATTTGTATCAGAATTCCGTTTTTTAGAGTTTTGGTTACTATTGAGCCGGGTCGCTCCTTACTTACATTACAGTTCGTTACCACAAACTGTTAGGTATGGCGCTTTTTTTGGTTTTCACTGTTAATTTCACTTGATTTGGGAAAAGTGGAGCACAACAGTCGCGCTACCCATGCTAAAATGCGACTTTTCTTGGTTTTAAAGATGGAGGACTGTAAACTTTTAGTTAAAGGATATAGCCTTAGAGGATTGACTGGCTGTTTCAGAATTTGCATTCTTCGACAAGTCCTTCCTTTTTGGAGGGCTAAATTGATCTTTTGTGATGCTAAATGGCCAAAATGGCACCTTGATATGGCATAATCTCTTTCATTACCAAAAAAGGGCAATAGATAGTTTCATATACATTTAAACGAGCACTCCCTCGATGTTTTACGATCGCTAGCTACATACAATTATCCATGGGGAAAAATTCGAAATAAGGTGAGAAATCTGAAGTGTGGATGCAGTTTGCAAAGGTCTGAAACCATGCAAAAATGGGATTTTTCAGTGGGTGACTGTTAACCTCCACCTTAAGTTACCCCAAAATGCAGACTTCTATGCTGTACTTTTATATTCATTTTATATCATGCTTAAAAGGTTCAAGGTTTTTTTTTAGAATTGCCAAAAGTTTGTTTTCGTAACCACAGTTTATTGTTCTGCTGAATCTGAATAATAGTTATTATTTCTGAATCTACGTCGGATGAGGAAAATTCCCACAAGAAAGCATTTTAGAAAACGTGCTTTTAAGCTTTAGGGTACTATAGACCTTGGTTCACTCTTTACAAGGTCACAGCCATTGATATGCAAAATCCAACCCACTGAACCTGGTTAGATTTTCGCAGCCAAATTTTTATAAATCCGGGTTGGCACGCATACATGAACTTCTTATGGTCGAAGCAAATTAAAAGAAACATGCTAAAATATAGGAAATTTTGTGGATACATTGAGATTACATGGGCATGAGCCCCTGTTTATGTCCCGAAATAGGGATTCCAAAAATTCACTAGACAGGTCATCCTTTGTTTGTGAATTCCCTATTATAATCTTTGGTACTAGTTTCCAGACGGCTTTCACTCAGAAGAGAACCTCGGAATCCTGCTTAAATTTATAAATCACGTTCTATACGCTAACAAAACATTGTTTATGTTCCCATGCGGCCAACCCTGACCCTGACTTTCTATCTGGCCTTATATTTGTGCCAATGGTCATATATTCTGTGCCTCAAATCCCCAAGATACAAAAAAGTAAGTAGCCCTTTAAAAGTGAAACAGGATTTAATACGAACGTAATTGCATTTTTTTAAGGTATTTTGCACAAATCCAGCTTTTGTCGGAGAATTTCAATTTCACAAACATTCAGATATATAGATAGATACAAGGACTGTAAAAACTTTTAAAGAGATAAGCCAAGTTTCGACTGAAAAAGAAAATTAGGGAGACTGAGCAAATTATGCTAGAATCCACTATTTAAATGCACGTCATTTAAGGCAAGGTGCTACGCACTCGTTGTTACTGGTGTAGATAAACATGCGCATCCAATTTTTCCTCCTAGACAGTCCCCAAGTCAGCCTCCAAACATCCTTCATTCTTGCAATTCTTCCTCCTTGCAAGTCTGTGTACTCAAAGAATGAATTTTCTTGATGTTTGAATCATGGACGCTAGGGAATACAATTATTGAAATCTTTTTTTCTCATAAGGATATTAGATAAGTTAGTGCAACGCGGCTGAACAAGATTATTTTTTTTTTAAACGTATTATTCTTATTCAAGTGAAGAGTGAAGTTGAAACTTAAAACAAACTCTAACTACTGCTTTGTAGATTACGCAAGGAACTGAATCGCCATATTTTCCAGTTTATGTGTTACTGTGAATGTCCGAAATCTGTTTAATGTCGACATTCATCGGTATATCCCAAATTCCTTTTTCTTTACTTGGATTAAATTTGCTTTGCAAATCAGTCTTTTCAGTCTTAGAGGGTTAAAGTTAAAGTTAGGCAAGGTAAGGTTAGGTTAAATTACGTTATAAATCTCAGAAATTGGTTAAAAACTTAACCAAACCTGTCACCATCAAACCTTGTATAAAATTGAAAAAGTCGACTAGCAACACTGACTAGTTCAGTTCAGCTCAGTTCAGTTTGTTAACATCAAAATAAATGGACAACAATAACTTTCTACCCCTACAAGGCTCCATGGCCCGTTACATAGGGGTTAAAACAAAAATAAATACCAAATAAAGAGTCTCTTCTTAAAAAAAAACAAAACAAAACAAGAAATCCAATTAAATAATCGAAGAAAAAAAGTTAATCCAAGGAAAAAATAAACTCCAAGACTAAATCCAAGAAAAACTAAATCCAAAACTAAATCCAAGAAAAAAGTTATTTTATACATTCACCGATGAATGTCGAAATTCACCAATTTTGGACATTCATGGTAACATGCGGACAATTCTTAGAACTTGCGCCTTGCTGAGAGCACAATACCGACCCCACAAAACAGGATGCTCTCTTAGGAGGAAAAAATTCCATAGGTAGCCTGCAGAAATTAGGATGAAGTAGGAGCGTGCGTAGTTATGTTGATCTCAGGTGGCTTGGTGCTGATGAATGTCGAAATTCACCAATTTTGGACATTCATGGTAACATGCGGACAATTCTTAGAACTTGCGCCTTGCTGAGAGCACAATACCGACCCCACAAAACAGGATGCTCTCTTAGGAGGAAAAAATTCCATAGGTAGCCTGCAGAAATTAGGATGAAGTAGGAGCGTGCGTAGTTATCTTGATCTCAGGTGGCTTGGTGCTGCAGTGAGTTGTTAATAGTAGTAGTAGTCTACAGAAAATAAATGACTAATCTTTAAAGCTCTCAATAATCTTTCTCCGACAGTTTGTCACTGACCTTTTAAATAGGTTATAATAATCAAACAGTTCGTGGTAACGAATTAAGAAGCGATCCGGTCCAGTAGTAACCGACAATCTCAAATTCAGCATATCAGAGAGCCCCTTTGCAGAGATTTCAAGCTCTTATCTACAAAACTGAGGAGACTTACATTTTTTTTTCCAGAGATGAAAGTTCACGAACGCGTGTTTATTTATTTCGTTTTTCCTTAGGGGTGAATGTGTCGGATTAACGGTCCTATAAGATCGGGAGAGCATCTAGGACAATCGTATTCGAACAATGAATGCAGGGAAGGTGGCGTTTGCTACCATTTTATGCCATCATCCAACGACTTTGCCCTAAAGAGGGCAAAGTTGCCATCGTTGGACAATTCTGAAATAGCCAATCGATTTATGAGCCTCGCATTTGCAAAAGAAAATAATGCCGCACGGTAAAATATTCGTAAGGATACATTGTCTAGTCTATGTAAGATAAATTAAGTTATAAAAAAAATAATTAGAATTAAGAAGAAATTTCTAGGGGTAAATTGTCCAGGAAATTTTCAGTGGGAATTTTCTATGGAGTTGGGCGGGCTGATTTCTCAGCTTGATTTGAAAAACGACAAGAGGTTAAACAAAAAAAAAATGTTGTTTCAGCTGAAAGTAAGGAGCAACATTACAACTTAAACCGAGCAGAACTTATTCCGAAATTGAAGGGGGCTGTCCTTTCCTCTTCTGACTTCTTGTGCCATTTTTTTAAGAATTACTGCTGAAACACAAGGGTCATTGAATTGGAATAAAAAACTTTTTTTCAAATCACTAAAAAACTTCAACGCAAAGATCGAGGGTTAAAGACTGGGCAACCCCCCTCATGTACGGAGTAATTTATATTCCTTTTAAGTTTTAATGTTGCTCTGTACTTTCAGCCAAAAGCATCTGTTTTTTTTTTAAATACAATTCTCTAAAAAACTCAAGCAGGCTTAGTACTCAGTAAGGTGCTAGTTTTTAGGATTGTATAGATATTAGAAAATATCACGAATCAGTTTAGTTGAGCTTGTTTCGTAGATTTACCTTACGAAATCTGCAAGGCAATAAATTTGTTCGTTTTAGTTTCAACTTCTCTCTTTACTTCAGAAGGGTAATTTTTTGAAATAAACTTTTCGTTTGCTTTATATTTTTTTACACATACAATTAACCTTACAAAAAGATCTTTGTATAAATTTCCAATAGGCCCACTAGGCCTCTGCCTAGGGACAAACAATGCCAGGAGGCACAGTAAATTATCACTGAGTGATATTTTCTTAACGTAAACTAGACTGCTGTGATTTATCGTCAAAGTGCCAGATGCACTCTGCCACCGCGCTGCCAATTCACAGAAAACTGATTTTAAAACAACTCAGAAATTCCGTGGCCACTTGTAAACTGTCACATGCCTCCCGAGAATGGCAGCTGAGAGTTCGGTAACACCTCTCTCTCTCTCTTTCATTACTTTCGGCTCATTAATGGCGTTCTGTTCAGTGCTTCCACTATCCCCGAATTTTCGGGAATTTCCGCGAAAATCTAGCAAAAACGGATTGGGAAAACACTTGGGCCTAAAAGCGTCAAGGCTCAAATCTGGCCCAGGTGGCACCTTTAATTGGCTTTGAAGCTTTTCCAATCGAGAAATAGCATTAACAATTGCCTTTGGTGGTGCCACTATACAATGGAGTCGATTGAGACAAATTTACAAGATACATATTAGAATAGGAAGTAGCTTTGAGCTGGGCCATTAAACCTCTTTTTTCGATGCTGAGGTAATTTTCTAGTTCTAGCAGAAAAAAAAAACTAAACATAAATACTGAGATACATGCTAGCCTAAAAAAAGCTATTTTTATCGTTTTTCAAAATGGGGGTTCAAAACTTCCATGAAAAGTTGGTTGGCTATCTTATAAAATGCATTCCCTGGCAGTTTAAACCCTCTCTGGACAAAAAATTGATGCTTTGTGGCTAAAAATGGCAGAAAGTACCATTCTGCTATGAGAAATTCTCTTTTGTTACTTAAAAGAACACTAGATGTTCTGAATTCCTTTCAGCTGGGTCCCTTACCCGCATCCTAATACGATCAACTCTTGGAAAAAAAAAAACAAAGGAAAAAAAGTAAAACATCAATGCCTCCCACGGAAAAGGGGGATTTTGCTTCTCTCTTAAGGTTAGGAAATAAAATTCTCTTATTTAAGATTTTCAACCATGGTCATTCCTTTGGTGCACTTTTCATTTTTATTTGACTATATTCAAGGGATTTTAGGCACTTTTCAAAAAGCCCATAAACTTGTTCTCGCAATAAACTCTTACTATTTGAATCGATCGACGTAATAGTTACCGTTCCTAAATCAGCTTGAAATGAGAATTTTTTCTTACGAAACATTTTTTAAAGAAGTTTTTATACTTTTGATTACGATGGGCCTTGGTTTGCTTTTTACTAGGTTGCAGTTGTCGCTAAAAACCGTGATTTTGAAAGATCTTAGTGTATTTGAAAATAAGAAAAAATATACTTAAAGCATTGTTCAAGCAAACTAAAAATATTTTAAGTTAATTATAATCGATTGTGTGTTTTATTTTCCAGTGTAGATCAATTAACAGCTACCGGTCTGATCAGTCATCATGCTGAATTTCCCAGGTTGATGTGACAAAATTATCTTTAGTAAAAGAAGGCTTTTTCGGAAAAATTTCAAGTTTCTCGCTTCGCTTCTTTATTTCTTAATTTTTATGCCTATACGTTTTAGCTGAAAAAAAAAGCAAAGGAAAAATGAGTGTCGCTACAAAAATTTTATTAGAAGCGAAGAATACGTATCCAGGTTTATTGTTAAAAGGCTAACCACTGGCAAAAAGGATACAACCATTGTTGACATGACAGGGCTTATTAAAATTATAAACAATCTAGCTGATTGGGAGAAAAATAATGTTCTACTCAAATTTAGTGTTTCTGTGATATCGACAACAAAATGCGCTGAATGGAAGGAGGACACAGCCAAAAACTGGTTCGATAAGTGATCACGGACTCAAATTACAAACATATTTATAGATTTTGGATCACTGGTAAAACATGTTCGAGCATTAAAATACTAAAGTATAGTTCAGGCGCTGTCAACATATGCGATGATGGTATGGTGATGTATTTATTTTTCGTCACTTTAAATTTATTTCACTCCCTCTGGAAGCGTTCCAGCTTTTTTAGGTTATGTGTCAAGCAATTTACGAGTAGTGAAGTTGACTATAATTACACTTCAGCATTATCCTCTGTAACTATTCTAACTGTTATAGCACTAGCCTGCGTTTTTACACGTGTGGTAGCATTTGGGTATAATTAGAGTTTATGGTCCTTTACCTTTTACTATTCAAATTTGTATTACGTTCTAGTTACTTAATTAATGAGAAACGAGACTAGTCTTAGATTAGTAAGCAAAAAATTGTACTTATTTGAGCTTGAAATAAGAGAGTACGGTTAAAAATAATGGGCATGCTAGCAAACTCAGATTGGTTTAATGTAATTAAATATCTGAGTAAATTGTAAGTTAAATTAAATAATTTTTAATAAATTAAATGACAAAGAAATTATTTGATAAATATAATAGAATTATTTCATATCTAACAAACTATTAAATAAAAAAAATATGTTAGAACAAATTAGATATTTAATGGATATTGCGATCAAACAGAAATAATGGGTATGGTTGCAAATTGGGCTCGGTTTTATGTAATTCAATTTAAAAGAAGGTTTTCAACGCAAAGTAAAGAGGAAACTGAAACTTTGAACCAGACGAAACTAGCTTATATAACGTCACAAATTATATAGGATACTTCACTGAAGGCAAAATACATATTAAATATTTTCAGCTTTTCAACTTTAAAAAATCAAAAATTATCATGACTTTAAGGAATGAATATTTGTATATACATATCGAACTGCCAGCCAATCCAGAATTCATTTGTTTGTTGTTTTTTTTCATTAAAGACAAAATTAAGTTTTGGTCTTCAAAAGGCATTATGTTTTGGTCTTCAGAGCTACTACTTCTGCTCGTTTTGAGTTTGACTTGGTTATTATTTGTAATTTCTCTTCGTTTTGGGCTTCATTTATTTATTGATGATGATTTGTGGTAATTTTACGTTTGGAAGATTATTTGACTTTATTTCTGCTCATTTTCGGTTTAATGAAGCTCTTTACTTTTCTTTGACAAACTTATTTTGCGGGAAAAGTTTTTCAAATGAGTCTCTGTTCGGTTTTCATTAACATAGTCTTTTTGATGGGAAAGAAAAAAAAACATTCTAAATCTTTTTGGATTTTTTCTATAAGAATCCATAGCTTGGTTTGCTATTTGTATGTTGGAGAAAATATCCCACCCGTTTTAACAATATATACCCTTTTGCAAATCACAAAACAAATAGTATTACGCTCAGTCGTTCTTGGGATATTGCTAAGATGTCTTATTAGCAATATTTAGTTTTGAAGAATAATGAGCAAATTGCATAACTGTGGGGGCTGGACATACCCAATATCCCCGGAGACATAGCTACTAGACCATTCAACTGTGCTGAACAAAATGGCTCACTTACAATTTTGGTTGGATGTGTCTGGAAAATTAATCAGCTTGGGAAGAAGGCTGCTTGCACACCAATCATTTTTGACTCTTAAAAAGGACACTAAGACTTTTAATTTCCAATCTGAACAGCTCCTTTAAAAGTTTCTATGTTATTGCTATATATGATAGCGCTGCATTGCCTACAATAATGTTTATATGCCCTTTTGAAGACATGTATGATATAGTTTTTTTCTGTTTAATTGAAACTCCACCTGAACGTTCCCTAAAAGTTTTTCCTTGATGCCCTTAGTGTCATTAGTTACAGCAATCGTAGCAGTAGTAGTAATAGCGTACACATAGTGGTGCCTTCTCCTTACTTCAAAAGCCAGCACAGCCTACCCTAAAGGTTGAACTTAATCAAATAATCCGTTCCTGATATTTTTCTGTGTCACCTTTTTGAAAGTTTACATGCTCATAGTTTGTTTTGATTTAGTTCAACATCCGCTTAAATCTTCCTTGATAGCTTCACCTTAATGCCTTCAGCTTGTGTAGAAGAAATAGTTCCAGTTGCAGTAGTTGCATTATTAGCAGCATACACATAACACCTTTGATTTTCGTCAACATCCCCCTTAACACACGCTGAAAGTTACACTTAAAAACATAAACCGATCCGGAAGCATTGATGATACGCCTTCTTGACAATCTCTATGCGCAAAGTTTTTTTCGGTTTAGTTCAATACTGTTACAATATTCCCAAAATGTTTCAGCTTCCCAATTTTTCTCCAGTAGTAATAGTAGTAGCAGTAATAGTAGCAGAAGAATTAATAGTAGCAGCCGTAGCTTTAGTAGCAGAAGTAGTAGCAGCAGTAGTACTGGTAGTGGCAGTAACAGCAGTAAATAGTAGTAGTAAGCATAAGCAGAAGCAGTAGCATTAGGATGCAAATATTATCTTTCGGTTAGTTCAGCATCCCCTACAACAAGCCCTGAAAGTTTCAGCTTCAAACACTAAAGTATTCTTAAGACATTGCTGATACGCTCTTTTGACAACCTACATACAGGTTGCTGTTATGATTCAGTTCGCCTTACCCCTCGATATTCCTAGAAAAATTCCAACATTCTCCGAAAGTAGTTACAATAGAAGTAGTAGTTGGAGTAGTATCAGTAGTAAAAGTAGCAGTGGGAGTAGCATTAGTGGTAGCTTGCATACATATATTTTATAAATTGAAAGTTCCAATTTAATGTACTCAGTTACTCCTGAGTTACGCCTTTCTGCAACCCAGATTCATATAACAAGTTTTTCTTTAGTTCAACACACCCCTCAACATTCTCTGAAAGGCTCACCTGAATTCCCTTCGTCTTTTTGGAAAAAAAAATGTCAAGTATGCCCACCTTTCTCAATAATATATTTTGTATGTAAAGGATGGACAAATGGCCTAACTTTAAGCCCTTCCCCTCAGGGCTGTAGGGGACATCACAAAAGACGTAATTACTGGACCTTTCAACTATGCTAAATATAACGACTGTCACGCAATTTTAATGGATGTGTTTTGGGGAATTATGAGTATGGGGGGGGGGGGGGAATCGAGAAATGACCACATCTTGGCTAACTCACAGGTCTGGCCCGGAAGAAGTGGTGGGGCCTAGCATACAAGCGATGCGTTTTATTGTATCTAGTAATTTTTTATCTTATTTATTCTTGGGTGACCTCAAGTCCTTCTTACTTAGGAGTGCTTTAGAATCGTGAACGTCCTTTGAACGTCTCTATAACATTATTTATACTTCTCATCTAAATCCAGTAGGCACTCTTAGTACAATAAGTTCAGCTTCTAAGTGGAACGCTACCCTAGTATTAGTCACCTTAAGACCGTACCCCTTACCCCCTCCAAGGTTCAGATTAACATCACTTTACTATACTATTTTGAAAAAAAATGACTGTCTCACAATTTGTAATGGATGTGTTTTTGGGGAATTATGAGCGTGGGGGGTAGGGGTTGGTTGTACCTCCTATCACTTTTAACTCTTAAAAAGGCTACTAGAACATTCCATTTCAATTAAAACCCTATATGTCCCTGGGGTATAAATTCAAACTTTGCTCCAGGGCTCTTGGGGATAATATCAACCCTAGAGGTATTTTTATAAGATCTTTGGATCACTTAGAACAAAATGGCTATCACAAATTTCAATCCAATGCATTTGTGAAAAATAAGGAATGAGGAGGGGTGTTTACCCTCCGATCACTTTTGACTCTTAAGAAGAGAAGTATAACTTTCAGTTTCCGATCAAATGAGCCTCCTCCAAAGTTGAAACGACCACTCCTTCCATAAGAATCTCATATGCCCCAGGGTATAACTTACAACCCTTTCCCCGACGCCCTGGGGGGCCGACCTTCGAGGCATTTTTATATGACATTTGAATACTTTGAACAAAATAGCTATTTCAAAACTTAAGTCGGATGCATTTGAGGAAAAGAGAACATGAAGGATCAATTTCCCTCTGATCACTTTAGACTCTTAAAAAGGAACCAGAGCTTTCAATTTCCAATCAAATTTCCAATCAGAACCTCCTCAAAATTTATACGGTCACCACTTTCCTAAGAACCTTAAATGCCACCGGGGCGCAACTTACAACCCTCGCCCCCCCGGCTTTGGCTGTTAGTGTCAACTCTGGAGCATTGCTATGTGAAATTTGGACTATTTAGAGCATTACTACTATTTTAAAATTTTAATTAAATACATTTAGGTAAACGAGGGCCTGAGGAGGGGAGGGGGGATAGTTAACCCCCACACGACTTTTGACTCTTAAAAAGAGCACTAGATATTCCGCTGTCCAATCAAATGAGCCCGCTCCGAAGTTTACATGCCCATCCCTTCCGTAAAAAAAACTGTATGTTATATGGCATAAATATGTTAAGGGCATAACTTATAGACCTTGCTCTGAGAGAAGGGGGAGTACTTTCCCCAAAAACATAATTACCGGACCTTTCAACTATGCTAAACGAAATGGCTATCTCAAAATTTTTATATAAGCTTCTTAAGACGCCTTATGATTCTCGTTGAACCATTTATGGTGAGGCTCAACCTGACTCGTGAGCCTTTGCATTGAAATTAAGATTGAAAGTTTAAGCTAAACTGGTAATATGGTAAAACTGGCAACACAAACTACGACAGTGGTAGAAATATAAGCCTGCGCCTGTTTAGAGAACAACGGGGGCTTTAGTTGCGTAACTTCTTTATCGGATTTGCTGAAAGAAAAGGTTTTCCACTTGAATTGGGTTTTTGGTATTCGGATCGGCAATTTTTGAGATTTAAAATCGGTTCAGTAATTTGCTAATTTCGGGAACCAAAGGCTTTTAAAGTCGGGTTAGTAGCTCCTTAATTCTGATACCCAGGATTTCAATCCTGACAAATTTTTTTATTTGGTTCAGATCAGTGGCACTAGTTCATAAGAATAGGGGAGAGGAAGAAGTATGAATTTTAAATTTTTGAATGAAGCCAAAAAATCATATTTTTCTAAACCTTTGATAGGAACTTTTTCAAGCTTTTCTGCTACATGAAGATAGAGAAAAAATACAGTTTTCAAATGGTTAGAGCAGTTGCGAATCTCCTCCTTCTAAGTGGTGTGACTATCACAAGGGATGGATACCAGGGAAGTTTTTCTAGCATAGTTCTTGGTTAGAGCAACTGTGTATATTTTGTGGTAGAAGTCATAAACTTCTCCTTGCTTTAACCTTACACGTTTGTCTCTAAAGAGGCGAGGGAGGGTTGAGACAGCATATCAACAAACATACATTCTCTATTTACTTCCATTTACATTGCTGGTTAATGTTTTCCCAGCAAAACGGTTTTACAAATGCTGGTCCCATTGTTACCCGTTGAATATAGCCTATTGTCATGTTACCTACAATACGCTATTGATTTTACTGAGCACCATATCCTTATCCATTATTGAACTTGTAAAAAAGAAAAACCAATGCATTTCCGAGTTTGACATTTCTGTTTTTACAGGATAAATAAATTGATTCGTTCTACATTATAGTTGTAATATGTAAACATGTATTTCTCAAATGTCACTCTTCACATGCTAATAACCTAACTCACTACCATACAACTAGGCTTGGGCCATTAGCTACATTTGAAAGAGTAAAGTTCTTTTTCAATAAATAATATTATAGTACTACTACTAAAAACTCATCACGGCACCAAGCCGCTTGAGGCCAACATAGCTACACAAGCTCTTCCTCCATCCTAATCTTTTGAGAGTATCCCTCCTTACACCCACCCAGGAAGTTTCATTTCCCTTAAATCTTTCTTTAAGGCATCCTTTAACCCCAACCACAAACGACCTAATTACCGTTTAGCCCTAGACGGTTGGCCGAGAAAGACAATCATCGGCAATCTGTCGTCCTTCATCCGCAGAACGTGCCCTAGCCATCTCAACCTTTCTCTCATTATAGCCTTAGAAAGCAGGATTGAACCACACTTTCCGTACAGCCTACTGCTTGAAATATTGTTAGTCAGCCAGGTACCCAAAACAATCCGTAGGCAATTTCTCAGGAAAACATCTAGTACATCTTCGTCCGTTCTTCAAAGCGCTCATCCTTCAAAACCATATTTTACCACTGACATCACTGCAGCTTCCGATATTCGAATCTTGGTTCGTGCTGTTTTAATATCTTCACTGCTCCCACCGTCTTTACTAATAATACTAACAAGGTACGTGAAGCTGTCCACTTGATTAATCTTTTCATCACCCAATGTCACCTTTCCATCTTCATGTAATCCCAGCCATAGCCTTCTTAACATTCATTTTCAAATTTATTCTAGCACCCTGAACTCGCAAAACCTCTAAAAGTTTATCAATTTTGCTCATACTTTCAACTAGGATAACTAAATCATCAGCATAATCTAAGTCTAAGAAAGTTTTTCATCCCCATTTGATTCCCATTGCCCATTGTTGTTTTTCCATTGCCCTTTCCTGTACTCCTAAACACAAAGTCCATCAAAATAATCCATACAAAGGGGAATAGAACACAATCATGCTTAACTCTTGATTTGATACGAAACCAGCTGCTAACCTCACTTCCTACCTTAACCGCAGCAGTGCTATTCTCGCCAATGGCACTAATCACCTTAATGTATTTGTCTGGTAAACCATACAAGGATAAGACCTTCGTTAAAGCTCTTGTATCAACAGAATTGAATGATTGTTCAAAATCCATAAAACTGAGGACTAAAAAGTGTTTGGTAACTTAGCTTTTTTTTTCCTCTTTGATTTTGTGGTCTCCCATTGCCTTTCCTGTGCTCCTTAAGATAAAGTCCTTGAAAATGATGCATATAAAGGGGCACAGAGCACAACCCTGCTTTATTTCTGATATAATACGAAACCAGCTGCTAACCTCATTTCTTATCTTAACTGCAGAAGGGTTATTCTCATACATAACACTAATCACTTTAATGTATTTGTCTGGTATACCATGTAAGGATAAGACTTTAGCTAAAGCTCTTCTATCAACAAAATCGAACGGTTGCTCATAATCTATAAACCGAGGACTAAAGGTGTTTGATAACTCATGCACTTCTCAATCATTAACCTAAGAGTGAAGATTTGGTCGACAAATCCTCTACCCTTTCTAAAATGGCACTGTTCTTCTCTTCAAACTTTGTCTACAGCATGTCTCAGTCTAAAAAGTGTCATATTACTAAGTAATTTGCTATCTACAGAGACCAGACTAATGGCTCTATAATTACCAAACTCACTCTTGTCACCTTTCTTATATATTGGTCTAGTTAGGGTTTTCTTAAAGTACTAGTTACTTTCCCCTTTTCAAGAATAATATTCATAATCTTCAGTAACTTATTTCTTACCTCAGAGCCACCGTATTTAAAGAACTCATTAATCACACTATCAGCACCTGGATAAAAAACAATATTATGCATCTTTCAAAAGCAGTGTATATATTCAACTTTCGATCTGAAAGGAAACTGTAATATTTACAGTGTTGCCTGTGTGACAGGGGATGTCAAAATGGGCATTTGCCCCTCCCCCAAAGTAAAAAACCTAGATCTAGCACTGGTAGCAGTAGTAGTAATATTCTGTTTTTTAATAAGCATATTACTTCGGAGGTGATGCCTAGCACGGGGATTCCATAGGGAGCTTATGATAGGCGCACCACTTTGCCTGGGTAGGGAATTTAAAGCGCCGAAACTTTATAGGCAAGTGTGTATTCTCCTGATCAGCCATTGCGTTGGGTGATCGCCTTTGAACTATTTGTTTGATTTATAGTTTTAAATATTCGGTATATGACGACTTATACTTTCTTAAGACACGACTGCCTTTCCAGGGACTACTCTTTGCGGTTGACTGTGTATGGCTATGATGTTCGACCTATGTAATTGGATGGATGAGTAGGGTTACGACCTCGTTCAATTACTTATCTATATTAATTATTAAAGTAGGAAAACAGTCTTCGTTTCTCCTTCTATCTTTCATTTTGTTTTTACATTTGTTTATTTTTTTATATTTTATAAATTATTTATTATTCATTATTTATTACATTTTATATTTTTTTAACTACTTAATACTATTAATACTATTTATTATTTAATATTTTATTATTTTTCATATTTTTATGGTTGATATTTTTTATGTTAGGTTGTGTGGTGGGCGTTTGTTTCTGTATTTTTGCTGTTGCACTGGTGATTTATTTTTTCACTATAGTGCCTTTTGCTTAGTTTAACATCCCCCTCAACATGCCATGGAAGTTTCACCCTAATACCCTAAGCTGTTTTGAGATATTGTTAAACGACCTTTTGACAATCTGCATGCACATAGCGTGGTTCAGAGAAAATTTTGTTTGGAAAAGGCAACAAAAAGGCTTATGGTTATCCAATCATATCCAATCATTTTCGAATCTTAAAAAGGGTACTATAACTCTTAGCTTCGAATCAAGTGAGCCCCTCCGAATTTTATTTCGACAATGCCTTCCAGACAAAGTGGTTTTGTGGAAAAAAAATACACGGAGCCTAGTTCACTTTTTACTTAGGCAACGCTGTTGCGCTGCCTAAGCGCATAGCAGCGCTTTTTGGTCTCCCATTCAAACGATAATACTATGTATGAGAGCAATACTGAGTTTTGCTGGATTGGGTCAAATCAATAATATTTATCATATCAATTCAGCGCATCTATTTCTCGACATGCCCACCTCTGAGTGACTAAACACATAGACGTAAATTTACTACATCTCAAAACCCATTGAGAAAAACGAATACACAAGACACACGTTCAATATCATTAATGCGTCATTGGCTTTCCGGAGAAACGTACCAAAATTTATTCTCCATTCCCATTTTCTATTAAAGCCAGAATTATGTGTGAATTCAAAGAGGTTTTCTACTGTCTTCGAAAATTGAAGTGTTTCAATTCCAGTTAAATTTGAGCGACTGAATCACGGTTCTATCCCCAAAGGAGTTTGAGATAGAAAATGACATTAGTGTTTGAACTTAATATTAGGAAATTCATTAGATCTTTTCTATTTGAACTATAACTTGCTAGAGATTGGATAACTTCCGTTGGGACTTGAAATAGTCTTTTCAATGTACGACCCTAATATATTTCGAGTCCTGAGCAGAGCCAAAGCCCTGAGTGAGCCAACTTCCCTTTTCTAGTAGTTAAAGATCACGCAGCAAAAAATGGAGTCTTTTCGTCATTTGTTTCATTCTGTGCGACAGAGCGACAATACCAGCATAAATTAAGCAAGATTAAAAATTATGAGGTAACTGTATATTAAAAGACTTCAAATATCAGTAAAATTACGTCGAAAAACCCCAAACGACTGAAATTTCCCACGAGAAGAATGTACATAACTGGAATTTCAAGTGTTTTCTTCTTCTTCTTCTTGTTTGATTATTCGAAAAGCTAAGACATAATCTCCAGGCGATTCTGGGCCGTGACTTGAATTGAACGGAGTTGACTTGAATGAGTGTTGAATTGAAAGAGGGTTGGGTTGAACAGGACTTGGTTACATAAAAACCCGATGCTAATAGTCTTCCTTCACCCCAGTCTACTTAAAGCTTCACTCTTTACTATCTCCGATACAATTGGGATACCCTTTAAATGATTGATTCTAATGGAATTCCCCTTTCCATGCAAGAAAGTTTGGCCTTTCTTTTGACCCCAAATGACTGGCCATAAAGCATAATTTTTGGCAACCAATCAACTTTCATCCCTGACCAAAACCTAGCCTGTTTGTACTTTCTTTCATTATAACCATAAACAACTGGATCGAACCATATTATTCATCCAGCTGGCAATTTGAAACGTCACGGTCAGTTTAATTTATCAGACAAAATCTATCGATTGGTCATGTGTAATGTTGTAGGGGCAAAACTGAAGTTAGGTTAATGAGTTAGAAGTGAAGTTATGTTAATCCTAATGAAAAATACCAAAACATGAGGAGAATATAATACTTCAGAGAAATACTTGGGCCATATATTTGCACATTAGGGGGGGGGGGTAATAGCGGGTCTTCATACAAAATGTGTTAGTTACAATTATTGTACATATCATGAAGTAAGAATTGGTTTCTAACTTCATACTGTCCAAATACTTTACCCCCTCCCCTAATGTGCAAATATACGTATATCCCAAATTATATAAGTCCAAAGTATCAAACAGTTCGTGGTAACGAACTGTAGTAAGGAGCGACCCGGCTCAATAGTAACCAAAACTCTAAAAAATTGAATTTTGATATCAATAGCTACACCAAAAGAATCGCATTTTAATGCTGATTTTAAATATATAAGTTTCATCAAGTTTAGTCTTATTCATCAAAAGTTACGAGCCTGAGAAAATTTGCCTTATTTAAGAAAATAGGAAGAAACACCCCCTAAAAGTCATAGAATCTTAACAAAAATCACACCATCAGATTCAGCGTATCAGAGAACCCTACTGTAGAAGTTTCAAGCTCCTATCTACAAAAATGTGGAATTTTGTATTTTTTGCCAGAAGACAAATCACGGGTGCGTGTTTATTTGTTTGTTTGTTTTTTTGTTGTTTTTTTTTCCCAGGGGTCATCGTATCGACCAAGTGGTCCTAGAATGTCGCAAGAGGGCTCATTCTAACGGAAAAGAAAAGTTCTAGTGCCCTTTTTAAAAGTGACCAAAAAAATTGGAGGGCATCTAGGCCCCCTCCCATGCTAATTTTTTTCCCAATGTTAACGGATAAAAATTTTGAGATAGCCATTTTGTTCAGCATAGTCGAAAACAATAATAACTATGTATTTGGGGATGATTTACTCCCCCACAATCCCTGGGGGAGGGGCTGCAAGTTACAAACTTTGACCAGTGTTTACATATAGTAATGGTTATTGGGAAGTGTACAGACGTTTTCAGGGGGATTTTACTTTGTTTGGGGGGTGGGGCTGAGGGGAGGGGGCTATGTCGGAGGATCTTTCCTGGGAGGAATCTGTCATGGGGGAAGAAAAATTCAATAAAAAGGGCGCATGATTTTCTAGCATTACTATAAGAAAACAATGAAAAATAAACATGAAAACGTTTTTTCAAATGAAAGGAAGGAGTAGCATTGAGATTTAAAACGAACAGAGATTATTACGCATATGAGAGGTTCTAAAAATACTTTAGCATAAAGAGCGAGGTATTTAGGAGGAGATAAATACGTCGCTCTTTATGCTAAAGTATTTTTAGTAATTTCAACTATTTATTCTACGGCCTTTCTGATTTAGGGGTCATTCTTAAAGAATTGGGACAAAACTTAAGATTTAGTGTAAAGAGCGAGGTATTAACGAGGATACAAACCCCCTTGTATACATAACAAAAATATAAGATAATGAAAGTTTGTTACGTAAGTTGCTAATTTATAAATTACGTATATTTTTTACTAATAAAAACGTTCGTTAAAAATTAAATGTTCTAGTTGCCTTTTTAAGCAACCGAAAAATTGGAGGGCAACTAGGCCTCCTTCTCCACCCCTTATTTCTCAAAATCGTCTGATCAAAACTAAGAGAAAGCCATTTAGCCAAAAAAAGAATTAATATACAAATTTCATTTTAATAATTTATGTGCGGAGAGCCAAAACCAAACATGCATTAATTAAAAACGTTCAGAAATTAAATTAAAAAAAAAACTATTTTTTTAGCTGAAAGTAAGGAGCGACATTAAAACTTAAAACGAACAGAAATTACTCCGTATATAAAATGGGTTGTCCCCTCCGCAATCCCTCGCTCTTTACGCTAAACTTTGACTCTTTGCCACAATTCTAATTTTTAAAACAATTAAAAGCTTTAGCGTAAAGAGCGGGGGATTGCGGAGGGGACAACCCATTTTATATACGGAGTAATTTCTGTTCGTTTTAAGTTTTAATGTCGCTCCTTACTTTCAGCTAAAAAAATAGTTTTTTTTTTATTTAATTCTGTCAGGAGACAACTGACACCAGTTGTCTCCCACTGAGCGTAAGCTAATTGTCTCTTAGTGTAGACAGATGAATCCGGTTTGTTCTCGAGTTTTACTTAGTGTAAATCTTGATTGTTGCCGTTATAGCAGATACGAACCAATAATTATTATATATGTTTCTCTTCACAGTCAAAGCTAATTCCGAAAGCGATTTGTTGGAAATTTTGGAAAAGAACGTGAAACGCAGGTTTCTCTTTTTTATCCTTTTTGTTGCTTCATTACTAGTGGGACGACGAAACATCCCAGAAACTTGTCTAACAGCACATTTGAACGGAAATGCTAACATCTATATGCTTAGTACATATTTTTGTTGACAGCGCCATCGTATATGGCAACAAGTAAGGGCCTTTTCGTATCGTGAATCATTGAGGTCTATATGGGCGAAAATCCTTAACTGGATGCTCCAAACCTCCCGCTTGAATGTTCTCCTCCCAGTCCCCTTAGTAAGTAAAATTAAAAGAATGAGTTTGTAAAAACTGCCAAGTTAAAAAAATATCTCAGCTCAAAATTCAGAACCTATTCAGAAATAATGATAAATACGATCTATGCTTGTTTTAACAGCATAAGTGAATTACATGAAACATTTTTTAGAAAATTTTGAAAAACATCTGGAAAGCCCGATATGCTTTTTATTTATTTTTTTTTCTCCAGCACTAGCGGATCACTAGGGCATCGTAAGAGCGTCGACATGAGTGACCAAGTAACATTCTTGCAATTAGGGTTAGAATTCCCCCACCCTGCCATGGCAAGCATGAATTGATCAGTCGTTTTGACTTCACACGGAGCAGTCATTTGAAGGCAGGGGGAAGACAGTGCCTCTTAAACTTCAAAATTTTCTTATTTTAACCTTGTATTCGTCTTAGCAATATGACTTTAATGATTAGTTCTCCTAAAATACTGAAAATCCAGGATGACGAACAAAAATTCCAAAATCTTTTGCTGCATTACGACTGAAAATTCGCAGTAACAATGACAGAAATTTATGTAAATTATGTTAACAACATATCTCAAATTCTTTTCATGTCCTCTAGTTTTCTAAAATCTCTGTATGTTTCATCTTGGACAATATCTGATAAATAATTGGTTTTTATCTGGAACTCTTTTAAGGTACCGAGGGTTATATAGTTTAGGAAATCCATATGTGAAAAAAATTACAGTTTTTTTTAGAGAGAAAGCTTAAGAGAGGTGGGAAGTAAAACGTATATTTACCGCCCAATTTAAACAAAAAATCATACTGACCTCTTTGTTTTATCACCAAAGTTGGATCAGAATATTTTTGTAAGGTTTATTGTGCATGTTTTTAAGGCCTAATAAATCAAATTCAAAAGAAAAAGTTTCTCTGACGGCAATAAAATGCGGAAGTGGAACTTAAAATGAACAAGAACTATCACTTGGGAGGTTAAACAATATATATCTGCAAAACTGGTTCAAATATACTCACTCGTAATATTTCTCTATATTTAGAGAATTCTGAAAAACTAGCGCCTAACCGAAAACAGTGCTTACTTGTGTTTTTTCTTAGATAATTTAAGTTGCAAACTAAAATTTATCGATTTCATAGCCGACTCGTAACTTTTGATGGGTTATATTAAATTTGATGAATTATACATATTTTGAATAAGCATCAAAATTAAATTCGTTTGATGTATCTATTATTATCTATCATTAAGTTCAATCAATATTAATATTACTATATCAATTTTAAATGAAGACTGTCCCTCTCTTGGAATTTCTTAAAACTCGTTTTAAAATTTTCGGTTTTCTGTGGGCTAGGGTTCGTTCTTTACTAGGTTGCCTCTGAGGGGGGCAAGCGTGATTAAATTGAGCCAGGGTTTATCGAGGATCCTTCGTACGTTCGAATAGTTACCGAGTTTGCTGCAAAATCTTATTCCATGAATCAATCATTTATCGCATGTATCCGTCATCCATACTAAAACCTGACTAAAAAAGAATCTAACCAGAATTTACAATTAAAAGAATAGAAAGAAACTTTGAAATCTCGGATTATAATTTCAAGATAGGTTTGATTTTGAGTAGATTGTAAACATAATTTCTTAATGAGAAACTTTTCAGCTCTGAGCCAGTTCCCTGCTTAAGTTCATATTTTACTTTTAAATTAGAATAATTCGGTTAAATACTCAGAGTTTCTGGAAGATTGGGAAAGTTTTGTCAGAGAAAGGGAAATTTTCTAGTGTTTTGGAGGAAGCGACAGTCGTAGTTTTATCTTTTAAAATGATTAATAAGGAATGAGGGAGCAATGCAATGCTTACAAAGCTCATGGAGCCCATTAACTGTAAAATAAAAGAGCTAAGAGCTCATATGACACTAGTGCGGAAGTTGGGAGAGCCAAGAGCCAAGAGCTCATATGCCATGAGCTCTAGAAAAATTCTAAGAGTCAATAGATTGATTTCAAAGGAAAATCAGAGGCTTAATGCCGGTCGCGATTTAGAATAAGAGCTCTGAGACACGATGTCCTTCTAAATATCAAAATTCATTAACATCCGATCACCCACTCGTAAGCTAAAAATACCTAATTTTTTCTAATTTTTCCTCTCCCTTCAGTCCCCCAGAAGGTCGAACCGGGGAAAACGACTTTATCAAGTCATTTTGTGCAGGTCCCTGACACGCCTACCAGTTTTCATCGTCCTAGCACGTCCAGAAGCACCGAACCCACCAAAGCACTGGACCCCCCTAACTCCCCCAAAGACAGCTGATCAAGTTTACATCAATGTTTACGTCAATCACGTATCAACGCTATTTGCTTATTCTACCCACCAAGTTTCATCCTAATCTCTCTGCTCTAAGCGTTTTCCAAGATTTCCGGTTTCCCCCACCAACTCCCCCCAACGTCACCAGATCTGAACGGAATTTAAAATAAGAGCTCTGAGACATTGGATCTTCTAAATATCACATTTCATTAAGATCCGGTTACTCGTTCGTAAGATAAAAATACCTCAATTTTTCTAATTTTTCCAAATTAATCTCCCCCCTCCCAAAGAGAGCATATTCAGTCCGATTATGTCAATCACGTATCTAGGACTTATGCTTATGCTTCCCATAAAGTTTCATCCCGATCTCTCCACTCTAAGTGTTTTCCAAGATTTCCCGTTTTCCCCTCCAACTCTCTTCAATGTCATCAGATCCGGTCAGGATTTAAAATAAGAGCTCTGAGACATGAGGTCCTTCTAAATATCAAATTTCATTTGGATCCGATCACCAATTCGTAAGTTAAAAATACCTCGTTTTTTTCCTATTTTTCGTCTCCTTCCAGCCCCCCAGATGGTCAAATCGGGGCAATGACTGTTATCAAGTCAATTTGTCTAGGTCCCTGACAAGCCTACCAATTTTCATCGTCCTAGCACGTCCAGAAGCACCGAACTCCCCAAAGCACTGGAAATCCCTCAAACTCCACCAAAGAGAGCGGATCCATTCCAGTTATGTCCATCATGTATCTAGAACTTGTGCTTATTCTTCCCATCAAGTTTTATCCCGATCTCTCCACTCTAAGCGTTTTCCAAGATTTCTGTTTCCCCCTCCAACCCCCGTGTCCCCGGATGCAACTCGAATTGAAAATGGAACATTTGAGACATCAGATCTTTCTATATATCAAGTTTCGTTAAGATCCGATCACCTATTTTTAAGATAAAGATATCTCAATTTTCATGCTTTACAAGATTTCCGGTTTCCCCCTTCAACTCCCCCCAATGTCAACGGATACAGCCAGTATTTAAAATGCGAAACTCTGAGACACGAGGTCCTTCTAAATATTATATTTCATTAGGATCTAATCACCCGTTCGTAAGTTACAAATACCTCTTTTTTCTAATTCTTCCGAATTAACCCCCCGGAACTCCCCTGAAGAGAGCTAATCCGGTCTGGTTTTGTCAATCACGTATTTAGAACTTGTTCTTATTCTTCCAACCAAGTATCATCACGATCTCTCCACTCTAAGCGTTTTTCAAGATTTCCGATGTCCTCCTCCAACTCCCCCCAAATGTCACCGGATCCGGCCAGGATTTTAAATAAGAGTTCTGAGACACGAGGTCCTTCTAAATATCAAATTTCATTAGCATCCAATAACCCGTTCGGACTTTAAAAATATCACATTTTTTTTAATTTTTCCGAATTATCGAATTAGGTCCCCCCAACTCCCCCAAAGAGAACGGATCCGGTCCATTTATTTCAATTACGCATCTAGGACTTGCGCTGATTCTTCCCGTCAAGTATCATCCTGATTTCTCAACTATAAGCGTTATCCAAGATTTCCACCACCCCCCCAACTCGCCCAATGACACTGGATCCGGTCGGGACTTAAAATTTAATTAACATCTAATCACTCCTTCGTAAGTTAAAATACCTCATTATGTCTAATTTTTTAAAATTAAAACTCCCCAAAGAGAGCGGATCCGTTCCGGTTATGTCAGTCACGCATCTAGGACTTGTGCTTATTTTTCCCACCAAGTTTCATCCCGATCCCTCCGCTCTAAGTGTTTCCCAAGATTTCAGGTTTCCCCATCCAACTCCTCCCAATGTCACCAGATCTGGTCGGGATTTAAAATAAGAGCTCTGAGACACGATATCCTTCTAAATATCGAATTTCATTAATCACCCGTTCGTAAGTTAAAAAAAAATTTATTTTTTCAAATTTTTCCGAATTAACCGTGAATTAACCAGATGGTCGAATCGGGGTTACAATTATTTCTAATTTAATCTGGTCTGGTCCCTGATACGCCTGCAAAATTTCATCGTCCTAGCTTATCTGGAAGTGCCCAAACTAGCAAAACCGGGACAGACCGACAGACCGACACAATTTGTGATCGTTATATGTCACTTGGTAAATACAAAGCGACATAAAACAGATTGAAGAAGACAAAATTTCCTGATACATGCACCTTAAATTTTTCAAGCTCAAACAAACATTATTTTGTAACTATAAAATTTACTTCAATCGTATTTTCTTGTTTTGGAAACGTCTGTTGTTCATGCATATTTTGGTATCAGGTGAATCTTATTCTTTCTTTAACTTTCTTTTACAGGATATGGTTCACTTTAGCACGATAGCTTGTTGTGAGACAGATCTTTATATTGCAGCTTTTGAAGGCAGAGTTCGTCATATAGATAGCTCATGAGGAAAACAATTCGTCATTACACGGCAAAAACTAAGAAATGTTAGAATGGACTTAAATGCCATTGAGCTCATCAACCTCCAATGGCAGTTTTTCCCGCAGCTTTGGAAAAAACAAGAGCTAAGAGCTCATATGGCACTTGTGACGAGGCAAGAAGAGCTAAGAGCCGCGAGCTCATATGGTATGAGCTCTAACAAAATTCTAAGAATCAATAGATTGATTTAAAAGGAAAATCAGAGGCTTAATGCCGGTCGGGATTTAAAATAAGAGCTCTGAGTCACGATGTCCTTCTAAATATCGAAATTCATTAAGATCCTATCACCTACTCGTAAGTTATAAATACCTCATTTTTTCTAATTTTTCCTTTCCCTTTAGCCCCCCAGATGGTCGAATCTGGGAAAACGACTTTATAAAGTCAATTTGTGCAGCTCCCTCACACGCCTACCAATTTTCATCGTTCTAGCACGTTCAGAAGCACCAAACTCGCCAAATCACTGAACCCCTCCCCCAACTCCCCCAAAGAGAGTGAATCCAATACGGTTAAGTCAATCACGTATCAAGGACATTTGCTTATTCTATCCACCAAGCTTCATCCCGATTCCTCCACTCCAAGTGTTTTCCAAGATTCCCCCCTCCAACTCCCACCAGTGTCAAAAGATCAAGTCGGGATTTGAAATAAGAGCTCTGAAACATGAATTCCTTCTAAATATCAAATTTCATTAAGATCCGATTACCTATTCGTAAGAAAAAATACCCCAGTTTCACGTTTTCCAAGAATTCCGGTTTCCCCCTCCAACTCCCCCCAATGTCACGGGATCTGGTCGGAATTTAAAATTAGAGCTTTAAAGCACAAGATCTTTCTAAATATCAAATTTCATTAAGATCTGGTCACCCGTTCGTAAGTTACAAATACCTCAATTCTCAAAATCCCCCCCCCCCCCAACTCCACCAAAGAGAGCAGATCCGGTCCGGATATGTCAGTCACGTATCTTAGACAGGTTTTTATTCTTCCCATCCAGTTTCATCCTGATCTCTCCGCTTTAAATATTTTCTAAGATTTCCCCCCCCCCCCCCCCCCAACTGTCCCCCGAACAAAATGACGCTGGATCCGATTGAGATTTAAAATAAGAGATCCGAGTTACGAGGTCCTTCTAAATATGAAGTTTCGTGAAGATCCGATCACTCTTTCGTAAGTTAAAAATACGTCATTTTTTATAATTATTCAGAATTAACCCCCCCCCCCCATAGAGTGGATCCGTTCCAATTAGGTAAATCACGTATCTAAGACTTCTGCTTATTTTTACCACCAAGTTTTATCCCGATCTCTCCAATCTAAGCGTTTTCCATGATTTTAGGTTCCCCACCCCAAACTCCCCCTAATGTCACCAAATCCGGTCGGGATTTAAAATAAGAGCTTTGAGACACGATATCATTCCAAATATCAAATTTCATTGAGATTTTATCACTCGTTCATTGAGATTTATCGTCGATCCGTTCCGGTTATGTCGTTCATGTATCTAGGACTTGAGCTTATTTTTCCCACCAAGTTTCATCCCGATGCCTCCACTCTAAGTGTTTTCAAAGATTTTAGGTTTCCCCCTCCCAACTCCCCCCCCCCACAATGTCACCAGATCCAGTCGGGATTTAAAATAAGAGCTCTGAGACACGATATCCTTCTAAATATCAAATTTCATTGAGATCCGATCCCCCGTTTGTAAGTTAAAAATACCTCGTTTTTCTAATTTTTCAGAATCACCCCCCCCCAACTAACCCAAAGAGAGCGGATCCGTTCTGGTTATGTCAATTATGTATCTAGGACTTGTGCTTATTTTTCCCACCAAGTTTCATCCCGATCCCTCTACTCTAAGTGTTTCCCGAGATTTTAGGTTTCCCCCTCCCCCCTAATCTAACCAGATCCGGTCGGGATTTAAAATAACAGCTCTGAGACACGATATCCTTCTAAACATCAACTTTCATTAAGATCTAATCAACCGTTCATCAGTTAAAAATACTTCAATTTTTCTATTTTTTCGAATTAAGGCCCCCCACTCCCCCAGCTGTTCAAATCGGGAAAAAGACTATTTCTAATTTAATATGGTCTGGTCCCTGATACGCCTGCCAAATTTCATCGTCCTAGCTTACCTGGAAGTGCCTAAAGTAGCAAAACCGGGACCGACAGACAGACAAACCGACAGACCGACAGAATTTGTGATTGATATATGTCACTTGGTTAATACCAAGTGCCATAAAAATTATTGATTAATTGAAAAGCGGGAGCTGTCTAGAAGTTCTTTTCGAATAAGCTGTTCGCTTTCAGTGAGCAAAGAACATAGAAATGTATCCAAATCTGTATTTCCTTACTTTCGATTTACACAATTGAATCTTGACACATGGGGAAAATGATCCATGTGTTGTAGTCTTTCTGTTATCAGCAATTTGTACCAATGTAAGAAGTGCATATTTTTTTTTACGCAAGTTTAAGTTTTCATACAAGAATCCGTTGATGACGAAGATTTATTCAATGAGTTAATAGCCACATGATTTTCATTAAAAATTTATCTGGTCGATTATTTGAAACTTGCTGTTGCGCTAAATAAAAGGTAATAAAAAGAACAAAATAAGTGAAACAAAGTATCAATGAACAAATGAGTCGTAAAAAAATATCAAAGAGTTCGTTCATCAAGTTTACTCCTACCCATCAAAAGTTAATAGCCTGAAAAAATCTTCCTTATTTTAGATAATAGGTGGAAGCACCCCCTAAAAGTCATATAATGTTAATGAAAATCACACCATCAGGTTTAGCGTATCAGAGAACCCTGTTGTAGAAGTTTCAAGCTCCTATCTATTTTTTGCCAGAAGACAGATCACGGATGCGTGTTTATTTGTTTGTTTTTTTTTTCCCAGGGGTGATCGTGTCGACCCATTGGTCCTAGAATGTCGCGAGAGGGCTTACTCTAACAGAAATTATAATTTCTAGTGTCCTTTTAAAATGACAAAAAAATGGAGGGCACCTAGGCTGCCTCCAACGTTTCTTTTTTCCAAAGTCACTGAATCAAAATTTTGAGATGGCCATTTTGCTCAGCATAGTCGAAAAGTAAAATAATTTTGTTTTTTGGGATGACTAAATCCCCCAGAGTCCCCGGGGGAGGGGCTGCAAGTTACAAACTTTGAACGTTGTTTACATATAGTAATGGTTAGTGTGAAGTGTACAGACGTTTTCAGGGGGACTTTTTCACGTTAAGGGGAAGGGGGGTCACGTGGGAGGATCTTTCCATGGAACAATTTATCATAAGGAAAGAAAATTTCCATGAAGGGACCGCAGGCTTTTCAAACATTATTTAAAAAAAAAACAATGAGAAAATAAATAAAAAAAAGTTTTTCAGCTGAAAGTAAGGAGCAGCATTAAAACCTAAAACGAAAGGAAATTATTACGTATGTAAGAAGGTTCGTCACCTCCAAAATACCTCACTTTTTACTCTAAAGTATTTCTAGTAATTTCAACTATTCATTTTACGGAATTTGTGATTCAGGGATCATTGTTAAAGACTGGGACAAAATTCAAGCTTTAGTGTAAAGAGCGAGGTATTGACGAGGGAAAAACCCCATATACTAATATATAAGTTCGTTACGTAAGTTAATTCGTAAGTTACGCATATTTATTACTAATAAAAACGTTCGTAAGAAAATAAAAAGTTCTAGTTGCCTTTTTAAGTAACCAAACATTGGAGTGCAACTAGGCTTCCTCCCCAACCCCTTTTTTATAAAAATCATCCGATCAAAACTATGAGAAAGCCATTTAGCGTAAAATAATTAGTATGCAAATTTTGTTTTAATTATTCATGTGCAGTGAGCCAAAATGAAAATAAGCATTAATTAAAACATGTTCAGAAATTAAATTAAAAAAAAACAAGTTTTTTAACTGCAAGTAAGAAGCGACATTAAAACTTAAAACAATCAGAAATTATTCCGTATATGAAAGGGGTTGTCCCCTTCCCAACGCCTCGCTCTTTCCGCTAAAGTTTTTTACTGTTTTAAAAAGTCGAGTTGTGAGAAAGAGTCAAACTTTAGCGTAAAGAGTGAGGTGTTGAGGAGTGAGGACAACCCCCTTCATATGCAGAATAATTTCTGTTCGTTTTAAGTTTTAATGCCGCTCCTTACTCGCAGTTAAAAAGACTTGTTTTTTTTAATTTAAGGATAAAGTCTCGTGCATTTAAAGTTTCAATTAAGACATTAGTTGAAACGCGATGTACGGTCGCCGCTCTATAATGAAAGGATGTGTCTTCGACTGGCATGAATTAGTAGTTTTGACAGAAATGCCTTCTCAAGACTAGAACGTAATTTGTACTTAAAACGATTATTTAGCATTAATAAATCAAAAGTTTCAAAGACTTTAAGGAATAAATATCAGTATATAATATATATATATATATATATATATATACATATATATATATATATATATATATATATATATATATATATATATATATATATATATATATATATATATATATATATATATATATATATATATATATATATATATATATATATATATATATAATCCACATTCAGTTGTTTTTTTTTCAGTAAAGCGCAAATTATGAACTGGTCTTTAGAAAGCATGGGGCCGTCAGCCCTTCTCGTAATAATTTCTGCTCGCTTTAAGTTTGATTAGGTTACTTGTTCTAATTTCTGTTATATATATATATATATATATATATATATATATATATATATATATATATATATATATATATATATATATATATATATATAATCCACATTCAGTTGTTTTTTTTTCAGTAAAGCGCAAATTATGTTCTGGTCTTTAGAAAGCATGGGGGCGTCAGCCCTTCTCGTAATAATTTCTGCTCGCTTTAAGTTTGATTAGGTTACTTGTTCTAATTTCTGTTCATTTTGGGTTTCATTTATTTATTGAAGGTGATTTATGGTAGTTTCATGCTTGGACGATTATTCGACTTTATTTCTCCTCATTTTTACTTTTCTCCTTACTTTTCTTTGAAAAACTTATTTTGTGGGAACAGCTTTTAAATTGATTTCTGTTCGTTTTAATTGATGTAGTCTTGTTATGGAAAAAGAAAATAATATTTCAAATCTTTTCGGCTTTTTCTGGCAGTTCCTGGTAACGAACTGTAAGTAAGAAATGACTCGGCCCAAATATATATATATATATATATATATATATATATATATATATATATATATATATATATATATATATATATATATATATATATATATATATATATATATATATAAAGATATATATATTATACAAGTTAATCCGAAGCTGAACAACCCTCTAATAAAGCCCCAGAAGTTTCATCTTGATTCGGTAAGCCGTTCCAAAACTATTGCTAATACGCCCTTTAAACAATCTGTATGCACATAGTATGTTTTGATGTAGTTCAACTTTCCCTTAATATTTACTCAGACGTTTATTTCAATATCCTCAGCTTTGGTAGTACTCTCAACAGAAGCAGTAGTTTCAGTGGAAGTAGTGGTAATTATGCCTTTTGACAACACATATACATATAAAGTGTTTTGATTTAGTTCAACACTCCCCTCAACATTTCCTGCAAAGTTCATCTGAGTGTCCTCCATCTTTTTGGAAATTAAATGTCAAATATGCCCTCCTTTCTCAATAATATATACTATATGTAAACAATGAACAAATTGCCTAATTTAAAACCCTTGTAATGAGGGCTGTGGGGAAAGGAGGCTGACATCCCAAAAGACATAATTAATGGGCTTTTCAACTATTCTGAATAATATACCTGTCTCAAAATATTGATTGGATTCGTTTTGAGGAATGGTGGGTGTTTGGGAGGCTGGTTGCCCTTTAATCACTTTTGACTCAAAAGGGCACTAGAACTTCCAATTTCAATAAAAACCCAATATGCCTTGAAGTATAACTTACAATCCTGGCTGAAGGGCCCTTGGGGATTGAGTCAGACCTTGAGGCATTGCTATATGATCTTTGGACTATTTCGAACAAAATAACTCTCTCAAAAATTCGACGGGGTGATTTTGTAGAAAAAAAGGGTAAGGGCAAGGCTAGTTGTCCTCCGATCGCTTTTGAGTATTAAAAAGGCAACTAGGATTTGAAATTTCCAGTCAAGTGAGCCTCCTTCAAAGTTTATATGACCCCGCCTTCCTTAAAACCTCATGTACCCCCGGGCATAACTTACAACCCTAGGCATTGCTATATGATACTAAAACTATTTTGAACAAAATGGCTATCTCAAATTTCGATCGGATGCCTTTAGGGAAAGGCGGATGTGAGGGGGTGGGGGTAGTTGCACTGTGATCACTTTAGACTCTTAAAAAGGGAAATAGAATTTTCAATTTCCAAACAAATGATCGTCTTTCACAGTTTATTCGACCACTCCTGTCATAAAACCTTATATTCCCCCGGGGTAAAGTTTACAAACCTTGCCCCCAGGCTCTTTTGCTCTTTTAAATACAATCGTTTGAAAATATATAGCAAAATAATTAACAAATTTATTACTGACTAAGCAATGCAGATATTCTACCAGTTTTATTTAAGCACAAATTACTGACATTCTTGAGTTAAATACAGCCAAATCTTCTCTAAGAAAACAATTTCATAAAAAAGTTATATTCGTAACTTTCAATTTAATTTTTTCTTCGTATTTTAAAGAAAGTTTTATCGATGAAACTCTTCTATTTCACACTATTCAACTCAAGAACTTCGGCAATTCGTGCCTAGATAAAACTAGTGAAATATTTTACATTGCCTAGTTAGTAACAAATTCGTTAATTAATTTTCTATATATTTTAAACGATCGCATTAAGAGGGCGAAAGTATCGATGAAAATGTACTGCACGTCAGACTAATGAAATACAATTGGTTAAAAATGTAATGATATATGAAAGAAAGAATCCCTAGAAGTTTGAACAATTTATAACTTTTTTCAATTCAATAACGCTAAAAAAAAGCTGTTTAAAACATATCTTGTTTTCAGTAAAGCACAAATAGAACTCTAGAATTTAGAGAGTTTAAAACATAGTAGCCTCTACCTCAATTGTGATAATTTCTTACTGTTTTAAATTATAGATTTCAGCCATTCGAAAAAATGTTATGGTCAATTTTTGGCCTCCCATTTTTAAGATTCCATACACTCCTATTTAGACACACCTTACACTACTTATATTTTTTTGACGATTTAGGGTCCCCTTCGTCCAGGAACTGTGGAATGTAAGTGTCAAGCTTTTCCAAAAAACTATTGTAGGCTTTATTTCTTACCATATTTCCAAGGGAATCAATCTAGTTTCTTTTTTATTTATATCGAATTTCCCTTTGCCTTAACAATTTTCAGATACAAGTTTCAAGCCAGCCGAAAAAACAAAAACAAAAAAAAACACTTTTTGGCCTATCTTCGGGCGACAATTTTGGGGCTATCCCTAGTTCTCATTCTAATTTTCTTGTACATAAGCTTCTCCTTGTCCTAGTTACTATTGGGTATGCTTTTTGCGTTTCGCTAAAAGAAACCGATTTGGTCTCTGAGATCAAAATGAAATAAATAATTCATCCAATTTTATTTTTGAATAAGTCTATACTCTGTACTCTATACGATAATTTATTAATAAACACAATTATAACTCTTTACTTTATACATCTACTTCACAGATGGAAAAACATACATTTTTGTTGGCGTGCAATAGTAGAAATTAACTATTTACCGAAGACACCAAAAAATAACACAATAAATAACTAACAAAAAAAAAGAAAAAAATGCCTAAAAAAATAATGAAAGAAAAAAGATCAATCTCCATCACAATATTCCCTAAAAACCTCCCACCAATCCCACTCCCTCACTACCACCCATCCAGCCACTCCTCCCTACCACCCCTAACCAACCATAGCTCCCTACCACCTCGTGTCTCCTCAAAAATAATTGCAAATTCAACCATTCTTTATTAAATAATCTTTTAGCTTTCTCTTAAACTCCAGAAGATGCTGAGCCGCCCTGATGTCCACTGGTAGAGAATACCAGACTATAGTTCCAAGAAACTGTAATCGAAATCCTGATCTTGTGCTACTCTTAAGCTCAATCACCAATTTATCACTATTCCTCGTATCATATTCATGAATATCACTGTTAGCACGGTAACTGTCAGGATAAACACCTGGGACTAAATTATGTACGCACTGGAAAACGAAAACTGCTTCTTGATAATCCCGCAGTTGGCCCACATTAAACAAATTTAAAGACTTAAAACAAGCACTTGTGTCCTTCACATCCTTGACTTACTTGCTTATGATCCTCACAGCAATGTTTTGGCGAATCTGGACTCTTTTGAAATTACTGTAAAAATTGCTGCTCCAAATCAGACAACCAAATGACAACCAATTTCCGCTTTGGCAAGAAATGCTGCAATCTACGAAGCATTCCAACCCCTCGGGCAATTTTTGAAGAAATAACATCGCTGTGATGCTTCCATGAAAGGTTTAAACCAATGAAAAATCCTCAGTATCACACTATATAAACTTGTTGAATAGGCTTTCCAGATAAAGTAATTAGATCTTTAGCATCAACTGGCATGCCTACTCTGCAGAAAGTTATTAGAAATGACTTTCTCACGTTGACACACAACAAACTAAGGTTCATAAGAACATCCAAGCTTCTCAACGCATAATTTGCTTTCAGCACAATCTCTTCGATCGATTTAGCACACACTGTCAAACTGACAGTGTGCCATTTTCGAGATGTTTTCGAGACTTGAATGAGATCTCAAAAACCATTCAGGTTATCTTTCTGATGACATGCCTTCTCTAAATATTTATGAACTCCCCCCTTCTCTTCACCACAAAGTGTATGCTCGTAATCATCCTAATGGTTAACTGGAAAATTAGCTAAATTTGCAGAGCCAGGTACATTTAAGTTTTTTAATACGCTAGTTCTTTCTTTCTTACCTCATTTTATCAAAAGGAGTATATGTCTCTTAATCGGAGGGCACCGTCGAAGGAAGATGTTCTTCAAGTATTCCATACTTGCCTTCTCAAACTTGAGATAATTGATCCGAGTCCTGTACTTTCGTGTCAGCATTGCCAGTTGTACAATTAAGGACACAAGACGAGAAAGCTCTACAAAAAGCTATACAGCTCTCCCCGTTGAAATGAGTGTGCCCATATAGATTTGTAGAGAAGGGGATTCCCAGGAATAGAAGATCGTCAACTCTATCTGAAGTTTCTTTCTCGAAGATAGAGTTGGTCTGTTTGTGTGATACTTTTGATGCAGCAATCAGCAGCTTCTTCGTTTTTCATGCACTGAAATTGATAATCCTTGCATTTGAAAACTTTTCCTTTTTTAAAGAATCTGTCTATAGGGATAGGGAGGCTTGAGTTGGGTCTTTTTTTTTAACGGTAAAGTACGTTATGGTGTCGTCAGAAAAGTGATCCACAGGAGGACAGAACTAGCTCAAACGATCAATGACAGTATTGGTTTTATAAGATAAATTAAGAGGTTTTTTACCGTCATCACCCATATTCGAGGGTTCGGCAAACACCTTAGCAAGACTTTCGGCCTTTGTGTTTGGATCTTGCATGGCAGCCCTGTCTTTAATTTCTAGCCAAAAACTTGAAGTTCCCAAGGAACCTGGAAAAGCATCTGAAAATATCCACCAGCTCTTTGCAGAAGTATGTTGAAGCTTGGAAGCAACATTCTTCCCATATCGAGCTCGAGATTAAAGAATAGTAGTTACTGCCTATTCATGTGCTTTGATGAAATAAGGCCTGTCTATTTCACTCTTCAAGAGTAGCAATTGCTCGTGTGCTTTTTGCATTGCTTGGATAACCTTTTAAGTGGCCGTTTTACCAAAATGTGTTCTTGCTAGAATCACTCCGGTGGAATATAGCTTCTTTTAGAATTATTTGTGACCTGCTGCTACTTTTTTGCAGCTTTCTCAGGACCTTCGAAGAGGAAGGCTCTCCAATGTTGAGAAGCAAGTGCGTTTTAAGCAATATTAATGTCCTTTTTCTCGTTAGCACTGAGGGAATTCCGGTTTTTTGAGAGCCCTATCCTTTCGAATCCAAATCAGGACTTTTTTTGGAAGTCTCTTCAAGACGCAGGTTCATGTTGTGTCCTGGGGAATGTTTTCCTCGAGAAGCAGCCGTATGTCTCGTCACAAGAGGTGTCATTATTGCTTGTTACATATTAGAGAGCAATTTTTCTTTAAAAGACTAAGGGTGTAGGGTAAAAACCTTCAAAGGCCCGCCAAATAATGATTTCTTTGGTTGTTACATAAAAGGGCGTGGGCTATTAAGTATTAGGACATGTTAGAGTTCACTAGTCCAGTGTAGAAGCTTTATTAAGACATTTTTCTTCAAGTCGGTTTTTTTTGAAGACGTTTTAAGGTATTCCAAGACGTTTCATAAAGGAATTTTTCTTAAAGACATTTTTCTAGACGTTTCAAGACATTTCAACACGTTTCTAAGACATTTTTGTTCAAGACTTTTTCAGCATTTCCTTAGTTCTTGCGTAACAAGGAATTTTTTCAAGTGTTAAGGATGATGCACTCTAATATGACTTGTTTCTTCAGGGCCCTTGGGGAATCACCATTTGTAAATGAGGAGGACAAACAAGTGGGATATTACGTAACACTTTAATAGATTTCATTTTCTTTCACTGCGTTTTTTTAAACGCTTTTTTTAAGATTTCGTTTTCTTTCGAGATTTTTTTTTTCTCGGGGAACTTTTATATTCAAAAGATTTTATTCCCGCATTAGCATTCGAAAGGAATTCCCCTCAATGGAATGGAGCACTAATCAGTTCGACTATGAGATCCTTTATAACAATTTGATTCTGCTAACACATTTTACGTGGTAAGGTGTTTCCCAATTGGGGAATTCACTGTCTCGCTTATTATAATGATTAAATGGATTGGGTATTCCCATATGGCTGCAATAACTGACACACAAAGGGGAAAATCGACTCGTGAAAATTGTAAATGATTTTTCTCCTCGTGAAACCGGTTTCCTTCGTGGAACTTGTTGCGTGCTGATATATATACGTGAAGCTTGATTTATCTTGATATTGATCTTCGTGAAACTTGTTCTATATTGATGTATTAATTCGTAAAACTTAATTTATCTGGATATTTTTTTGTGAAACTTATTGTATGTTTTATTTATTCTTTCGTGAAACCTAATTTATCTTTACAATTTTTTCGTGAAACATGATGCATGCTGTTTTTTTTCGTGTAACTTGTTACATGTGGATGATTTCTCTAAGAAACTTCATGTAGCTTGATCTAAGACTTTGAGAAACCTGTTATATTTTAATGAAACTTTAAAATGAAGCATGAAACTTGTTGCATTTTTGCTTGTCTCTTCGTGAAACTTGTACTTTGGTTTTTCTCCTTGTGAAACCGGTTTTTGTTGGTGAAATTTAATTTATCTTGATATTTTTCTGTGTGAAAATTGTTGTATGTTGTTTATACTTTCATAATACTTATTTTGTCATGATCATTTTCTTTATGAAACTTGTTGTATTTTGGTTTTTCTTCGCGAAACACAATGCATGCTTATTTTTGTTCGTGAAACTTATTGCACATGGATTATTTCTTCGGGAAACTTAATGTATCTTGATTTACATCTTCAAGAAACTTGTTATAAGTTTATTTTTCCTTCATGAAATTTGTTGCATGTTGATTTTTTCTCTCCTCTTCCTGAAACTTCTAAGTTGATTTTTTCTCCTCGAGAACCCAATTTTGTTTACAGAACTTAATACGTGTTAATGACCGTTCGTGAGGCTTAATTGATCTGAATATTTTCCTTCCTGAAACTTGTTGTATGTTGATTTATTCATTCCTAAAACTTAATTTATCATGATATTTTTCTTCGTGAAACTTGTCGCGAGTTGCTTTATTCATTCGTGAAACCTAATTTATCATGGTATCTTGATAATTATCTGAAGAAATGTCTTAGGAATGATAATGTGTATTGGGGGAGAGCCACGACCCACCCACATATTGTCAGGGTGGCCTAAACTGCTTGAAATAATATGTTCTACAGTTGAAAGTTAAGGTGGGATGTTTTAAAAGAAGTTCGGTTGAGGGGGACTGAAATCTAACACCCGGCAAAGGAAACAAAGCATTTTCTTTAAGAGCTTTCAGAAATAACTCTCAACATGTTTTAAATTTATCTCTAATAACAAGCGCCTCCCTGTCATTGCATACTGTGGCCCGGAATTGAATTGAATGCTAGAGGCCCCGTTGGAATTGCTTGATAGGGCCTTGCTGGAACTGTTTGCTATGAGCCTCGTTGGCATTGACTTCTAGGGGTCCCCGTTGAAATTGATTGCAATTGCGTTATGTGGAATTGGATGCAAGGGACCCTCATTAGAATTGGTTTCTAGGGTACCAAATTGGATACAAGGGGGCCCCGCGGAATTGGATGCTAGGTGGCCCCATGGAATTGCTGGCTAGGTTCCCATTGAAATTGGCTTCCAGGGGGTCGATGGAATTGGATGATAGGGGCCCCCGTGCTTAGGTTAGGGGCCCGTCGGAATGGATCTCTAGGCCCCCACCCCGATAGTATTAAATGATAGTGCCCCCTCCCGTTCCAATTGCTTGGGGGAGCTCCGACCTTTCTTTATACTGCTTATATTTTATCCTTTATAAATTTTTTTTCATGTTTTTTCCGTTGCTGATTTTAACAGCTTTTTCAGAGATTTCATGATTTTATAATGTTTTTTTTATTAATGATGTTTGTATGTACAGTAAAAAACATTCACTCTTTTCTTGTTTCAGGACAAAACTTCGATATGCAATGGTTTACACAATTTAAGCAACTCTTAGCCAATGTACATAGGTATGCTCATTCCAGAACGCCTCTAATATAAGTGTAAAATTATGTGTAGCGAAGAAGAAAAGAAGGACTTTTGATCATAAAACCCCTCCCCCACTTGACTAGTGACTCTAATACGTTCTAATACGTAACAGCGAAGCAGTATCATGTAGAAACTAAAGAAATCACGATTTGGCAAGCCTCTGAAGGTTATTCCCGTACACCCTTAGGTTTTTTAAGAAAAAACACTCTCCATTATGTCACAAGCAAACATAATATCCCTTATGACGTAACATACACTTGCTTCTTGAAGAAACATTCCCCAAGACATAAAATGCACCTGCGTCTTGAAAAAGTTTTAAAAAAGTAACCAAATCGGGACCCGAAGACATAGGGCCCTCATAAAAATTGGAACCCCTCACTACTCACGTTGCTAAATAAGTTACTCGGGCTTTTTTGGGAGATTAAATAAAAAAAGCAAATTTTTTTAACGGAAAGTAAAGAGCGGCATTAAAACTTAAAACGAACAGAAATTACTTCGTATATGAAAGGGGCTGCTTCCTCATCAACACCCCGTTTTTTACGCTAAAGTTTGACTCTTACTCTTAACTCTACTTTTTAAAACAGTAAAAAACTTTAGCGTAAAGAGCGGGGCGTTGATGAGGAAGCAGCCCCTTTCATACACGAGATAATTTCTGTTCGTCTTAGGTTTTAATGCCGCTCTTTACTTTCCGTTAAAAAAACTTGTTTTTTATTTAATTTCTGAACGTTTTTGAATAAGTGCATGTTTTGATTTTGGCTCTTCGCAGATGAATAATTAAAACGAAATTTGCATATTTGTTTTTTTGGCTAAATGGCTTTCTCATATTTTGATCGAATGATTTTGAGAAAAAAAGAAGCGGGGGAGGAGGCCTAGTTGCCCTCCGATTTTTTGGTTACTTAAAAAGGCAACTAAAACTTTTAATTTTTTACGAATGTTTTTATTAGTAAAAGATATACATAACTTACAAATTAGCTTACGTAACGAACTTCTGTATTCTCATGTTTTTATTACGTATATGAGGGGGTTCACCCCCTCGTCAGTACCTCACTCTTTACACTAAAGCTTAAATGTCCCAATTTTTTAAGAATAACCCCTGAATCACAAAAGCCGTAGAATAAATAGTTGAAATTACTAAAAACACTTTAGCGTAAAGAGCGGGGTATTAGGAGGAGGTGAGCCCATCATATGCGTAATAATTTTTGTTCGTTTCAAGTTTTAATGCTTCTCCTTATTTTCAGTTGAAAAAACTTTTTCGTATTTATTTTTTCATTGTTTTTTTTTTTTAATATTTCTAGAAAATCCTGCGCTCCCTTCATGAAAATTTTCTTACCCCATGACAAATTCCTCCGAGGAAAGTTCCCCCAACATATACCCCTCTTCTCAACCCCCCCTCCAAACTTAAAATCCCCCCGAAAACGTCTGTACAGTTCCAAATAACCATCACAATATGTAAGCACTGGTCAATGTTTGTAACTGGTAGCCCCTCCCACAGGGACTGTGGGGGAATAAGTGTTCCCTAAAGACATAGTTATAAGGTTTTTCGACTTCGCTGAATAAAATAGCTATCGCAGAATTTTGATCTGGTGACTATGGGTAAATACTTAGCGTGGGAGGGGGCCTAGGTGCCCTCCAATTTTTTGGTCACTTAAAAGGGCACTAGAACTTTTCATTTCCGTTAGAATAAGCCCTCCCGCAAGATTCTAGGACCACTGGGTCGATACGATCACCCCTGGGAAAAAGAAAAAAAAACAAATAAATACACATCCGTGATTTGTCTTCTGGCAAAAAATACAAAATTTCACATTTTTGTAGATAGGAGCTTGGAACTTGTACTGTAGGGTTCTCTAATACGCTGAATTTGATGGTGTGATTTTCGTTAAGATTCTATTACTTTTAGGGGGTGTTTCCCCCTATTTTCTAAAATAGGGCAAATTTTCTCAGGCTCTTAACTTTTGATGGGCAAGACTAAACTTGATGAAATCTATATATATATTTAAAATTAGCATTAAAATGCGATTCTTTTTATGTAACTATTGGTATCAAAATTCCGTTTTTAGAGTTTTGGTTACTATTGAGCCGGGTCGCTCCTTACTACAGTTCGTTTTCACGAACTGTTTGATCAATAGGAATATTTCAACACGAAACGACGGCAAAGTTATCACTTGTGAAGGCAAGAACATCAATCTTTAAGGAGTCTAGGTGATCCACAAGGGTTAGACCCAAAAGTGATGATCTGTTTGGTCTACGGTATGTATCAGACTGAATGAGTTGATCAAGCTCATGCGAAAGAGACAAATCAAATAAGTCAATCCTTCCTTAGCATTATTTTTGCTACAAGGCCATGGGCTATAGTGGACATAAGAGTCTCCTCATATTTGCCCAAAATTTAATCAAGGATGGTTCCAACGCAGCTATTAATCCAATAGTTTGGAGACTAATATATGGTCCTATTGATCACAGGTTTGTTTGAAAAGGTCACCCTAACCCGCATATTCTTCTATTCCTGATTTAAAAAAACCATTTATAAAACGCGTCTGACAAGACTTCGGGGGTGAGGTTTCGAACCCCATAACTTCCCCTTTCCCTAGATACCGCCTAATACTCAAAAGAGAAATTTTTTTATTTTATTTTTCATTTACTTCCACCTCGACGTTTAGCATTAGTTTATCCTTTCTAGGAACTAATCAACGGACGGTTTTCCATAGATCAACATAATTTTAGAACAATTCGCCCGTTTTTTTAGTTTTTCTTTTTTTCAATGAATTCCCATTCCCTTTTCTCTAATTAATTGCTGCATTTGGGTCTAATTTTTTTTTCGAAATTTAGAATGTCAAGAATTTTTTTTTTTTAAATAATTTTCTAGAAGCCTAGAAGACAGGTATAATCGATTAGGGCTGGAAGAAACAATCTTAAGCTACATAAGTCGGACGTTAAACGTTCTCTAGAAAGTTAACTCCTTATATTTCCTGAGAATAAAATACGTTGACTGTCACTAGAATAAGCTTTTAGACCTTGATCAAGCATATGTATTTTGCCACTTACCGTAAAAAATCGAATTCTACCACTGCAATTTTTGTCTTCACTGGATACAGAAGTGAACAGTGTAAGAAGAACTAGAAGTTTGATGATATTCCTAGCAGGGCGGACAATAGAACATATCGGAAGCTGGCCACTCAAGAAAACCATTTTGTTGAAAGCTGCCGAACAAAAATCATCTTCTAGCAGAAAACTACCTAAAACTTAAAAATATACTATATTGAAAAAAAATTATTAATCAAATTTTGGGCTTGAATTTTTTATTTTTTTCAGTGTACTATCTAAGGTCAAACTCTATTAATACTACTATGTAATAAGAAACGTAGAAAGGACAATTTTTGTTATTTCTTTTTAAACCCTAATTAAACCACTGTATTAGAAAGGTGATAAGAGTGAATGTGGGGAATTATCGAGGAATTAGGCTGGTCTCTGTAGGTAGAAAACTACTTTGTAATATGATACTTTTGAAACTGAGAGATATTGTAGAAAAAGTGATAAGAGAAAAACAATGTGGTTTTAGAAAGAGTGGAAGATATGTCAACCAAATTTTTACTCTTAGGTAAATAATTGCGAATTGCCTGAGTTATCGAACACCTTTCGCCCCCAGTTTTATAGATTACGAGCAAGTGTTCGATCCTCTTGATAGAAGAGCTTTAGCGAAGGTCTTATCCTTGTATGGTATACCAAACAAAACATTAAAATGATTAGTACTATGTAAGAGAATAATACTGGTGCGGTTAAAGAAGGGAATGAGGATAGAAGCTGGTTTTGTATCAAATCAGGAGTTAAGCAGGGTTGTGTTCTACCCCCTTACCCCATTGTGCGGATTATTCTTTATGGAATTTGTTTTAAGGAGCACAAGAAAGGCAATGGAAGAACACGGAATCAATTAGAGAAGAAAAACTTTCCTGGACTTACATTATGCTGATGATTTAAGCATCCTAGATGAAGGTGCGAGTGAAATGGATGAACTCTTAGAGGTTTTGCTAGTTCAGGGCACTAGGATAGGTTTTCAAATTAATTGTAAGAAGACTAAGTTGCTAAGACTAGGAATAAATGAAGACGAAAGGTCGAGTTTGGGTAGCGAAAAGATTGATCAGGTGGACAGGTTCACTTGCCTTGGTAGTATTATTAGTAAAGACGGTGGGAGCAGTGAAAATGTTAAAGGTAGAATAGCCAAGGCTCAGGATGTTTTTTCACTGTCGAAAAATGTTTGGGAAAACGGGAAAATAAGTCTGCAAAGCAAGATTAGAATATTGAAAGCTGCAATGATGACAGGGTCAAACATTGTTCTGAAGCGTGGGCGCTCTGAAAAGCGGAGGAAAATTTGTTAGATGTTTTCAAGAGAAATGTCCTACTGATTATTCTGGGTAACAAGCTGACCGTATTTCAAAAAGTAGGCTGTACGAAAAGTGTTGTTCAATCCCGCTTTATGAGGCTATAATGAGAGAAAGGTTTAGATGGCTTGGGTACGTTCGAAGCAACGTTCTAACCTTGCGTATGTAAAAAGCAAAAATAACATATACCACAATCAAATTATAAAATCCAAAAATGGCATCCGCTCTAACGAAGATAGATCAAAAGCAAGAATGTTAACCAAGTCGTTGAAATATTGTTGTCCATTTCAACGAATCTCTTACTTTTTGCCATTATAGACCTTGATTATAACGTCACTACCTTATTTGGAAACCTTTTTTCCAGACCTTTTTCTTGCTCACCATTCCCCCTCAGCACAAATCCAGCAGCCAATTTTGTTTGAAGAGTAGCCAACACGATTTCATTTTGAATTTTTGTCAACTTTTCTTGATTTCCATTAGAAAGTGGACTCCTTTTTGCCATAAGTGGATTTATGGCAGATAGGAGGACCCCCAGACACAAAACATTGGGGAACTCCTACCCTTCTTACCCCTAAGACAAGAAATAGTAATTAAAGTCTCAGGCGGTAAAAATTTATGAAGAATATCGAAATACTGCATTTTTAATACATCCTGAACAGAATGGGTTATTGAAAGGGAAATTAACAGTTCTAATGCCCCTTTTTAAGATTCGATACTGATTGCAGGGTAGTCAGCTCCCATCCCATGCCCTGTTTTGCTACCCTCCCGTTCACTTGTCTAAGACACCTGAACTAAGACATTTTTCAAATGAAAAAAAATTTATTTATTTTTATTTTCATGAAAATAATTGATCTTTTTTGTGGATAGGACTCTCCAGTCATGTGATAAATTTGCATGCGTGTTATGGAAAAGTTTAATGAGGGTAGAAAGTAAATCTGGTATTCAATGTCTTATATTCGAAAAACAATTCTATTAACTTCCTTAGTTTCGTCACCTAATTTTAGCAAAGATCTCTCGTAAGTTTTATTTTATTTAACTCTAAAAATTTATTTTAAAATGAAGTTTTTCTGAAGAAATTAAAGAGCAAAGTTCAAAATTAAAATGAACAAAATCATGGCTTCCCAGATTACGTAAGATTTATCTGTAAAAGCTCAAATAAACCGACTCATGATGTCTTTCAGTATTTTTGGAGTTCTAAAAATTAGTGCTTTACTGAAAACTAAATTTACTTGAATTATTTGGAGAGTTAGAATAGTATGCTAAAATTATCGATATCATGGTCCAGGGCATTGTAAATTAGTTTGTTTTTTTTCTGCAGGCTACTCATGGAATTCTTTACTCCAAATAGAACATGTTGTTGTTCTTGTTATTTTTTTTTTTGGGGGGCGGTGTTATGTGCTTTCAGAAAAACGATATTTCTTAGAATTCTACGAATATTAGAAAATAACACTGCCGCGATAAGGGTAGGATTTATAATAAACAGTATAATATAAATACTTTCCTATTTGAAAAACAAATCAGCTTTGATAGTGCGGGACAAGACCCATTCCATGTTTTTTGGTTTTGGTTCCGATTAAAGAATCCTTGAAAAAAGGAGCCCCTGACACAAGTAAAAACCAAATATTCCTTTGCTTGTAGTGGAACGTTTTCAAAATATTTTCTAGCTGCCAAAGCAACAAGGCAGGACCCCCACATTTCAAGTGCTCCTCGGGTATTCCGCAGCAACCAGGCGTGCGGTTGGGTTTCAGTCTCTTTATAGAAAATGTTGGAATCTTGTAGCGGATCAAAGGGGTCCTTTATAATTCTCTACCTCTTGTAAAACAGCTGTATTTCCACTCTTAGAAGTTAGAGGTTTCCCCATCAATTAATATTTTTATCAAGCTTTAAAGAAAAAAAAATAGTCTGGCCTACTCATTGAAAAAGTCTCAATGAAGCCATAGAAATTTATTCATCAAAGAATCTGCTCGTGTCTTTGATGAATTTTATTCACATGCATTTATTGAATAAAATGAATTTTATTTTACATGCATTTTACTGCTATAGGAAAATAGTATTGGCTTTCAAAGAGGTTTCTTTGTCGTCCTACATCAGCACCAACCAGCTTCACACAAATGAACTGGTCTGACAAAAGCAATATCTACATCCCCACCTATCATTACGCTCGAATCACATTGGCACTCTTTGTTCAGTGCCCCTCGAGATTTTTTTTATATCTGCCAGTGAGTAGGGGGTAGAGGGACAAGGTTGTTGGAGAAGGGGAGACATGCACAAAGGCCAGATTTTTGGCCCTCCAGCTGTAAAGATTAAAATCCTTGCATGACTCTTATTGGACGGTTTCTCAGTCAAACTGCCCGCCTCGTAAAGGAGCTATTTGTGCAATTAGTTGATGGGCTCGCTTGTAACGTGGTACGATTTGAGCGGGTTAGCTTCCAAGGGACTGGAAACTCGGGTAGATACACTTTGCACCTCTCATAGCGCAAGATCACAATTCTTTTTACCAGCCTAACCTAAAACGGTCTTTATATTATATATCAACCTAAGTGAAAAATCTAACAACATTATCAGATTTCCTTTGTACCTAATGAATTTTGAGTTTTTACTTTTGGATTGTAATTTTAGGTATAAAAAAGGTAAAAAAGATAAGGATACGGCATTAGACTTTACAGTCCCTACCTGCGGTGCTGATCTCCGTTTTTTGGCTGGCCCTTCAGTCAGGAAGTGCAATGGGGGGTTGGGGGCCAGCCACCCTGTGCTTTCGCACGCCCTTCCTTAATACCTTCCCCTGATTTCTCCAGGTACCCATTTAGAGCTGGGTTGACTCTGGCTAAGCTTACAGAGTAACGCCACTGACCCCCGTCCCTAACTGAAGAATTGGGTAAACTGGGATTCGAATCCGCGTCCTCTCAAACAAAGGATCCTGAATCCAGCGCACCAACCCACTCGGCCAGGATCTATTTTAGGTTTAAATCTATAATAAACACCATCATTAACCTTTAAACACCAGTTATGGTGTAACATTTATTTTATAGTCTTGGTTTTTGACTTCCATATTACAATACTAGCTTCAAATTAACAATCGACCATCTCAAAGAGTTTCGCATCGAGTTTCAGTCAGGTCGGATACTAATTGACCTATATTAACTTAATTTTGGACCTATATTTTTTAATATCAACTTCAGATTTGTCATGAACAACCTCAAAATATTTGGTTGCCAACTTCAGTAGAAATTAAAAGTTGATGTCGAATATATTCCTCAAGTGTGGCAGTTTTGGACTTTCATATTCCGACATTGGGCTGATACCTGTAATCAAGGGACTCTGAAATCCGTAAATGTCAGCCATGTTGAAAATCAATGACTATTGGTGAAAATGCCAGATAATATTTTTTTGTTCAAATTCTATAATACAGAACTCTATTTCTGTTTCTATATAATTCAATATACGTTGAAAATCTATATAGCAGCACCAGCATCAGGTTCTTTATTAACGAGCACAGGATCCCTTAGTGTCAGATGGGGGGGGGGGATTAAACCCCATTTGTAAAATATATAGTGTGAATGTTTGAATTCAGAAAAGTAACACTACCTACGTCTTCTTTATGGGAACCTATTTAACTAACCGTAATTCAAACAGTAATTTTAACTGTAGAAAATATTTTTTTATTATTTTATTAGAGACTATTTAATATACTTTATTAATTTATTCAATCTATTTAGTTTTGTGTTCTATAGTTCTTATTTTATTTACATTTTTCTCTCCTCTATTTTTCTCTTCTCTCTGTGAGTGAGTGATTTTTTTTTCTCTTAGTAAGTGATTCATTTGTCTTCCCCCATCTTTACAGGCCAATGGGCCTTTAGGGGATTAGTAAATGTAGTACTGTATGTGCATTTCATGGCGAATAAATATTATCTTATCTTATTTACTCAGGTAGGAAGGATGGGGTACACGAACACGGAATAGGGTTCATGATAAATAAAAAAGCTGCTAAGTCTTGTTTAGGCTGGGAATAAATTAATAATATAATACTAGTCGCTCATTTTATGACTAAAAAGTGCAGGGTATCAGTTATAGTAGTATATATCCCAGTAGAACCGACTGACGGAGATCGTAATGACTCTGAGAATTTCAGTTACAGTTACAGGAACAAATTGATAGGGTCCCAGGTAGAAATATGGTGTTTTTATTAGAAGATTTTAACGTGTATGTGGATAAAAATTAGGGATAAATGGTATCCTAGCCTAGGTACAATTGGTGTGGAAAAGAAAACAGTAAAGAGTACCAACTGCTGCAATTTTGTAGGCATAACAATCTAGTTGTAACCATTACAGTATTTGGATCCATATCTTATAATGGTATTAAATAAAAAAACAAGTTTTTTTCAATGAAAGTAAGGAGCAACATTAAAACTTAAAACGAACAGAAATTACTCCGTATATGAAAGGGGCTTTTCCTCCTCAACGCCCCGCTCTTTACGCTAAAGTTTGACTCTTTCTCTTAACTCTATTTTTAAAACAGTAAGAAACTTTAGCGTAAAGAGCGGGGCGTTGAGGAGGAAAAGCCCTTTATATATACGGAGTAATTTCCGTTCGTTTTAAGTTTTAATGCTGCTCCTTACTTTCATTTAAAAAAAAACTTGTTTTATTTTATTTAATTTCTGGGCGTTTTTGAATTAACGCATGTTTTGATCTTGGCTCTCCGCACATAAATAATTAAAACGAAATTTGCATATTAATTAATTGCAATTAACCGGAAGATTTTGAGAAAAAAAGAGCGAGGGAGGAGGCCTAGTTGCCTTCCAATTTTTTGATTACTTAAAAAGGCAATTGCAACTTTTAATTTTTGACAAACGTTTTCATTGGTAAAAAATATGCGTAACTTACGAATTAATTTACGTAACGAACTTCTATATTCGTATGTTTTTATTGCGTATATGAGGGGGTTCAACCCTCGTCGATACCTCGCTCTTTACCCAAAAGCTTAAATTTTGTCCCAGTTCCTTAAGAATGAGCTATGGATCACAAAGGCTGTAGAATAAATAGTTGAAATTACTAAAAATACTTTAGCGTAAAGAGTGAGGTATAACGAGGAGGTAAGCCCCTCAAATGCGTAATAATTTTTGTTCGTTTTATGTTTTAATGTTGCTCCTTACTTTCATTAGAAAAAACTTTCATTTTTAATTTTTCATTGTTTTTTCAAATAATACTAGAAAATCATGCGCCCCCTTCATTGAAATTCTCTTCCCCCATGACAAGTTTTGTCCATGGAAATATCTTTTCACGTAATCCCCCCTCAAATATCCCCCTAAACAAAAAAAAATCCCCCTGATGACGTCTGTACACTTCCCAGTAACCATTACTATATGTAAACACAGGTCAAAGTTTGTAACTTGCAGCCCCTCCCACGGGGACTGCGGGGGAGTAAGTCGTCCTTAAAGATATGGTTATTAGGTTTTTCGACTATGGTGAATAAAATGGCTATCTCAGAATTTTGGGAGATTGGAGGCCTAGGTGCCCTCCAATTTTCTAGTCACTAAAAAAGGGCACTAGAACTTTTAATTTACGTTAGAGTGAGCCATCTTACGACATTCTAGGACCACTCAGTCGATATGATTACCCCTGGGAAAAAAACAAAAAAACAACAAATAAACACGCATCCGTGATCCGTCTTCTGGCAAAAAATGAGAAATTCCACATTTTTGTAGATAGGAGCTTGAAACTTCTACAGTAAGGTTCTCTGATACACTGAGTCTGATGGTGTGATTTTCGTTAAGATTTTATAACTTTTAGGGGATGTTTCCCCCTATTTCCAAAATGAGGCAAATTTTCTCAGGTTCGTAACTTTTGATGGGTGTAAATGATCGTGATGAAACTTTATATTTAAAATCAGCATTAAAATGCGATTCTTTTGATGTAGCTATTGGTTAGAACCCATTTTTTAGAGTTTCGGTTACTATTGAGCCGGGTCGCTCCTTACTACAGTTCGTTACCAAGAACTGTTTTATTCATGTTATGGCAAGACAGCTAAGCGTATTGATTATGCTATTGTAAACCGATGACTTGCAGAATCAAAACAAGATACTGAGGTATATAGGAGTGCTGTTATAGATGTTAAAATAAAGATTTAGATCTAGTAGTGTATAAGGTTGATTTAAAGCTGAAATATCGAAAGGGTAAGTACCTCCTGGGAAGCTATGACGTTGGTAGACTCCAGGATGAGAATTTGAGAGATACTTTCCAGGATCAATTAAGTACTAAACTGGAGAGTTTAAAATTTTACAACATAGAATAATGGATGGAATAATTTTAGGAAAATAATTTGTGAAGTTGATGAAGGTGTCTTAGGGAAGAAAGTTAGGAACGCAGCTAGGAATACTAGTGAAAAAGCTTTATGTTTCATAGAGATGAGAAGGGGCTTGTACAATAATTATCTCAGTGATAAACCATATGAAAATAAGAGGAATGTAAAGAAAGTGGAGAAATCATTAAAATATGAACCAAACAGGTATAAAGTTGAGATCATGGATAAAATTGCTGAGGATTTGAAAGATGTAGCTAGACAGCATAATAACAAAATATTGTACTGGCATGTTAATAAATTGAGAGGCGGCAGTCAATCCAGACTAGTCCCAGTTAAGGATAGGAACGGGGCCAGAAATAGAGATAAGGAAAGAATTAAAGCAGACGGGTAGAACATTTTGAGAATATACTTAACCTGGATAGAGTTGCAGGAAAAGATATAAAGAGGAAAATGAAAACGTTTGTTATACTTTGAATTTGAAGGAAGACTTGTTTTGTAAGGAAGAATTAGCGACAGTACTAAAAGGATTAAAAAATAATAAGGCCCGGGTGCTGATAGAGTGGTAAATGAGTTTCTTAAATATGGTGGCTATGAGGTTAGAAATAAAGTATTGAAGATTATGAATATGATTTTTCAAAAAGGGAAGAGCCTAGCGGTTTTAGGAAAACTCTAATTAAACCACTATATAAGAAAGTAATAAGAGTGAGTTTGGTAATTCTAGAGGCGTTAGCCAGGTCTCTCTAGGTAGCAAATTATTTAGGAATATGGTACTTTTTAGACTGAGAGATGCTGTAGACAAAGTTTTAAGAGAACAACAGTACGGTTTTACGAAGGGTAGAGGGTGTGTCGACCAAATTTTCACTCTTAGGTTAATAATTGAGAAGTGCATGAGTTATCAAACACCTTTAGTCCTCGGTTTATTGATTATGAGCAACCGTTCGATTCTGTTAACATAATAGCTTTAGCTAAAGTCTTATCCTTATATGGTATACCAGACAAATACATTAAAGTGATTAGTGCTATGTATGAGAATAACCCTTCTGCAGTTAAGATAAGAAATGAGGTTAGCAGCTGGTTTCGTATTATATCAGAAATAAAGCAGGGTTGTGCTCTGTGCCCCTTTATATGCATCATTTCAAGGACTTTGTCTTAAGGAGCACAGGAAAGGTAATGGGAGACCACGGAATCAAATGAGGAAAAAAAGCCTTTCTGGACTTCAAAAAAATTTGAGCAAAATCATCGAACATTTAGAGGTTTTGGGTGTTCAGGGTGCTAGAATAGGTTTGAAAATTAATGTTAAGATCACCAAGTTGCTAAGGCTAGGAATAAGTGGAAATGAAAAGGTGACGCTGGGTAACGAAAAAATTTATCAAGCGAACAGCTTCACTTACCTTGGTAGTGTTAAACAGTTCGTGGCAACAAACTGCAAGTTCGATACCAACAGATACATAAAAAAAATCGGATTTTTATGCTGATTAACTTCATCAAATGTACTCTTACCCAAAAAAAGTTAGGAGCCTGAGAAAATTTGCCTTAGTTTAAAAAAAGGTAGAATCTAAATGAAAACCTCACCGTCGAATTCAGCGTATCAGGGAACCCTATTTTAGAGGTATCGAGTTCCTATCTAAAAAATGTGGAATTTTGCATTTTTTGCTAGAAGAAAGATCGCAGATGCGTGTTTATTTGTTTTTTTTTTTTTTTTGTAATTAAAAGTTCTAGTGCCGTTTTTAAGTGACCAAAAACTTTGCCCGGGTTTACATATAGTATTGGCTATTGGGAAGTGTACAGACGCTTTCAGGGGGATTTTTTGGTGAGGGGGTCGGGGTAGCAGGTTGCGTGGGAGGATCTTTCCATGGAGGAATTTTACCTGGGGGAAGAGAATTATCCATGAAGTTGACGCCGGATTTCCCAGCATTATTTTAAAAACGATCAGAAATTAAATAAAAATCAAGCTATTTCAACTGAAAGTAAGGAGCAACATTAAAAATTTGAATGAACAAAAACTATTACGTATATGAGGGGATTTGCCCCCTCGTTAATACCTAACTCTTTACACTAAAGTTTTTTTTAGTACTTTCAAAAGACCTATTTATTCTAACTAAACGGCCTATGTGATTTAGGGGGTCATTCTTAAAAAATTGGAACGAAATTCGAACTTTAGCGTAAAGAGTGAGGTATTAACGAGGGAGTAAACCCCCTCATTTGAGTAATATTTTCTGTTCATGTTAAGTTTTAATATTGCTCCTTATTTTCAGCTGAAAAAACCGTTTTTTTTTTTCACTTAATTATTAGTAAAGACGATGGGAGCAGTGAAGATGTTAAAAGTAGAATAGCCAAGGCTTAGGGTATTTTTTCACAGTTAAAAAAATTAATAAACATATAGGTCTTAGTTTAGGTCAACCCACTTTTTCTCATCACGAAAGAGAGGTTTTTTTTGTGTCAAGACTGATATTTGGTAAGTTCTTCCATTATGATTAAATCATGTGCCGACATTTATACAAAACGATTTCCAAATTGCCGCATGATTTTCGTTTCGCGTGCTTAGAGATTTGTGATGCATACAACATTAAAAAGGTACCCTCCTCCGTAAAATTAACCCCCCGCGTGAAATAGATCTTTCCAAATTTTTTACAAGTTTTTTTTTTAATTCGGGGAAGGAATTTTGATACTTGTGTATTATATGCAACTCACTTAAGTTTACGCTGTGTAAAACTCAAAAACAAAAAAGGAGCGACCCGGCTCAATAATAATCAAAATTCTATAAAACGGAATTTGACGCCAATAGATAGGTCGAAAGAATGAAATTTTTATGGTGATTTTAAATATATAAGTTTCATTAAATTTAGCCTTTCCCATCAAAGGTTAAGAGCATGACAAATTTTGTCTTATTTTCATAAAAAAAGGTGAAACACCCATAAAAGTCATAGAATCTTAATGAAAATCACACAATCAGATTGAGCATATCAGAGAACCCTATTATAGAGGTTTCAAGCTTATATCTCCAAAATAGTGGAATTGTCCATTTTTTGCCAGAAAAAAATCACTGATACGTGTTTATTTATTTATTTTTTTCCCCAGGGGTTATCATATTGACTCAGGGGTCCTAAAATATCGTGAGAGGGCTCATTAGAACAGAAATTAAAAGTTCTAGTGCCCTGTTAAAGTGAACAAAAATATTGGATCGCAAATAGGCCGTTACCCCATCCTTTTTTCCCCAACATTGTCAGATTAAAATTTCGAGATAGCCACTTTGTTCATCATAGTTGAAATGCCAAATAGTTTTTGGCTTTGGATATAACATGAACAACCTCCCCAGAGCCCCAGGGTAAAGGCATTCAAGCTATAAAATGTTCCATTACTTAAATACAGTATTTGTTGTTGGAAAGCATGCATACATTGTGGGGTGGGAAGATGAATTTTTTGGTTTATTTTTTTTCACGGAGTATCTTCCCATGGGGAGGGAGGTTTCCAGGGGGGTAAACTTGTCAGAGGGAATTATACACTGGGGGAATTTGTTAGAATATCTGTACATAGTTCCTTTTGTATTGAGGATATATCCATGGGGAGGGATTTTTAAATGTTTTTTTAAATGTTTATGGAACATTTTTTTAAATGTTTTCACTGTTTTGACTTTAATAAATAAAGAAGTATTAAAACTTTAAGGAATAATTATCCGAATATGTATATTAAACTGACAATCCACATATATTATTATTTTTTTATAGTAAAGTGCAAATTATGTTCTGGTCTTGAGAAGACACAGGGGTTGTCAGCCCTACTCCTTTTAATTCTTGCTCGTTTTTACCTTGACTAGGTTATCTTTTGTAATTTCAGTTCGGTTTGCATTTCATTTATTTATTAACGGTTATTTGTGAGTTTTACTCTTGGAAGATAAGAAAAACTAAGTCGTAGAATTCGGCAACTCTTTCGTCCATAAAGACAAACAATTAGAATTTGTTGGTTCCCAAAGCCAACTATGCTTTCAAAGGGAATAAACCTTCTTAAACATTTTGTGGCTTTATGTATTTAGCTTAATTTTGACGATTTCTCCTTCATATTTTTTTTTCTTTATTTTTTTTTTTTTTTTTTTTTTAAATTTGGTAGTTGCTGCTGCAAAAATTTGCAGAAAACAACATGGAAGTCTTTTTTTTAACAAAAATGGATTTGCGTTTACTGTTGTATGTTTATAACATACTTATATTGTGTAAATTTATCTTTATCTCTTTCCTTAGTACTTGTCAACGAATCTAAAAAAAAAAAAAAAAAAAAAAAAAAAAAAAAAAAAAAAAAAAAAAAAAAAAAAAAAAAAAAAAAAACAACTGAAATAAAATTCTCAGATTTGGAAAACCCAAATTTCTACTGGAGGTATTTTCCGGGGGGGGGGGGTTATTCCTTAGGGGTTGTTTTCATGGAAGGTTATTTTTCATGGAAGTGACTTTCCGGGAGGATATTTTCTATGGGGTATTTTTCACGAGGGGTACTTTCCGAGGGGGATATATCCCATGGGGGATATATTCCATGGGGGATATTTTCCGGGGGGCGTAAACACCTCGAACTGCCGTAAAATATGCAACTGTTGTCTACAAGTCATTGGGACCCTTCGACGTACTATGTGTTCCCTTGGGAGCCCTCCATATACACAAGCCTGTCACATGCTGTGTCCGGGGGTCTGGCATTGAAATGGCTACATATTTTTTTTTTTAACTGACACATTGCTATTTCTAGCCACTAAAACGATTTTAAAAGGTCACAACTTTAAGATAGAATTTTAAATTTTCAGCGTATCAGAGAACCTGTATAAAAAATTTTTTCGTACCTATAGAAAAAATTTCAAGGTCCAATCTACAAGAATTTGGAATTTCGTATTTTTTGCCAGAAGACAGATCACGGGTACGTGTTTATTTGTTTGTTTGTTTGTTGTTTTTCTTTTGTTTTTTTTCCCGGGGGTCATCGGTTCTACCAAGTGGTCCTAGAGTGTTGCAAGAGGGTTCATTCTAACGGAAAGGAAAAGTCTTAGTGCCCTTTTTAAGTCACCAAAAAATTGGGGGGCAACTAGGCCCCCTCCCACACTCATTTTTTTCCCAAAGTCGACGGATCAAAGTTTTGAGATAGCCATTTTGTTCCGCATAGTCGAAAACCATAATAACTATGTTTTTGGGGATGACTTACTCCCCCACAGTCCCTGGGGGAGGGGCTGCAAGTTACAAACTTTGACCAATGTTTACATACAGTAATGGTTATTGGGAAGTGTACCGACGTTTTCAGGGGGATTTTTTTGGTTTGGGTGTGGGGTTTAGAGGAGGGGGCTATGTCTGGGATCTTTCCTTGGAGGAATATTTCATGGGGATTTGAGTTAAACTCAAAGAGTTTGGCTCTTTGCCACAATTCTGCTTTTTAAAACAATTAAAAGCTTTAGCGTAAAGAGCGACGGATTGCGGAGGGGACAACCCATTTCATATACGGAGTAATTTCTGTTCGTTTTAAGTTTTAATGTCGCTCCTTACTTTCAGTTAAAAAAAACAAGTTTTTTTTTTATTTATACTTGAAAGAAACGACGACCAAGAATCGCTCACCGACCAATATTCATTCAAACTGTCATTTTTCTCTTTTAATTCAATCCCATGGCCTGTGAAGTATCCCTGCGAGGAAACCTATATGGCAGATTTAGGATTGTAGACCTACGCAGAGAGGGGGAGGGGCTAGGGACCCCTAAAATACTAAATTTTGTCGAATGTCTGTACTTCTTGTAAGTAATTTGTGGTCAAACAATCAAACACTTGAAATCACACAATCACACAATCAGATTTTTGGCGTTTTGAATTGAGAAAATTAGATACGATAGCCAAGTGTGGTGTGTAGAGAAAAGTGGATATAATTTGCCTGTGCGTTAATTACGCTGTTTAGTGTAGAGAAGGATTAGCGATTGGGCCGACCTTTCACAGTTTGGACTGATTGTTCACTTGGATACATTAGTGAGGCTCGGCCCTCACGGAAAGATAAGTTTCTTTCACTTGATAATCTTTCATTTACTAGGCATGAATCCTGCGAACATTAAAATCGGTGATTTATTCCTAGCCAAATTTGCGGGCTATCCCCTCGGGCCAATTCGAATCCTAGAGGTAATGACGACGAATACCGGAGACTGCAAATTTGCTGTTTTTGCTACGGCAAAAACACGTTTTTTGCTACGGCAAAAAAAGGGGCTGTTCCCTCTTCAACGCCCTGCTCTTTGCGCTAAAGTTTGACTCTTCCTCTCACTCTAATTTTTAAAATAGTAAAAACTTTAGCGTAAAGAGCAGGGCGTTCAAGAGGGAACAGCCCCTTTCATATACTGGGTGATTTCTGTTCGTTTTAAGTTTTAATGTTGCTCCTTACTTTCAGTTAAAAAAACTTGTTTTTTTTTTATTTTTACAAAATAAGTGGCAATGAGAATCAATATATACAAGCCTGTCGTTTAGCCATGCCGGGGCTGGGCTTCAGTCTTCTTTTTTTCTTCTTTTTTCTTTTCTTTTTTTTTTAATGTGTTTGTGCTGTTGCATTGAAGATTTCTCTTTTCATTATAAACAATATAAATTTGCAATCAATCTAGAAACGAACAAAGTTTAGTAGCTTCTTTAAGCTATGATATCAAAACATGTGCTAAAGGGTGTCAGAAAGTACTCCTGAATAATTACGATATAGCCTACACTAATGTAGAGAAAACAAAACTGTGTTGGTAAGGAGTGAACAAAGACAAGTAAGTGAGGATGAACCTTTTGAACTCGGTTTGTCAAAAACTTTGGAAAATCAAAATATAATTCTCGTAGTGTGTCGCACATCAGAAAAGTAAAGACAATACAACAATATATTTCTTCTATTTCGGATTTATACTGGGTATTTCTCAAGGGCAAGCAAGCGCCTTTGACCTCATCTGTTTACCGATTCCGCTTGTTGGACTTAATATTATTGAATGTGTTAAGCAATATCTCACAAAACTATATGGGCTCAAAAATTGCTAGGAAAGCCACTGTTAAATTTTTCAAGTTATCATAAGTGCCAGATAACAGCGTCGTATAGTAGATAGAAGTGCCGTAGTGGCACCCATTTTCATTCTTTAAACGATTGTGTTCCATTTTAACTACTAATCTTAACTCAGCAAATCCTTGAGTACAAACGCTATTAAATAAAACAAAAAAGCTTTTACAGCTGAAAGTAAGGAGCAACAGTAAACTTAAAACGAAAAAAAATTATTCCGTATATTAGGGGGGCTGTCCCTTTCTCAACCCTCGCTCTTTACGCTGAAGTCCTGAAGTTCTTTTTCATTCAAATTCAGTGATCCTTGTGTTTGAACAGTCTTTCTTAAAGAATTGGTAAAAAAAAATCAAATTTTTTCGTAAAGAGGGAGGGATGAGGGAGGGGTAGTTCCCATAAAAAAGGAACAATTTCCGTTCGTTTTAAGTTTTAGTATTGCTCTATACTTTCAGTTGAAAAATCGTGTTTTTCTTTAATTTAATTTCTGACTGTTCTTCAAATCATGCTAGGAATCCCCTGCTCTCCTTTTGTGTAAAATTTCCCCTCAAAATGATTAGTCTAAGGTTTACTTATCCACAGTAAATTCTCCCCTTGGAAAATCCCCCCCCCCTACAGAGGTGTTCTCCAGAAATAAATTCCGTGTATTTCCCAAAAACAAACACTATACGTCAAAAATGGGCAAATTTCTTAGCTTACCACATTTTCCAAAGGGACTAGGAGGGAGGGGTCACGTCATTTTCTAAGACATAGCTATTGGACCTTCTGACTTTGCCGAATCAAACGGCTATCTTAAAATTCTAATCGATTATCTTTGGGGAAAAAAGAGGTTTGGAAGGGGGGCTAGATGCCCTCCAATCTTTTTGGTCAATTAAAAAGGGTATTAGAACTTTTGACTTTCGTTCATATGAGCCCTCTATTGATCTTCTCGAACCATTAGTTTGATACGACCGCTTCTGGGAAAAGAAAAAAGTTAAATAAACTCGCATCCGTGATGTTTCTTCTGGCAAAAAAGAAAAAACAAAATTGGATATTTTTGTAGATGGGAGCTTGAAACTTTAAAGTAGAGTTCTTGGACATGCTGAATTTGGTGGTGTGATTTTCGTTAAAATCACTTGATTCTTTGAGGCTGTTTCTTCCTTTTTTTAAACAAGGCAAATATTCTCTGGTTCGTAGCTTATGATGAATCTGTATCGTAGACTTCTTGATGAATAATGCGGCAAAAAGGAACAACCGGATGCCCACTAGTTCCCAACAACGATTTTATAAATCCCACAATTTTTCCAACCATATTTGGACTGCCGTCTCTCGTGACTGATACAATTTTGGAAATATCAATGTTTAAGTCCCTAAATGTTTCCGGAACAACCTTACATATTTAACTTCCATGATTAACTTCCTTGCCTCATTTGCACTTTACTGAAAACGATTTGTATTTCGAACACTTTGTTTCTATTAGTTTCAAAACCAACAACAATACAAAAAAGAAATGATAACTCAAGGCTAATCATGGTTTATAAGTAAAAGAGTCGCTTGTATTCTCCTTCTCTTCCTCTCAAAACCAAAGGCATGAATATTATTTGCATTTCTACAAAACGATCTGCATATTACACGAATAGTTTCTATTAATCAAGCATTAATAACAAAAACAACAACAACAACAGCAAACAATACTGTTATAATCAAGATTATTGAGAAACTAATGAGAAAAGACTGATTGTTTTGATCTATAATGATGTTTGTTCATCGAAGTATCAGTAACCTTTTGAATTTTTAATTATGTAAAAGATAAAATATTTAAAATATATTTTGCTTTCAGTCAAGTGGAAATTCGGAAATTTAATCTTTGAAAATGTGTGTCACCAAAAATAAGCTCGTGTGCTAAAACTGACATACGTGTCAAAGGGTCGCCATCGCTGACTTACACGATAAAGAAAAATAAAAAAATAATAATAATAAGAAAAAAATACAACGAATATTTATGGTGAGAAAAGATACAAAATGATTTGTAGCCACAAATCCACTCCCTTGATTTCATATTTAACGAAACGAAACTCAATTAGATTGGGGGAAATACCAAAGGTCAAATAATTCGTAAGTTACCTTCCTCGTAAGCTAAAATATAGTCTAAACCTCGTAAAACAGCCCCCTTGCCATTCATCCTAACTAGATCAAGCAGACAAAACTAATTCTCGTTTTTCTAAGGGTTCCGCATAAAATCGGGTAAATTGATTGACATTAGTAGTATCCTCTACCCTGCCTAAAACCGTAATGTTCTTCTCTTAAAACTTTGTCAACAGCATATCTTAGTCTAAAAAGTATCATCTTACTAAGTAATTTGCTACCTAGAGAGAGCAGGCTAATGCCTCTATAGTTACCACACTCATTCTTATTACTTTCTTATATAGTAATTTAATTAGAGCTTTCCTGAAATCGTTAGGTTCTTCTCTTTTTTGAAAAATCATATTCATAATCTACTTTATTTCTAACCTCATAGCCAACATATCTAAGAAACTCACTTACCACACTAACAACACCCGGCTCTTGCAAGGCAAGGCCCTATGGCTGTGAATGCATGGAAAACAATCGGAAATCGTAGAGCCTTGTTGCATTTGTCAGAGATCGACTTGTTTATATAAGAACTCAAATTCTTAGAATGATAAATTGATAGGATGCAGAAGAGTGAGTTCGAAGATCGGATTAATGTCACAGAATGCAATTTTCTGACCTCTCCCACGGACAATGATACATGCGCTCGAAAAAGTAATGTTTTATTGCAAATTCCTCGCAAGTTGTTGACTCACCGCCTGGAAAAAGTTATAAGCACTTTCCTTTGATCCCAGGAAGATTTCTTGCACCCAGAAGACTATGATCAATTCAATTCAGTTCGACTTGTGGCTTCACTATATAATTTTAAAATTATGTACTTAAACTAATAATTATAATAACTGTGTCTTATAAAATTAAATGTGATATTTGCATTAACTTTATGATCTTTTTAATGAAATACCTCCACACTCAGTAGCAGTTTAAGCCCTCACACTTTGGTGGGGGGGGGCAAGGTATGCCATAGAAGTGTGCAAACATAAAATAAAAAAGATTTTATGCCAGAGTCTAGGAAAACTGGGTTGAGGGGGCAGCTGCCACCCCCTTTCCCTGCCCAGGCCTAGAACTACCACTTCCCACACTTAATCTATGGTATTAATTCGATTCCTCACAGTTCATTATATATATGCAATATAATTTAGTTAGTAAGAATTTTTTTCCATATTTAGCCAACCCGATCCTGCTCTTTGAATCACTATCATTGTTTTCCAGCTTATTTGAATGGTTAAGTCGTGAAGGATTTAATCCTCTGGATAGTTCCGGTCAGCTATATAAGGGGATTGATTCTCCCTCTGGGCCTTATTAAGTTAAGTGTCAAAGAGTATTGACTAAAAATCCTTTGAGAGTTACCATCTTTTTCGTTTGAGAATTAGAGCATGGTTATTGACAGTTTTTCGTTAAAATGGTCTTCCTATATCAGTCTTCCAACCAGGGGCTACGTAATAAACATGGTACCGATGGCAATCAAAATTTTCCTTTCTGACTTTGTGGTTACTTAAACAAGACACTCAAATTTTAGGCATGACAGAAAAAAATCAAGATCATATTAAGGAGATTTTTGAAATATACGGGTTAAGAACTTCCAGTTAACAACCTCGAGAATTCTGATCGTCCCAGACTAAATTCTTTGATTCAGCATAATATCACCCTCAACACCCAGTGAAAGTTTCAAACTAATACACTTATCCGTTCCACACATATTGTTGACACGCCCTTTTGACAACCTGGGTGCAGATAATATATTTTGGTTCAATTGAAAATCCCCCTCAACAATCTCAGAAAGTTTCAACTTTGGGCCCTTCGCCACTCCTGAGAAATTGTAGATACCCCGTTTTGACAACGTAGGAGCACGTAATATCTTTCAATTTAAGTGGTCCTAAACATTCCCTGGAATTTACAACGTAATACCTTCAGTCATTCCTGAGGTATTGCAGATGCTCCCTATTGACAACCTGACATTCCCGAGATCTTGCAATTGCGCCCTTTTGACAATCCGGATACTCATAGCGTCTTTTGATTTTGCTCAACATTTCCCTCAGTGTGCCATGAAAATGTCAATAAGTACCCTTAGCGGTTTAATAAGATATAGCATATACGCCCTTTGAACACACTGGATGAACATAGTGTCTTTAGATTTACTTCTACATCCCACTCAACACTACCTGAAAGTCTCAACTTAATACCCTTAGCTGTGGCTGATAAGTTACATATAGTCCCTTTTGACAACCTGGATCTATACAGTGTTTTTTATTTAGATTATAATCCTTATCGATATTCCCTTAAATCTTTCACCTTAATGCTCTTAGCTTTTTTGACCACCCAGGATCAATCATATACCCCTTTCTAAATAATAAAACCTGTACATAAACAATCGATAACTTGCGTAATTTACTGCCCTTGCCCCAGAGGCTCTAAAAGGGTCATGTTATCCCTGGTAGCACAATTATGGATCTTTGGATCGTTCTGAGCAAAATAACTATCTCAAATTTTGATCAGAATATTTTTGGGGTTGAGAGGAGGCAGCTAAAAGGGGCATGGGAGGCGGTTTGGTTACCCTCCTATCACTTTTGAGTCTGAAAAGTGCACAATAAATCCAATTTCAAATTTCGAATCAAATTAGCCCAGAAGGCAGAACCAATCCCCTTTTATAGCTGACCACAAATTCAACTATTGCGAAACACTACTTTAAGGAAAAGTGCCTATTAATGTGCGTTTGCCTTACAATACAAAGGATAATTTTCCTAAATATGAGGGACCCTTCCGTTCTCGTCAAAGCCTGTTTGTTCTAATGTTTGACTTTCTTTTATCAAAATACTTTTTTACGCTTAAAACTACCATACCTGTATTATCGTTAGTATAGTTGACAATACATAATTGTCATTCATTCGTACAGGCTGTATATTGGAGTTCCTCAGTAGCTCCCTCAACCCCCCACCAAGAATTTGGGCTAAATTTTAATATAACCATTTTACTTAAAAAAATATAAGATCGAACAAACATGACTCTGGGAGTGACATGAACTTCCAGGCCCTTGGGGCAAGGACCCTTAGTTATGTACATTCCCAATATTTAACAGATAGTTTTTAAACTGGAAAAAGGAGAAAATGTTTCATCTTGAGTATCCAATTGTCTTGAAATATTCAGGGATAGTTCCTTTGTTCAAGTGGAATACTGTAATGATAATAGTTGGATAGGGGGCCTGAAAATTGGTAAAACATTCTTTCTCCCTGCTCTGTTTGAAAATTCCAGCCGTAAGTCTTTCGGTCAAAATGGACATAATATCGGCACTTTATTACCTAAAGCTCATTCTAAAAAAAGACTAATGGCAGGAGAATCTGTCATTATTCCTCCTCCCCCATATCTTTCATTGTATTTGGTTTTAAGTACAGAATTATAAATGGAGTATCCTCATTTAAGACATTTGAAAATTGATTGCGTTCACCACCCCAGAAAGGCTTTGCCCAGCTTCTATCTCTACCCTTTTCATAGTTGTAGAGCTTAGAAGATTGCAAAAATTACAGGGTTATACCTAGGCTATCTAAGTAGACTACCTAACTATGCTTGCTATCTCAATTCTAATCTTATTTCAGGTTTTGAGATAATTAAAATTGAATACTAAAATTTGCTTGTTTCTAGGCCAGTGGAAGACTAATAAGACACTTTAATTAGTATTTAATTTTCTCCAGGGTATTTAAGAACTTTTCTGCTCCTAATATGTTTTGTTGTCTCAATTTTTGCAATTTCCGTAAAGTGATAGTTTCTCAAAATTCTACAAATTTAAGGAAATCTCACACGTTCCTTTGCCTACGGATTGTTCTGGGTACCCGGCTGACTGACCGTATTTCAAACAGTAGGTTATACGACAAATGTGGTTCAATCCCGCTTTCTAGGGCTATACTGAAAGAAAGGTTGAGATGGCTAGGCCACGTTCTACGGATGAAGGATGACAGATTACCGAAGATTGTCCTTTTGGGCCAACCGTCTGGGGCTACACGGAAAGCAGGTCGTCCTTGTCTGGGTTGGGAGGATGTCATAAATAAAGATTTAAAGGAAATGGGAACTTCCTGGGAGGGTGTAAAGAGGGAGGCTTTAAATAGATTAGGTTGGAGGAGGAGCGTGCGTAGCTGTGTTGGCCTCAGGCGGCTTGGTGCTGCAGTGAGTCATTAGTAGTAGTAGTAGTAGTAGTAATATTACAGATACATGTCGCATAAACTCGGAAGCAATGATTTTTTGTTCGTTTTAAATTGCATCTTCGTTTTTTTCTTCCATCCAAACAACTCTCCTTTTTAATTGATACCTTAATAAGCTTTTAAAACGCACATTGACACTCTTTGAAGCAAACCTTTAACGCAGAAGCAATATTTGGAATCGTCAAATCAATAAATCATTAGCCATTTTCTATACGTCTGAAAGGAATATTTTTAAAAGAAGAAAGTACTGATTGAAATTTATTGCCTGTGAGATTAATGCAACTAGATTGCTTGTTAAACTATAATGATGTTCAAAAATCCTTTTTTTTACATTTAAGCATGTATTTTTTGTATATTATAATGATGCATATAATGATTCATTTTGATGAATAACTTTAGAATGAATAACATTCTATGTTATTCTTAGGTTTCTGTTCGTCTTAGGTTTCGTCTACTTGTTCTTATTAATATACCTTATTGAACTAATCATTTATTTCAAATTTTTCCGTAATAATTTATGTTCGTTTTAATCATGACACATTTTATGAATACGTTTCTGCTCAATTTTGGTTTTAATACCGCTCTTTATTTTTCTTTAAGCTATATGGAGAAAATATTGCTCAATATTTTAACAGAAATTAAAGTTTATAGCCTAGGTAATAGAACTAACATTCCACATCCAAGGTATTTTCAATTCATTGTGGCCGAATTGTTCTTATAATTGAATTGTTCTTATAATTTCTTACATTTGCAATATAAACCGCATGTTTGTTGAGCCTATTTTGAAGTTGTGTCCCCTTCCCGAACAAAATCTCTACTTCCTGATTGTCAATATCAATTATGCCCGAGGAAAAGCAAATTATCTCTAGTTGACATTGCTATTCACTCCGTAATTGGGCGGGCACGTGAATTATGTCCAATAAACGGTGCTGTATCTGGAAACTATTTTTAGTAGTGTGGTAATGAAGCAGCGAAGCAATGATCCTAAAGTCACGACTAAAAATGTGGATAGACACACTATTGTGTCTATGCATACTTTGGTTAAGAGGAACCGGGCGATGATAGTTGACATTGCTATTCACTCCGTAATTGGGCGGGCACGTGAATTATGTCCAATAAACGGTGCTGTATCTGGAAACTATTTTTAGTAGTGTGGTAATGAAGCAGCGAAACAATGATCCTAAAGTCACGACTAAAAATGTGGATAGACACACTATTGTGTCTATGCATACTTTGGTTAAGAGGAACCGGGCGATGATGGGTTTCCAGACCCCTGGTGTCTTCCAGTTATACAGATTTAAAATTATTGAATGTTTCTGATTAAACAGCCCAACTTTCTGCAAACTAAATTTCGTGAAATCAGGGTCGTCAATTAAAGGGAAGGAGACAGGAGCTATACTTTTTGAATTCTAGATTTTGAAAATACTTGTCTTGAGTATTTTCATCAACAAGATTTTTTTAAATAGGCTATTGTCGAAAATAAAGCTACCCCCTAGATTTCGATAAACGCATTTTGCCTCCCTTTCCCTCCCTAGGTTTTCTTAAATTGACGTCACTGCGGGAAGAGTGGGGGATAAAGCACCCATTTGGTTCTCCTAGTTATATGTAAAATAAATTCTTGTTTTTTCAAGGTTTTAGTATGCCCACCCTTATACTAAAATGCATTTACTTGCAGGAGGCCTTCGTATAAACAATGATTAGTTACATATTTGCAAGTTTCTTCTCCTCGCTTGCAAGAAACGTAGGTAACTAAAAATTTTCAAGTAGAGTAAAACCTACTCATTCGTGGAGCCTCCTAGAATTGGAGGATAGGGGACCCGTGTCCCCAAAATTCAGTCTCCTCCCACTTAGATTCTAGAAAACAACTTTATCTGGGGGTAATTCATTAAAAAAATGCCTTTATTGGTATTTTTACTGGAAAAAAAACTAAAAAAACAAATTTTTCCCTCTAGATATCGAGACATACATTTGCTCCCCCCCTAAATTTGTGTGAATTGACGCCACTGCATTAAATGAATCGGCTATTGCACAAACTATTTTTTAGTTAATACTGCCAAAATGCTCGTACTACATTTCCAATTCCAGGTTGTTCGATTTCTAGCTATCACGCCTGAAATGCATTAAGCTCAAAATCACCTATATATATTAAGACTTTTCGCTGTCTGTTGTTGCTTTGTTTGTCGATTTTTTATCCATATGACCACCAACTTCCGTTTAGGAATGAAATTCAGTTAGCAATAAATATGCTAACACGACATTATACATTCTGGCACTACTTCTCAAAAAGAGGGGCCTCAAGAGATATAATCAAAGGAATAATCCTATAAGCAGAGGGGATACAAACAGAGCATGAAGCAGAATTTCCAATTGGAAACGGACCATGAACTTTTTAAATGAGACAAGTAAACAAGGAACAAGAGTCAAAACTGCCTTTTTTAATGTAAGAACAAATGTCTTATTGAAGAAAAAATTAGCCTAATAAACGAAAGAATCAAAATTTAAAAAAGATTTACAACAATTGTTTAAAAATAAGTGTGATTGTATATTAAAATGTTTTTCCAAATTTTGGTTCAAATTTACATTATGGGTTATAGCGACAAATTTATCGGGGAGACGAGCAAGACAAAAGAGCTTAAGGCCGTGATTAAGTGAACTTGAAAACATCGAGCTTCAGAATTGAAGTAAGGTTACCCTTCTGTCTTTTAATTCTCTAGAGATCGTCGATTGTCAAAACTTCAAATAGCACCAATTATCAAGTCTTGTCAAAGGTTTTGATTGACAGCTTCCTTTGGTGAGATGCTTCAGCCGAGAAATAATAATATATTTGACAGTGTCTTGCAAAGCTTGGTTACCGACCAAGGGAGATTAGAAAATGAGCAAAAGAGCACTATCATTCTCAAGTACAAAATGCCCATGTATATGCAACTGTGACGGCATGCATAGAATGCATTTTAAAATTTATTGTTTTTTCCACTTTATTTCCTAGGGATAGGCTATTTAAAATACCTCATTTCATTAATTCGAAACTAAACAGCGAACTTAGTTGAAAGCTTTCTTCGAGGATTCTTAGAAAACCAAAGTTTTCTTACAAATTAAATTAAAAAAAAAATAAAACTGAAAGTAAGGAGTGACATTAAAACTTAAGACGAACAGAAATTACTTCGTATATGAAAGGGACTGCTTCCTCATGACTGTTTTAAAAAATAGAGTTAAGAGGAAGACACTTTACTGTTTTAGCGTGAAGACCGGGGCATTGATGAGGAGACAGCCGCTTTCATATATGAAGTAATTTCTGTTCGTTTTATGTTTTAATGTCACTCCTTACTTTCAGTTAAAAACACTTGTTTTTATTTAATTTAATTTCTTAACGTTTTTTAATCAATGCATGTTTTGATTTATGCTCTCCACAGATGAATAATTAAAACGAAATTTGGGTATTTATTTTTTTGGCTAAATGGGTTTCTCATAGTTTTGATCAAACGATTTTGAGAAAAAAATAGGAGCGGGGAAGGAGGTATAGTTGCTCTCCGATTATTTGGTTACCTGAAAAGGCAACTAGAACTTTTAATTTCTTACGAATTTTTTTATTAGTAAAATTATTAGTAAAAATAAATTTTACTAGTTAAAGACATACGTAACTTACAAATTAGCTTACGTAAGGAACTTCTGTATTCTCACATTTTTATTACATATATGAGGGGGGCTCACCCCCTCAACAGTACCTCCCTCTTCACACTAGAGCTTAAATTTTGTCCCGATTTCTTAAGAATGACCCCTGAATTACAAAAGCCGTAGAATAAATAGTTGAAATTCTAAAAATACTTTAGTGTAGAGAGCGAGGTATTAGGAGGAGGTGAGCCCCTCATATGCGTAATAATTTCTGTTCCTTTTAAGTTTTAATGCTGCTCCTCACTTTCAGTTGAAAAAACTTTGTCATATTTATTTTTTCATTGTTTTTTTTTTAATAATAGTAGGAAATCCTGCGCTCCCTTCATGGAAATTTTCTTCCTCCATGAAAAGTTTCCCCAGCATATCCCTCTCTTCTCAACCCTGCCCCAGACCAAATGAAAACGCCCCTGAAGACGTCTGTACACTTATAAGGATTTAGTTATAAGGATTTCCGACTACGCTGAATAAAATGGCTATCTCAGAATTTTGATCCGGTTACTTTGGAAAAATAATTAGCGTGGGACGGGGGCCTAGGTGCCCTCCGAGATTTTGGTCACTTAAAAAAGGCACTAGAACTTTTCATTTCCGTTAGAATGAGCCCTTTTGCAGCATTCTAGGGCCACTGGGTTGATACGATCACCCCTGAAAAAAAAAAAACAACAAATAAACACGCATCTGTGATCTGCCTTCTGACGAAAAATACAAAATTCCACATTTTTGCAGATAGGAGCTTGAAATTTCTACAGTAGTGTTCTATGACTTTTAGGCAGATCACGGATGCGTGTTTATTTGTTTTTTTTTTGTTTTGTTTTTTTTTCCAGGGGTGATCGTATCCACCAAATTGTCCTAGAATGTTGCGAGAGGGCTCATTCAAACGGAAATAAAAAGTTCTAGTGCCCTTTTTAAGCGACCAAAAAAATTGGAGGGCACCTAGGCCCCCTCCCACGCTAATTATTTTCCCGAAGTCAACGGATCAAAATTCTGAGATAGCCATTTTATTCAACGTAGTCGAAAAACCTTATAACTATGTCTTTGGAGACGACTTACTCCTCCATAGTCTTCGTGGGAGGGGTTACAAGTTAAAAACTTTGACCAGTGCTTACATATAGTAATGGTTATTGGGAAGTGTACAGGTGTTTTCAGGAGAATTTTTTGGTCGGGGAGAGGGGTCGAAAAGAGGGGGATATACTGGGGGAACTTTCCATCGAGGACTTGGTCATGGGGGAAGAAAATTTCCATGAAGGGAGCGCAGGATTTACTAACATTATTAAAAAAAAAAACAATGAAAAAATATATATGAAAAAGTTTTTTTTCAGCTGGAAGTAAGGAGCAGCATCAAAACTTAAAACGAACAGAAATTATTACCCATATGAGGGGCTCACCTCAATTGGCTTCATCTTTGAAAGGACAAATTAAACGAATCACTTCAAAATAATCAAATGACGGGCTAAAAGGGCTATTCACCTATCTAATTTGTATTTTTAGGGAGGACTATATATATATATATATATATATATATATATATATATATATATATATATATATATATATATATATATATATATATATATATATATATATATATATATATATATATATATATATATATATATATATATATATATATATATATATATATATATATGTTTTTAACTACGTAAAACTTGCGAATATACAACATTATTTGCTGTCCCATTGTCTGTGTATATAAATAGATTGTCAGGTTTACCGACTCTTGAACATTAAACATATAATGGTCCATGGGAAAACAATCCGTATTCAGATCTATATCTCATGATTCTAATGATTGCCCTTGAGCTTTGTTGATGGTGATTGCTAATCGACCATTTCCTGTGTCGCCGTGGTCATTTATATATACCCCTGTGCCCCCCGGCGTCCCCGTTGTAGTTGTGTCCCTGTGTCCCGGTCGTCATTTATATTCCCTGTGTCCCGGTCGTTATTTGTGTCCCGGTGTCCCAGTCTGTGATTTCTCTTTGAGTGTCCCGGGCGTCATTTATATTCCTTGTGTCCCGGTGTCCCGGTCGTCATTTGTGTCCCGGTGTCCCGGTCTGTATATAGATTCGTTTTTGAATTGGTCTTTTTTTTAGTTTTTAGTTTTTTACCTTTTTTTTAGTGTTTTTAGTTATACCTCATGATTCTAATGATTGCCCTTGAGCTTTGTTGATGGTGATTGCTAATCGAACATTCCCTGTGTCCCCGTCGTCATTTATATATCCCCCTGTGCCCCCCGGCGACCCCGTCGCAGTTGTGTCCCTGTGTCCCGGTCTTCTCCTGTGTTCTGCTTTATTTTTCTTTTTTTTCCTTTTTTTATTTTTTATCTTTTTTAGTTTTTTTTTCCTTTTTTAGTTTTTTTTTGTAGTTTTTACCTTTTTTTAGTTTTTTTAGTTCTTTTTTACTTATGTCCTGGTCGTCATTTATACTCCCTGTGTCCCGGTCGTCAGTTGTGTCCCGGTGCTTTGTTGATGGTGATTGCTAATCGAACATTCCTTGTGTCCCGGTCGCTTTCTCTTTGAGTGTCCCCTTTCGTCATTTATATTCCCTATGTGCCGGTGTCCCGGGCGTCATTTGTGTCCTGATGTCCCGGTCTGTAATTTCGTCAGTCGAAAACATGACGTCAGTCGACACACAAACATGACGTCACTCGACAGACACACACACACACACAGACAACGTATTTTTATATATATAGATTTATATTCCCTATGTGCCGGTGTCCCGGTCGTCATTTGTGTCCCGATGTCCCGGTATGTAATTTCGTCAGTCGAAAACACGATGTCAGTCGACTCACAAACATGACGTCACTCGACAGACACACACACACACAGACAACTTATTTATATACTAGCTGTTGGGGTGGCGCTTCGCGCCACCCCAACACCTAGTTGGTGGGGGTGCTTCGCGCCCCCCCCCCCCCCCCAAGCCCCCCCGCGCGCGTAAGTCGTTACGCGCCATATTAGTTACGCGCCATTGTAGTTGTGTCCCTATGTCCCACCTGTGAATATAGATAGATATATATATATATATATATATATATATATATATATATATATATATATATATATATATATATATATATATATATATATATATATATATATATCTATATATATAAAAATAAGTTGTCTGTCTGTCTGTGGATGGATCAGGTGACGTCACCTGAAAAAACTGGATCAGGTGACGTCAAAACTGAAAAAACTAAAAAAAGGCAAAAACTACAAAAAAAACTAAAAACTAATAAAAAAAATAAAAAAGCTAAAAAACTAAAAAAACTAAAAAAAGGCAAAAACTACAAAAAAAACTAAAAACTAATAAAAAAGCTAAAAAACTAAAAAAACTAAAAAAAGGCAAAAACTACAAAAAAAACTAAAAACTAATAAAAAAAATAAAAAAGCTAAAAAACTAAAAAAACTAAAACAACTAAAAAAAGGTAAAAAACTAAAAAAACTAAAAACTAAAAAAAACTAAAAAAAAAGGAAAAAACTGAAAAATAAGCTAAAATAAAGGTAAAAACCAATAAAAAACTAAAAAAAAAACTGAAAAAACTAAAAAAAGGCAAAAACTACAAAAAAAAACTAAAAACTAATAAAAAAAGTAAAAAAGCTAAAAAACTAAAAAAACTAAAAAAACTAAAAAAGGTAAAAAACTAAAAAAAATAAAAAATAAAAAAAAACTAAAAAAAAGGAAAAAACTGAAAAATAAGCTAAAATAAAGGTAAAAACCAATAAAAAACTAAAAAGAAAAAAAGGAAAAAACTAAAAAAAATTTTCATCTAAAAAACTAAAAAAAACTAAAAAAGGTAAAAACTAAAAGAACTAAAAAAGAAAAAAATAAATGACGAAACTCAAAGAGAAAGCGACCAGGACAAAAGGAATGTTCGATTAGCAATCAACAAAGCACCGGGACACAGGGAGTATAAATGACGACCAGGACATAAGTAAAAAAAAAAAACTATCTATATATATAAAAATAAGTTGTCTGTGGATCTGTGGATCGTGGATCAGGTGACATCACCTGAAAAAACTGGATCAGGTGACGTCAAAACTGAAAAAACTAAAAAAAGGCAAAAACTACAAAAAAAACTAAAAACTAATAAAAAAATAAAAAAGCTAAAAAACTAAAAAAACTAAAAAAAGGCAAAAACTACAAAAAAAAACTAAAAACTAATAAAAAAGCTAAAAAACTAAAAAAACTAAAAAAAAGGCAAAAACTACAAAAAAAACTAAAAACTAATAAAAAAAATAAAAAAGCTAAAAAACTAAACAAACTAAAAAAACTAAAAAAAGGTAAAAAACTAAAAAAACTAAAAACTAAAAAAAACTAAAAAAAAGGAAAAAACTGAAAAATAAGCTAAAATAAAGGTAAAAACCAATAAAAAACTAAAAAAAAAACTGAAAAAACTAAAAAAAGGCAAAAACTACAAAAAAACTAAAAACTAATAAAAAAAGTAAAAAAGCTAAAAAACTAAAAAAACTAAAAAAACTAAAAAAACTAAAAAAAGGTAAAAAACTAAAAAAAATAAAAAATAAAAAAAAACTAAAAAAAAAAGAAAAAAACTGAAAAATAAGCTAAAATAAAGGTAAAAACCAATAAAAAACTAAAAAGAAAAAAAGGAAAAAACTAAAAAAAATTTTCATCTAAAAAACTAAAAAAAACTAAAAAAGGTAAAAACTAAAAGAACTAAAAAAGAAAAAAATAAATGACGACACTCAAAGAGAAAGCGACCAGGACAAAAGGAATGTTCGATTAGCAATCAACAAAGCACCGGGACACAGGGAGTATAAATGACGACCAGGACATAAGTAAAAAAAAAAATTAACAAAACTAAAAAGAAGGTAAAAACTACAAAAAAACTAAAAAGAAAAAAAAACTAAAAACTAATAAAAAAACTAAAAAATCTAAAAATCTAAATAAACTAAAAAAGAAAAAAAAAGGAAAAAAATAAAGGAGAAAAACAAAACTAAAAAACGAATGTATATACAGACCGGTACACCGGGATACAAATGACGACCGGGACACAGGGAATATAAATGACGACCGGGACACAGGGACATAACTACAAAGGGGACGCCGGGGTGCACAGGGGGATATATAAATGACGATGGCGACTCAGGGAATGGTCGATTAGCAATCACCATCAACAAAGCTCAAGGGCAATCATTAGAATCATGAGGTATAGATCTGAATACAGATTGTTTTCCCATGGACCATTATATGTTGCATGTTCAAGAGTCGGTAAACCTGACAATCTATTTATATGCAAAGACAATGGGACAGCAAAGAATGTTGTATATTCGCAAGTTTTACGTAGTTAAAACCATATATATATCTATATTCACAGGTGGGACATAGGGACACAACTACAATGGCGCGTGACTATTATGGCGCGTAACGACTTACGCGCGCGGGGGGGCGTTGGGGTGGCGCGAAGCGCCACCCCAACAGCTAGTATATATATATATATATATATATATATGTTTTTAACTACGTAAAACTTGCGAATATACAACATTCTTTGCTGTCCCATTGTCTGTGCATATAAATAGATTTTCAGGTTTACCGACTCTTGAACATGCAACATATAATGGTCCATGGGAAAAGAATCCGTATTCAGATCTATACCTCATGATTCTAATGATTGCCCTTGAGCTTTGTTGATGGTGATTGCTAATCGACCATTCCCTGAGTCGCCATCGTCATTTATATATCCCCCTGTGCACCCCGGCGTCCCCTTTGTAGTTATGTCCCTGTGTCCCGGTCGTCATTTATATTCCCTGTGTCCCGGTCGTCATTTGTGTCCCGGTGTTCCAGTCTGTGATTTCTCTTTGAGTGTCCCGGGCGTCATTTATATTCCTTGTGTCCCGGTGTCCCGGTCGTCATTTATATCCCCCTGTGCCCCCCGGCGTCCCCATTGTAGTTGTGTCCCTGTGTCCCGGTCGTCATTTATATTCCCTGTGTCCCGGTCGTCATTTGTATCCCGTTGTCCCGGTCTGTATATACATTCGTTTTTTAGTTTTGTTTTTCTCCTTTATTTTTTTCCTTTTTTCTTTTTTTTCTTTTTTAGTTTATTTAGATTTTTAGATTTTTTAGTTTTTTTATTAGTTTTTAGTTTTTTTGTAGTTTTTACCATTTTTTTAGTTTTTTTAGTTTTTTTTTTTACTTATGTCCTGGTCGTCATTTATACTCCCTGTGTCCCGGTCGTCATTTGTGTCTCGGTGCTTTGTTGATTGCTAATTTATATTATATTTATATTTATATTTTTTATATTTATTAATATTTTTTTAGTTTTCTTTTTCTCTTATTTTTCAGTTTTTTCCTTTTTTTTAGTTTTTTCTTTTTTAGTTTTTATTTTTTTTTTTTTTTACCTTTTTTAGTTTTTCTAGTTTTTTAAGTTTTTTAGCTTTTTTAGTTTTTTTATTAGTTTTTAGTTTTTTTTTTAGTTTTTGCCTTTTTTTAGTTTTTTCAGTTTTTTTTAGTTTTTAGTTTTTTAACCTTTTTTTAGTTTTTTTTAGTTTTTTAGCTTTTTTAGTTTTTTTTCTTTTTAGTTTTTTTTTGTAGTTTTTACCTTTTTTAGTTTTTTTTCTTCTTTTTTATTAGTGTGAAATAATTCAGACGTCATATGCGGACAAACACGACGTCACTCGACAGACAGACAGACAGACATAACCCACAAACAACTTATTTTTATATATATTTATTCATATTTTTTTAGTTTTCTTTTTCTCTTTTATTTTTCAGTTTTTTCCTTTTTTTAGTTTTTTTCTTTTTTAGTTTTTAGTTTTTTTTAGTTTTTTACCTTTTTTTATTTTTTTTTAGTTTTTTTAGTTTTTTAGCTTTTTTAGTTTTTTTATTAGTTTTTATTTTTTTTGTAGTTTTTGCCTTTTTTTATTTTTTTCAGTTTTTTTTAGTTATTAGATTTTTACCTTTTTTTAGTTTTTTTTAGTTTTTTAGCTTTTTAGTTTTTTTTTCTTTTTAGTTTTTTTTGTAGTTTTTACCTTTTTTAGTTTTTTTCTTCTTTTGTATTAGTGTGAAATAATTTAGTGTGACGTCACCTGATCCACAGATCCACAGATCCACACACAGACAACTTATTTTTATATATATAGATTTTATATATATATATATATATATATATATATATATATATATATATATATATATATATATATATATATATATATATATATATTAATTCGTGTAATTTTCAAACTGACATGGTTTAATTCAATGCCCAAGTACAACGAAATTAAATAAATATGTTTCTCATGGGGATCTATGCATTTAGAATACACAAATTTAAAATCACCTATTAACATTGACAATCATGCTAAAAATTGTATAAATTTAGAGAAGGAGAAAAAGTCCTCAGAAATAGGTTTTGACTTGACAGAGTTCAAAATCTGACAAGAAGCATGATCATCGATTGGTATTTTGCCTGTTTTTGGATTTAATACTAATAACAATCATAGTTAATTTGTGCCCTCTATACATACAAAAGATGTACACAGAGAAGTATGAAAAGAAAACTAAAAAATATAAAAATTACACTTCTAATGAAAATAAGTAGATCATAGTTTTTTTTTTGCACTTAATTCAAAAAACCACTTACAAAACATAAACATAAAATATATATATTTTTATATATGATATATATATATATATATATATATATATATATATATATATATATACTAGCTGTTGGGGTGGCGCTTCGCGCCACCCCAACACCTAGTTGGTGGGGGCGCTTCGCGACCCCCCCCCAAGCCCCCCCGCGCGCGTAAGTCGTTACGCGCCATATTAGTTACGCGCCATTGTAGTTGTGTCCCTATGTCCCACCTGTGAATATAGATATATATATATATATATATATATATATATATATATATATATATATATATATATATATATATATATGTTTTTAACTACGTAAAACTTGCGAATATACAACATTCTTTGCTGTCCCATTGTCTGTGCATATAAATAGATTTTCAGGTTTACCGACTCTTGAACATGCAACATATAATGGTCCATGGGAAAACAATCCGTATTCAGATCTATACCTCATGATTCTAATGATTGCCCTTGAGCTTTGTTGATGGCGATTGCTAATCGACCATTCCCTGAGTCGCCATCGTCATTTATATATCCCCCTGTGCACCCCGGCGTCCCCTTTGTAGTTTAGTCCCTGTGTCCCGGTCGTCATTTATATTCCCTGTGTCCCGGTCGTCATTTGTGTCCCGGTGTTCCAGTCTGTGATTTCTCTTTGAGTGTCCCGGGCGTCATTTATATTCCTTGTGTCCCGGTCGTCATTTATATCCCCCTGTGCCCCCCGGCGTCCCCATTGTAGTTGTGTCCCTGTGTCCCGGTCGTCATTTATATTCCCTGTGTCCCGGTCGTCATTTGTATCCCGGTGTCCCGGTCTGTATATACATTCGTTTTTTAGTTTTGTTTTTCTCCTTTATTTTTTTCCTTTTTTCTTTTTTTTCTTTTTTAGTTTATTTAGATTTTTAGATTTTTTAGTTTTTTTATTAGTTTTTAGTTTTTTTGTAGTTTTTACCATTTTTTTAGTTTTTTTAGTTTTTTTTTTACTTATGTCCTGGTCGTCATTTATACTCCCTGTGTCCCGGTCGTCATTTGTGTCTCGGTGCTTTGTTGGTGGGGGTGGGGGTGCTTCCTAACCTAGTTGGTGGGGGTGCTTCGCGCCCCCCCCCAAGCCCCCCCGCGCGCGTAAGTCGTTACGCGCCATATTAGTTACGCGCCATTGTAGTTGTGTCCCTATGTCCCACCTGTGAATATAGATAGATAAATATATATATATATATATATATATATATATATATATATATATATATATATATATATATATATATATATATATATATATATATATGTTTTTAACTACGTAAAACTTGCGAATATACAACATTCTTTGCTGTCCCATTGTCTGTGCATATAAATAGATTTTCAGGTTTACCGACTCTTGAACATGCAACATATAATGGTCCATGGGAAAAGAATCCGTATTCAGATCTATACCTCATGATTCTAATGATTGCCCTTGAGCTTTGTTGATGGTGATTGCTAATCGACTATTCCCTGAGTCGCCATCGTCATTTATATATCCCCCTGTGCACCCCGGCGTCCCCTTTGTAGTTATGTCCCTGTGTCCCGGTCGTCATTTATATTCCCTGTGTCCCGGTCGTCATTTGTGTCCCGGTGTTCCAGTCTGTGATTTCTCTTTGAGTGTCCCGGGCGTCATTTATATTCCTTGTGTCCCGGTGTCTCGGTCGTCATTTATATCCCCCTGTGCCCCCCGGCGTCCCCATTGTAGTTGTGTCCCTGTGTCCCGGTCGTCATTTATATTCCCTGTGTCCCGGTCGTCATTTGTATCCCGGTGTCCCGGTCTGTATATACATTCGTTTTTTAGTTTTGTTTTTCTCCTTTATTTTTTTCCTTTTTTCTTTTTTTTCTTTTTTAGTTTATTTAGATTTTTAGATTTTTTAGTTTTTTTATTAGTTTTTAGTTTTTTTGTAGTTTTTACCATTTTTTTAGTTTTTTTAGTTTTTTTTTTTACTTATGTCCTGGTCGTCATTTATACTCCCTGTGTCCCGGTCGTCATTTGTGTCTCGGTGCTTTGTTGATTGCTAATTTATATTATATTTATATTTATATTTTTTATATTTATTAATATTTTTTTAGTTTTCTTTTTCTCTTATTTTTCAGTTTTTTCCTTTTTTTTAGTTTTTTCTTTTTTAGTTTTTATTATTTTTTTTTTTTTTACCTTTTTTTAGTTTTTCTAGTTTTTTTAGTTTTTTAGCTTTTTTAGTTTTTTTATTAGTTTTTAGTTTTTTTTTAGTTTTTGCCTTTTTTTAGTTTTTTCAGTTTTTTTTAGTTTTTAGTTTTTTAACCTTTTTTTAGTTTTTTTTAGTTTTTTAGCTTTTTTAGTTTTTTTTCTTTTTAGTTTTTTTTGTAGTTTTTACCTTTTTTAGTTTTTTTTCTTCTTTTTTATTAGTGTGAAATAATTCAGACGTCATATGCGGACAAACACGACGTCACTCGACAGACAGACAGACAGACATAACCCACAAACAACTTATTTTTATATATATTTATTCATATTTTTTTAGTTTTCTTTTTCTCTTTTATTTTTCATTTTTTTCCTTTTTTTAGTTTTTTTCTTTTTTAGTTTTTAGTTTTTTTTAGTTTTTTACCGTTTTTTAGTTTTTTTTAGTTTTTTTAGTTTTTTAGCTTTTTTAGTTTTTTTATTAGTTTTTATTTTTTTTTGTAGTTTTTGCCTTTTTTTATTTTTTTCAGTTTTTTTTAGTTATTAGATTTTTACCTTTTTTTTAGTTTTTTTTAGTTTTTTAGCTTTTTAGTTTTTTTTTCTTTTTAGTTTTTTTTGTAGTTTTTACCTTTTTTAGTTTTTTTCTTCTTTTGTATTAGTGTGAAATAATTTAGTGTGACGTCACCTGATCCACAGATCCACACACAGACAACTTATTTTTATATATATAGATTATATATATATATATATATATATATATATATATATATATATATATATATATATATATATATATATATATATATATATATATATATATATATATTAATTCGTGTAATTTTCAAACTGACATGGTTTAATTCAATGCCCAAGTACAACGAAATTAAATAAATATGTTTCTCATGGGGATCTATGCATTTAGAATACACAAATTTAAAATCACCTATTAACATTTACAATCATGCTAAAAATTGTATAAATTTAGAGAAGGAGAAAAAGTCCTCAGAAATAGGTTTTGACTTGACAGAGTTCAAAATCTGACAAGAAGCATGATCATCGATTGGTATTTTGCCTGTTTTTGGATTTAATACTAATAACAATCATAGTTAATTTGTGCCCTCTATACATACAAAAGATGTACACAGAGAAGTATGAAAAGAAAACTAAAAAATATAAAAATTACACTTCTAATGAAAATAAGTAGATCATAGTTGTTTTGTTTTTTTTGCACTTAATTCAAAAAACCACTTACAAAACATAAACATAAAATATATATATTTTTATATATGATATATATATATATATATATATATATATATATATATATATATATATATATATATATATATATATACTAGCTGTTGGGGTGGCGCTTCGCGCCACCCCAACACCTAGTTGGTGGGGGCGCTTCGCGCCCCCCCCCCAGCCCCCCCGCGCGCGTAAGTCGTTACGCGCCATATTAGTTACGCGCCATTGTAGTTGTGTCCCTATGTCCCACCTGTGAATATAGATATATATATATATATATATATATATATATATGTTTTTAACTACGTAAAACTTGTGAATATACAACATTCTTTGCTGTCCCATTGTCTGTGCATATAAATAGATTTTCAGGTTTACCGACTCTTGAACATGCAACATATAATGGTCCATGGGAAAACAATCCGTATTCAGATCTATACCTCATGATTCTAATGATTGCCCTTGAGCTTTGTTGATGGCGATTGCTAATCGACCATTCCCTGAGTCGCCATCGTCATTTATATATCCCCCTGTGCACCCCGGCGTCCCCTTTGTAGTTATGTCCCTGTGTCCCGGTCGTCATTTATATTCCCTGTGTCCCGGTCGTCATTTGTGTCCCGGTGTTCCAGTCTGTGATTTCTCTTTGAGTGTCCCGGGCGTCATTTATATTCCTTGTGTCCCGGTCGTCATTTATATCCCCCTGTGCCCCCCGGCGTCCCCATTGTAGTTGTGTCCCTGTGTCCCGGTCGTCATTTATATTCCCTGTGTCCCGGTCGTCATTTGTATCCCGGTGTCCCGGTCTGTATATACATTCGTTTTTTAGTTTTGTTTTTCTCCTTTATTTTTTTCCTTTTTTCTTTTTTTTCTTTTTTAGTTTATTTAGATTTTTAGATTTTTTAGTTTTTTTATTAGTTTTTAGTTTTTTTGTAGTTTTTACCATTTTTTTAGTTTTTTTAGTTTTTTTTTTTACTTATGTCCTGGTCGTCATTTATACTCCCTGTGTCCCGGTCGTCATTTGTGTCTCGGTGCTTTGTTGATTGCTAATTTATATTATATTTATATTTATATTTTTTATATTTATTAATATTTTTTTAGTTTTCTTTTTCTCTTATTTTTCAGTTTTTTCCTTTTTTTTAGTTTTTTCTTTTTTAGTTTTTAGTTTTTTTTTGTTTTTTACCTTTTTTTAGTTTTTTTAGTTTTTTAGCTTTTTTAGTTTTTTTATTAGTTTTTAGTTTTTTTTTTAGTTTTTGCCTTTTTTTAGTTTTTTCAGTTTTTTTAGTTTTTAGTTTTTTACCTTTTTTTAGTTTTTTTTAGTTTTTTAGCTTTTTTAGTTTTTTTTCTTTTTAGTTTTTTTTTGTAGTTTTTAACTTTTTTAGTTTTTTTTCTTCTTTTGTATTAGTGTGAAATAATTCAGACGTCATATGCGGACAAACACGACGTCACTCGACAGACAGACAGACAGACATAACCCACAAACAACTTATTTTTATATATATTTATTCATATTTTTTTAGTTTTCTTTTTCTCTTTTATTTTTCAGTTTTTTCCTTTTTTTTAATTTTTTTCTTTTTTAGTTTTTAGTTTTTTTTAGTTTTTTACCTTTTTTTAGTTTTTTTAATTTTTTTAGTTTTTTAGCTTTTTTAGTTTTTTTATTAATTTTTATTTTTTTTTGTAGTTTTTGCCTTTTTTTATTTTTTTCAGTTTTTTTTAGTTATTAGATTTTTACCTTTTTTTAGTTTTTTTTTAGTTTTTTAGCTTTTTTAGTTTTTTTTTCTTTTTAGTTTTTTTTGTAGTTTTTACCTTTTTTAGTTTTTTTCTTCTTTTGTATTAGTGTGAAATAATTTAGTGTGACGTCACCTGATCCACAGATCCACACACAGACAACTTATTTTTATATATATAGATATATATATATATATATATATATATATATATATATATATATATATATATATATATATATATATATATATATATATATATATATATCATAAACATAACACATAAGTATATATTTTATTAAAGAAATGACGAACAAATTTATTTCTTGTTTCTTTTTTTCAAGAGGTGGTAGTATCAAACCAGTGGTCAAGGAGCAACTTCAACCGGAATTTCTTTTCTAAATTCTTTCTTAATCGATAATAGAAGACATTCTGCAAGATACTGCCACTTCCGAAAATTTTATACCGTAAAACAAAAATATTTACCCAAACACATTGAAACTCTGTTTTCTAAAAATTGTTTGCTGTAAATTGTCCAATTTGCTCCAAATCAGACAAAAATGTCTTAAGACAAAACACCATGCTATGCCCAATATGACTGAAGGCGTCAAAACGCTTTATAGAACCTATCGGTTTATTAGGGAATTAAATAAAAAAAACAAGTTTTTTTAAAATGAAAGTAAGGAGCAACATTAAAACTTAAAACGAACAGAAATTACTCCGTATATGAAAGGGGCTTTTCCTCCTCAACGCCTCGCTCTTTACGCTAAAGTTTGACTCTTTCTCTTAACTCTATTTTTAAACAGTAAGAAACTTTAGCGTAAAGAACGGGGCGTTGAGGAGGAAAAGCCCCTTTCATATACGGAGTAATTTCTGTTCGTTTGAATTTTTAGTGTTGCTCCTTACTTTCATTTAAAAAAAATTGTTTTTTTATTTAATTTCTGGACGTTTTTGAATTAATGCATGTTTTGATCTTGGCTCTCGGCACATAAATAATTAAAACGAAATTCACATATTAATTAATTGCAATTAATCGGAAGATTTTGAGAAAAAAGGAGTGAGGGAGGAGGCCTAGTTGCCCACCAATTTTTTGATTACTTAAAAAAGCAACTACAACTTTTAATTTTTTACAAACGTTTTCATTGGTAAAAAATATACGTAACTTACGAATTAATTTACGTAACGAACTTCTATATTCGTATGTTTTTATTGTGTGTATATCAACCCTCGTCAATACCTCTCTCTGTACCCTAAAGCTTAAATTTTGTCCCAATTCCTTAAGAATGAGCTCTGAATCACAAAGGCCATAGAATAAGTTGAAATTACTAAAAATACTTTAGCGTAAAGAGTGAGGTATAACGAGGATGTAAGCCCCTCATATACGTAATATTTTTTTTTCGTTTTAAGTTTTAATGCTGCTCCTTACTTTCAGTAGAAAAAACTTTTCATATTTATTTTTTCATTGTTTTTTCAAATAATGCTAGAAAATCCTGCACCCCCTTCATTGAAATTCTCTTCCCCCATGAACAGTTTCTCCATGAAAATATCCTCCCACGTAACCCCCCCCCCCCTCAACTCTCCCCCCTAAACAAAAAAATCCCCCTTAAAAAGTCTGTACACTTCCCAGTAACCATTACTATATGTAAACGCAGGTCAAAGTTTGTAACTTGTAGCCCCTCCCACGGGGTGCGGGGGAGCAAGTCGTCCCTAAAGACATGGTTTTTCGACATTAGTGAATAAAATGGCTATCTCAGAATTTTGATCCGGTGACTTTTGGGGGAAAATGAGCGTGGGAGGGGGCCTAGGTGCCCTCCAATTTTTTTGGTCACTCAAAAAGGGCACTAGAACTTTTAATTTCCGTTAGAATGAGCCCTCTCCCGACATTCTAGGACCACTCAGTCGATACGATCACCCCTGGGGAATAAAAAAAAAACAAATAAACACGCATCCGTAATCTGTCTTCTGGCAAAAAATGTGAAACTCTACATTTTTGTAGATAGGAGCTTGAAACTTCTACAATAAGGTTCTCTGATACGCTGAATCTGATGGTGTGATTTTCGTTAAGATTGTATTACTTTTAGGGGGTGTTCTTCCCTATTTTCTAAAATGAGGCAACTTTTCTCAGGCTCGTAACTTTTGATGGGTATAACTGATCTTGATGAAACTTATATATTTAAAATCAGCATTAAAATTCAATTCTTTTGATGTAACTATTGGTATCAAAATTCCATTTTTTAGAGTTTCGGTTACTATTGAGCCGGGTCGCTCCTTACTACAGTTCGTTACCACGAACTGTTTGACAAATATATTTCTTTGTCTCTATTGTCCCTTCGTGAATTATTGTGAAGTCTATAATTAACTTATTGTTAAGTAAATAAAAAAAGGGACATAGATTAAGCAGATACTGGTTTTTCCGTATGAAAGTAGAAAGGGTTGTTTACAATACTCAACGAACATAAATCACCAATGATATATGTGTCACCAGCCCATGGGCACCCATAACCTGAATTTTATAGGGGGGTTTATCTGGTCTAATCGGCACTTTCAATGCTTTTTAATAGAAATCACAAAACAAAAATATCAACGACAGTGCAATAGCACTGCCTAAGTAAAGAGCGAAGTCGGCACAATGTATTATTTCTTTTGCCAGGGCGCTTCTTATAGAAAGAAATGTCATACAAACTTCAAATGGAGCTCATTCGACGGGAAATTGAAAGGGCTAGTGCCCTTTCTAATTGTCAAAAATGATTGGAGGGCAACCAGCGCCAATCCCCCCACCAATTATTTCCTCAAACACATCCAAACAAAATTTTGAAAATTTTCGGGAAAAGATTTGTAAGTTATGCCTCGTGGGAATATAAGGTTTTGATGGAAAGTTTGGTCATTTAAACTTTCATTGGGGCCCTATAGTTGGAAATCGAAAGTTTAAGTGTCCTTTTAAGAGTCAAACTTATCGGAGGGCAGCTATACTCCTCCCATGTCATACTTCACCCAAATACATCTGATAGAAATTTTGAGATAGTCATTTGTTCAAAAATTGTTCAAAAATCACATAACAAGGCCTTTGGGGTTGACACAACCCTCAAGGGTCTGGGGGTAAGGGTTGTAAGTTATACCTGGGGGCAAGTAATACTTTTATAGAAGGGGTGGTCTTGTGAACTTTAAAGGAGGCTCAATTGATTGGAAATATATAGTTCTAATTCCATTTTAAAATGGAGGGAAATAGCCCCCTCCCTGACATCCTCTTTTCCCCAAACACATTCAATCGAAATTATAAGAAAGCAATTTTGTAACCAATAGTCCAAAGAGCATAAAATAATGTCTTCAGTAACCAAATGTAAGGAATATTTAGGCGGACGTCGAACTAAATCAAAACAAACTATTAGCATGTGGACTTTCGAAAAGGTGACAAAGCAATATCCCAAGAGCAACTTACATTATTAAATTATAGCGTAAGAGTAAGTTGTAGGGGATTTGGAAGTAGCCAGAAGGCACCATGTGTATACTTTTAATACTGCCACTACAATTACTGTAACTAATGACGATGAGAGTATTAAGGTGAAACCCCTAGGAAGCGTTAGGGGAAGTTTCAATTAAACAGAAAAACTGTATGCATGCAGGTTTTCAAAAGGGCATATAAGCAATATGATACGCAGAACCACTCTATAATAGCTAGAAATATCATTGAAACATTTAAAGGAGCTAATTTGAAACAAAGTTAAAGGTTCTAGTGTCCTTTTTAAGAGCAAAAAAGAGATTTCAGGACAATCAGCGCGACTAACAAGGCGATTCATTTTCCAAACGCATCCAGTCAAAATTTTTAGACAGCCATTTTGTTCAACATACTAGAACGGTCAAGTAATTATGTCTTTAGAAACTATGTTTATGTCTTATAGGGCATGTCAACCACCACCTCAATTATGCAATTGGCCCATTATGCTATGAAACTAAATGTCACTTTGAAATTAAATGAAAAGGTACTGTGTTTACGACTGTCATTAAAATACTCCATCAATATATCGACAACGACTGAGGGTATTACGTTACTGTTTCCAGGGCTACTACTATTACTACTTCTCCTCTTATAGTTTCAACAAATAAATAGTATGAGTGTATCCAGATTGTTAAAGAGCGTAGATGTAGTCTTTTCGGAATGATATTAAGTTTCATTTTTTAGATCAATTTTAGGCGGTATAAAATTAAATTAAAAAATATTATTTGTGTCAGAATTAAAGTTGTTGAAAAAGTTTCTCCCAACATACAAATAGCAAGCCAACCTGTGCGTTCTTAAAGAAAAAAAAACTGAAAATAATTTTTTTTTTCATGAAAAAGACTTTGTCAATAAAAAACGAACTGAAATTAAATTAAAAAAAAACTTTTTTCCACAAAACGAATTTTTCAAAGAAAGGTGAAGAGCTCCATTAAGCCAAAAAAGGGCAGAAATACAAGTCAAGTAACCTTCCAAGCGTAAAGCTACAACAAAACACTATGAATAAATAAATAAAACTCAAAACGAGCAGAAATTAGAATAAATAGCCGTGTTTACTGAAAATTTGAAAATTGAAATTTGCGCTTTACTGAAAATTAAACAAGTTTTAAATGTTTTCACTTTTTTTTACTTAAATAAATAAGAAAATTTATGACTTTAAGGAATAAGTATCAGTATGTGTACATTAAACTGACAATCCAAGGTCAGCCCTACTAACTTTAATTTTTGCTTGTTTTGAGTTTCACTTGGCTATTTATTCTAATTTCTGCTCGTTTTGAGTTTCATTCGTTTACTGATAGTGATCTGTGGTAGTTTCACGCTTGGAAGATTACTTGACTTTTATTTCTGCCCTTTTTTTGGCTTAATGGAGCTCTTCACTTTTCTTTGAAAAATTTGTTTTGTGGAATAATATTTTTTAGATTAATACACATATAAGGTCTCTCCTTTTATGGGCTCCCATGGTTTGCTGGTGACCGGCTAACCCTTTCTCCCTGCCGTCCGCTGTTATATTTATTGAAGAAAAGCTTCTGATAAACAAAAAACTTATTAGAATACAACTAAATCATACTGCCGGTAATTGGAGGTTTTGATTTTCCAATATGGTTTAGAAATATTTCATAAAAAAATTTAGTTTTAAATTTTACTGATAACGGTAAACTACTAAAATAAATGTATTGATTTGGCAACATTCATTTTTCAGACATCTAAAGGAAAAGTTGAAGCACATTTTAGACGATAATGCAAATAATGGGGTGGGGTGTCAAGTTTATATTTTTATGAAATTTCTGTCTACTCATAAGTTATTAATGAGCAAGGTATTCTTTAAATTCAGTGTCCTGTTGGATAGATGAGTGGTGGCGTAGTTTGCTCCTGGAGGATATGACTCAGTCAATCTTGTGAAACAAGGAATAGAAAGTCAAAAATTTCGATCTTTAGAACGATCAGTAACTATTAAAGAGGTTATAATTAGTCATTCAATGACTCTTAAACCGAATGGTTGGAGTTAAAGGCTCTACCCCTATTACAAACAGTTACTCAGAACTTCTTGCATGACAAAGCCAGGAAAGGCCAACAAAGCACAAAACAACGTCATTCTTGGGGCTATATCTACCTCAGAGGTTGCCACTTCTCTAGGCAGGAGGCCTTGAGGAGCAGATCGAAGATTTTAATCTTAATCTTTATTGTTCGCAGTGTGGTTATGACAAGCTCCATCACAGTATATACGCAAATGAATTTTAACAAAATACAGATAAAGTTGGTAATTTAAAACAGTATTTTTATGAAGTAACACTTTTGTAAAGCTACACTCCTACCTTGGTGATTTTTACTGCTGAATAAATCCAAAACGATTTGACCTGTCACGACTAACAATACAAAGCATACTGACCTTGTAGTAATGTGAAAATACAACGTTCAATTTGAAATAAAATCAAGATTGTCCAGTATTTCGTAACTTTGGGAAATACCTGATTGAAATGAATTATCAGTTTCTGCGAAGAGAAAGGAAAAAAACAAAACAAAGATCATAAAGGAAAGAACGAACTGGAGAGATTTTACAATTAGCATTTGAAGCCTTTGTAAAGTAGCTTAACGATTAGAAACGTTTTAGAACAGTTTGGAAGAGATCAAATTTATTTAAAAGGAATATTCATCCTCTTTCAAATAGTAGGTGTACGTAAATAGAAAAAAAGTGATGGCACAAATTCCAATTCTTCATTCTCAGCCCACTTTTGGGTTTCGATCACTTAACCATGCTTAGCACCCCTAAAAATATACGATTTATGCTAAAACAATATAACAAAAAATTGCATTTATTTAAATAACTGACGCTAATCACGGTCAACTGATACAGAATGAAGCTAAAAAAAAGGGACAAATTACAGTAAAAGAACAGTTCAAGCTCTTAAAAATATTATCATATTTTCCTTTGAGTGTTCTTTGTGACATTCCATGAAAATCTTGTGACAAGGGAACTTATTGCATCTGTATAATTATAATCTATGATTTTTTTTTTTTCTCAGACGCAACCAAAATTATTGTTTTTTTTTTTGTTTTTCATTTACGTTCTCCACATTTTAAAAACAATTTGTCTCTGATATGAGAATTTAAACTATTTGCTGTCTAGCCCATCTTACAATCGCAGAGAATTCCCTTGAGACTATAAATTAGTTAAATAAGGAGAAGATGAGAATTTTAGATATACGCGAAAACAAGGCACAGTAATAAGTCATTGCTAAACTGCGACGGTGCCAAGTCAAAAGACACTAAGTGTTTATTTCCTTAATAATGCTTTGCTTCATCCAAAATTAGCATTTAAGGATTTCTTAGTTTCTTGATCACAAATCTTCGGCTAATATTTCAATTTGCAAGTCTAAGTATTACAGGTCTAAAATGACAAAATGACCAAGCAATATAAAAACTAGTGTTCAAAGATTTCTGACCTTGCTGATCTGAAGTGAGTATTGCCATATACAGGTTCTACAAAACAATTAATTAATTAAGCAAATATTCCAGAAAAAATTTGATTTTTGTCATATTAGTCATCATTACTGCGACCAACATAATTTATATTAAAAATTATAGAAATAAGTTCATTCATGAGCGAATTTAAGCTCTAGGCGAGTAGAAATTAGCCTATGCAAGACACCAAAAATAAAACAACACAAACTATTGTGATTTGAAATTAAACATACAGCGTAAAGTAATTATAACGAATAAAGAAAGGAAATCTGAAACGAATAAGAATTACCACAAATAAACTTGATATAGCCACCTCTGATGCCTAATTAAAGGCTTAAACGTTCTTGTACTTTTCTGAAAACAAAATACATGCTACACACGGTTTCTATTTTTCCAACAGTTCGTGGTAACGAACTGTTGGAAGGAGCGATCCGGCTCAATAGTAAACGACACTTTAAAAAATGGGATTTTGATACTAATAGATACATCGAAAAAATCAGATTTTTATGCTGATTTAAAATATATAAGATTCATCAAATTTAGTCTTACTTATCAAAAGTTACGAGCCTGAGAAAATTTGCCTTATTTTGGAAAATAGGAAGAACCACCCCCTAAAAATCATAGAATCGAAAATCACACAATCGCATTCAGCGTATCAGAGAACTCTACTGTAGAATTTTCAAGCTCCTAACTACAAAAATGTCGAATTTCGTATTTTTTGCCAGAAGCCCGATCACGGGTGCGTGTTTATTTTTTTATTTTTTATTTTTTTCTTTTCCCCAGGGGTGATTGTATCAACCCAGTGGCCCTAGAATGTTGCAACAGGGCTCATTCTAACGGAAATTAGAAGTTCTAGTGCCCTTTTTAAGTGACCAAAATTATTGGAGGGCACCTAGACCCCTCCCACGCTCATTTTTTCCCAAATTCAACGGATCAAAATTATGAGATAGCCATTTTTTCAGCATAGCCGATAAAACTAATAAATATGTCTTTGGGGACGACTTACTCCCTCACAGTCCCCAGGGGAGGGGCTACAAGTTACAAACTTTGACCAGTGTTTACATATAGTAATGGTTATTGGGAAGTGTACAGACGTTTTCGGGGGAATTTTTTTTTCTTGGATAGGGAGGGGGTTGAGGGATGGGGTTACATGGGAGGATCTTTCCATGGAGGAATTTGTCATGGGAGGAGAGAATTTCCATGAAGGGGGTTCAGGATTTTCTAATCCTGCGCTAATATTTCATTAAGCTCTAACCCTGCTAATATTTAAATAATATTATTTAAAACAAAAAACAATGAAAAGAAAAATATGAAAAAGTTTTTTCAACTGAAAGTAAGGAGCAGTATTAGAACAAAACGAGCGGAAATTATTACGCATATGAGGGGTTCATCTCCTCCTAAATACCTGCTCTTTACGCTAAAGTGTTTTTAGTAATTTCAAATATTTCTTCTACGGCCTTTGTGATTCAGGGGTCATTGTTAAAGAATTGAGACAAAATTTAAGCTTTAGTGTAAAGAGCAAGGTATTAAAGAGGGGACGAGCCCCCTCATGTATGTAATAAAAATACACGAATATAGAAGTTCGTTACAAAAGTTAATTAAGAATTTACGTCTATTTTTTATTAACAAAAACGCTCGTAAGAAATTAAAAGTTCTAGTTGCCTTTTTAAGTAACCAAAAGATTGAAGGGCAACTAAACCCCCTCCCCCACTTCTTTTTTCTTAAAATTGTCCGATCAAAACTAAGAAACAGCCATTTAGCCAAAAAAGAAAATATGCAAATTTCGTTATAAGTATTCATGTGCGGAGAGCCAAAATCAAAACATGCATTAATTCAAAAACGTTCAGAAATTAAATAAAAAAACAACTTTTTTTAACTGAAAGTAAGAACGACATTAAAATTTAAGACGAACAGAAACTAATGCGTATACAAAAGAAGCTGTTCCCTCCTCAACGCCCCGCTCTCTACGCTAAAGTTTTTCACTGTTTAAAAAAATAGTCTTAAGAGAAAGAGTCAAACTTTAGCGCAAAGAGCGGGGCTTTGATGAAGGAACAGTCCCTTTCATATATGGAGTAATTTCTGTTCGTTTTAAGTTTTAATGTCGCTCCTTACTTTCAGTTAAAAAAAATTATTTTTTATTTAATTCAATTAAAGAATAAAGACGCAATATTGCTCAAATATTACTGGCAATAAACTTGCAAAAAGCAATTTAGCTTTATTAGTCTTACATGCTATAAATTCTTATAAATGGCTTGTCCCTGTTGAATCCATTCATTTACAAATCAAAATATTAGTTGGCTATTTTCAGGTTTAAAGTTAACCTGTTTACTTGGTTTCCAGAAGAGTTCATTCAACAAGTCTTTTTGAGGCGAGTGGGTTTGAGAGTCGGTAGGACCATACTTATTTGCAGAAAATCAATTACATACGAAACATTTGTGTAGATTAATTTACTTTTACGTTTCTAGAAGACCTTATTTTATCACCCTTTTTAATTTTTAATTCATCCCTTCAAAATTGGAAGCTTGTTAAATATAAATCCCCAGTTCAGCAGTGCGTTTACTTTTCAGTAAAAAACAAACAACACTCCAGCCTTTTGGGAATGAAAAAAGTTTTTTCTACTGAAAGTTAGGAGCAGCATTAAAACTTAAAATGAACAGAAATTATTACGTATATGAGGGGGCTGCCTCCTCCTCAACACCTCGCTCTTTACGCTTTCTAGTACTTTTGAAAAAACATTCTTATAGTTCCAATTAAACGACACTTGTGTTTCATGAGTTTTTCTTAAAGAATTGGGATGAAATTCAAATTTTAGCGTAAAGAGTGAGGTTTTGAGGACGAGGCAACTCCCTTCATATACGTAATAATTTATGTTCGTTTCAAGTTTTAATGATGCTCCTTACTTTCAGTTGAAAAAAACTTTTTTTATTTAATTTCTTATCGCTTTATAAATAATCCCAGGAAATATGGACCCACCTCCACGGAGAAATACCCTTCCCATGGATATATCCTCTAGAAAATTCAATCTCAGTGACAACTTACCCAGAAGAATTTCCCCTAACAACTCCACTTGTAAAACTGACACGGAAAAGAGAAAGCAAGACACATAAAAAGAATTTTGTATAAGAATTCTGGCAAATTCCCCCTGTGTATAATTTCCTCTGAAAAGTTCACCCCCTGGAAACTTCCTTCCCATTGGAAAGTTCCCCTTGAAAAAAAAACAGAAGAAAATTCTTCTTCCCACCCTAAAATGTATGTATGCTTCCAAATAATAAATACTACGCGTAAACAATGGAATTTTTATAACTTAAAGACCTTTCCCCTGAGGCTCGGGGGGGGGGGGGGTCACGTTATATCCAAAGGCATAGGTATAGGGTCTTTCAACTATGATGAACAAAATGCCTGTCTTAAAATTATAATCGGATGATTACGGGGAAAAAAGAGGTGGGAGAGGGGGCCTAGTTGCCCTCCAATCTTTTTGGTCACTCAAAAAGGGCGTTAGAACTTTTAATTTCTGTTCGAATAAATCCCTCCGCGATATTCTAGGACCAGTGGGTCTATACGATCACCCCTGGGGAAAAAAAAATAATAAACATGCATCCGTGATCTTCCTTCCGGTAAAAAATACAAAATTCCATGTTTTTGCGAATAGAAGCTTGACTTCTCTACAATAGGGTTCTCTGTTAAGATGAATCTGATGGTGCAAATTTCCTCAGGCGAACCTTTTGATGGATAAGACTAAACTTAATGAAACTTATTCATCTCAAAGCAGAATAAAAATCCCATTCGTTTGATCTACCTATTGGCATCAAAATATCAGGTCCGGTAGTTTTTTTGTCAACATGGTTTACAATCTCTTCGTCGTTTGAAAATGGAACACATCACTCATACCATTTTGGATTATTATTTTCAATATAAATAGTACTGGAGCCATTATTTTCAGGTATTGGACGCCTATACTTTAATTTGAATCACTATTCTCATGAAATTTGTTTGTTTTTTTTTGGGTAAATAACAATAGTTTGTTTTTACTTTATCTGCCGATTCCATTTTATTCTTCAATGCTGTCTTGCGTTCAAATAGAATCAAAGTTCGGCTTTTTATTAATATGAAGTAAAAAAAAACAACAAGTTTTTGTAACGGAAAGTAAGAAGCGACATTAAAACTTAAAACGAACAAAAATTACTCCGCATATGAAAGGGGCTTTTCCTCCTTAACGCCTCGCTCTTTAAGCTTAAGTTTGACCCTTTCTCTTAACTCTACTTTTTAAAACAGTAAGAAACTTTTGCGTAAAGAGCGGGGCGTTGAGGAGGAAAAGCACCTTTCATATAAGGAGTAATTTCTGTTCGTTTTAATTTTTGATCACTTAAAAAAGCCAAAAGTTTTACTCGGCTTGACGTTTTTCTAATAACTGTTACAAAACAAGCTTTTTGTAGGAAGCTCAAAGGGATTTACTGAGCCACCTTTTTACACACCAAAATCAAATATGGCTTTAGTAATTCAAAAGCTAGCTCAGTAAAAATAAGTTAAATGACAGGGAACGAATGGAAAAATCATTTCTCCAAACTGTTTACTCGGCTATACGTTTTTCTAATAATCGCTGAAAAACAAGATTTTTGAATGAAGCTCAAAGGAATTCACTGAGCCACCTTTTTACACACCAAAGTCAAATATGGCTTTAGTAATTCAAAAGGTAGCTCAGTAAAAATAAGTTAAATGACAGGGAGAGATTGGTCATATCATTTCTCCAAACTGTTTACTCGGCGAAACGGTTTTCAGTAATTGTTGCAGAACAACGTTTCGCAAAAGATGAATCAGATTCTTTTTAAAGTTAAAAACATATGAAGTGGACATTCATCAAAATTCAGTCAGACACAGTCTGAGAGAGACGAACCAGTCTCTTTATAGAGTTAGAGACACAAGAAGTAGGAATTTATAAAGATTCAGTCACACAGAGACACTACTACCAGCTCATAAGTGGTATAATAGAGTTTGAAATACGGTAGGTGAATTAGGTTTTTACCAAAGTCCTAGAGATATGAATCGGGTAATTTTTAGAGTTAGAGACATGTGGAGTGGGAACAAAACTGAGGGCAACAGAACAGATTTTTTACTTTGACCCGGATACCTGCAGACAGCCTACAGTCGCACGTTTGTTTCAAATAACTTCGTTCAAGTTCAGTTCATTTTGGTTCATATAGCTTGATGCTTCATCAGTTGTCACCAGTGTTGCAATCAGCTGTGTTCCCATTTCATATGTCTCTAACTCTAAGAAAAATCCGGTTCCTCTCTCTCTCGGACCTCTGTAAAAACCTAAAATCACCTATTTCAGACTCTAGTATACCACTTGTGAATTTGTAGAAGTCTATTTGTCTGACTGAACCTTCCCATTTCATATGCCTCTAACTCTAAAAAGAATCCGGTTCATCTCTCTCAGACTTTGGTAAAATCTAGTTAATCTATTTTAGACTCTAATATACCACAAATGAGCTAGTATTAGTGCCTGTGTCTGACTGAATCTTGATAAATTCCCACTTCATATTGGCGTAAGAACTCTTGGCGCAAACAAAAGGGCACTCAATAGTAGTTCTTTCCCATTGTATTATAATGTCATTAAGAAAAACTAAAACTCTGCCTTATGAAACTTTCTTAAAAAAGTTGAAAAATTTCCTAGTTAAAAAATTGGAGGGGGGGGGGCAAAAATCTGGGGGGATAGGGTATTGAGGACCCTTCTAGGTGAGATATGGATGACAATAAGTTCCCTCTAAAAAAATGCCATAGCAATTGATTCATTGGGGAACATAAGTTCACTGGTTTACATTTCTCAAGCTCATGTCATGAGAAAAAAAAGGTAGCAGATTTGTCGCTTTTTGACTTGTTAAAATTCATTTCGTTTTATAAAATGCGTCCAATTTACTTTACCCAAGCGCACGTCAAGACCATTTTCTTACAACTCAAGTAAAAAATTGATTCATATAATTGTCATGACCTGAATATTAAGCATTATAATAACTGGTCAGTCCTCTTATTCGGTGAAGGTCGAATAAAGGTTAATCATGTTCTGACAGCAATATCTAAGTCATTCACGATCTTTCGTTCTAACATGATTATACTAGTGATGTATACATGGGAATTAGAGACGCTATATTGGTGGAATGCATGATGTTAGCATGGAACTTAGAGAGGCAATACTGCTATGGATGCTTTTAAATACGATTCATATCAATTTAGGATTCAAAGTATATTGTATGCATCTTTTGACTTCTAAAAAGGAGTTTCAAAATCAAGAATTTAAACTGTGCGTTTCCGTTACTTTCCTAAAAGACTGGATAGGATGGCTGTATGAGAAAAAATAAGAAAAGAAAAAAAAGGATGAAAAACTAAGTAAACAAATAAAGACGTTTTTGGCAGGAGTTGCTGTCATAGCAAGTCCCTTGGGACCCTTTCTTTCTTTCTTTTCTTTTTACATTTGCCACTGACCGGTCTTCAGAGCATTAAGAAAGCTACCATTCAACGTTACTTTCAGAAATTTTGGGATGTACTTGTGCCATCCTCAAAAACATTTTTATATCCTCTGTATATATTGCAGTAAACTTGTAGTTCGTATTAATTTTTGAAATTGAAAAGACTAACAAATATCTAATCAATATTTTTTGAAAATGACGAAAGACTATTTTCTTGTTAATATGGCTGAAATTCCAAATAGAAGCCCTACTGTTAAAAATGTACAAAAGTAAGACTTCATTCCTGAGGCAAATTCTCACATAAAGACGACTCAAGTATAATCGATGGATTAGATTTTGTAAATTAAATATAATGAACGGCGTAAAATAACATTAAGCGAAGAAACAAATTTAACCTCTATTTCTTATCAAAGTTGCACTTATAATGCATATAAAAAAAAATATTAGTGGTGAATATTGCTCAAAACGTGATCAGAGGGTTCAAATATTATCATTCATTGGAGTTTGAAAAGGAGGTTCAAAGGACCTTCTCATAAAAAATAATATCCTGACAATAAAATCGTTACTTGTTGATGGGACAATAATCCCCGTAAAAGTCCATGACAATTATTTAAAAAAACTATTAAAAGTAAAACTATTAAAAAAGGCAAAAAGTCGGTAAACTTGAGCACCATTTTGGCACCAAAATCTCAAAAGTTGCTTAATAGCCTATCTATAACTTGCCAAAATTGGCCGCACAAAATTGCAATTTTTACGAGAAAGAGAAGGAAAAGGGGGAAGTCTCGAATATAATTTTCTGCAATATTTTCTTGATTGAAAGATTATATCTTATTAATTCAAGTCCGGGAGACCAAAAATGACATCAGAACTGGAATATTTCATCACTTAGTACCCTATTTCCACACAAGCAAGGTCAGAGGGGAATAAAAGTAAATTAAGATTCTGATTTTTCAATCCCATTGACCACGGTTACGGTGGAAATGGTGTACTAAGCGATGAAATTTTTGGATTCTAATGTCATTCCGGTCTCTCCAGACTCGAATTAATAGGTAACAACCTATCAATCCAGAAAATATAAAAAAAAAAATTAATTTGAGGACACCATCCTTGCCCTCTTTTTCCTGAAAAAGGGGTATTTCAGCAAGGCTGATTTTAATTGATTTTTGAAATGTTATTAAACGGATTTCTCTAAGCACTTTATGGCAATAAATGCTGGGCGAAAATGGCATTTTATTGGATTATAAGTGTCTTATTGTTATATGCTCACCGTCTTTTCGCAGAGTTGTAAGAAAAAATTTTTAGGTTGCATTGCAATACCTAAAAATTTTATTCAAATTGATGAGACATCTAGATACGCAAAACTTTACTTATAGAAATACTTGCAAAAATTAATTGACTAAAAATACTGTAAAGTTATATTAAGTGATCATAATTCCACGCACCAACAGGGATCGAACCTAAGCCCCAGTATTACTCAAGCTTGGCTCTAACCACTACGCTGTTGCGAGGTACTCCAATAGAGTATTTAAAGATTGAGTAAAATGGATCAGAAAGATAAGTAGCTCTGAGAGATCTGAGAGAAAATGACATCATACCCCATAGAGGTAACTGTCACCTCGACCGTTTTGTCACTCTGCATTTCCTAATTAAAAATAACCCAATGCTGCACAAGTATAGAATTGGGACAATTGAGAAAGAAACATGTTAGGAAAGCAATTCTTACTTCATAAGATGCAGAGAATTTGTAATAAACACATTTCGAAGGCATTCCCGCTACACTACAAATTTGTAGGTATTGCGAAGCTGATTGAAAAAAAAAGAATCACATAAACAACTACAGAAAAAGAGTTGCAACTTCAAACGATCTGGATGGTTGTTTGTAAAACGCAGAACACCTATAGTAAGTCCTTACGAAGAAAAACCAACACAAATCCTCTTTGACCTACTTACTTACTTGTACTTGCTGCAAGATCAGACGTAGACGCCTCATCTAAAATTTAGATAGGTGAATGCACAACTCAACCACTTAAACTTGTTCGAGCACTTGTCCAGACATTGTCTAGATCTTGTCTGAATTCTGGAAAAAATATTCCTAAAAATATTTGGACTTTGGGCATAGAGATATGTTGCAGTATCTTGAGAGGTCAGAACTATTTTTAGCGGATGAAACATTTAAGGTTTTATCCTGGCTTTTTTCCAGCTATTTACAAAACATGCAAAGGCTGGTGATTCATATCCTTCATGTGCTTATTATCTTTTGCCTGACAAGGCAGGAGACACATATCGAGGCATGCTACAAGCTCTTTGAGACTTTGTGCCAAGAGCCAATCCAACTAGAATTCTGACAAATTTTGAGAAAGCTGCTATAAATGTTTTTCGAGTTGTGTTTCCAAATTCTACGTTATTAGGATGTTTCTTTCACTTTTCATAGTCTATCGTAAGAAAAATTCGATCCAAGAGTTCGAAAATCACCCCGATTTTAATATCGTCGTCGAAAGTATCTCAACCTCGGCTTTTGTTCCATTACAAGAATCTGAAAGAGTGCTTGATAGACTCTTTGGTCATTTCCCCTAAGGTTATAATTATGATTCTCTTTTGAGTTAATTTCAATGATACCTACATACGTGGCATTCAATTGCCAAACCAGGGGTTGCATTGCCGAGATTGTTACCAGTCTTCTGGAACTACAGTGAAATCACGTTGAATTGCGTGGCGAAAACTACGAATGCCACGGAGGATTTTTATAATACCCTTTATGGTATGTTCATCTGCGCTCATCCAAGTCTTTGGATGCTCTTTGAGGGACCAGAGCGTGATGTGGCTGTTCAACGTCTGGTGGCATCACAAGTTGCTCAAGAGCAGGGTCAGAAATTTTCAAAATATAAAATTCTTGCGTAACAACTTTCAAGAAACGTTCAAGCTTCACGCTCTACCCTCAGAAAGAAAGCAAAATGGGATATCAGAAAGCAACTGCTCATATGCGAGGGTAAATAGATGTTCCCAATGTAGAAATACCCACAAATATGTGTTCTTCCATTAGCTCTTTAGAGGTCCCTCCCCCGAGATTAACATTGTTGAATTTAGAAATATATCACCCTTTTCTTCCAGTGTTGCTGTGTCCTCCTTGTGGCCAAAGCAAAGATTAAATACATTTGAAAGATAAAAACATCTACAGTTTTTATTGTTTTTATGAAAAAATAGTAGAAAATAAATACGAATCGCGCAAACACATTTTGCTCTCTGGAATCGAGTTTCTCTGTGTTTGAATCGCGTTTTGCTCTTCAGAAAAATGTCAGAGGTTTGTGGTGGTTGAGTTTTTTTTAATAAAGAACATGAGTCTAAAAATTGGAGATTTACAATCCGATTTCTTGGAAAACTAAGACATGCCGTCCGAGTAAAGGGTTAATTTGCATTCCATGGCCTAGCACGGCAAAATCGGCTGGTAGCATTAAAGGTCGCAACGCCCAGACTCAGAAATGCATAATAAAAATTATTTTTAGTTTCGAAATATTGGTCACACGCAGAAAAGTCTAGAATAGTCGCTGAATGTGTACATTTGAATTAGCTTTGACAACACTGGTACCCAAATTATATTATTTCTTTCCAGACGTGGAAAAAACTGTGTCTGAACATAATCATCGGCATTGCTTTTATTGCCACTCCTATTAGAAATTTATAATGCAAGTAATAATAGTATAAATAATTATATAACTGCAGCAATAACGATAGAACAAGCAAAAACGTAATTGAGCAATTTAGAGCGGTAGGATTGTTATTAGAATAAGAGTGCTACTGTCATTCTTAGTAATTGATGGACAATAATAATAGCACCGTTACAGTGGAGTAATAGTATCTGGGTTTCTTTTCCTTTCTTTTTTTTCGAACCGGGAATGAAAACTGGAAATTTGTCATGCCGTTCGAAAGTGAAAGAGACCAAGGGAAAAAAGTTGTTAGCGCTATTTTTTTTTATTTGCTAGGTTAAAGGGATATGGTTCATCCATATTGAACTAGGGATTCATAAGCCCCAAAGGACAGTTCTTCCCCTTTATGACCAATCGATACCGTAAACCAATTATAAATGGTTGAATCTAATCCAGAGTTGAGAAATATGTTCAAGATGATCAGCAAATCTGGATATTCCACAGATGAAGTATATGGTGCCTGACAAACTTAGGTTCAAAGCAGAATATATGGCCTTGACATTTTTGTTAGCCAGTGTTTTCTTTTGCTCAGGGTTGACTAACTTTAGAAAAAAGAAGGTGGAATAAGCTAAGGTATTATTTGGAGCTCTTTGTACGGTTTGATCAGATAAAAAGGTGGCGTAAGCTCTTTACAGGGTAAAAGAGGCCACCAAAATTGAACGTTTCTGTCAAGAATCCTTTGAATAGACTTATTCAAGCATCGGGGTCTCTAATCTGCAATCATACATAACAATCATACGTGCTACAACATCATAAATTATCTCATGTTTACCATTAAAATTTGCATTATGCGTCTTTATTGCCACAGTCCTGACATTCCTATAATGGGTTTTTAATACTGGTTGATCTTTTATCGATAAAGTAACAGATATAACATACTTTTTTCTACAATATAGCATTTGAATTGCTGATGCTGACAGAGTTATTAAATTGTCTCTAAGAAAATTCGAAATTCACCTAAACGATGAACCACAAAATTCCAGAATAATGAATTATTACGAAAAAAAACTTCTACTTTGAAGCAACGCAATAAAACTTCGGGAATGGACGAATGTCTTTGAAATGTTTTATAGGTGTCCAGTGAAAACAAGGTTTATGGAATCTTGCGTGAAAGAATCAAATCTTTTACAGTTTGTATCTTATGACGGCTTACGCGGCCTGTACAACAAACAGTTTGTATCATAAGCAATGCAATAGTGCTGCCTAAGTAAAAATCAAGTGCCGTCCATGTATTATTTAATTTTATTCATGTGTTTTTTCAACAGGCCATTTCGAGTGGAATGAGGTCTAAAATCCCCTAAACGCGAAACTTATCTGTATACTTCCCAATAAAAAATACTATGCTTCAACTCTGGGCAAATTTCACAACTTCCGAACCTTTTCCAGGGTCTGTGGGAAGTCATGTTATCCCCAAAAATATAGGTATTAGATTTGGTATTAGATAGGCATTAGAAAAAAAAACGATGAGGAACAAAATGGCTATCTAAAAATTTTTATCATATGACTTTACAGAAGAAAGGGGCGTGGGAGGAGGACTAGTTGCCCTCTAGTATTTCTGTTCCTACAGAAGGGTTCTCTCAAAACACTGGATATAACGATGTGATTTTCGTTTAAGATCCCGTGCATTTTAGGTAGTGTTTCTTCCTCTTTAGAAAATCAGGCAAATTTTCTCAGGCTCATAGCTTTTGGTTTTTAACAGTAAACCTAATGAATTCTATATACTTAGAATGAACACAAAAATTCAATTTTCTTGAAATATCTATTGATACCAAAATTCTGTTTTTTAGAGTTTCAGTTACTCTTCAGCCGAGTAGCTCTTTACTTATAGTTTGTTACCACAAACTGTTTGATAACAAACCTAAATTGTCTAGAATAAATTTGCTATATAAATTTGCTAGAATATATAGCCTTTAATTATATGCTAAACTTGGAATCTAATTTCAATCTACGTTCTATTCGGTGATTTGGGTTATTATGGTGGCTTTATTTCGATTTTTTTTTTGTTGATACTATGAAAAACTATTGCTGCATCCCGGATTCAATGAAAGTTAAAAACAGGAAAAAGCCTATGGCCTTTTCTTATTTAGAATAGTATGAGACAAAACTTAAAGAATAAGGCAGCTAACTTCTATTCAAAATATGAATTAATTATCTTAACTTTTAGTTACTAAGTGCCGTGGTTTGTCCTTTAATATGTTTCATCCGATGAAAATAGCATATAATATATTTTCAGTGTTTAAAGTTATACCCATAAAGTCATGCGTCGAGTTTTTAGAACCTAACAAAAACAAAACTAATTTTAAAATTTTCAGGTATTTGTCTAGTTTGAATTAAAAATTAAAATTATTGCTCAGACACCGTAAATGTTTTTGCAATTTACATAATAACCTTAGTGATCCTGAACTAACAACTAAAAAAAAAATAAAACTAATTTTGAAATTTCATTTTTGCTATGGAAATATAGCACAACGTTATAGAGATGCGGAGTTAAGCCAAAAAAAGTTTGGTTCCCGGAGACAATTATAACTTTGAACTGAAAGATGAAACATAATTATTTCATTGAATTACTCTAGTTTCAGTTTACCTATCATATTTTTTGTTGAAACCCTAAAAGAATTACTGCATTTTATAAAAAATAATACCAACATGCGTTTTACATTGTAAAAATACTATTTTGATCTTCATATGCAAGATGATGTTAACAACATTTGCTACTACACTGTTGTACAAAAATACAGCTTTTGTAAAAATATAATTCTATTTCGAAAAATATTTTTTTAATTGCAAAACGCACTAGATGTAACAATTGACATTCAAGTGAGCCATTGAACAGCTCTCAATGATTTTCCAGTGCCCTAATAGCTGCACCGAATAAAAAGAATTAAATAAAATAAAATAGGTGCCGTCGATGCAGACTGGATGCTCTGAGCCACTTTTTTTTTGTTTTTCAAGCCAATGAATTTTCCTCGTTATTCAAGCCAAGGGACAGTTGTGATTGTATCGTTTTTAATTTTGATATGATTGTTCATTTTTGTTCACTTTGGGTCTCAGTTTGTTGTTGATAGGGGGTTTCTGTTGGTAATAAACTTGAATAGCTATTTAACTCTATTTCTGCCTCTCTTTTGTTTAATGTTTCTCTTTACTTTTCCTTGAAAACCCTTTTTGAGGAAGGTTTTTTTAATTAATAGCATCAACAAAACACCGATTTTAACTCACTTCTTTCATCGATGCATTGCAATATTATAATGGAAAAGATTCTAACATAACGTGGGCTTCAAGTAGCCCTTAGAAACGTGAACCTTAAAACAGCAGGTCGAAAATAGGTTTTACAAAAGTGCTTAAAAACTATTTCAGATCTAAAAAAAAAATCAGAAAATAAAAGCACGAAATACTTGTTGAAAAAAACGAAAATAACGTGAAATCCGACTCTTTACAGCGTAGAAAGTGTTTTTGCCAAGTTAAGTACATTTTCTTGATTTGATAAAGAATTTGAATTAAAGCTCAAGGAGGAATCCTCAGGAGCTAATCCTCATCCCTTTCTTACTTGTAAATTTTGAACTGATTTCCCCTTTGACATATTTGGCATACCTTTTTGCAATAAATGGCTGCCAATTGAGGTAGGAAGGTCCAGAACTTAATTACATATTTTAACGACGTGTGATTATGAAATAAAAATCGTAACTTATACCTTTTATTACTTAATGACAATACGACGGATACCCTTTTTCTCAAAAATCACGTACACGAAGTGGTGCACACAAAGTGAGACTAAAGTGTGCAAGACATGGAGCAAGGGAACTCGGTGTGACGATTTTTGCATCGTTGGAGGAAATTTATCACGTTTTGTTGGCATGTGCCGAGCGTGGCAAGAAGGAGTAGCGGAATTGTTCTGAACAAGGCTAAACATAGTGGAACTCATCGATATGGCTCTACAGCATGACGCAAAGAGGTGTACTGTGAGGAAAGTGTTCAGAATACAATGCGAAGAGGTGTGGTGTAGCAGAACTGTCCTACGTTTGACAAGAATAGGCACTGCAAGGTGCTAGTATAACATTGTTGTAAACGAAACGGAGGAGGTGTTGCAAGAAAAGGACCAGTTGATCATTAAAGGAAATTGTCAATGAGAATTAAGTAATTGTTGTGTTAATTAATATTAATGCAGTTATCGATAGGAAGGAGTGAAATGACCATGAAATAGTTTCATTAACAAGACTTGAGTACCAAGGAAATCAAAATAGAACATTTTTCCCCCTGGACATATATTAGATCCATTCATACCTTTAAAGCGCGATTTTCTAAGAATTTTCTTAGGGTTGCTTCAAATTATGAAATTTTACTGCGGATCATATTTTCTTCAGTGTTTCCACGTTAAACTCTTGAAATGAATCCGCAAAACTAGTTCAATTTGTCAACGCTCATCGTCCATAAAAATTAAAACGATAACAGTTTGTTTATTCCTGAAGACAAGTAAACCTTCAAGGGAAAGCAACACCTTCTTTAGCTGTTTTATGCCCTATGCTCTTAGCTTGTTCATAAAGATTTTTACATATATTTCTTTTTTTTAATTTGGCACTCGCTACTACGGGGAAAATCAGGAATTCCCGATTGTCCCAATTTTAAAGTCCATATATTTGCGACATTTTCCATTTAACCAGTTTAAACAACATGATTGGATTTTCACTGCCCTTGGTACTTCAATGGTCACCGAGTAACCATAGCCAAACATAATCATAACAAAACAAACTATCGGTAGAAAAATAAGGAATTGAAATTTACAGGAGGTTCAAAATGATTAATGATAGCTGGCGGTATACAATTGGTTGTATACACACGCGCACGCTTGAATTCTGGTTTTTAACCTCTATAAAGATTTTAACAGATCAGGGTAACGAACTATAAATAAGTAGCTACTCGTGCTAATACTAACGAAAACTATAATTAAATGGAATTTTTTAGAAAAATTTGTTTGGATAGCACAATTTCTTAGAAAGGAGGAGAAATATTTTTCCATCAAAAGATCATAAAAAAAAACAATTACATGAGAATTAACCGAGTGGATAAAGACATTTTCATTCAAAACAACTTCTATTGCCTCCGATAAAACGGAGAATCATAGTTACTATTTGCATTCTTGATTAAACAGTTCGTGGTAACGAACTGTAAGTAAGGGGTGCCTCGGCTCAATAGTAACTGAAAGTCTAAAAAACAGATTTTGATGTCAATGGATACATCAAAAGAATTGGCGTATTACCCTGATTCCAAATATATAAGATTCATCAAGTTTAGTGTTAACCATCGAAAGCTAATAGCTGTGAAAATTTGCCTGATTTTCGTAAAAGGGGAGAACCCGCCTTTAAGTCAAGAAATCTCAATGAAAATCACATCATCGGATTCAGCAAATCAGAAAACCCTACTATAGAAGTTTAAAGCTCATGTATTCAACATGTGGAATTCTACATTTCTTGCCAGAAGAAATATCATGGATGCGTGATCATTTATTATTTTTTGTTTGTCTAATTGATTTTCCCAGGGGGGATATTATTGAACTAATGGTCCTAGAGGATCAGGAGAGGGTACACTCGAACGGAAATTAAAAGGTCTAGCGCGCTTCTAAGTGACTGAAAGATTGGAGGGTAACTAGCTCCCCCCCCCCCTTGTACCGCCCTTTTTTATTCAAAGTCGTCAGATCAAAATTTTGAGATAGCCATTTTGGTAGAGATAGTTAAAGAGTCCAATAACTATGCCTTTAGACGTAACATAAGCCCCGAAATTCTGTCGGGACAGGCCTAAAAGCTGTGGAATTTACCCATTGTTTGCGTATAGTATTTTACTATTGGGAGATATGCAGACATTTCTTTTGGGTGGAGGGGTGGGGAATTTTGTGCTTCAGGTGGGTTTCTATGAGGCAAATTTACCATGGGGAAGAAAATTTTCGGGGTGAATTTTCCAGGAGAAATTTTCCAGTGGGGGGTTTTGACAGAACTCCTGTACGAAACTCTTTTTATTTGTGGTATTTTCTCTTTGTCGGCTCAAATTTGCATGCGGAGGTGTCCTGGGTGGAACTGCCCTGCGTAAATTTTCAGCGGATTTAGATTTCCAGGAAAAAGTTTCCACTGAGGGGGGATTTCCCGAGTAGTCGGAAAACGACCAGATATTTAAGACTTTTTTGAATGAAAGTATGCCAAGGAGAAATTTTCAGGCTGAATTGTCCGCAATAAATTTTACGTAGAAGGGGGGATACGAATTTTTGCGAGGATGGAACTGTACGGAGGAAATTTTACGAGGGAGGTGTATCTTATATATAGCGTTGACATAAATAGGGTTTGGGCTAAACAGGTGCTGAATTAAGCTGTGGTGGATTTGTAGGCGGTTTAGCGAAATGGGATTGGTTTAAACGAGGTATAGTTGAACGAATGTTCAATTAATATTGAAGGGGTTGTTCAGTTAATGGGGCTGAGTTAAACGAAGGTTTAGTTTCAAAGGTACCACTGGATCTAAACAGGACTGTCACAAGTATTGAAGTAATTTTTATATTTTACGTACACAGTGTAGGAAGATCGAATTGAAACTTGACACTGAGCATCGAGATTATTACATTGGGAAAAATAACATAATCAGTCCATTCCAGATAACGTTTGTCTAGATGAGTGGTTCTCAACCGGGGTCTACATGGTCCCTAGGGGTCCATGTAATATTTCCGGGGGTCCACAGGCGAAACACAACAAATTGGGGGTCCACAATGATATTTTGGGGGTCCATGAATAAAACCAACTCAGAACACTCTTTATTTTTAAGAATTCAATTTCTACTGTAATTTACATTATTTTGAATCGGTTTAGTGACCTACTCGGAATAGATATACCGATTTGGGTTTCAATTCCTTTCGAAATTAATGTTGCCGAAATAGAATTATCTTTGCAAGAGCCCCTCATCGAATTACAAAGTGATAAAATAATGCGTGGAAAATTCAAAGATGGAAAGTACAATATATGGAAAACAAATGATGTTGCTACAAAGTACCCTTTGTTCTGGGATAAAGCGCAGTTCTACGTTATTGCTTTTCCTACATCTTATCTTGTTGAAGCGGGATTTAGTCGTGTTTCTCAAATTTTATCAAAAGCTTGCAATAGACTTGACATTGTGAAAAGGGGTGATCTTCGACTATCATTAACATCGATAGAACCAAATATAAAGAAACTTGTCGAGAAGGATCAACCACAGGGATCTCATTGAATAAGCCTTTTTCTTTTTTTAATCACACACTTAATTTCAACTGCTTTTTTTATCCAGTTTACATAAATAATGTTGGAGTGAATTAAACTTCCTGAAGAGCTTTACTCTCCATGAGCTTTAGTTGCTTGCCAATCGAAGAAACTTGTAGAAACTTGCAATATTGTAGTTACTATCACAATGATAGTAATAATAATAATAATTATTATTATTATATTAGAATATTTTATTTGTATTAAATTAGTTTTCATTTAAAAATAAAGCTTAATTGTATGCTATTTGTTTGATAATTAAAACCTAAAAATTTATATTAGTGAAGAATAAAAAATTGTTCTTATGTCCAATAGCTATGAAGGGGTCCATCAAGATAAGAAGAAGGGAAAAGGGGTCCATGGGGAAAAAAAGGTTGAGAACCACTGGTCTAGATGGTCATCCGGTGCTACTGTCGCCAAGCATCACTTACCTGGGACTTTCTATTGAGAGTGACCTGAGACATACTCGGTGGCTTTTTTTAGAATTTGTAAGCTCAAAGCTTCATAAGACATATGGTGTGTTTGTTCCTATTTATTTGAAAATGAAAACATTTTTCGAGGAATTATCTAGATTCATTTGTGTTATGGTAGATTCAAACCCTAAATATATTGCAATTTATAAATCAAGATCTACAACCGATTGCCCTTATAAATTTAAGAAGTGTCTCAACTAACAAAATCCTCTTTGGGTCCATAAACAAAACTGTAAATACTATATCATAATTTAGTTTATCTAGCTTCTACATTTTATCTTGTGATCTTCATTGTTTATAGACGGTTTTAAGTTCTCACTCAAGATCACGGCTATTTTCCCCAATATTTCTCCGGTTTCGACTTCTAATTCTTGTATGTCATGTAAAAAAGGAAGAAAGTGACAATACATTTTCTGGTACCCTGCAGTTTTTTTTTGCTTCTCCGATCCGTTAGGTAATAACTACGGTTACAATTAGCCACAGATTCCTCTATATTGATTTCTTTTAATGACTGGTTGAAGGCTTAAAACCAAATAAACTTTTTATGACGTTAGAATCACGCCAAAGGTAGACAGGCAATAGGAGGCTGTTATTTATCACCATCAAGGGATTACTGAGTCCCATCGTTTGACTAGTTGTTATGATAATGCAAAAACAAAAGATCGTAAATCTCTTTCAGCTAGATGAATTATCAAAGAGGCAAGATGAAAGATCTGAAAAAATCAACTAAAGCTACATAATGTAGATCAAGCTAACATATATTTCTCTTTAGTTCTTGACGACGAGTTTGCTGCTACATAATACAGGCATGGAACTTAGGGAGAGCTCTTTAAAGGATGAAAGTGACAACACGGGTACCACCTGGATTTAACCCCCCCCCCCAACTAAAAGTAGAGGATTGGCGATATGATATAGATAAATGGCTAAAAAAGAGCTTGCTCTGACCATCTCTCTTTAACTCTTTTTTTTATCAATAAGTGTGGCCCTGTTTTTATCTTTAACAGAGACAGGCCCAGATTCACTACTCTCTCTCAATTTATGAACACGCTAGTACAATATTTTAGTTTATTATGCCGGAAAGTCCAGCTCCCTCAAGGTGATTTCAGGCCCCATCCCCTCTCCCCACTCTGCACACACCGACACTTTTTCATAACAGGTGATTGAAAATTTGAAAAAAGATTAATACTTCTATTAAACTGACATTGTGTTTCAGGAGTCGTTCTTAAGGAATTAGGACAAAAAGTCAAAACTTTAGCATAAAGAGCAATAAGCCTCTTTCATATACGGATTAATTACTCCGTATATGAGAGGGGCAGTTCCTCCCTCTATGCCCCACTCTTTACGCTAAAGTTTGACTCTTTCTCTCAACTCTACTATTTAAAACAATAAAAAACTTTAGCGTAAAGAGCTGGGCGTTGAGGGGGAACAGCCCCTTTCATATACGGAGTAATTTCTGTTCGTTTTAAGTTTTAATATCACTCCTTACTTTCAGTTAAAAAACTATTTTTTTTATTTAATGTCTGAACGTTTTTGAATTAATGCGTGTTTTGATTTTGGCTCTCCACACATGAATAATTAAAACAAAATTTGCATATTAATTTATTTTTATGGTTAAATAGTTTTTTAATAGTTTTGGTCGGACTATTTTGATAAAAAAAGGAGCGAGGGAGTAGGCCTAGTTCCCCTCCAATTTTTTGGTTATTTAAAAAGGCAACTAGAACATTTAATTTCTTATAAATGTTTTTATTAGTAAAAATATACGTAACTTGCGAATTAACTTACGTAACGAACTTCTAAATTTGTATGTTTTTATTTCATATTTGAAGAGGTTCACCCTCTTGTTAATACCTCGCTCTTTAAAAAAGCTTAAATTTTGTCCTAATTCCTTAAGAATGACCCCTGACTCACAAAGGCCGTAGAAGAAATAGTTGAAATTAATAAAATTACGTTATCGTAAAGAGCGAGGTGTTAGTAGGAGGTGAACCCCTCATATGTTAATGCAATTATAATTTCTGCTCAATTTAAGTTTTATTGCTGCTCCTTACTTTCAGTTGAAAAAACTTTTCATATTTACTTTTTCATTGTTCTTTGAGAAAAATGATAAAAAATCCTGCGCCCCCTTCATGGAAATTTTATTCCCCCATTACAAATTTCTCCCTGGAAAGTTCCCCCTGCATAACCCCGTACCCTCAACCCCTTCTCCACAACCGAAAAAATCCCCTGAAAGCGTCTGTACACTTCCCAATAACCATTACTATATGTTAACACTGGTCAAAGTTTGTAACTTGCAGCCCCTCCCACGGGTACTGTTGGGGAGTAAGTCGTCTCCAAAGACATAGTTATTAGGTTTTTTGACTATGCTGAATAGAATGGCTATCTCAGATTTTGATCCGGTTACTTTGGGAAAAAACATGAGTCTAGGTACCCTCCAATTTTTTCGGTCACTTAAAAAGGGCACTAGAACTTTTAATTTTTGTTAGAATGAGCCATCTCATGACATTCTAGGACTACTGGGTCGATACGATCACCCCTGGAGAAAAAACAACAAAAAAACAACAAAAAACAAACAAATAAACACGCATCCGTGATCTGTCTTGTGGCAAAAAATGCAAAATTCTACATTTTTGTAGATTGGAGCTTGAAACTTCTACTATAGGGTTTACTGATACGCTGAATCTTATGGTGTGATTTCAGTTAAGATTCTATCACATTTAAGGGGTTTTCCCCCTATTTTCTAAAATAAGGCAAATTTTCTCAGGCTCGTAACTTTTGATGGGTAATTCTAAACTTAATGAAACTTATTAATTTACAAATCAGCATTAAAATGCGATTCTTTTGATGTAACTATTGTTATAAAAATTCCGTTTTTCAGAGTTTCGGTTACAATTGAGCCGGGTCTCTCCTTACTACAGTTCGTTACCACGAACTGTTTAGACTATAAGCATTAGAGCCGTTTAATTGGAATAAAAAGCTTTACAAAATCAACGGAGACGTTAGTTTAATGAGCACGAGATTTAGGAGGTCACTCATATAGGCCTATGGACTAATTTTTGTCTTTTTTAAGGTTGATCTGTGCTTTAAGTTGAAAAAAACTTTTTTTTTTTTTAGTTTTTTTTAGATTTTAGTTTCTGACTATTAATCAAATTATGCCGGAAAGTCCAGCTCCCTCAAGGTGATTTCAGGTGCCATCCCCTCTCTCCACTCCGTACCAACCGACATTTTTTCAGAACAGGTGATTCAAAATTTGAAAAAAAGCTTAATACTCTTATTAAACTGCCATTGTGTTTCAGGAGTTGTTCTTAAGGAGTTAGGACAAAAGTTAAAACTTTAGCATAAAGAGCAAGGTCTTGAGAGGGGGCGACCCCTTTTATATACGTAATAATTTCTGTCCTTTTAAGTTTTGGTGTTGCTCCTTACTTTCGGTTGAAGAAACTTTGTTTCAATTTAATTTCTGATCGCTTCTAAATAAACACCGGGAAATTGGGCTCACCCCCTCCATTAAAATTTTCTCAAATTTCCTTTGCCCCAGAAGAAAATTCCACCATGGAAAACTTTTTCCAAACCCCCCCCCCCACCCTCCCTCCAGGGAAAAGTCTTGAATTTCTGACTGTTTTTAAAATCATGCCGGTAATCCCTTCTCTTAGAAAAGCGACCCCTTTCATATACGTATAATTTCTGTCCTTTTAAGTTTTGGTGTTGCTCTTACTTTCGGTTGAAGAAACTTTTTTTCAATTTAATTTCTGATCGCTTCTAAATAACACCGGGAAATTGGGCTCACCCCATCCATTAAAAATTTCTTAAATTTCCTTTGCCCCAGAAGAAAATTCCACCATGGAAAGCTTTTTCACCCCCCCCCCCTCCAGGAAAAAAAGTCTCGAATTTTTGACTGTTTTTAAAATCATGCCGGTAATCCCTTCTTTTGAAAAAGCGACCCCTTTCATATACGTAATAATTTCTGTCCTTTTAAGTTTTGGTGTTGCTCCTTACTTTCGGTTCAAGAAACTTTTTTAAAATTTAATTTCTGATCGCTTCTAAATAACACCGGGAAATTGGGCTCACCCCCTCCATTAAAAAATTCTTAATTTTCCTTTGCCCCAGAAGAAAATTCCACCATGGAAAGCTGTTTCACGAACCCCCCCCCCCTCCCTCCAGGGAAAATGTCTCGAATTTCTGACTATTTTTAAAATCAAGCCGGTAATCCCTTCTCTTGGAAAAGCATCCTAGCAAAAAGGCAGTAGAAAGGTGTTTTCCAGCAAAGGTTTTTATGGCACTTGGTATTAACCAAGTGACATATAGCAGTCGCCAATTCTGTCGGTCTGTCTGTCGGTCTGTCTGTCGGTCTGTCTGTCGGTCTGTCGGTCTGTCTGTCGGTCTGTCTGTCGGTCCCGGTTTTGCTACTTTAGGCACTTCCAGGTAAGCTAGGACGATGAAATTTGGCAAGCGTATCAGGGACCGGACCAGATTAAATTAGAAATAGTCGTTTCCCGATTTGACCATCTGGGGGGGAGTGGGGGCCCGGTTAATTCGCAAAAATAGAAAAAAATGAAGTATTTTTAACTTATCAGCGGGTATTTGGATCTTAATGAAATTTGATGTTTGGAATGATATTGTGTCTTAGAGCTCTTATTTTTAATCCCGACCGGATCTGATGACATTGGGGGGAGTTGGAGGGGGAAAACCTAAAGTCCCGGTTTTGCTACTTTAGGCACTTCCAGGTAAGCTAGGACAATGGAATTTGGCAAGCGTATCAGGGACCGGACCAGATTAAATTAGAAATAGTCGTTTTCCCGATTTGATCATCTGGGGGGGGGGGGGAGAAGGGGCCGGTTAATTCGGAAAAATAGAAAAAATGAAGTATTTTTAACTTATGAGCGGGTGATTGGATCTTAATGAAATTTGATGTTTGGAATGATATTGTGTCTCAGAGCTCTTATTTTAAATCCCGACTGGGTCTGATGACATTGGGGGGAGTTGGAGGGGGGAAACCTAAAATCTTGGAAAACACTTAGAGTAGAGGGATCGGGATGAAACTTGATGGGAAAAATAAGCGCAAGTCCCAGATACATGATTGACATAATCGGAACTTATTTGCTCTCTTTGGGGTAGTTGGGAGGGGGAGTAAGTCTTAAAAATTAGAAAAATGAGGTATTTTCAACTTACGAACGGGTGATCGGATCTCAATGAAATTTGATGTTTAGAAGGATATCGTGTCTTAGAGCTCTTATTTTAAATCCCGACCGGATCTGGTGATGGGGGCGGGGAGTTGGGAGGGGGAAACCTAAAACTTGGAAAACACTTAGAGTGGAGGGATCGGGATGAAACATGGTGGGAAAAATAAACACAAGTCTTAGATAGATGATTGACATAAACGGAACGGATCCGCTCTCTTTTGGGTAGTTGGGGGGGGGGGGGGGGGGTTAATTCTGAAAAATTAGAAAAAATGAGGTATTTTTAACTTACGAATGGGTGATTGGATCTCCATGAAATTTGATTTTTAGAAGGATATCGTGGCTCAAAGCTCTTATTTTAAATCCTGAACGGATCTGGTGACATTGGGAGAAGTTTGGGGTGGGGAGACCTAAAATGATGGGAAACCCTTAGATTGGAAGGATTGGGATGAAACTTGGTTGGAAAAATAAGCAAAAGTCTTGCATACGTAATTTACATAATTGGAACGGATCCGCTCAATTGCGGGGGGGGGGGGGGGGTAATTCTGAAAAATAAGAAAAATAACGTATTTTTAACTTACGAATGAGTGATCGGATCTTCATGAAACTTCATATTTAGAAGGACATCGTAACTCTGATATCTTATTTTAAATCTCAACCGGATCAAACGTAATTGGGGGGGGTCAGTTGGGGGGACCGGAAATCTTAGAAAATACTTAAAGCGGTGAGATCAGGATGAAACTGGATGGGAAGAATAGAAACCTGTCTAAGATACGTGACTGACATAACTGGACCGGATCTGCTCTCTTTGGTGGAATTGGGAGGGGGGAGGTAATTTTGAAAATTGAGGTATTTGTAACTTACGAAAGGGTGACCAGATCTTAATGAAATTTGATATTTAGAAGGATCTTGTGCTATAAAGTTTAACTTTAGGTTCTGACCTTCTCACAAGTGCCAAATGAGCTCTTGGCTCTTGGCTCTTCCGACCTCGTCCAAATGAGCTCTTGGCTCTTCCGACCTCGTACCATATGAGCTCTCGGCTCTTCCGACCTCGTCACAAGTGCCATATGAGCTCTTAGCTCTTGTTTACGAGGGAGGGGTACAAAAGAAACTTCAAAAAACGCACCAAAAATGTGAGATTGATATTCACTCCCTTACGATTTCTGGGAATATTTCTGGTCTAAGCTGTTAATATGAAAGTATTAGATAAAAAAAAGTTTTTTTTTAACTGAAAGTGAGGAGCGACATTAAAACTTAAATGAACAGAAATTATTCTGTATATGAAAGGGACTGTCCTCTCCTCAACGCTCCACTCTTTACGCTAAAATTTGACTCTTTCTCACAACTCAACTCTTTAAAACAATAAAAAATTTTGCGTAAAAAACGGGGGTGTTGAGGAGGGAACAGTCCCTTTCATATGGAATAATTTCTGTTCGTTTTAAGTTTTAATGTCACTCCTTACTTTCACTTAAAAAACTTGTTTTTTTTATTTAATTTCTGATCGTTTTAATAAATGCAATTTTTGAATTTGGCTCACCGTCCATGAAAGATTTAAACAAAATGTGTACTTTAATTTTACTGTTTTTGACTAATAACCTAATAACCTAAGTTTTTTTAATACCCTAAGTTTTATTTTTGTTACAGTTGTTAAAAAAAATGACTCCGAAACACAAAGGCTGTTGAATTAGAATAATAACTTATTTTAATAGTTAGAAAAAAACTCTAGCGTAAGAGCAAGCTATTGAGGAGAGGCAGCCCCCCTCATATACGTAATATTTTTTCTTCGTCTTAAGTTTTAATGTTGCAGCTTACTTTCTAATTGCTTTATTAATTGCTGATTGCTAATTATTTTCTAAATAATTTCGGAAAACCCACCTCCTTTTCCATGGAAATATTCCCTTCTCCATGAGAAATTTCTCCATTAAAAGATGCTCCCACGTAACTTGAATTGGCGATATTTACGGAATTGATTTTGTAAGGCATAGTAACAGAACAGCCAAAGAGGTCGAAACTATTCTCAAATGACCGAAATGAATGAAAGAAAAGATCTTTAAAAGAAATACGTAATAATTGATGGTCGTTTTAAGTTTTAATGTTATTCCTTACTTCCAGTTGGAAAAACTTGTTTTTTTTATTATTTAATAACAACCACAAGCCGACGACACACAATATCTTTGGTTTATTATCGCATAAAAATCATAGTTATGAAGCTGCTGAAGATAAAATTAAATGCTAAGATTGGGCGGAAAATTAAAAAGATAAGTTGTTGGTTATATCGGCCATTATTTAACAAACTTTAGCGTAAAGAGCGAGGTATTGACAAGGGGGCAAACTTCCTCATATACGTATCATGAGGGGTTCGTTCCCTCGTCAATGCCTCGCTCTTTACGCTAAAGTTTGAATTTTATTCCAATTGTTTAAGAATAATCCATGAATCACAAAGGCCGTTTAATTAGAATATATAGCTCTTGTAATAGCGCTAATTATTGAAATTACAAAAAATACTTTAGTGTAAAGAGCGGGTACTTTTAAGGGGACGAGACCCCTCCCCCCCATATACGTAATAATTTCTGTTAGTTTTATGTTTTAATGCTACTCCTCACATTCAGTTGAAAAAAACATTGTTTTTTTCTCCGGCTGGGAAATCCGGGCGACAAAATTCATGGAAATTCTCTTCCCCCATGAAGAATTCCTCCGTGGTAAGATCCTCCCGTGTAACCCAATTCACCTGACCCCACCCCCATCAGAAGAAATCCCCCTGGAAACGTCTGTATACTTACCAATAACCAATACTATATGTAAACAATGGGTAAAGTTCATAACTTACAGCCTTTCCTCAGGGACTGTGGGGGATTAAGCCATCCTCAAAGACATAGTAGTTAGATATTTAGATTATGCTGAACAAAATGGATATCTCAAAATTTTTAGCCGGTAGCCTACCTTTAGAAAAAACAAGCGTGTGTGTGGGGGGGGGCTTAGTTGCTCTCAAATTTTTGTGATCACTTAAAAAGAACACTAGAACTTTTAATTTTCGTTCGAATGAGCCCTTTTCCGATATTCTACCACCACTGGGTCGATACGATCACCCCTGGGAAAATATAAACCCACATCCGTGTTTTTTTTCTGACAAAAAATATAACATGTAGATAGGGTGTTGAAACTTGTAAAGTAGGGTTCTCTTTTACGCTGAGTCTGACGGTGTGATTTTCATTAAGGTTCTATGATCTTTAGGGGGTGTTTTTCCTTTTTGTTCGAAAGTAAGGCAATTCTTCTCAGGCTCGTGAACTTTTAATAGATAGGACTAAACTCAATGAAACTTACATATTTAAAATCAGCATAAAAACCAATTCTTTTGATGTATCTAATGGTATTAAAGTTCGGCTTTTAAAAATTCGGGTACTATTGAGCCAGGTCGCTCCTTATTTACAGTTCGTAACCACGAAATGTTTGAAAGAATAACACTAAACCCCAAAATAAGCAGAATTTATTCCGTAGAAGAAGAGGACTGTCCCTTCTTCATCCACACCTCCACCTCAAGGTCGTAGAAACTTTAGAGTCTGCTCGTTGGGTCAGAAACTGAGAGTTCTAGTCCTTTGCGTGGGGGGTGGAATTTTCAGGGGGGATCCATGGAGGGCTATTTTTAGGGGTATTTTCAGTGAGGGGTATTTTCTGCAGGGATATTTTCTGCAGGGGGTGGGTTTTTTAAAGGGGGATTAATGCCGGCCACTGAAAAAGGACAAAAAAAGATAAAAAGACAGGACACTAATTTTGTTAATAAAAATACGCGTCAAACGAGGCATGTTCAATGCCGATAAAAACCAGAAAAGAACAGAATATAGCCTGTGTTAGGCTAGACTCTTATTGCCTGGATTTGGTTGGCGTAGCTTAAATACATTAGGTTCGCTTTTTTTGTGCGGGAGGGGAGTGTCAATTGTTCTTGGTTTCCCTTTTAAAAATGTTGTTTATCTTATCTATTTAGTCTAGTTTTCTTATTTTTTGCATTATTTTTGCATTGTTCCATTCTTTTTGCATTGTTCCATTCTTCTGGTTTGGCATTGCTTTTGTTTTTATTCTTTTGTTGTATAATTTTAAACGAATAAATAAATCTTAAATCGAGTACAGCTTAAATTGAATATTCAAATTAAGCTTAAAACGAACACAAATATTTTACTATTGTAGAATAAATGAAACCCAAAACGAACAGAAATTAAATAAACAATCGTAACAAACAAACATACAACATGTACTAATATAAATGAATAAATAAAGCTTAAAATGAATAAAACTTTAACAAAATATGCGAATCAAGATTGAAACGAACAAAAATCCATTCAAAGAAGAGTATGGGTACTGCCTCCTTCCCTAACTGTAAAAGTCCCAAACCTACTACGTCATTGGCGCTTTACTCAAAATTCATAACTACTTTCCTAAGTTTAAAAACCATAAGCCTACTGCGTCATTGGCGCTTCACTGAAAGCGAACTATATCTATCTATATATATAAAAATAAGTTGTCTGTGTGTGTGTGGGTCTGTCTGTCGGGTGACGTCATGTTTGTGTGTCGACTGACGTCATGTTTTCAACTGACGAAATTACAGACCGGGACATCGGGACAAAAATGACGACCGGGACACCTAGGGGCACATAGAGAATATAAATGAAGACACTCAAAGAGAAAGCGACCGGGACAAAAGGAATGTTCGATTAGCAATCACCATCAACAAAGCACCGGGACACAAATGACGACCGGGACACAGGGAGTATAAATGACGACCAGGACATAAGTAAAAAAAAACTAAAAAAACTAAAAAAAGGTAAAAACTACAAAAAAACTAAAAAGAAAAAAAAAACTAAAAACTAATAAAAAAAACTAAAAAAGCTAAAAAACTGAAAAAAGAAAAAAAATAAAAAAGGAAAAAATGAAAAATAAAGGAGAAAAACAAAACTAAAAAAACGAATGTATATACAGACCGGGACACCGGGATACAAATGACGACCGGGACACAGGGAATATAAATGACGACCGGGACACAGGGACACAACTACAACGGGGACGCCGGGGGGCAAAGGGGGATATAAATGACGACGGCGACACAGGGAATGGTCGATTAGCAATCACCATCAACAAAGCTCAAGGGCAATCATTAGAATCATGAGGTATATATCTGAATACGGATTGTTTTCCCATGGACCATTATATGCTGCATGTTCAAGAGTTGGTAAACCTGACAATCTATTTATATGCACAGAAAATGGGACAGCAAAGAATGTTGTATATTCGCAAGTTTTACGTAGTTAAAAACATATATATATATATATATATATATATATATATATATATATATATATATATATATATATATATATATATATATATATATATATATATATATTATATATATATATATATATATATATATATATATATATATATATATATATATATATATATATATATATATATATATATACATATATATATATATATATATATATATATATATATATATATATATATATATATATATATATATATATATATATATATATATATATATATATATATATATATATATATATATATATATATGTATATATATATATATATATATATATATATATATATATGTATATATATATATATATATATATATATATATATATATATATATGTATATATATATATATATATATATATATATATATATATATATATATATATATATATATATATATATATATATATATATATATATATATATATATATATATATATATATATATATATATATATGTATGTATATATATATATATATATATATATATATATATATATATATATATATATATATATATATATATATATATATATATATATATATATATATATATATGTATATATATATATATATATATATATATATATATATATATATATATATATATATATATATATATATATGTGTGTGTATATATATATATATATATATATATATATATATATATATATATATATATATATATATATATATATATATATTCACAGGTGGGACATAGGGACACAACTACAATGGCCCGTAACGACTTACACGCGCGGGGGGGCTTGGGGGGGGGCGCGAAGCGCCCCCACCAACTAGGTGTTGGGGTGGCGCGAAGCGCCACCCCAACAGCTAGTTATATATATTTTCTTTTCCAGTTATACAGCATGAAAATGCAAATACTTAATACATTATTCAAACTTTGCTTATTCAATGTTATTTAAAATAAGTTTAAAAACCTAAGTTTTAAATCTAAAAGCCTTAGTTTTGAACCTAAGTTTAGAAACCATAAGCCTACTGCGTCATTGGCGCTTCACTGAAAGCGCATTATTTTACAAATATTTTCTTTTCCAGTTATTACAGCATGAAAATGAAAATACTTATTAGACTATTCAAACTTTGCTTATTCAATTTTATTTATTATAATCATAATTTTACTTTTTGATTTTTTTTTATTCAATTAGAATTAAGCCTTTCACCTCCTTATAGTATATTAAACCATAAATGCATATTAAATGCCTTCAATACCTCGTGGCAATTAAAGTTGTGCTATAAAAATATCAAGTTCACATGCCTACTGGTAGAGAAATTTTAGTCCACTACTCCACTGCGCGTGTGGGCGGTTCTAGCAGACAAGAAGCTGAACGTAATCGATAAAATCAGGTTCCTATCCGGGGTTTTAGCCTCTTGGTAAAATATGTTCTGACTATAACTGAAATTAAATATTTATAGGAAATTTGTCCAAAGTTCTATCAATATAAAAAGGATGTAGGATGGTCAGTTTTTGTTCTTAAAAAAAAAAAAAAAAAAAAAAAAAATATAAAAGCTTTGGAAAATTTAGTAAATTATTCACTGGAAAAACATTTCTGTCCTCTCATGGCTTTTCAGCAATCCTGCTCAATTGTTTTGTACAAAAGCCTTGGAAACCTAAATACTCCTTAAAGTCTTGAAATTGCTTCATACTGAAGATCCTGTAAGAGATCTTCAAAAAGACAAATTGACACAACAGATGTAGCGTTCTCTAGTGACATTAACGGAAGAATATTTTTAGACCACCAAGAAGTGACATGAAAACGCAAGGCGAGTCGAAACTTGCTTACAGCTAGCAGCTTAAAAAAATACTCCTTATTGTTTTTTTGGTACTTGTATGATGTATATAATCATAGTTAATACATTTTACATGCAGCTTTGCTATACTTTACCCCCAACCTCCATCCCTCTAAAGTGCAAAAAGTAGCCAAAATTATATGTTTTCAATGTGTTCTGCAACCCGTAACTTGTTTTTCAGTTTTTTATTCGCAAGGGTTGAAACAACTGAGACGCATCGGGAAAATAGATAGGAACTATATAATTTGGGTTATATATTTGCACATCAGGGAGGTTTTGGGTAAAGTATAGCGGGGCTGCATGCATAATGTGTTAACTTAGATTATTCTCAATATTGAGAATTAATAATTGTTTTCTTAATATCGGTACTTGTGTGATATAGTTGTGGTCGGTATATCATACAAGTACCGCTTTTTTCTTTTTTGTAATTTTTTCCTACGTATTTTAATAGAATTAAGACCGTACTTCCAGTAAAAGGGAAATTGAGTTCCGCTTGTTAACTAGATTGAATCGTGTTTAGACTCCATATGTCTAGAATCGCCAGATTTCTCACGCACAAATCCTTTAAACTCCTCTTCGCTACTCTCCAAGAAATTTTGACTTTATATAGCAGTCAAAATAGGGGACTAAGAAACTAAAACAGCTGTACGTAGGATTAAAAGCAGTAGACAATCTGTCCCCGAACTTGTAAAAATATTGTTGAAACGTAATGGTTACGTGGATATCTGTTGAGAAAACTGTCGTAAGATGTACAATCTTCTTCTTGGCAACAAAAAAAAAGGCAACAGTCCATTTTTCTCTATATCCGAAAACATGGTATCATTAAAAAAAAAAAATACAAGGATCAGTAAAAATAATTTTCAAATTTAAGAGGAAACTTTCAGATTTAAGCACCGAATCTTTATCTTAACTTTGTTGGTGGAGAAATTCATCACAAGACCTTATGAACGCATAGTTTATATTAGATTCAAAGTTAATTTAAATAACCACTCTCTTAACGTATTTCTCCAGTAAGTGATTTTTAACGTGCTTATCTATCCCTTCTATTACCCATTGTTGATGTCACGTCGTAAAAAATTGATTTTTATTGATATGACAACGCGTACTAGCTCTAAATCTAAACAACGGAATGAAAGATTTATAGGGGAGGAAAGTTATTATCATTTTTAGCGCAAATTTTTACGAGATCAAGACACCTGACAAAGTTTAAGACATTGTAGCAGCAAACAAACTTTTAAGAAATCGAATATTGGAGGAATGTAAAAGAGAACTAATGTTGTCAAACACTCTTAGGCATGCCTTTTTTAGCCTTTTTTGTTACTTTTTTTTATCATTCCGCTAAGGAATAATAAAAAATGGCGTCTCCATTTCGGAGGGAATTCTTAACTGTGTTTACATGTTATAGTAACATTATCAGTTTCTTATTCTAGGAAAATCGTAACTACTCATGCCGTTTTCGAGAGCATAAAGTGATCGGATGGCAACTTCTCACGTTATTTTCTCCTCTCCGCAATTGTAGTCAAACATAGCGTCACATAAAAATATTAGCTAAAGTTGTCATTCTAATTAGAAGCATTGGAATGTAAACAAAAAATATAATAATAATAATTATAATAATAATAATAATAATAATAATAATAATAATAATAATAATTATAATAGTAGTAATAATTGTAATGATGGCGCTACCCTTAGAATATCCGGTACAAATGCTAAAAGTTACGAAAAATTTATAAGTGCAAATAAAAGGATTTATAAGAAATTTACGTTTATATAAATAAATCTAAAAAAGGTTAGGCTTGAGGTACATTGTTGAATTCGAAAGGTATTAATTTATTATATGTTGGAATTTGGACAACACAGTAGCTTTCATCAACGAAAGTTTTGAACATTAAGAACTTTTCGTTTTTTATTAAAAAAAAACAAAAAAATATGCAAGTTTCATTTTGTAGTTGATAAATGTTGAGTTTATCACTCAGTTCTAGGACCAATTTAATCAGTGGTATCGATGGCTGTAGAACTCTAGAAGAAATTTGGAACAAAATTTCGATTTTCTTCTGCACTTTTAATAACTTGGAAGTAATTAGGGAGTAAAAAAGCCCCCTTCCTATTTAACCCTAGGGTTCCACGGTGATAAATATGATGTGAAATTAAAAGTCAGAGTTGGTTTTTTAATGACAAACATTGAAATGTGCAGCCGTTTCTGAAGAAAAACTTCCCGAAGCCTCATAAATGTGATATCAAAACTAAACAGAGGTTAAAACTATATAAAGAAGAGTTTTTCAAAAGAAATCAAACAGCGGTATCAAAACTTGGGACTAACAGATATTAGCCAGTATACGAAAGAGCTCCCATTCCCTTTAACCGTCCCCCCTCCACTCTTTACGTTACATTTTCACTTTATACCACCAGCACTTCAAGAAAATTGCCTTAAGGCAAGGACAATGTATTGAAAAAAAAGCCCCTAGAATGGAATGACTTATTTATTCTTATTCTCTTGAAGCAATAAAATCTTCTGTTCAAATGTTTTGAAAGGGAACAGGTAGAAAAAAAAGAAAGAAAAAGGAATATATGGCAAAACCAACCAGTTTTGTTTTCAGCGCTTCTGAATGCTCTCGAATAGCACTAGCTAAACTTCAGCAGATACGACAGGGTTAAAGTCGCAAGTAGCCCCTATAATACAAAGAATAATTTATGTACCTTTTGACGTATAATGCCACACTTAACATTAGTTGTTTTTTAAGTGTCGTGAGAGTATGTCAATTTGAAAATTTCAGTTACTTAGAAAGAAGCACAAGGGTGAATCTAGTACGACTTGCAGGTAGTAAAACTATAGTTTATAAAACGAAGATCAACCCTCTCTTATTTCATAAGAGTGATTTTTACCCACCAATTTTCATCTATCTATCTAAAAAATAATTCTATGGAATGGTAACCTCAAAGTTCTTTTGTTGCCCAAAGCAAATGCAAAGCTGTTGTAATGACTTTGTTTGCCTTCCTTGCTTATGCGGTAAAATCATCAAAAGTATACAAAAAAATTTCTTAATAAAATAAACGTTGGCAATAATTTTTCGGGTAAGTTTTCTTTTTATTATACATATGATTCTTTAAAGCTCCATGAAGGTAATAAAAAGTCAAAGCAGCCGTAATGATTGTGTTGAAAAGTTCATTTTGTCAGAATCCCCATTGGGCCCAAATAAAGAAAAATATACAAAGTTTGTCTTCAGGGAGTTTAGTTGGCAAGTTTCCTCGTGTCTAATTCAAAAATAAAAATATTGGTCCTCTTCTTGATTTATGTTTATTTTTTTAATAGTAAGGGAATATCTTTTTTAGGGTGAATCCAGGCATAAAATTTATACTAATAATAGAATTTCGCAATTAAAAAAAAAAAATTCTAAATTGAGCGTTTTTATGAAATCCTTAAGCTCCCTGCGTCTGCAAACAGTTCCCAAAGCAGTCTCTTCTGGCCTTAGAGCATCAAAACTTCCAAGTTATTTTCATTAGTTAAAAGCAAAAGGAATAGTAAAAAGAAATACTTGCTTCTTTAAAATCTTTAACACTTTTAAAAGATAAATAATTTTTGTGATTTCAAACACCACTACTTATGGCCAGAAATCGTACATTCAGAAAACCTATTTTGATGTTAGAGCATTTCTAGGATTGTAAAGTACGCAAATATTTACGTTAGAATATATCTAACAGTATTAACGTTGTCTACGAGCTTAATACAAAAATTTAGTAAAAAAAACAAGTTTTTTTTTAACTGAAAGTAAGGAGCGCCTTTTAAACTTAAAACGAACAGAAATTACTCCGTGTAAGACAGGGTCTTTTCCCTCCTCAACGCCCTGCTCTTTACGTTAAAGTTTGACTCTTTCTCTCAACTCTACTTTTTAAAAGAGTAAAAAACTTTAGAGTAAACAGCGGGGCGTTGAGGAGGGAAAAGCCCCTTTAATATACGGAGTAATTTCTGTACGTTTTAAGTTTTAATGTCGCTCCTTACTTTCAGTTATAAAAAACATCTTTTTTTTCTATTTAATTTCTGAACTTTTTTGAATTAATGTATGTTTTTTTATTTTGGCTCTCTGCAAATGAATAATTAAAACAAAATCTGCATATAAAATTATTTTTTTCGCTAAATGGCTTTCTCATAGTTTTGATCGGACGTTTTTGAGAAAAAAAGGAGCGGGGGAGTAGGCCTAGTTACCCTCCAGTTTCTTGGTTACTTAAATAGGCAACTAGAACTTTTAATTCTACGAACCTTTTTATTAGTAAAAATATACATAGCTTATGAATTGACTTACGTAACGAACTTCTAAATTCGTATGTTTTTATTATGTATGTGAGGGGATTCACACCCCCCCGTCAATACCTTGCTCTTTACACTAAAGCTTAAATGTTGTCCCAATTCTTTAATAATGGCCCCTGAATCACAAAGGCCGTAGAATAAATAATGAAATCAATAAAATTACTTTAGCGTAAAGAGCGAGGTTTTAGGAGGAGGTGAACCCCTTATATGCGCAATAATTTCTGCTCGTTTTAAGTTTTAATGCTGCTCCTTACTTTCACTTGAAAAAACTCTTTCATATTTATTTTTTTATAGGCCTCACACCCTCTTCATGAAATTACCTTCCCCCATGACAAATTCCTCCATGGAAAGTTCCCCCCGTGTAACACCCTCCCCTAAGCCCCTCCCCTCTCCCCAACCAAAAAAATCCCCCTGAAAGTGTCTGTACACTTCCCAATAACCCTTAATATGTGTAAACACTGGTCAAATCTTGTAACTTGCAGCCCCTCACACGAGGCATGTGGGGGAGTAAGTCGTCCACAAAAGACATAGTTTTTAGGTTTTTTGACTATGTTAAATAAAATGGATGTCTCAGGATTTTGATCTGGTGACTTTGGGAAAAAATGAGCGAGGGAGGGGGCTTAGATGCCCTCCAATTTTTTGGTCACTTAAAACGGGCACTAGAACTTTCCATTATAATGAGCCCTAGCGTGACATTCTAGGACCAATGGGTCGATACGATCAACTTGAAAAAAAAAAATACGCATCCGTGATGTGTTTTGTGGCAAAAAATACAAAATTCCACATTTTTGCAGACAGGAGCTTGAAACTTCTATTGCAGGGTTCCCTGATACTATCGAATGTGATGGTACGATTTTCATTGAGATTCTATGACTTTTAAGGGGTGTTTCCCCCAATTGTCTAAAATAAGACAAATTTTCTTCTGCTTGTAACTTTTGATGGGTATAACTAAAGTTGATGAAATTTATATATTTAAAATCAGCATTAATATTTGATCCTTTTGATCTAACCATTTGTATCAACATTCCATTTTATAGAGTTTCGGTTACTATTGAGCCGGGTCGCTCCTTACTACAGTTCGTTACGCATTGTAAGGTTTGCTACATTATCGTTGTAAAAGAAAAAGAAAATCTGTTCGTAATGCATTAGTTATTGAGTACAAATGCGAAACTTGATGGGGGGGGGAGAATTAAAGTTTAATGCCCGGGCCACATAATAGTCACACTTACTGACAAAATCAAAATTATATACGGCTACAGGACTAATTATATATTCAGTTTGTAATTTCTCGAGTTGAAAATTGTTCAACTTTCAAGTAGAAAATGTGATGTTGACCAATCAGAGTCAAGAGATAAGTCATACCTTTTTAAACTAGAAAAGATGTGAGCTTGAAATATCAGGTCATTTGTCTGTAACAGGAATCCGGGAAAAGAAAGAAAGATGTAATATTATAATAGAATAGTTCGGAGCAAATTAGCATCGATGCAAGCCTTTAAAAACAATTTCTTGCTATTTTAATTTTTCACCTCTGAGGCAGGCTGATACTAAAATCAACAAAAAACCATATTACTCACAAGACTTAGCTGTTTTATTGACACGGGTGACTATAGTATGGCTGAGGCAAAAGACAGCTGAAAAATTGTCTGAGTTCAGTGTCTTCTTTCAACTTAGCCTTTTACACTAATTTAAGAGGAACAAATGTTTGTCTCTGTTTCAAGCTATGAAAATTCTTAGAAACATCAATTACTTTGGTTTAAGTTTCCTGTCAGTATAGAAAAACGTGAAAGCTTAATAATGTATTGATAACGAAATGCGTAACTTATGCGAGATGATCATCTTGAAGCAACTTGATATTCTTCAAATATCATTTTACAGTAATAGGATCAATTTACAAAAGCCAATTAAAGGAAACAGTCGCATCAGATTTGGCGGGTTGATTTTTGGAATTGAAATGGTCAGCAGATGCAAGCGACGGCTTCAAACTTGTGATGGAAATGATAGTCTGATTAACTTTGAACAAACAGCTTTGAATAATTGCAGCTGCTAGTTCGGGTAAAATTCTACTTTAGCTACTTTTAACTATCTTGGAAAGGGGTTAAGTTATGAAAATGAAACTGGATGGGTCTACAGACTAAAATATGTTCCGGGAAAGTATTTTGAAGTAACTATCTCATCTGTTTCTCCCTCCGGAGGGCCCTGACCTTTGATGGCCTTTAGGCTACAATTCTTTGTGTTATAAAAGTGAGACCTTGTAAAACAAATCTTCTTCTTAAAGGAAGTACAACAAAACTTTTTTCAACTTCACAACTTCGCTCAATCCCAATTTACGAGGTTTCAAAGATCCACAAATAAATCTCCTCAATTTTGTAAAAAAAAGAAGAAGAAGGACAACCATTGATATGGCTTAAAATTCTACTTAAATAATAGAAATTACAGTTTCAAAACTAAAACCAGAGAAAAAAAACTGATAACTGAAAATTAACATAAAATGTTATTTTGTCAAGATTTTAATAGGTCAAGTAGGCAAATTTCTAAGACTTACAAATCGGAAGAGGGTTAACATGGAAACTTGGTAATAACTTCCAGGAGTATATTTTTGGCCCTGGATTCATTACTGAAATTTTCATTTCCACACATAACCCCTTTCCAAGATAGCCAAAAGTAGCTAAGGTTGAGTTCTACCTTAGTTTGTACTAGGTTAAGTGAGAACCAATAACGCTTGTTGTGATTTAAATTGAATATATTAACTAGACAGCCTATTAAAATTTTAAAACGTTTCTAATCGATAAAATAGAATCAATGTTCTAAAAATTTGAAAAATAGGAACTTTCATCGTTTTAGCTCTAAATTTTTCAGCTGAATGGTTGATTTATAATTTTTTTTTTTTTCAAAGAATAAATTCGTACAGAGAATATTAGATTCATAATTCACAGTTCTTAGCCTACTTCATAATTTTCAAACAAATTACAGTTAAAATACTTTGGAGCTACTTCCATCACACTTTACACCCAAAAGCTCCCCCCTCCCCGTAATGTACATATATAAAGCCCACATTATATATTTCATTTGTATTTTTCCGTTGTTTAATTTCATCGGCGTTGATTCAGTATTTCATCGGCATTGAAAATATATAATTTGGGCCTTATATTTGTACATTAGAAAAGGGCGAGTAAAGTAGAGTGTAATCGGCAAAAAAAAGTTTTAACTACATTTTTTTGCATATTGTAAGAATTTTTGTGTTAACACTGCCTTTTCAAAAGCCCCGATTATGCATTAATGCGACTAATTTGCATGGAAACTAAGGAAAAATCAGATACTAATACACGAAAATCCACATGTTACATTCGTCTTGATCCGCCCTTATTAAAGGTTTATGCCTAGAGATATCGTTAGATACTTTATTTGTAATAGAAATCACCTTATATCGGCCATTCAAAACCACAAAATTTTACGAACATTTTTATGAATCTACAGTTACAGAATGGAAACTTTGTTATTGATATTGTATTATTGTCTAGTGAGGTCTGAGAAGCCACCTGCTACAGCCTATTATTTTTGGCTTGTCCTCATGAAAATTATATTATATGCCAGGATTTCCCGTCTATATTCGTAACTTTCAAGTAAAGTGCCCAAGTATGTTCTTTTTTCTTTACCACCCATTGTATTTTGATAGGTCGATACTCAGTTAACATAAATAAACACTACCTCACTATAGATAGCAGCACTTATTCGTTGTCCTTCAGAGCATTCTGTTTCATTCACCACTACTACTATCTACTACACTAGTACACATTCCGTAGTACACTATTACTAGAAACTTCTCCAGACTATTCCTAGCCCGTTGTAGTATCAGAACTAGACTGAAAGAAGACGGTGGAACATTGGTGGAGTTCCTCAATCTGAAATTCCGCGCCAATTTTGCGAATATGGATCTACAAGTCATTCGCAAAACGCATTGACGCTGTCTAGTAGTTTTTTTTGGCACGGCGGGTATTGTCTGCACAAAGCCGAGGGACTAAATACTCCGAAAATTGCATAATGCTAACATGAAGCATATTTTTCTAAACTACATTTCTAAAAGGTGAGAGAAGCATGAGAAATGCTTTATTTTTCTTTGCTTTAATTGTATATATTAAGAAAGCAGTAAATCTTTTGGGTCTTATATTAGAACAACCAGATTTACTTTTTTTTAAAGATTGGATATTCTACTTTTTATACTGTAAACTTAGAAAGTCTAATTATTTTTAAGACAATATCTATGTTATTTACCTTTTTTTTTAATCGCACATTCAGCTTACGGAATATCAAAGGACAAGTCTGAATATGAACAATTTCACAATTTTGTGGGTAGCCGAAGGGAAAATGTAATAAAAATGACTTTTAAATTTAAAATATAAAACAAATTATCGAGATGGAGCTGCTTAGCAAAGTGGTTTCCAAGAATTAGCAGGCCGTGACTCCTCAGACTATGAAATACGTAAAATTCAGTTTCTTTTCTCATACCAAATGTGAGCTATAATGTAGTTTAAGATTAAAGAAGCAAGCTCCTCTTATGTGACAGAAGGCAACACTGAATTTTTTGAACCTTCACTTATTTTTTTACTTTAGCCTCTTCCATTCAGGGTGAGGGGGTGCAACCTACAGTCTGTAAACAACTGTTTTATAATTAGTTTTAGAAAATTGAATATTGACAGTCTATTAGATTGATTTGCTCTTTTAACTACTGAATTAAAGGTGTAAATGGAAACAGTTTATTAAAAGACAGTGAACAGAAAAAGTATCGCCTTCTCAGAAAGTAACTGAAGCTTCCAGGATTTTAATGGCACCCTAAAATGGCACCTAAAAACAAGGAACAATTTTCAAGTGTAAACATCATTTTTTCGTGTGTGTAAAGCTAAAAATGATGTTTAATGATAGGTCTATAGCTGTCTCAATGTTGTAAAAATAAAGAAATATTGTCATTTATCCTTTGTTTAGGACCTCTTTCAAGTCCCCTGAGCCCACCTTCTAAGGGCTAGACCGCTGATAAGTAGAGAGTAAAACCTTGTCTTATTTATGGCTTTTTCAGCCAAAGTCGGTCGAACTGTAAGCAAGAACTGACTTGGCTCAATAGTAACCGAAACTCTCAAACACATAATTTTGATATTAATAGATATATCTAAAAAATAGCTTATTACACTAATTCCAAATATATAGGATTAATCAAATTTAGTATTATCAAAAGCGGCGAGTCTGAATAAATTTGCTTGATTTTTGAAAAACGGGAAAAAACACCCCCTAAAAGTCTAGGGATCTTAATGAAAATCACACCATAACATTCAGCGTTTCCGAAAATCCTACTGTAGAGGTTTCAAGCCCCCATCTGTAAAACGTGTAATTTTGTGTGGTTTGCCAGAAGAAAGATCACGGATGTGTGTATATTTGTTTTTTGTTTTTTTCCTCAAGGGTAATAGCATCAAACCAGTAGTCCTAGAATATCGGAAAATAGCTTATTCGAACGGAAACAAAAGAATGCTCTAGTGTTCCTTTTAAGTTACCAAAAAGATTAAAGTGCAACTAACCCCCCTCCCTCTCTCTTTTTTCCTCAAAGTCGCCTGATCAAAATCTTGATATAGCGACTGTGTTCATCATAGTTAAAGAGCCCAGTAACTATACCTTTGGGGATAATATGACCCCCCACAGCCCTTGAGGAAAGGTTTGTAGGGTGTTAAATTTGGCCAATGTTTGTGTATAGTATTTGTTATTGGAAGTGTATAGACATTTTTCGGGGGTGGGTGAATTTTCTGATCGGAGGATTTTCCACGGGGATAAAATTCTTTTGGGATGGAATTTTCCAAGGGGTAAACTCTCCAAGGGAAATTTTAAACTAGGGGAATTGGCAAGAATTCCTAAACGAAATTCTTTTTATTTATCTTACCTTCTCTTTGCCGACTAAATTTTACATGTTAAGATGTTAAAGCGAATTGTCCGAGGGAGAAATTTCTACCGGGTCAAAATTATCTAGAGTATCTTTACGTAGGGGGGGGGGATTTTACACGGTAAAAATTTTTCATGGGGAATTTTTCCACGGGATATATTCTCCAGCTGGATAGCATAGTAAAATATTCTACTAGCATGTTAATAAATTGAGAGGGAGTAGTCAATCTTGACTTGTCCCAATTAAAGATAGGAACGGGGCCACAATTAGTGATAAGGAAAGAGTTAAAGAGAGATGGGCGAAATATCTTGATAATGTGCTAAACCGAGATACAGTTGCAGGAAAAGATATAGGGGAAAATGAAAAAGTTTGTGACACCTTGGATGTCAAGGAAGACTTGTTTTGGGAGAAAGAATTAGCGACAGTACTATAAGGATCAAAAAATAATAAGGCTCCAGGTGCTTATAGATCGTTAAATGAGTTTATTAAATATGGTGGTTCTGAGGTTAGAAATAAGCTACTGAAGATTATGAAAAGGATTTTTGAAAAACGGGAAGTATCTAACGAATTTAGGAAACCCTTAATTAAACCACTGTATAAGAGAAGTGACAAGAGTGAGTGTCGTAATTATCGAGGCATTAGTCTGGTCTCTGTAGGTAGCCAATTATTTAGCAATATGATATTTTTTTTTACTGAGAGATGGTATAAACATAGCTTTAAGAGACGAATAGTGTGGTTTTAGATATGGTAAAGGATGTGTCGACCAAATTTTCACTCTTAGGCTAATAATTGAGAAGCGCCTTAGTTGTCAAACACCTTTGGTCCTCAGTTTTATAGATTATGCGCAAGCGTTAGATTCCATTGATAGAAGAGCTTTACCAAAGGTCTTATCCTTGTATGGTATACTAGACAAATGCATTAAAGTGATTAGTGCTATGTACGAGAATAACACTGCTGTGATTAAGGTAGGAAATGACGTTAGCCGCTCGTTTTGTATTAAATTAAGAGTTAAGCAGGGTTGTGTTCTATCCCCTTTTATATGGATTATTTTGACTTACCTTGTCTTAAAGAGTACAGGAGAGGCAATGGGAGATCACGGAATCTCTCCTGGACTTAGATTATGCTGATGATTTAAGCATCCTAGACGAAAGTGTTAGCAAAATGAATGAACTTTTAGAGGTTTTGCAAGTTCATGGTGCTAAAATAGGTTTGAAAATTTCTGTTAAGAAGACTAAGTCACTAAGGCTAGGAATAAGTAAAGATGAAAAGGTGATGTTGGGTAATAAAAAGAATAATCAGGTGGGCAGCTTCTTTTACCTTGGTAGTATTATTAGTAAAGACGGTGAAAGCAGAGAAGATGTTAAAAGTAGAATAGCCAAGGCTCAGGGTGTTTTTTCACAGCTAAAAAAAAGTTTTGAAGAATAGGAAGATAAGTCTGCAAACCAAGATTAGAATATTGGATGGTACAATGATGACAGTGGTCAAATATGGCTCTGAATCACGGGTGTTCCAAAAAGTGGATGCAGATTTACTAGTTGTTCTCCAAAGAAATTCCCTACGGATTGTTCTGGGTACCCGACTGACTGACCGTATTTCAATCAGTAGGCTGTACGAAACTATGGTTCAATCCCGCTTTCTAGGGCTATAATGGAAGAAAGTTTGAGATGGCTAGAGCACGCTCTCCAGATGAAGCATGACAAATTGCTGAATATTGTCCTTTTCGGTCAACCGTCTAAGGCTAAACGGAAAGCATGTTGTCCTTGTCTGGGGTGGGAGGATGTAACAAAGAAAGATTTATCGGAAGTGGGAACTTCCTGGGAGGGTTCAAAGAGGGAGGCTTAGAATACATTGAGATGGAGGAGGAGCGTGCATAGCTGTGTTTGCCTCCGGCGGCTCGGTGCTGCGGTGAGTTGTTAGTTGTAGTGGTAGTAGTATATATTCTCCAGAGGGAGAGGGATTTTTTGAGGGAAGAACTTTCTACTAGGGGGTGAGAAGGATATTTTCCGTTAAAATTTTACCCAAGGGGGTGGCTGGTTCAAAGCAAAGTGTGCTAAGACAAATTTTTCAGCCAGAATCATCCGCAAGAAATTTTTCGGGGGGAATTTTCAGCAAGAATAGAACTATCTGGGGGGGAGATATTCCAAGTGTGGGGGGTATTTTACATGGGGAGAAATTTCCTTGGAAGTATTTTCCGTAAGCGAAATTAAACGATCAGAGTAATTAAGCGATCAGAGTTTAATTAAAAAAACAAACACGTTCTTTCAACTGAAAGTCGAAAGACATATCTATTAACAAATGAAGCAACATCATTTATATACAATCCTAATAAGGGGGGATTAATGCCAGAATTGTCTCTCACTCAATTGGACTATCTGATTTGGGACTTTCTACAATTAGCCATGACTCGATGTCCGCAACTATTCCATTTTAATTTTGAATTAAAATGGAATAGCTGTGGGCATCAAGCCATGGCTGCCAAGACAGATAGTCCAATTGAGTGAGAGGTAATTCTGGCATTAATCCTCCCTTATTAGGATTGCATGAGAATGACGTTCAACTGAAAGTAAGGAGCAATATCTAAACTTAAAATGAACAGAAATTATTACATATATAAAAGGGGTTGCCCCATCCTCAATATCTTGCTCATTACGCTAAAGTTTTTTTCAGAACTTTCAAAAAGGCTTATTATTCTAATTAAACGGTCCTTGTGTTTCAGTAGTCGTTCTTAAAGAAACTGGAACAAAAACGCAAACCTTAGCATAAAGAGCGAGGCATTGAGGAGGGGCAACTCCCTCTTATACGTAGCAGTTTCTGTTCTTTTTAAGTTTTTGATGTTGTTTCTTACTCTCAGTTGAAAAACTTGTTTTTTTTTGTTTGTTTTTTTACTGAACTGGTTACAGACGCGTAATTATTTATTGTTTATTATTGCCCTTAGACCGATTTACCCCAAAATAGAAGTTTTCAGAAAAACTAAAGAGCTAAATTAAACCAAAGACGAGCAGAAATAAAGTCGAATAATAATTCAAAATTACAATGAGCAGAAATTCCCATCAGCGAATGAATGAAACCCAAAACAAAAAGGAATCACAGTGAATATTCAAGTTAAACATAAAAAGAATAGAAACTACGACAAATAGGAGTAGGGTTAATGCCACCTGGGCCGTCTAAAGGTCAGAGGCCTGGCCTGTCGCTTTGCGTTTTACTTAAAACTATTCTTATTTCGGGCAGCGTGGTTTCTATTTGTGAGAACGCCAACAACAACACAAAAAGGCAAGAAAATCACTCTATTAACCAGAATTACTCAAAAGAACTAACAGAAGCAGAATGATTGTTTAATATATAATAACGATCATTTCGGGAAGTCCCAGTAATTCTGAATTTACGAACGGTATATATTTGGCAAGAAACTGTTTAAAATATATTTTGCGCTGCCTATGATTTTTGTTTCTTCCTCTCTTTCTAGGGATGATCTATCCAGAGATATACCATGGGATATGGGCCATCTTTTAAGAAATCTAACCATAAGGATTCACTTGAACTTTTTATTTTCCGTTTGACAAAACCCCACTGGTTCTGATTGTATACTACTATGTATAGAACTGTATAGAACCATTTTATAGAACTAACCACATGGAAACCATAGCTTAGAAGCAAACCAGAAAATAAACAAGAGCTAAGAGCTCATATGGCACTTGTGGTGTGGCTGGAAGAGCCAAGGGTTAATATGGTATGAGCTCTTGCAAATTTAAGAATCAATAGATTGATTTAAAATGAAAATCAGAGGTGTAATGCCGGTCGGGATTTAAAATAAGAGCTCTGAGTCACGAGGTCCTTCTAAATATCAAAATTCATTAAGATCCGATGAAAATGAGGTATTTATAACCTAAGTGTGGGTACACTAAGGTTATAAATACCTCATTTTTTCTAATTTTTCCTCTCCCTTCAGCCCTCCATATGGTTGAATCGGGGGAAACGACTTTATCAAGTAAATTTGTGCAGCCCTCTGACACGCCTTCCAATTTTCTTCGTCCTAGCACGTCCAGAAGCACCAAAATCGCCAAAGCACTTTAACTCCGCCCCCTAACTCCGCCAAAGGAAGCGGATCCAGTACGGTCACGTCAATCACATATCTACGAAATTTGTTTATTCTACTCACCAAGCTTCATCCCGATTTGTCCACTCTAAGCGTTTTCCAAGATTTCCGGTTTCCCCCTTCAACTCCCCCCAACGTCAACAAGTCTGGTCAGGACTAGAAATAAGAGCTCTGAGACATGATTTGATATCTTCTAAATATCAAATTTTATTAAGATCTGGTCACCTGTTTTTAATTTAAAAATACCTCAATTTTTTTCTAATTTTTCTAAATTAACACCCCCCCGCATCCCCAAAGAGAACGTATCCGTTCCAATTATGTCAATCAGGTATCTATAACTTATGATTATTCTTCCCATAAAGTTACATCCCGATCTCTCCACTCTAAGCGTTTTCCAAGACTTCCGGTTTCCAAGATGTCTGTTTCCCCGTTCCAACCCCCTTATGTACCCGGATCTGATTCGGATTCCGGTTTCCCCTTCCAACTCTTCCAATGTCACCGGATCCGGCCGGGATTTAAAATGAGAGCTCTAAAGCACAAGATCCTTATAAATATCAATTTCATTAAGATCTGATCACCCGTTCGTAAGTTACAAATACCTCATTTTTTCTAATTTTTCCAAATTACTCCCCCCCCAACTCCACAGAAAGAGAGTGGATCCGGTCCGATTATGTCAGTCACGTATGTTGGACTTATTTTTATTCTTCCCACCTGATCTCTCCGCTTCATCCTGATCTCTCCGCTTTAAGTGTTTTCCAAGACTCCCCCCCCCAATGACAATGGATCTGGTCGGGATTTATAATAAGAGATCTGAGTTACGAGGTCCTTCTAATTATGAAATTTCATTAAGATCCGGTCACTCCTTCGTAAGTAAAAAATACCTCATTTTTTCTAATTTTTCAGAATTAACCCCCCCCCCCCAACTCCCCCAAATACAGCGGATCCATCCCAGTTATGTCAATCACATATCTAGAACTTCTGCTTATTTTTCCCACCAAGTTTCATCCCGACCCCTCCACTCTAAGCCGTTTTCCAAGATTTTGGGCTCCCCTCAGCTTCCCCCAATGTCACCGGATCCGGTCGGGATTTAAAATAAGAGCTCTGAGACATGATATCCTTCTAAATATGAAATTTCATTAAGATCCGATCACCCGTTCGTAAGTTAAAAATACCTCATTTTTTCTAATTTTTCCGATTTAAACGTCCCCCCACTCCACCTCCCCCCCCCAAACGATCGAATTGGGGAAAATATAATTTCTAATTTATTCTGGCCTGGTTTCTGATACGCCTGCCAAATTTCATCGTCCTAGCTTACCTGGAAATGCCTAAACTAGTAAAACCAGGACCGACAGACAGACCGACAGAATTTGCGATCACTATATGTTACTTGGTAGATACCAAGTGCCATAAAAACTGTAAATCGATAAAACAACCTAGATATTATGTTGTGTGGTTTGGCATATTCAATCCTCTTATAACAGAAATCAATAGTTAGTACACCAACTAGGGGAAGTTGAGAACGCCATAAAATGCTCTTAAAAATCTAAGTCTCTGTACATACCCTCGTGTCTTCAAAAAGGCTTAAGGAACTAAGCTGAAACTTTCATGAAATGTTGAGGCAGATATTGAACTACATCAAAACACATGTGCATGCTGATTACCAAAAGTGTACATGAACAATAGGATGACGGTATCAAGTTGAAACTTTTAGAGCATGTCGAAGGGGGGTTTCAAAAAAGTTATAGGAGAGCAATCAGCCCTCTCCTCACCAATTTTAGATCCTACGCTCAATACCGATCGGAACCTTGAAAAGAGCCGCTTTGTTCAATAGGTCTAATAACTATGCCACCGGAGATACCATGCTCACTCAGCCCCTAGGGCAAGTGATGCAAATTATTTAATTTGCTCATTGTTTACATACAGGATTTATCATTGGGAAAGGGGGAATCTTTGATCTTGGTTCTGCCCGAAAACGCTAAAGGTATTAAGATGAAAATTCAGAGAATAATAGGGTGTATGTTGAACTAAATCAAAAAACACAATGTGCATCCGGGTCATTAAAAAAGCACATCTGCAATATCTTTGGAAGAACTAAGAGTATTAACTTTAAACTTTTAAAAGCTACTAGCTACTATTACTACTAATACTGCGACTACTTGGAGCTGTGACTGCAGCTGCTTTTTGAGCCCAACTACCAGAATCTTTGACTAATTGCAACTATGTCTAGTAACTTTCAGGGAATCTAACATTCAGGAAACAGGAACTCATATCCTGAATGGGAGCATAAAGAAACTCATATCCCAAGGGGTATGAAACATGAAATTAGGTGGTATATAATCTATTTATTCAGGCAGGAGGGATAAGTTACATAGACAGTAAGTAGGGCTCATGATGAATGAGGAACCTGCTAAATCTTGTTTAGGATGGGGAGGGATTAATAATAGAATGCTAGTTGAGAGACTAAAAAAATGCAGAGTACAAGTCCTAGTAGCCCCTGTATAACCCCTGTTAACCCCAATATGCCCCTGTAGAATGACTGATGGAGATAGTAGCGACAGACGATTTTTACTTACAGTTACAGAAAAAAAGAGACAAGGTCCCATATAGAAATATGGTGTTTGTGTTCAAAGATTTTAACGCCTAGGTCGGCAGAAATGGGGGTAGATGATATCCAAGCCTAGGTAAATTTTATATAGGAAAAAGTAACAGTAATAGTTACAAACTGCTGCAATTTCTTAGGTATAACAATCTTGTTATTACCAGTACAGCATTCGGTCATAAAATAGCCCATATGCTAACATGGTAACATGATGGTAAGACAGATAGCCCTATTGATTTTGTTATTGCAAACCGAAGACTGGCAGAATAAACATAAGATATTAGTGTGTATAGGAGTCCTGTTTTTGACATTAAAAGTAAAGCTTACCGTCTAGCTGTTTCTACGGTTAATTTAAAGCTGAAATTTAGGAAGGGTAAGTACCTTCCAGGAAGCTATGACGTTGGTAGACTCCAGGATAAGAATTTGAGAGAAACTTTCCAGGAACGGTTGATTACTAAACTGGAGAGTTTAAAATTTGACCAGCAAAATAGCTTGTGAAGTCGCTGATGGTGTCTTAGGGTAAGAAAGATTGGAAAGCAGCTCCAAATATTAGTGAACATGCTTTAAGTCTCATAAAGAGGAGTACGGGCTTGTACAAGATTTATTTGAGTGGTAGATCATATAAAAATAAGGAATGTAAAAAAGTGGTGAAAGTTTTTTTTGAAACTTTGACAAGATTGTCGTATCTTAATGGTGTGTTAATGTACTGATAGTACTACAAGAATTAAAAAACAATAAGAACCCAGGTGCGGATGGTATGGTAAATAATTTTCTTAAATATTGCGGTTATTACTCAAGACTATGAACATGAAGTTTGAAAAAGGGTCTTGGAAGTGCCGAGAAGCCTCTCTATAAGAAAGGTGATAAAAATGAGTGAGGCAATTACAGAAGCATTTAACTGAAATTCTGAGGGTATCAAATTGCTTAGTTTGATCACACTTTTTGCGCTTACAGACGCTGTAGATGGAATTTAAAGAGAAGAAAAATGTGGTTTAGGAAGGGTAGAGAATGTGTCGACCAAATTTTCTCTCTTAGAATACTAATTTAGAAGTGTCTGAGTCGTCAAACACCCTTATTTCTCAGTTTTATAGATAATATTTATTTTTAGTAGCTATTATTTGTAACCTTGATTAGTATTGCGACTTCATTTTGTTGTTCGGCTGTTGTTGATGTTATGACAAATAAAAAACACAGGGCCCGAAATGAATATATTTTTCAGCATTACGCAAACTGATGCTCTAGCTTTTGATATGTTTTAAATGGTTGCTAACCTAATACTTCAACTTTTGCTTATTCCCGTTTTGTAGGGCAGCCTCAACTTGAGTGCCAGGTCTCTTGTTAACAGCTGCTCGAAGAAATTTGCCATTATAATTAGAAACAGCGATAGCCAAAGCGATGCTTAGAAAGACTTTGAAACGCTTAACCTACGATCCACTTCATAGTGAACATTATCCTTACTTCTTGCTCCGTTTTAATTTGATTCGGTATAAGGAGGGTTCCATTAGAACTACTAATCCCTAGTTGTTAATAAATCCATTATTATGCAGATGAATTGGGAGACGAACAAAAAAAAGAAAAAAGGAAAAGGGGGAAAATTGTGTCTCTGAGCTTTAATGAATACCAAATTGGAAATTGGAGCCTGAATGCTTTTTTTGTTTTTGCTTTGTTTTGGATTCCATTTAAAAAGACCGGTTGTCTGGTTCAGTATTTTTGTAACTTTATATCACGGAAACTACAAGGGGTTACTCACACAATCTCTGCTATTTGCTCAAGATTTGCAGGTAAACAAAATAGGAAGGATCTTTCCAGATTGCAGGTACAGGAGGTTAGGGTGGTTTCAGGAGGCAGGCATTAAGGCACACTCAGAGATATAGAACTGTGTATATGTGGCAGAGATATGATAAAATCAGTGATGTCGCCAAAGTTTTAGGGATTAGACCAAATATAACAACCATCCTTATGAATTTCATCAAATCATTAACGAAACAAAACTATCTGGTCAAACCTCAGATACCAGAACATTACCGTACATATTTTAGTAGCAAAATTAGTAACTAAGACCAGCAGATACAAAAGCACACTTAAAATAAACAACCGCTATTGGTAGTTTACGTTTGGTAACATTACCTCTATATGGGTAAGCTGCTCGGAAGCAGGCTTTCGACCCTTTTTGTTTCCAATCTTTATATGAATTATCAGTATTATTATTTGTGTGTGTGTGTGTGTGTGTTGGGGTCCTTTGGACCAAAAACTTGAAGATAAAAGTTTCAAGCTGACCTGAAACTTGAGCTTTTTTTTACACTTTTCTGTATCCCATTTCCTAGGGAGCTTGTACCTCCTATTTTTTTAAATTAGGAACCCCTTGGCTCCAGGCCTTTTTCTTATGTTGACAAATGGACTGCGTAGCGCACGTGGCCATTTCCTGACTTACTACTTTTGGACAGGAGTGGAATGCGTAGTTGGTCGTAAACCAAGGACTTTGGGACTTACAGACATAGATTTAAAAACTTTTAAAAAGAAGTTTAGCCTCATCTTCGATTTAACTTTCGTTTTTTTTCGGTTTCTTGTTTGCTTTTGGGTTTCCTTGTCCCAAGAACTTTTGAGTAGAAGTTTAAGCTGATAACAAAAGTATCTTTGAACACTTCTGGGGCAGTACACTGGCCAATCAAAATTTTGGGACTTTATAGCCCAATGACTTGCAGATTTAAGGGTCAAGCCAACAAAAAAAAAAAAAATTGATTCATTTCTAGGCCTAATATTCAGTGGCCGGTCCCCATACTAAATTGTTTTTAGAAATTAGGGTTCTATTTGAGGTATTAGCGATAAACTTCTCGTGGTGCCCCTAACAGTAGTAGGCACAAATATGGACCATCTGCTGCTAATTTCAGTCATTGTCCAGGCACTGCCAGTCCTGCCCAGTGTCGGACCATGAGCTAGGATATTTTGAGGAACAAGCTGCCAAAATTGGATGGAATGAAGTGAGCAATGGCTGCCAAAATCATCCCCGGAGGATCAATATCTCTGGATACAAGAAGCACCGAGAGTCCCACAGGAAATGATCTCTTTAGGAGTAATCCGAGGTGGGAGAAGCAAATTATCTTGCTTTTACCGGGTCCAAGGATAAATAGCTAATTATCACTGATAGCTGACAAGTGGTGGGTCACTCTCCCCTCTCCTTTGTGGTACTAGTGTTGCCCACCTAAGTCAGCCTGAAGAACACCGATGTGGTTCTCGGGACAGAGAAAACAATGGTAAATACATTCGCACTACTAAGGAAATTTTAAAGCCCAAGAAGGCACAATAGCCCAATGGCTATTGGTATTTTTTTTGGGGGGGGGAATGCTAGAGGCAAAGACTTTTTTGGCGCTAGCCTTGACTCAATTTTGCGAGTCCACCCAAAAATAATATTAGTTATTTTAATGTTAATACTAAGGACAATGGTAATATTGATAACAGTAATGATAAGAGTTCTATATCCCAAGATTCTTAAATATTTAGGTTTCAGACTTATCAAGGGCAGACATTTTTTTGCCTGTTTTCTGGCGCACTAGGCAGACTATTCCTCTTCGATGAAAAAGGTTTTTCAATTGCCTAGGGAATAATCTTTAAAAGTTTAAAGGTGATTACAAATATTTTTCATCAATTTTTAGTACCAGTTCAAAGATTTGCGGAACCAACTTAAAAATTGTTTCTACATTAGGGTTTTTTTAGCCTAGAATTATTCTTGTATAGATTTTCTGGATATGCAGCGCCTGGGGAAAAAAGAATAATACCTGTTAGACGTATCGCCATTAAGAATAAAATATTATTATTTTAATATTACGAAAATAGTTATTCAGATAGAAGAATTCATTTTTTTTAAAACGCTCAAAACTAGAACACAAATTCTTTGTGTGCGGTAAAAAAAACATCACCACTAAAAATGCTCAAACGCTATATTCAGGCAAAAAATCTATGGGTAAGAGTGAGTGACTTTCTCAGTCATTACTGAAAAGTAACAACTAACATTAAGCCAAAGACGAGCAGAACTTAAGCCAAGTAATGATTCACACTTAAAACGAACATAAATTACTATTAATGAATTGATGAAATCCAAAGCGAACAGAAATTACAATGAATAATAAAGCGAGACTTAAAATAGGAAGATATAACCAAAACAGAAGTTGGGCCTGTGCCCCCCTTAGTCTTCTATGGAAAAGAGCTTAATTTGCGTTTTACTGAAAATAATTTTTGTTCCAAGGAGTGTGTTTTTGCACAACAAAGAATGAAAAATCACCATAATAAAAAGATTCCTGAAAAGAACTATTGAAAGTAGACTGTCTATTTAATAAAATATGAATTCATTCTTGGAAGTCTCTTCAACCGTGGAGCAATCAGCGTTATATTCCAAACAGGGCCAGATCGGCTGGGTGCGGGGCCTGATTGGATTTTTCGCGGGGCCCCCTCTATATACTAAATTTTTAAGTAAAATTCAAATCAATGTGAAAGGTGTTCTTCAACATCTCTATTGGGGTCTAAAAATGTACATATGAAAATTGTTCAAAATCACCTTCTGGGGCCTGTGCTGGGTGTGCTGCTAAATTGGCTTTGTGATAAACTTGTCCAGCTATTTTTTAAGCTTAAAACATTACGAATATTTTTGGTTCGAACTTCGTTTAGAACATAGAATGAAGCTAAAGGGAAACTTGAGTTCCAGTTTAGTATTTGCTTTTAACACTCTTAGAGAGCAAGTGATACCTTATAATAGGCCAAACAAATTCATTTGGAAATTGTTCATGCAAGAATGCAATTCTACCAATCAACCAGCAGTCCCCAAATGAATAATCTTTATTGGCTACTTTTCCTGAGGGAGAATGGAGAACGGATTTATTGGCTACTTTTACGCCACAATTTGCTGACATCGAACATTATAATTGCGCTGTTCTCCAAGCATAACATTTTGTTTTTCTTTTGTACTTTCATTTTTGACTCGTTTTGATTCACACAGTTCTTTTATCTTCATTGCTATTTTTGACACTTGCTGATACTCGCTTTAGCGTGTCTGGTAACCCTACAATTATTTGTTCTTCACTTTCAGCTTTGATACGTTCTGATTCCTACTGTTTCTAGTGATTCTCACTGCTGATTATCTTCCAACTGCATTGTTCATGCAAGAATGCAATTCGACCAATCAACCAGCAGTCCCCAAATGAATAATCTTTATTGGCTACTTTTCATGAGGGAGAATGGAGAACGGATTTACTGGCTACTTTTACGCCACAATTTGTTGACATCGAACATTATAATTGCGCTGTTCTCCAAGCATAACATTTTGTTTTTCTTTTGTACTTTCATTTTTGACTCGTTCTGGTTCACACAGTTCTTTTTTCTTCATTGCTATTTTTGACACTTGCTGATACTCGCTTTAGCGTGTCTGGTAACCCTACAATTATTTGTTCTTCACTTTCAGCTTTGATACGTTCTGATTCCTACTGTTTCTAGTGATTCTCACTGCTGATTATCTTCCAACTGCATATTTCTTTATTCTTGTGGTCGTATATCTTCTAACCACACATTCCTTTGTTCTTCATTTTCATTTTGGTTCGTTCTCGTGGTCGTTCATCTTCTAACCACATATTTTTCCGTTCTTCATTTCCATTTTGGTCCCTCACTGTCAAATTTCTTGTAATCACATATCTTTTTTTTCTTCACCTTCCTTTTTGAGTTCTTGTGATTCTCGCTGCCACTTATCTTTTAACTGCATATTTCTATGTTCTTCAATATCGTTTTTGACTTGTTCTAATTGGCTGTTTCACTAGTATTCTAACTACATATTCCATTGATCTTTATTTTCGTTTATCATTGCTTCAGACATTTTTTCAGTGCCTTTTGCCTTAGCTACTTGGTTTCGTCTTGTCACTTTTGATGGTCTACTTTTTTCATTATCACCAGTCTTACATTTACATTTTTCAGCTCGTTGTCTTGGTCTTGTCTCATTTGATGGTCCCGTTTGTTAATTTTGAGCTTACAATTTTAACTTTTTTGTTCTTTTTGCACTCATTTTGTGCTTACATTACGTTTCTGTCCCCTAAATATTATGAAACTGCTGAAAATGCCTTTTGATATTTAGATCATCGAATATGGGCACATGAATTTACTTATTTCCAAATTTTTGTTGTGTAAATGCTTTTAAAACGGTTTCAAAATCTATTTTCCTTTTGTCTTTATTTTAATGAAAGAAAGGTTGAGATGGCTAGGCCACGTTCTACGGATGAAAGATGACAGATTACCGAAGATTGTCCTTTTTGGTCAACCGTCTGGGACACGGAAAGCAGGAGGATGTCATATAAAGATTTAAAGGAAATGGGAACTTCCTGGGAGAGTGTAAAGAGGGAGGCTTTAAACAGATTAGGTTGGAGGAGGAGCGTGCGTAGCTGTGTTGGCCTCAGGCGGCTTGGTGCTGCAGTGAGTTATTATTATTAGTAGTAGTAGCATTTAATATATCATAATTTATTGTTTATATCAGATAGTTTTTTTGTTGATTTTATCTAGGATAATCATCTCTCTCCAGAAGCAACACTTACTAGAATTGTTAAGATCATTCCACAATTACGAAAATCAATTGTTCATTTTGATGGTGTCGCGGGGCCATCTGAAACGCGGGGACCGATTGGGCCCAATCATTCCAATCGCCCTTTTCCTGCCCTGATTTCAAAACGATTAAAATATACTTTGTTTTCAATAAAGCAAATATAACATTTTTGCCAAAAGAGGTGTTAGGGAGCCTTAGTCCTACTCCTGTCTATGGTAATTTGTTCGTTTTAAGTTTTATCACTTGAGCCTGCTTCTGCTCGTCCTCAGTTTAATATAGCTTTTACTTTTCTTGGAAAAACCTCCAACTTCTTAGGGAAAAAAAGTTTTCTAAAATTAATTTTGTCCGTTTTTAATCGACACTGTTTTTATTGTTTAAAAAAGGAATATATGTAAAGTTTCTTTTTTCAATGTTTTTGCTTAAGAGTTAAGATTTTTGGTCTCAGATTTTTAGACTCAAGGGTGTCGTTGAGGGTGGGGGGCAAGGGAGATTTGTTCCCCAATAACGTGGAGAAAAAATTACTATTTATCTCATGCCCCTTGACTATCCGAATTTTGACCCCTCTTGCCCCCCACCGATAAAAATGTCGGGGTTTCGCCCCTGGTTAGAATAAATGATTTGGATGGATGGGTGTAGGGCCTGTTGCTTAAATGATTGGATTAAAAGCCAATATAATGCTTGAACTTCTATAGAGCTGAATCCATCCTGATTCCTATCTTGTTAGAACCTTGAATAGGCCTATTGATGAATGTTGGTCGACCATTTCGTTATAAGAATCTTATTGCGTTTTTTGCTTTAACAGCTTTTTCTTAAATAAATGCATTCTGGTCTCATTTATTAAAACATATCTAATTCGATGTTTAAAAACTAAAATAAAAATATGGCACCAAGAATCAATGAAGTCGGAATTTTTGTTTATTTCCGCACTAATCCGCACCTGAGGCAGGCTCCTCTGCCAACGTGGGTTTATAAGATGTCTTTTGATTTAGTTCAACATCTCCTTCAAAATCTCTAATAGTTTCAAGTTAATATATTTAACCCTTCTTGAGATTTTTTATATGCACCTTTTTGCGAACGCTGACAAAAACAGTGTCTCTCGATCTAATTCAGCCTCCCCCTCACCATCCTCTAAAAGATTCAAGTAAAAATAGGTAGCTGTTGTTAAAATATTACAAATACGCCATTGTACCTCTTGATTTAGCTCAACATTTTCCTCTTAAAATTCTGTGAAAGTTTCAACCTTGTGCTCTTTTTAATACATCGCAGATAAGCTCTTTTGATAGCCTTGCCATCGTAGATTTATAACATGTCTTTTGATTTAGTTCAACATCTCCTTAAAAATCTCTAATAGTTTCAAGTTAATATATTTAACTGTTCTTGAGGTTTTATATATATACCTTATTGCCAACCAACAGTGTCTCTCGATCTAATTCAGCATCCCCCTCACCATCCTCTAAAAGTTTCAATTTAAAATAGGTATTTGTTATTAAAATATTACAAATACGCCTTTGTATCTGTTGATTTAGCTCAACATTTTTCTCTCAAAATTCTGTGAAAGTTTCAACCTTGTGCTCTTCTTAATACATCGCAGATTCAGATGTACGCAGTATCTCTAAATTTCAACAATTTCAACAATACCTCAGTTGTTCAAACAAAATGTTAGCCAAAATAGGACTTGAAGAAACACCAATGGGTAAACCTAAGACCTATTCATAAAATTCTCATATAAAACTGAAACAAAAAGAGTACTTGTTGACCAAAGTGAGCAATTTCATTATAACTGCAACATCCATGCTTGCTATAATTGCTACTACTACTACTACTACTAATTCAATGGGTGGGGGGGGCAATTATTTCTCACGTAACCTCGAGGTGGAGTTGTAGTATTCCTACGGGTATATGCCCTTACACGTTTACGAATCATAAATTTCATCATCTAAGAAGCGCTGTTTAAGGAGGGGGAAACTATTAAAGTCGTCACTTTTCTGTACTTGAATCAATTGACATAGGGATTTGGGGAAAAAACTATAGGAATCTAAAATCAGATCTTATTCAAGCACATACGACCATTATCCATTGTTTCCTATAGGATATATCACACTAGCAGCCTCTCATATGATTTGGGTATGATATTATAAGAAATAGAACCATCTACTCATGTGCCATCTGCAGCTTCATCTTTCTGCAAAAGTGCAAACATGTGGTAAAATGAATTTCAAATCAGAAATGAAATTGTTTATATAAATAGGTAGAAGTTACTGTTGTCTAATATTTAAATTACATAATTGATGGGCCACCCCACGAAAGTTACTCCCTGCCGATAGAATTAGATTGCATAAATGGTCATGATTGCGGACTGATATTCCAAATACCCTTAACAAATTTCTTCTTACAAACCCAACACATATCTTAATTTTCAATTGCCAACCTACCCTCTGATGATAGAATTTTGGATTATTTATGTTGAGAAACCGTGATATTGCCTTATTTACTGTTTCCATAAGTATAGTCACTATTCGGCGCATACAATCTTTCACACCCAATGTCTCAACTATCTCTACCGATTGAGTGGTATTATACGAGCCTCTTTGGGCATGGGCGTAAGAGAGAAAGTGGCTTCATGTTCTTTGACACAATTTAAATTTGATGGATCACTATACATATGTGAGTTTGGATTTGCAACCTGAGACGATCTTATTACCCTCTAGGAGTGGCACTTACAGTATCACAGATGATGCTTTAGCTTTTATTCACTACGTTATCTAGAAAGACACGTTGGACAGTAGTAGCATACTCCATCACGATTTTTCCCCTCCCTCACAACCCCACTAATATCTGTTATTGAGTTAAATTGTCCATTTAAATCAGGTTTTGCAGCAGGTGCGTAAAAAAGCCATGGCCAGTGCTTCACTGGCTCAATGGACGGAGACCTAACTGGATATATCACTCCTCTTTTTATTACTGCGCTCACCCTCTTTAAATTCTGTTTCATACTATAAAACAGAAATACAAATATTTAAATGTTCATTAACCCACTCAAACATATTTATTCCATTAAGTGCTGATGGATATTGACCATTTAAACAATTTAAATCTACTTTAGGAAACTCTGCGCTCTCCCCACCCCCGTTAACTGCCAATTTGTCTAATTTTGTCGTAGCAGTTTTCTTTTGCAGGGGTTTGTGGGATTGATCAAAATTTGAAAGTCTTATTGTCTACTCAAGGTTACGATCTCTGAGAAACGCTAACTTTTTCCTACCCAACTAAGATTGGATTCAATATCGATTCATTTTCCAGAATAATCTGCAAAAGTTTGTAAATGAGTTTCTGGCGTATTCCGACACGTTCAAAATATAAGTTGTTGTGTTTGCAATTGGAGGAAAGTTTACATTAAAACTTTGGGGATTTAACTTTGAAGATAAACAAAAGAGGGGAACATGAAATAAAATAGATGTTAGCCGGGAGCATGTACAGGAAGAATAAAACGAAAATTTAATATACGAAGAATAATTTCAAAAGTAACTAAACAAAAAAAAAACAACTTAGCGCGTTGGTTCATTGCCCGTTAAAATTTATAAAATAAATGCTTTTATTTTCCACCTAACTCCTCTTAAGTGCTTCTACTCTCGGCTATGTTGCAAAAACGTTTCTTTTTGGAAATCAGACTTCTTTGATAGATATTGATAAATATTTGATAAATAACTTTTTTATTTATATTTATGGCTTTGCATTTGGATTATCTTTTTTTCATATTTTTTTTTGTATTTTAGGCGGGCAGAACACTTTTTAGATAAATATTAGCTGCCTATAAACAAATTGGTCACATTAAAACAGAAAAAATTTACGCATCTTATTGTCTTTGGTTGTTTCAGCAAAATTAGTAGTTTAATGGTACAATTGTAATAAAAAATTCTATAATTTGATGTTTTAGATGCCAAAACTATTTATTTTTAAACGGAGAAATATTTACATACATCAAAGAGTGTTTGAATCACATTTTGAGTTTGGTGTTTTCGCTTCTTCCTCTGCTAAGAAGCAACGATTAGTTGACGATAGAAGCACTTTAAGAGATTCTGGAAGGGCGTCAGAATAGGTGTCGAAATAAATTTCAAAAGACAATGCCACTTAAGCCAGGAATAAATGTTGATTAAGAGGTAATATTCGAAGACGGAAAATTGATCAAGTAGGTAGAATTACCCTCATGGATAGCCAATATGGTGGATGGAGGAAAGACGTAAAAGAGTAGAAAAGCCAAGGCGCAGTTTATTTTTTCGCAGCTGAACAAGTTTGGAAGAGTGTGAAGATACGTCTTCGAGCTAAGATTAGAATAATTTGGGGAGTGGCATTAGCACTCCTAAGATTTTTACCCACCTTGATTTTGCAGACAATCTTTTTGGCATTTTTATTGAAAACATAAAAAAAATAACAATAAAATTACTCACTCCTAGATTTTGAAAAAAAAACCTTTTACCCCCATCCAAAAATTTTGTGGATTGATAGGAATGTTTACTGGTGGGAAATATGCCTATTCTTTTTTTTGCGTTAGCTTGTAATTAAATACATTCTAGTTTTTGTTTTAGAATTAGAGTTTTTTAGATATATTTTAGAAGGGACTCACTTCAATTGATTTCTTAATAAAACTAATTGCTCGAAGCAGTGCTATTGAGTCTGTAAGTTCAGGCTGACAACCCCGCTTGTATTTTTGAATCCGCCTCCTAAGACACTAGGTACCAAAATTGGACTTTATTTTCTCCAAACTAAAATTGAAATAACTGGGCAAGGGCATTCGAACCTGCTAGAGTTTTAGTACCCACCTTTCAAGAAATACCTTTTTTTGTTATTTTCATTGAAAACATCATAAGACCCAAATTTCTCACCTCTAAGTTTTGAAAAATACATTTTGCCATCCCCATCAACTTGAGAAAATTGCTTGTTCTTTTTTTGTGCGTCAGCTTATGTGTAGAGACTAATAAATAAATTTTAGAAGAAACTTAGTTCAATCGGCTTCTTAATAAACTAATTGCTCGAAGCCGGGTTCTGAAATTCGTAAATTAAGGCTACCAACTCCGGTTTCATTTTTAATTCCTCTTGATTTTTTTCAAAATCTTTGATTTTTTTTTTTTTTTTAAGTTGCTATGATCCACATACCTTAGGCTTTCGAAGGTATGTGTTGTCTGAAGCTTATCATTCGGATCCTTAGATTGTTAATTCTCACTTTTCCAGTCCAGATTTTTTTCGACTTGCCTAGTTGTGTAGGTTGAAATTTATGATTTAAGATGTTTACTATGGTATTACCTGACTTAACTTCTTGGTGCATTCGTTATCTATTTCGAAGGTGTATTGGTCGGAATTATTGATTTGCCGTGTTTCTTGTTTTGACTTCTGATATTTTGTTAACCTAGGTTAAATAAGGCTTACTTACATTTCCATAGTTTTAATTTAGGAAAATTTAGGTAAGGATAGCGGCGCAAACCTGAGCTGAATTGACGTAACTTGAAGCTATAGAAATGTACGTAAGCACAAACACTACTTATTATGTAAAAACAACAATGTATTTTTAGATACGGATATGTGTGTGTGTGTTTGTGTGGGATTCTTCAGCTTCACCAAAAATACCAAGTACCCAGGGGAAATGTTGAATGTATTTATAAGGATTTTTTTAATGAAGAAGGCATGCAATCTCCTGGTCATGTTGATTGTGAAATACTAGATAATCTTTTGACAATGGCTGAGACCATCCAAAACCCTTAAGAACTGGTCAGTTCAGCGAGTGTGTGTGTGTGTGTGTGTGTGTGTGTGTGTGTGTGTGTGTGTGTGTGTGTGTGTGTGTGTGTGTGTGTGTGTGTGTGTGTGTGTGTGTGTGTGTGTGTGTGTGTGTGTGTGTGTGTGTGTGTGTGTGTGTGTGTGTGTGTGTGTGTGTGTGTGTGTGTGTGTGTGTGTGTGTGTGTGTGTGTGTGTGTGTTTGTGTGAAACATACCTGGCTCTCACCAGGTAACAACTAGCTTGTTTGCTGGTATTAAGTTATATTTTTACTCTGATAATAACATAATTGAAGAAAAAGTATAACTACTTGCGAAAAGCTTCATATAGTAATTTCTTTAGGTATGACAGCTAAAGCATAACGCGCGAAAAATATGTCTAAGACCAAAAGCAAGAATCAAAACGAATCACAGGAGAAAACTAATGCTATAAAATGTACGATTCTGAAGGATAAAAAGGAAGGAGGAGTTAAATTTACGCCAAAATTTCTTAACTCAATTAAAATTGCTGATTTGCATCTCATGACTTAAAAATTAATGAATAATATGATAACTTTGCCACTCCGTAATTTGAGAATCATACATATGCAAGTCTGTTATGTGCCGAATGCCAGTGCCCAAGCGAGGTTTGAGCTTCTGATAATATAAACATTTACATATAAAAGATATCTACCATTCGAATTCCCATTAAATACCCTTTTTCAAGCTTTTTTCAATGTCAGTTTCAATAACTTTCGCTACTTTTATGTATTACCTCTCTCTCCTCCAATTTTACCCAGTGTAGCCTTTAGCTATGCACATAAATAAGTTTATTTTTCAAATTAGGTGCATTTGATATTTGGAACCTACTGTTGGTAAGAAAAAAAAATAAAGGAAAATTCATCAGCTATGTTTTTTTTAATAGCCTTGGGCTGCATCTGGCTCCATTATTAGGGGAGGAACTGGGACAAAATTGTAACCAGCAGTGATGATTAGATTTCGAAATTGCATCTGTACGTTTTCTTCTATCTGATTTCTGTAATATAAGCAACCTTGACGGTAATTATAGTTGGAATCCTACCTTGGTTGAAAATGTTTGTCAAATCTGTGTATGACTCAAAATATACTATATCTAATTAACTGAGACTGTAGTGAAATTCTACAAAAACACATAAAATAAGCATAAACCGGCAAACCTTAAAGAGTTTACGATACTTTGAAAGCGTTTCAATTACAATGAATAATAAAATCTGAATTTTTAAAATCAGTTTGTTTTTGTCACCTCAATCAACAATAGGTCGACACATCGGGTGGTCTACAAGACTGTCGGTTTTCACAAGATATAATCTTTCAGCGATGAATTTATCCCGATAAACAAACAGGGACAGAGCAAGTTTAAAAAATAAGTCTCAACATACGAGTTGTAGGGAAAGTAAAACTGAGAAAATTAAAGTATCTTGCAAATTCAATAAATCTTTTTAACTGAAAGTAAAGCGTTTAAGCAGTAGACCCACTTTGATGATTTAATTCAATAATAAAAAGAAAAAAAAGTTTTTTATATAAAAACTTTTACATTTGACCTTTTCTTGGCCACTTAAGTAATGAGTAAGCAACATTCCTAGGGGGGAGGGGTTGAATAACCGATCTGGAAGTAAACCATTGAGAAACCTACTGCCACGATGAATCTCATGATGAGGATTGACGTAAAGGGAAAAGGGTTTGTTATCCGTATCCAATACTGCCATAAAGAGAGAGAACCGAGTTTGAGCTTTCCATGCTGGCGGTTACCCAGCCAGATAACCTTGCCTTATCCCAATAAGAGTTGGAAGGCGAACCCCAGGGAGTGGCATAGGGTGTCAGTGGGAAACATTTTGATTTTGATACATTTTATGGAGGCTGCTAGCCTGCAGCCCATCTAAACCGAAAGATAAAAAAACTGCATGCTACCTTGTCACTAAACAGAACCCCAAAAGATGTGTCGGCAAAGTAGCGTCCCAATATGGATAGGGGAAAAAAGGGACCCCTGGGGTACCAAAAGCAAAGAGTGGTATTGCTAATTTCGTAAAGTTGATTACCTTAAGGATCAGCATATCTGATTGACTAGCCTTCAAGGAAGAAGATTCCGTCCATCTAATGGAGGCCATCAAGACCAAAATTATGGATGGTGGTCTGGACTTTGGTACTGTTGTCATCTCGATGAAATTAACAGACGTGGTAATGAAGGTAAGATGCCAAGATAAGCCGACAGCATCATTGACCAAAGAGGTGGGGAATGGCCTGGATCAGGGATATACAGCTCTTGCCCTGCGTGAAACTGCAATGAGAAGAAATTTTTCCATTGAGATTCCGAAGATTGGATTGTCAGAGAAACTAATGTAGCTTTTATGGCCCGTAATCGATTCCTGTCTAAGACGAAAACTGAACTAACCGAGATCCACGTCAAGGAGGGAAAACTTACTCCATGGAGCAATCGACAGGGGTCTTTTTCTTGAAATGAAAGGTTAAACTTCTGTCTAACAGTTTATATGAGAGTAATTACACTTCTCAAGCCTCTTTTTAAGGGACATAAATTCAAAATGACGCCAGCGTATGAGCCATGGAGCTAAAATGCTTGCAGGTCAATATCTATCATTATCAAAATCATCATTATAAAATCTCCGAAGACTATTGGCCAAAAACTCATACATGCAAAGTAATGGTGCAAATGACATTAAAAAATAAAATGAAATTAATAAAATTATAAATAAAAGAAATTTTAAAATTAAATTATAAGGATAACAAGGGGAGCTGATTTCCATGTACATAATGAATAAGAAGTGTTCCTTGAGCACACATTTGTCATTTCAAAAAGTAAGGTAATTGAAAATTATCCGAATGTTTTTCTAGAGATGTAGCAGACATTGTAGTGAAAAATCTTATTGGTATCGAACGATTAGTTTGCTGGGGTCATCTGCTACACCATTAAAACAAACCACTAGCGAAGGTAAAAGAACTGGTTGACTATTGTAATAGGTACAGGATGCCCATAATTCTGTGGTACTATGCAAATGCGGACCATTACTTTATGGGGATGCGTAAATACAAACAAAAGGGGTCGTGAGCTGCTGGAGTATATAGCTGCGGAGAATTTTAGGTGGTGGAACCAGTGCTCAAGATGAACTATACATGTAACAACATACACTAAGAAAAAAAAAGAAATTCTGACAATGACATGCCACATGAGTGATCTTCAACTATTTTCAGACCATCGCCTAGCTTGATTTTGTGTATAAATGTATTATTGGCAAAGAAAGCTTATGAAGGACAAAACAAAATAATTTGGTTTACTTATAAAACAGTATTTTCTAAATGTGCCATAAGATTATGACGATATAAGCAGGGCCTGAATTTAACACTATAAGAACGCCTAGAAAGCATTAATATTGCTTTCAAACAAGCAACCTCTCTAAAACTCAAGGAGAAGGGAAGCAGGCAAATACCGGGTTGAATTGGAAGTAAGTAAAAGTGGAAACTCAGAAGTATATTTTTAGAAAGGATATAATCAGAACAAAGAGGAACATATGGACAAATTTTTGTGATATTATAGAGCCAGACTGGTAATTAAACCAAAGATGCGGTTCCAAAGTGCCCTTAAAATAGAGATGTCCGGCCTGTGTGTGTGTGCATATGCTTGGGATATGCAAATTATATTATTACAGATCCTTGTTAGAACTAAAAAGGTAGGGGCCAAAGAATTCCATTTGATTGGTAGTTTGAATTTGGCGAAAGTTAACATTTCCCATGGGCTACCTTCAAAACTAAAGGCAGACACAAAATTAAAGGTAGCTTAATTCGGCTTTTTTTTAACGAGATACAGTTGCAACAGCTCCATATGTACCAACCCATCTCGCTGCAGCAAAACTTAGCGTTCGAAGACGACATGTTATAAGCCCCAATGCCCAGGTAATTGAGAAATTGAGTGATAAGGGAGACAAAATCAAAACAAATTGTGCCTTATACTATTACCAATCGACGAGGTATTGCAACTGGCTCTTGCAGCTGAACAGATTCTTTATTTATTAAATAAAAAAACTAGTTTTTTTTAACTGAAAGTAATGAGCGACATTAAAACTTAAAACGAACAGAAATTACTCAGTATATGAAATGGGTTGTTCCCTCCGCAATCCCCTGCTCTTTACGCTAAAGCGTTTAATTGTTTTAAAAAGTAGAATTGTGGCAAAGAGTCAAACTTTAGCGTAAAGAGTGAGGGATTGTGGAGGGGGCAACCCATTTCATATACAAGTAATTTCTGTTCGTTTTAAGTTTTAATGTCACTCCTTACTTTCAGTTAAAAAAACTAGTTTTTTTATTTAATTTCTTAACGTTTTTAAATTAATGCATGTTTGATTTTGGCTCTCCGCACATAAATTATTAAAATGAAATTTGCATATTAATTCTTTTTGGGTAAATGGCTTTCTCTTAGTTTTGGTCAGACGATTTTGAGAAATAAGGGGTGGGGAAGGAGGCCTAGTTGCCCTCCAGTTTTTCGGTTACTTAAATAGGCAACTAGAACTTTTAATTTTTATCGAACACTTTTATTAGTAAAAAAATATGCGTAACTTAAGAATTAACTTACGTAACAAACTTTTATATTCTTATATTTTTAATATTTGTACGAGATGGTTTGTACCCTCGCTAATACCTCGCTCTTTACACTAAATCGTAAATTTTGTCCCAATTCTTTAAGAATAACCCCTGAATCAAAAAGGCCGTAGAATAAATAGTTGAAATTACTAAAAATACTTTAGCATAAAGAGCGAGGTATTAATCTCCTCCTAAATACCTCGCTCTTTATGCTAAAATATTTTTAGAACCCCTCATATGCGTAATAATATCTGTTCGTTTTAAGTTTCAATGCTACTCCTTACTTTCAATTGAAAAAACGTTCTCATGTTTATTTTTTCATTGTTTTTTCTATTGTAATGGTAGAAAATCCTGCGCCGTTTTCATTGAATTTTTCTTCTCCCATGACATATTCCTCCAAGGAAAGATCCTCCCACATAGCCCCCTCCCCTCAACCTCACCCCCAAACCAAAAAAATCCCCCTGAAAACGTCTGTACACTTCCCAATAACCATTACTATATGTAAACAATGGTCAAAGTTTGTAACTTGCAGCCCCTCCCCCAGGGATTGTGGGGGAGTAAGTCATTCCAAAAGACATGGTTATTATATTTTTTGACTATGCAGAACAAAATGGTTATCTCAAAATCTTGATCCGTTGACTTTGAGAAAAAAATGAGCGTGGGAGGGGGCCTAGGTGCCCTCCAATTTTTTTTGTCACTTAAAAAGGGCACTAGAACTTTTCACTTCCGTTAGAATGATTTCTCTTGCGACACTCTAGGACCACTTGGTCGATACGATGATCCCTGGGAAAAAAACAAACAAACAAACAAATAAACACGCACCCGTGATTTGTCTTCTGGCAAAAAATACGATATTCCACATTTTTGTAGATGGGAGCTTGAAATTTTTGCTATAGGGTTCTCTGATGCGCCGAATGCGATGGTGTGATTTTCGTTAAGATTCTATGATTTTAGGGGGTATTCCCCCTATTTTCCAAAATAAGGCAAATTCGATTCTTTTGATGTTTCTCTTAGCATCAAAATTCCGTTTTTTAGAGTTTCGTTTACTATTGAGCCGGGTTGCTCCTTACTACAGTTCATTACCACGAACTGTTTGATTACAGGTACAACCTTTCCAATGCTCGCATTGGCTTTTATGGAGAGCACCTGTGTCGTAGAATCCTGGACTGTATCTCCAGACACATTGGAGATTTTTTCTTTTCAGTCTTGTTTGAAATATGAATAAAATTGCTTTTCGCAGCCTCTCAGTTAATATAGTCTACAGAGCTCAATATGAGTTAGGTAGGTGAACTAGAGGATGATTGTGATCAAGAGCTACTTGAAAATGGAAGAACAAGCTCTATGTTAAAAAAAAACTGACTGTATAATTGAACTTATTGGTTATTATAGACCTGAGCAATGTAAGAAAACAAGATGGACGTAAGATAGTGCTGCTCGGTAAAAGTAACGTGACAATATTCTATACTGAGTGTTCATAACTTTATGATAAATAAAGAACTTATGTAGTAATGTCCTAGAATTACCTTAGACCTTAGGTCTACCTGTGCCGCCAGAGGTACCGAGGGTATCCACAAGACTTTGCCAATCTTTTCTGAATTGGGCAACTGTAAATATATGTCTTTCCAACAGGGATGAAGAGAAGTATGGATATTACGCATACCAGACTAGATTGTAGCAGAATGTACCCACAAAATTGATGATCATCTGTAATTTGGGCGGATATGCCGCAGTGCATCGGGCTGAAATGTTGGGTATTGAACAAGGAGCTACAAAACTGATTCAAAAGGATAATTCAGTTAGAAACAAATGTGCTTGAACTGATACCTGAGCATATTTTAAAGATCTTCAAAATATGAAAAGTCAGTCAAAAAGATCATTTTAATCCTAAGAAGCACTCGGTAGACTAGAATCTAAAAAATACTGGATCTTGGGATTAGTGAGAAAGACACGACAAAGAAGCTAAGGCTGAAACATCACTGACAAAACATGGACCCATTACCTTCCCTCTCTATTCCTCAGAGCTGCTAGAAATGGGCAGTGAAGAGGTGAAACAATGGGGGAATGGAACAATACTAGCATACGAAGGTGGGATATAATGAAACAAAAAAGTGCTCGCGAAAATTAATCCCACGCTGACTAGACACACAATACGACAAAAAAGGTCAGATATAAGAATGGGGAACCTAGAATGAAACCAAACCAGGAATTGGAAATTCTAGGAAACTTGCCGGAATTGAAAGGGGTAACTCCCCCTTATGTCAAACGTGCAAGATGACCTTAGAAAAAGGAGACATGCGGTAGTTGATTGTCTAATGACACCAGTTGGAGGGTTTTCCGTGATTTGAATTTCAAGTTAGTGGATATTGTTGGGGAAGAAAGAGCCCAACAGCTGAAAAAGTATATGGCAAGATTACTGGGGGAGGGGCTCAAACCCGTCATGGGTTACCCTTTCTATACTTTGTGTTTTTTTCTGAGGGAGGCTGAAGGCAATAGGCCTTCGGATCTTTTGCCTTGATCCGGAGTTTTATGACACTGCCCACCACAAATTAAAAATTGCAATTTAAATTTAAAACAAACTGCAAATACTACGAATGAATCAATCGAACGATAAAAACACACACTAAATGTTTAATCACATTCAGCATAAAATTAGAGATACTGCTATAAGACGGATTATAAGACGGAAAAAATTGAAAATAAATTGAAGTTGAAATGAAGTATGACGGAGAAGAAAAAAAAAGAATAAATAATAAATAATAACATTAATAGTAAAACTAAATAGCCGAGAAACGAGTGCAATGTCAGCCAGTGGTATTAGAATATATCCTGAAATAAAATATCAGGACTAACTTAAAAAGAAGAAAAATTATCACATATGAAAGTGAGGATATCCACCACCTAAGCCTTCTAAAGTTAGAGGGTCATTTACACTTTACCAAAAACCATTTGCATTTTGAGCGGTCTTTTTTCTATAACATTGACAATAATACAGCAAAAAAAGATAAAACCCCAATGTCGGTCGATATTTAAAAACACGAGATACCACAAATAAGAGTTGAGTCACCCCTTCAGCCACAAACCTTCTAAAAGGTTTCCTTTGCACTTCACTGAACACTAAATATATTTTTGAACAGCGTAATTATCCTTAGTCAAAACATCAATATCAACTGTTTATTATTTTAAAACGGGTTTACTGTTGCATGAAACTACTTTTTGGTCAAAACTTATCCTTTTGATCATATTTTATTCGATTATACAGAATACTGATCGCTAAATAACGCACTGAAAAAGAAGAAGGAATATTTTAAATTGATGAATCGAAAAATATTTAAAAAGTAGTTCTCTATGCATGTGAGAACAATGAATTTAAATGGAAAAGGTATGTATAGAAACTTAAGGCATAACAGGGTAATTCAGTAAGATTAATCGGTTATAATGTAATAATTCCTGGTAGTCTCAGCAATATTTAATTTTTATATTTATAATAGCAAAAGAAACTGTTAAGTTTGTTTTTCAGTAAAGAACTATGAGGCTCAGGCCTTTATAGAGTGTATGGACTGGGGGATGGTTTTAAGATAAATCTTAAATTATCTCTTAATAATTATTAAATTTAATAGTGGCACCAGTTATATGATTTCCTCGGTACAAAGTACATCCTCAGTCATCTAGCTTATCCCTAGGAGTTCGTTAATCTAATACACAACTAAAAAATGTTTTAGAAATGGTTTTATGCTGCATTTTCGTAGGATAAAGGTGCGTATTAGATTAATGATGTCCCATGGATAAGCTAGATGACTGAGGAGGTACTTCATACCAGGGATATCAAATTATTGGTGATATGATTCACTTAACTAATTATAAAAAGAGAATTGAAGATTTAGTTTAATTTATAATATGTGTTCTAGTCAAACATTTAAGTTCGCTTGAAAAAAAAAGACATCTGAGACAACCTTTTCAATAAAGTCTTACTAAAAAATCTTTGCCAGCCTTAAAATTTGAGAATCAGTAGTATGCTATCAACAAATCCGACCAGACCCCTATCCCTTTTGCACGTGGAACCATTAGGTATCAATTACGAGGTAGACCATTTGTAGTTGCGAACTCCCAAACTGGTTTTTGAGGATAAATGACATTTCTTGCTAACCGATTTTTTCTCCAAAAAGCACTTGTAATATATCTGGCGACGGCCAAAAGTAGTTGTCAAACCTCAAACTGGTTTCGAAGGTCAACAAAATTTGTTCCTAACCCATTTTGATTCAAAGAACCCTTATAATACGTCTGGTGGCAGGTATAGGCGGTTGTCAATCCCTCAGACTGTTTTTTCCAACGACATTTTCGTCTGGTTTCGTTCAGAGTACATTGATCCTCCTAGTGCTCTATGAAATTACCGGGTAGTGAAACGTCATTATCGGGTACTCCATTGCTCCTCAGAGCTATAAACTATTTTAAATATAAAACAGTTTTGAAGAAGATTTCAGCCCTATAGCATTGCGAATATGGATTTACTTCGTTTTTGTTCACAGAAAACATATTTTAATACTGGATATGAATGATTTTACTCTGTTTTAAGTTGATAATGGACTTTTTGTTGACGATAGTGAAATGAATCTAAGAGTACCAAAAACTTTAAATGTGATTCTAGTTTATTTCTAAGAAACTGATATTGTCGTAGTTTTAAATTATTTGGGGAGGGAGAACCTGGTCAACGCTTCAAATGTCGGAATAACAAGAGAATTTGGTTTCTACAACATCGTTGTGAAGACAATGGCTACTATGATTATACTGATTTTTATTTGGCTTTTACAGAAAGTGATTCTTCATATGAGAACATTGCGTGTGACATTGTTTCAAATAATCAGATTGAAACACGTGAATTTTACAATAGGAAGGAAAATAGTATCATTGACTTAACAAAGAGATATAATTAAGATTAAGTTACATGGGAGTGTAGTAATTGTGACTCCGACTTTGTACTACACGATCGTTACAAGTTGAACCCAAATGATCTGCCGCTACTAGTCACCGTCAATGACCGCCTGCGTGTAGAAGAAGAAGAAACCTAAAAGGTGAATCTACTCAAGAAATGACTGGTACTGTAAATGAATTTTTATAAATAAACAAATTTACAAAATTTATTTGAACGCTTATTCGTAGGGCACCGAAATCAATATTATACAGGTAGAAAAGGAAGACCACCTAGGCTTCCATCATGCTCCATACAATACACTCTTGGGCACATCCTGGCCAAATGAGATAAATTATCACCCATCAACTAATATAATTTTTGTTCTTCCTCCGCATCTCTAGAAAATAAATTATACACCAGAAAATCCTCCCCCCTTTTCGTTAAGCTCCAGCTGCTTCATAATTTTTGCCCCTCCCGAATATAATCGTTGTTTTTAAATGATAAAATAAATCTTAATGTCAAATTGTCAATAAGATTAAGATTGTCAATAAATCAAATTGTTTTGTTTATTCTTCACTATAAGTGAGTTCAAAATCTATTACATTTAAACAAAGTGGAAAAAAGCAGTTAGAACAAATATAATACAGTAAGAGTCATTTGATTAAATCGTCTATCAATATTTGACCTCATTCAAGGATGTAACCAGATAAGCTCTAGGATAATTTTGGTCAAATAGAAGACCCAAATTTAAGTTGATTTTCAACCCTTTTATTCGAATAGCATTCTTCTTCCCAGTCACGTCAACATTCTATAATAAACCTTTATCAACCAACGAAGAAGAAACTTTTAAATTAAAAACGAACAAAAACACAGTTTTCATTCAGCGGTAATCGAGTGAACATCGTCTAAAAAAATAATATTTCAAGTGAAATACACGATGATGAAACTTGCATTAATTGGATAATAACGATAAAGGACTTCTTTGTGAACAATTTGTAATTATCAGGTACTAGGCTGGTATGTCTCTTAGCAATGACTTTTTGATTGCAATAGTAGCTATTGATTGAAGTTCGTAATGAAGATTGAAATACGGAATTCAGAGTTAGAAACGAGTTATACTAGAATTAGTAAAAAAAAGAGTTAATCGTCAGCGGTCGTTTGTTAATGTTTATTGCCACTATTCCCTTAATAATTAATTTTTCCTTGAAATGGCTATTGAAGGAGGAGGAAGCGCTCAGTTTTTAGAAGAAATTAATTTTAAGTTGCACCTAATGCCTCGCGAGACATTGGAAAAGATGGTTCCTGAATTTCTAACTAAAGTTACTTCAGTTGAAAGCCAATTAGCTGCCATAAATGAGAAATTGGCAGGAAATTCACGAGCTAATGAAGAGATGAAAAAGGAAATCCAGGTATTGAGAAAGTATTTAAGCGCATCTAGTCAACGCTCAGACGCTTTGGAGGAAGAACTTAGAAGATCATATATAGTACTATATAACTTCCCTCCGATTAATACGGCAGTGAATACTCTGAAAGGAGAAATTCTTAAGACTCTTAATAAGTGCATACCCAATTTAGGCCTTTCCCGCTATGACATGAAAGATATGTTTAGAATTCCTTCTGGTCCAGTGGTATTAAAACTAAACTCAGTTGAAATTCGTGGTATTATTTTGAGATCTAACCCTCTATTAAAAAAAAGTTGGATATCGGCAGCTCCAGATTACACCCAAAGGCAAAGGGAAGCACGCAAGCATTTGAAATTGGTCTTAAATGATGCCCTTTCTAAGCGCCACCAAGCAAAGCTGAGGGGATTTAAATTGTTTATAGACGGCAAAATGTTTATTTTCGACTTTTCCTCCAAGTCCGTGAAAGAGGTAGTTTCCAATAGGGAAAATGTTAAGCCAAGCTTGCAAAATAGAGAAACGTAAGCAAAAAGACACTAGACCTACGCTACTCGGACAACGTGAAGTGTTGCGGCTTCCTTTGTCTGGCTTTGCCGGCTAAAGTGTTGCGAGAGCAACACTTTGGTTTTGTTTCTTCGCTATCGATCTGTAATCACACGATCAAAGGCTATTTCTCAGAGTTGAAAAAAACAACAGCAAAATAGTATCGAAGGAATGGACTAAATTGACTTTGCAGCCTGTTGAACTTTATCCTTTTCATATGTAGACATCGTGACGGATGAAAACTCGGAACAATATCTTATATAATCTAGTTGGTATTGTAAAGCTCTCCCTAACTTTTCAGGATCAAAATACCATTCTGTTAATTATTACGAAACTATCTCATTGTTTTACATTCTCATTTGTGCTTGTTTCTTCACTATCGGTTAAATGATGAAGTTACCAGCCTATCGAAGTTTTTAAAACGGTATGTTCAAACAAGAACGCGATTAGTTATCACATAACCAAAGGCTATTCCTCAGCCTTGAAAAAACAACAACTACAAAATAATATAGAAAGACGGGACTAAATTGAATTTGCAGCCAGTTGAACTTTATCCTTTTCAATCGTAGACATCGTGACGGATAAAAACTTGAAACAATATCTTATATAATCTAGTTGGTATTATAAAGCTATTCGTAACTTTTCAGGATTAAAATACCATAGGTGACACTGATTTTTGCAAAACTACCTCATTGTTTTACGTTATCGTTTGTACCCGTTGCGTAATCACTAAATTCTGTCAGATTTAAAGAAATCAAATACAATGTGCACCAATTTACACAAATTTCTAGCCCAAAGTGAACAGATTCTTACTTACAAGTCCCTCTCCCGTGATAGACATCAGGTTCACCGGAAATAAGTAAATGGGTCTACCAACTAGCAAAAGTTGCAAACCCCTCATTGCTGAAGATGATTTTAGCCCAATAGCCGATTATTACTTACATTTGTTACACTGAATTATTACACCGGAACCAAATTGGTTTAACGATCAAATACACCGGAAACAAATAACAGGTACACCAACTAGCAAAAGTGGCAAACCCATCATTGCCGAAGATGATTATGAGCTAACAGCCGTTTCTCGCCCAAAGTGAACCGATTCTTACTTATAAGTCCCTCTCCCGTGATAGGCATCAAGTTCACCGGAAACAAGTAAATGGGTACACAGACTGGCATAGTTGCAAACCCCTCATCGCTGCAGTTGATTGTAGCCTAACAGCAGATTATTACTTACAAGTTCCCTACATGTTTTACCACTGGAACCAAATTGGTTTTACCATCAAATATACTGGAAACAAATAATAAATACACCAAATAGCAAAAGTTGCTAACCCCTCAATGCCTAAGGTGATTATTACTTAACAGCCAACTGTTGCTTACAAATCCTCTACATGTCTCACAATTTGTATTGGCCTAGATTTCGTTTCAGTGTGTACCTTACTACTGAAGTTTTCAACACCTTGAAACTTTCAAACTGGTATATCATGAAGGAATGTTCGTACCAAAAAATGGATGTCATATACTTTGATCGGCTCATCAAAAGCTATCGATTGCCATCGAAAAAAAATTCTATCTGTCTTAGTTCAAAAGTTGATTTTTTTTGCCGTAGGTCAACTTTCTAACGTCACCACTTAGAAAGGAGGAAAGGACAAGCTCCAATTTCTTTAGCAATGAGAGGCCTTTTAAAGTTTATTTGGCACATCTGATACCATTTCTCTACCACAATCCCAAGTTCGAAAAATCGAATGATAAACTTAGCTGAAATCATGAACAGAAATGGATAGAAACAATAGATGGCAGCACTTTCGGACCCGTGGGAAAATGACACATTTTTGCTTCTGTAAATTTTTCTATTTATCAATCAAAGAAGATATATTGGCTTAGGGGCCGGGCAACTGCCGCATATATTTAACACTTATAGATTTTAGTCCATCTTCAATTTAAAAATGGTGCCTGCTTGCTTGCCTGCTAGAACGGAGCTTTACACTCGAAAGCAGAAACATGCTTTGATGAAACGAAAGCTTGGCTGTACAACTTCAGATACGCCTCTCTGACATGGGCTATATAACTCCAATTCACTTCGCACACCATAGGCTCTGGCTCGTGGACAAGCCACCACCATTCTTTTTGGCCCCAGGCAAGAGTTCTGCGGAGCTTTCCAAAATGTGATGTCACATTCATCAATCCGGCCTGAGTTCCACACTTTCCGTAAAAACCGCAAAGGTTAGACCCTTACCATTTTCCAGAAATAAGCTGAGATCGGACACATAGGAAAAAAAAAAACCGGGACAAAACCAAAGGTTTGCTCTCGCAACGCAATAATCCGGTTGAATAAGTGGCTGAAAGAATGGACTTTTTCAAGGATTGTGAGTCGGTATGAGAAAAATATTCTGAGAGCGATACAGAAACGGTGGTGAAGCTTAATATAAAAGATCCTTCACAACAACCTTCGAAAGCGCACCAAGGTTTACTGGAAAAAACTAGAAAATCTCCTAAAGCTACGAATAATATTGAAAAAAGAGTTAGAAAAGTTAGTGAAATCTTTAGTCCAGAAGACAAGAACCGTTGGGACCTTCGTAATGTTGTGAGAAGAGAATTTAATTATAAGGGTCCATGAAAGAGCCCAGCCAATGCATATAGTAGTGATTATCATCCACTTTTGTTCCCACATAGTGAAGATCCCGTCTCGCCATACGTCCTACCAGTACAAGATGTTTTATTGCCAAGTGAATAGGGACACTACAGTCATGTACACCCTTTGCGTATAGTTACATGAAATATCCAAGGTTTAAAAAATAAGGTAGACTATATATTACAAGATTTACATGATGTGGATGTTATTGCTTTAATTGAGAAGTGGCAAAGTGAAGATTCAGTGCCAAATTTCAGAGGTTATTCAGTAGAAAAAGCTACTAGAAACGCGGCTGGAAATATGTGATATTTTAGTGTTAATTAAGCAGGGTTGTTTACAAAATTATTTACGTATTCCTAGCAAGTCAGAAAGCATTGTATGGATTCGAATTCCTATTACAAAGGGAAAAAGGTTGATGCTTGGAGTGGCATATATAGCTCCTCAGAATAGCTCATATAGTAATGAATCAACAGGGGATCTGCTTGAGGAAGAGATAAGACATTTACGTTATCGATATGAAAATGATAATTTTTATGTTGTGGGGGATTTTAATGCTTATAGATAGATAGATTTATTCACACAAAAAATCCAATTAGGCCATGGTGACATACACAAAACAAGTGAACAAAAATACAGCAACAAACATAGACTGAAAAGACATTAAAATAATTATTTAAGAAAACATCACGATACCTCATACCTACCCGGACGAACTTTCCAATATTATTTATAGTTAAGTAACACCTACTTCTCAAAATTTCCGAAATCCAATCTCTCCCCCCATCCTCCTTACCAAATATTTCCAAGCGCAAATCCCTCAACTCCCTACAATCCCCTAAAAAATGTTGCAAAGACTCATCCATCTCTCCACACATAGGGCAACTGTAAGGACCATCCCTCAATCTATTTCTCCCTAAATATTTCCTACGTTCTCCAAGAGGCATACAATTTCCCCTTACATACATTACCCATTTCAAATCATCCGGAGCCAATCCCATTTTTAGATAAATCTCTTTGCCCCAGTTCTCATTGACCTCAGCATATATCCCAAGGTACGGCGAGGTAGCCTTCTCAGCTTGCCAAACCTGAACTTCCTGAGATTCTAGGCAACTAGCAACTAACCTAGATACAGTCCCTACCATCTCTCCTATCCCCTTTCCCTCATTCCAGCAGTTACCTAGCCCTACATGGTCTAATATATTCTTCACCTGATTTGGCCACGAATACTTCCTCCTATCTTGAAGCATCATTAAAAATGCTTGTTTAACTAACCTATTATCTTCTATCGATGATACCCTTTCCCAATATTTAACCATACTAATTAACCTACTCTGTCTCATACACTTTATTCCTATATCCCTTCTTAGTATTAACCCATTAATGTTATTATCAAGGCCTAACGTACGCTTAAAAAACCTCAACTGCATTCTCTCTAAATTCAACCCCTTATTAAACCCCCAAAGCTCCACAGAGGCCCCATCTGGGGAGGGGTTCAGGGGTGGGCAAATGCCCACCCCAGATTTTCCAGGGGTGCCCAAGCTTCCACCACAAAGGGCCCTTTGCCGGCCATAATAATCCATTATGTCCAACATAATCCATTCTGTCCAATTGATTTGAAATTACTGCACGCCTATTAACCAAAGAGCGTAATTAACTGACGACCCTTGGGGTAATTACGCTATTTGCTATTAATCATTGTAAACTTTGAAAGTAGGTTAGATACATAATAAAATTCTTGAGTTGTGTCAAATACCCATTTCCTAGATGATTATATTAATATTATAAATTCTGAATTTTTACAGTAATTCCTCTAAGTTGACAGATTAAAATAGGTCAGTTCCTGTCAAATGTTTCGATGTTTTTATTTTCTTGTTTTAGTGAATATAAGCCACCGTTTTAGATTACTCGAGTCAGTTCTTATTCTGTTTCTGTCCTCCTCTCATGTATATTTACTGTGTCATATGTGTCATTAAACATTTTTATTCTCGACACATAAACCTTATGGAAGGTAAGAGACGCTTTACATCCTGTACTGGTCGAACCCCAGATTGTAGACCAACGCTACAATAACACTCTAAAGACGATAGTACAGAGAGAAGTAGAAGACTTTACATCATTAAGCCTAATAACTTTTTGGTTAGGTAAATATAAAGGTATTAATAGCAATTGGCATTAGAAACCAAAAGATCACCAAGCATCTGAAACAATTTGTGACAACTTTGACGCTAGGAAAGAACTTCATCCAATCTGGAAATCGGACTATTACTTTGGTGCATGAAATGAAGCGAGAGCACTCCGATACTTTCGGCCGTCTACTAGCCAAATTTGACAGAAGGTTCACGGATAACTTGCCAGCGCTGAGCACACTCGAAGCCTTGGATCCAGGCTCGACAAAGTTTATGGACACAGAGCTGCTCAAGCGTTTTTCTGCTCTTTACGGCGAGCTGGATATCGACGACATTCTTCTCGAATCTCAAGCGTTTCTTGCTCTATGAGTAGAAAAAACCGGAAAACTTCCTAGACATAGTCGATCATCTTCAGGCATTACCAGTGGCTTACTCAGAAGTAATTAAAGTACTTAGTATTGCTGCCACACTTCCTGTGACAACAGCGAGCAATGAGCGTTTGTTTTCTCGCTTAGAAATCGTGAAAAACTACCTACGGTATACAACAGGAGACGATTGTCTCAGTCACCTCCTTTTGATGTTTTCAGAGAAGGATTTAGTAAAAAATCGGACAACCAGCTTGTTGATGATTTTGCAAATATGAAACCTCGGCGGTTACCCTTGTTACCTTGAGTGTTGTAATATTTTTTTTCTCTTGTTATGTTATTTCCTTTTTGTAAATATATTTGATCTGAAAGAATTCTGCTGAAGGAAAACCGAGATTTTGGTTGCAACCCTTAGCATGCTAATGAAGATTACTTTCATCGACGTATTGTTTACTTAAATAAGAAAGTTTCTCGCTGAGGAACGCCAACCTGTAGTCTGGTTGAATTTTCCACTTTCGGTTTAATCACTTAACCTTATTGATTGTGATATTCGATGTTAGAATTAATCTTAGATGTCAGTGTGGCTGAGTGCCAAATTCGGTTACAGTACATTTCCAAGCAACACACGGGTGCTGAAAATGCGTTTTTACTTAGAATATTCGATCAATGTGCTGCTAAAACCAGCATTTTTTCTTACGTGACACGAAGTGAGTCGGGGGGGGGGGAAGATGGAGTTCATGCCCTCCCCAAGATTTGGTCCAAATGGCGCCTCTGAAGCTCCGCCCCGTAATGCAAAGCCGATCTAACCCTAGCATTAAAAACATAATTTAGCAGTCCTACATCCCTAATTCTCTTGAGTACTACTTTTACTTAACAATCCTAGTAGTCTATTTCCCTTACTTTCTACTATCTTGAGCTGTTTCTTCCATTTTCCATCTGACGAAAGCCTACAACCTAAGTACTGAAATTCATCTACGTAGTCTAGTGTCCTACCTTCATACGTAAACTGACACTGAGAATGTATCTGTTCTCCACTTTTCCTAAAAACCATTACCACCGACTTCCTTATGTTTAACACTAGTTTCTTATTTCTAAAATAAGAAGATGCTAGATCTAGCAGTGGTTGTAAATGTTCTTTACTTTCCGCTACTAATGCTATGTCATCCGTAAAAAAGTAATGCCATAACGCTTGCACTTGAAAGCTTAATTTTTGGGGCACCTCTGCCATTCAAATATTCTTCAAAATCATTAATATACAGTGAAAATAGCCTTGGGGAAATCGTACATCCCTGCTTAACACCAAGTCTACTCCTAATAACCCTAGAGAAATCCTTGCCTAGTCGTACTACAATTTTAACTATATTTTACATAGATGCTATAATCTTAACAAATGCGCTTGATAGCCCTAGTGCTAACAACGACTCTATCATTAAACTTCTATCCACTCCTTCAACCGCCCCTTTTTAATCCTAAAATATGACAAATAGCCTGCCCTCTTTTCTCCTAACCTGTTTCCTAATCATCTCCAATAAAATAAAAATCTGATCTATAGAACTATAGCCTTTTCTGAACCCTTCCTGGGAATCTGATAAAATTATATTTTGGTGTATTCAATTATCTATTCAACAACATAATATCTTAGCAAAAACCTTACTAAGCACATTACTTAGGCTTATACCTCTATAATTCCCATGGTCTAATCTATCCCCCTTTTTAAATAACGGCACTAAAACAGACGTAGCCCAAGACAAAGGTCATTCTGCACTGTTCAATATACCGGAAAACATCCCTGCTATAACAGGCAGCAGCCACACCCGTCCCCACTTCCAAAGTGCAGTTGGTATTCCATCTATACCTGGAGCAGACCCGCCTCTCCTTCCTTTCATTGTCTCCCAAACTTCACATGCTTGGATAGGAGCAACCAAATCATAATCACATTCTTACAGTGGCCTATCAACTACGTCACGTAAAGGAGATACCAGATCTACACTTAAACTAGTTCCTCCTTGGTTTCTAATCACTTCGTTTTCTCTCTCCTCTAAATATGTAGGCCAAGAATCTACTGCTGGAATACCATCACAAACCTCTGTTCCTCCTATAGAGTTTTTAACTATACGCCAGAAGGTCCTAATATCTCCTTCTCTATAATCTTTTTTCAATTGCTCTCCTGTCCTAATTTCATGCTCTTTTTTCTTAATCTTCAACATTTTCTTATACTTATTCCGAATCAACCTATGATCCATACAAAATCTAGTATTTTCCCTACTACTTAAGCTATCCCTCGCTTTCCGCAGTACCTCTAAAACTTCCTGGCGTTTTCTTTCACAATTGTCGTCAAAAAATCCATTCCTAATATCATTCTTAACTCTGCAATTTAACTTTGAACCTACCTTATATACAACATCATTTACTAATGCTAACGGCTCCTCTATTTTTCCATCACCTAGTAAAACCAAACATTTCTCTAATTCTTGCTGAACTTCTTCACTCGCCATCATACTCTGAAAATTTTTCTCATTCTCTCCTGTTACTTTTAGTGCCTTTCTAATCCCTAAATCCTCAGTTTCTCTGCGTTTTTTCTTCCTATCACTATTAGTCGCTAGTTTCTTAGAACTAACCAACTCAAAAGTAGTCCTAACAGGCAAGTGATCTGAACCTACCACTGCCATCACCTCGAAATCCGCATATTGATGCCAAAGAGGAATATCCACCAAAATATAATCAATTACACTTGGAGAAGTCCCAGAAAAACAAGTGAAATTTCCCACACCTCCATCCATTCCAACTCTTCTATTCAAAATAACAAAATTTTCCTAACCACAAAAATCCAAAATTTTACGGCCCCAATTATTCTTTCGTCTACTATGGCCCTTACTTACCCTCGGAGGGAGATGGATTACTAAATCATCCCAAACCTCCCAAGCAGCTTCATCCGTACAGGCATGAGGTGATATCAAAATTTCTGGAGTAACCCCAACATAACCATTAAAGTCGCCCTTAAGACAAAACAAGTCAGAAGGAAACTGAATAGAAAATTTACGTTTTTCATCCTCTAATATACACCACGTATCCTCCTAGTCGTACGAGCTCGCCTCTGGAGGGATATAAATTGCACAAAAAAAATAAACCGTCCATCGGCTTTGACTCTTAACCATATCAAATTACAAGAAACACTCTTCAGCCGTTGGACTTTATGCTGAGACAAAAAATTTTCAGATACAAAAATTGCGACTCCACCATATGTTCGTCCATTCTTAAATTTTTTACGATGGACACCGAAATACCGAAACCTTTCAAACTGATTTTCTTTTTCCAACCAAGTTTCAGATAATGCTACAATATAAACATACATTGCGATGCCAATAGACTATTAATTTTCATTTTACTCCATCCTTGAATGTTCCAATGCAATATATTTATTCTTTCCTTTACAACACCATGGCCCTGGTCTCCATATTCTTTCGGCCGATTACTTTGATCTAGGAAAGATAGCTTACGAGGTGCAATCTGCATTTCATTTATTGTGGCTCTACCTCTAAGAAAGGGTGGCTGTGTTGTAATTTGCGCACTATCATCGGGCTAATAATTTCAGAATTGTCTCTCTTTGGAGCGCCCCTTTCAACTTGTGGCGCAGCAACAGACAAGGGTGTTTTATGCACTTCGATTTCATTATGCGATTTTACAGGATCACTAAATGCGCTACCGAATGACTGCATAGATGTGACGCTTGAATTTGATAACTGCGAATCCGCTTTCGGTCTTCCACCATCTTTCAACATTATGTTCGAACCTCCAACAGCCGATATCTGGTATGTACTAGCAACTCCCCTTCTATGTTCACCACCAGGTACTGTGCGCTCCTCTATCACATCAGTTTCGAAATTGTATATATAACCCTTGTTCTCTACAAACAATTTCATACCATGCAACTTCGCCTCTTTTCCCGCTGATTTCGCTACCTCAAGGGTAAATTTCATTTTCTTTCTCTCAAGTAATTCTCATGTTGTGTAGTCAGGCGTAATCCAAATTTTTGCGTGTCTAAAATATTGACCAGATTTCAGAACAAAATTGCGGCAAAAAGTACTCGTAAATTTAACCAAAACGGGACGGGGGTTTTGATTACACTTAATACGGAAAACGTCTTTTATGTCACTAAGATGTATCGAGACATTCGGTATAAACTGGTTAAAAGTGGCAACTACATCTTCAAGTAATGTCTGTGCTCCTCTTGACGGATCAAAGTTATACAAAATTACATTTGTTCGTTTTGAATCAGCCTCCATATTACTCATCTTAAGTCGCATCTTCTCGAGTTCAGTTTTCAAAGAATCCACTTCTCGCTGCGTATTTATATATTCTGCCTTAACTTCAGCGATCGCTCCCTCCAACTTAATTGATAACTGGGCCAGCCCCCCATTTATTCCCGTTATTTCTGATGAAATTGGGTCTATTTTTGCTTACTGACCATTCATTAGGGTGAGCATTGCCATTATCCGAGATTCTGCATCATTAGAGATATGGCTATCCCGTGAATTCTGGCCTTGTGTAAACATTCCTTGGAATGAAATGAACAAATTCAAAGCTCTACTTTTCACAGGTCTTACCAATGCGGATACAATTTTGTGCCATTGTAATCCTTATTATTGCCAAACTGGCATACCGTTTTTTGATTTGATATGAAATATGAAAAAAATTTCATATTTTGATATGAAATTTTAATAATGCCGAAAGTACAATTTATGCAGCGGACAAAAATGTCAGTCAATTCAAGTTATTCAGTGACGTCAGATATTCCACTTGATTACAGATACTGAATGAATATGAATAATCTATATATATAAAAATAAGTTGTCTGTAAGTGTGTGTGGGTCTGACGGGTGACGTCATGTTTGTGTGTTGAGACTGACGTCATGTTTTCGACTGACGAAATTACAGACCGCGACATCGGGACACAAATGACGACCGGGACACCGGCAAATAGGGAATATAAATGACGACCGGGACACTCAAAGAGAAAGCGACCGGGACACAAGGAATGTTCGATTAGCAATCACCATCAACAAAGCACCGGAACACAAATGACGACCGGGACGCAGGGAGTATAAATGACGACCAGGACATAAGTAAAAAAAAAACTAAAAAAACTAAAAAAAGGTAAAAACTAAAAAGAAAAAAAAACTAAAAACTAATAAAAAAACTAAAAAAGCAAAAAAACTAAAAAAACTAAAACAGAAAAAAAAATAAAAAATGGAAAAAAAATGACGACCGGGACGCAGGGAATATAAATGATGACCGGGACACAGGGACACAACTACAACGGGGACGCCGAGGGGCACAGGGGGATATATAAAATGACGACGGGGACACAGGGAATGTTCGATTAGCAATCACCATCAACAAAGTTCAAGGGCAATAATTAGAATCATGAGGTATAACTAAAAAAACTAAAAAAAGGTAAAAAACTAAAAAAAGACCAATTCAAAAACAAATGTATATACAGACCGGGACACCGGGACACAAACGACGACCGGGACACCGGGACACAAGGAATATAAATGACGCCCAGGACACTCAAACAGAAATCACAGACTGGGACACCGGGAACATAAATGACGACCGGGACACAGGGAATATAAATGACGACCGGGACACAGGGACACAACTACAACGGGGACGCCGGGGGGCACAGGGGGATATATAAATGACGACGGCAACAAAGGGAATGGTCGATTAGCAATCACCATCAACAAAGCTCAAGGGCAATCATTAGAATCATGAGGTATAGATCTGAATACGGATTGTTTTCCCATGGACCATTATATGTTGCATGTTCAAGAGTCGGTAAACCTGACAATCTATTTATATACACAGGCAATGGGACAGCACGGAATGTTGTATATTCGCAAGTTTTACGTAGTTAAAAACATATATATATATATATATATATATATATATATATATATATATATATATATATATATATATATATATATATATATAAGAGAAATTACAGACCGGGATACCGGGACACAAATGACGACCAGGACACAGGGAATATAAATGATGACCAGGACACAGGTATTTAAGAATATCGTTCAAAGACAAATTTTTAATTGTAAGAAGACCGTTGAAAGAGAAATTTCTAATTGTAAAATGACTGAAGAACCTACGATGGCAACACCCGAGGAAGCTGCTCAAAACGAACGTATTCAAGCCGAAGTAGCTGAGTTGGTAAAGCGTTATTTTTCAGGTTCTAGGTCCGAGAGGCTCCAGGTTTGAACCTTGGCTTTAGCATTAATACAAAAGAAGAAAAAAATAAAAAAGGTAAAAACTACGAAAAAACTAAAAGAAAATATATATATATATATATTTATATATATATATATATATATATATATATATATATATATATATATATATATATATATATATATATATATATATATATATATATATATATATATATATATATATATATATATATATATATATATATATATATATATATATATATATATATATATATATATATAAATATATAAATAAGTTGTTTGTGGGTTATGTCTGTCTGTCTGTCTGTCTGTCTGTCCGCATATGACGTCTGAATTATTTCATCATATACCAATTCAAAAACGAAAGTATACAAGCTGATGTAGCTGAGTTGGTAACGCGGTATGTTCCAGGTTCTAGGTTCCAGAGGTTCCAGGTTCAAACCTTACATAAACTACAAAAAAATAACTAAAAAAGGTAAAAACTACAAAACAAACCAAAAACTAAAAAAAAACTAAAAAAAGGTAAAAAACTAAAAAAAAACTAAAAACTAAAAAAGAAAAAAACTAAAAAAGGTAAAAAACTAAAAAAAAACTAAAAACTAAAAAAGAAAAATAACTAAAAAAGGTAAAAACTACAAAACAAACCAAAAACTAAAAAAAACTAAAAAAAGGTAAAAAACTAAAAAAAAACTAAAAACTAAAAAAGAAAAAAAAACTAAAAAAAGGTAAAAAACTAAAAAAAAACTAAAAACTAAAAAAGAAAAATAACTAAAAAAGGTAAAAACTACAAAACAAACCAAAAACTAAAAAAAAAATAAAAAAAGGTAAAAAACTAAAAAAAACTAAAAACTAAAAAAGAAAAAAAACTAAAAAAAGGTAAAAAACTAAAAAAAACTAAAAACTAAAAAAGAAAAAAAACTAAAAAAGGAAAAAACTGAAAAATAAAGGAGAAAAAGAAAACTAAAAAAATAAGAATAAAAACAAAAAACTAAAAAAAGGGTAAAAACTACAAAAAAAAACTAAAAAGAAAAAAGAAAAAAAACTAAAAAGCAAAAAAAAGGTAAAAACCAAAAAAAGGCACAGGGGGATATATAAATGACGACGGGGACACAGAGAAGGTCCGAGGTTCTAGTCCCGAGAGGTTCCAGGTTCGAATGTTGGCATTAGCACTATAAATGACGACTGGGACACAGGGACACAACTACAACGGGGACGCCGGTGGGGGCACAGAGGGATATATAAATGACGATGGAGACACAGGGAATGTTTGATTAGCAATCACCATCAACAAAACTCAAGTGCAATCATTAGAATAATGAGGTATAGATCTGAATACGGATTGTTGTTCCCATGGACAATTATATGTTGCATGTTCAAAAACACTCAAAGATAAATTACAGACCGGGACACAAATGACGACCGACACAGAGGGAATATAAATGACGACCAGGAACCTCAAAGAAAAATTGCAGACTGGGACACCCGGACACAAATCACGACCGGGAATATAAATGACGAACGGGACGCAGGGACACAGCTACAACGGGGACGCCGGGGGCACAGGCGGGTTATATAATTGACGACTGAGACACAGGGATTGTTTGAATAGAAATTACAAACCGGGACACCGGGACACAAATGACGACCGGGACACTGGGATACAGGGAATATAAATGATGACCGGGACACTCAAAGAGAAAATACAAACTGGGACACCAGGACACAAATGACGACCGGGACACAGGGAATATAAATGCTATTTATATGCACAGACAATGGGACAGCGAAAAATGTTGTATATTCGCATGTTTTACGTAGTTAAAAATATATATTTATATCTATCTCTATTCACAGGTGGGACACAGGGACACAGCTACAATGGCGCGTAACTAATATGGCCCGTAACGACTTACGCGCGCGGGGGGGCTTGGGGGGCACGAAGCGCCCCACCAACTAGGTGTTGGGGTGGCGCAAAGCGCCACCCCAACAGCTAGTATATATATATATATATATATCTTCTATATATATAAAAATAAGTTGTCTGTCTGTGTGTCTGTCAGGTGACGTCATGTTTCTGTGTCGACTGACGTCATGAAGTTAGTTGTCGTCATTTTTGCCGACAATATAAATGCTATTTATATGCACAGACAATGGGACAGCGAAAAATGTTGTATATTCGCATGTTTTACGTAGTTAAAAATATATATTTATATCTATCTCTATTCACAGGTGGGACACAAGGACACAGCTACAATGGCGCGTAACTAATATGGCCCGTAACGACTTACGCGCGCGGGGGGGCTTGGGGGGCGCGAAGCGCCCCACCAACTAGGTGTTGGGGTGGCGCCAAGCGCCACCCCAACAGCTAGTATATATATATATATATATATATATATATATATATATATATATATATATATATATATATATATATATATATATATATATATATATATATATATATATATATATATATATATATCTTCTATATATATAAAAATAAGTTGTCTGTCTGTGTGTCTGTCAGGTGACGTCATGTTTCTGTGTCGACTGACGTCATGAAGTTACTTGTCGTCATTTTTGCTATGACGGTGACGTCATTAAAGATATTTAACATTATTAGTACATACGGCTTTGTATATGCACAGACAATGGGAAAGCCAAGAATGTTGTATATTCGCAATTTTTACGTAGTTTAACTCCTGCAGACGAAATGAATGCTTGCCTGAAAAATTATAATTTATGGGTACACGTAAATAAAATTAAAATAAACTACAAATATGCGTGTCCGATTGCAAAACGATGACTCTGGTCAAACATTTTCAGATCAATTGCTGGCAATTGGAAACGGAAAGCTCCCAGTAGTGGGAAAGCCAAGAATGTTCAACACCTAGTATATATACATATATATATATATATATATATACTAGCTGTTGGGGTGGCGCTTCGCGCCACCCCAACACCTAGTTGGTGGGGGCGCTTCGCGCCCCCCCCAAGCCCCCCCGCGCGCGTAAGTCGTTACGCGCCATAATAGTTACGCGCCATTGTAGTTGTGTCCCTATGTCCCACCTGTGAATATAGATAGATAGATATATATATATATATATATATATATATATATATATATATATATATATATATATATATATATATATATATATATATATATATATATATATATATATATATATATGGTTTTAACTACGTAAAACTTGCGAATATACAACATTCTTTGCTGTCCCATTGTCTTTGCATATAAATAGATTGTCAGGTTTACCGACTCTTGAACATGCAACATATAATGGTCCATGGGAAAACAATCTGTATTCAGATCTATACCTCATGATTCTAATGATTGCCCTTGAGCTTTGTTGATGGTGATTGCTAATCGACCATTCCCTGTCCCGGTGTCCCGGTCGTCATTTACATCCCCCTGTTTCCCCCGGTGTCCCCGTTGTAGTTGTGTCCCTGTGTCCCGGTCGTCATTTATATTCCCTGTGTCCCGGTCGTCATTTGTATCCCGGTGTCCCGGTCTGTATATACATTCGTTTTTTAGTTTTGTTTTTCTCCTTTATTTTTTTCCTTTTTTTTTCTTTTTTAGCTTATTTAGATTTTTAGATTTTTTAGTTTTTTTATTAGTTTTTAGTTTTTTTTTCTTTTTAGTTTTTTTGTCCCGGTCGTCATTTATATCCCCCTGTTTCCCCCGGTGTCCCCGTTGTAGTTGTGTCCCTGTGTCCCGGTCGTCATTTATATTCCCTGTGTCCCGGTCGTCATTTGTATCCCGGTGTACCGGTCTGTATATACATTCCTTTTTTAGTTTTGTTTTTCTCCTTTATTTTTTTCCTTTTTTTTTCTTTTTTAGTTTATTTAGATTTTTAGATTTTTTAGTTTTTTCATTAGTTTTTAGTTTTTTTTTCTTTTTAGTTTTTTTGTAGTTTTTACCTTCTTTTTAGTTTTGTTAATTTTTTTTTTTACTTATGTCCTGGTCGTCATTCATACTCCCTGTGTCCCGGTGCTTCCCGGTGCTTTGTTGATTGCTAATCGAACATTCCTTTTGTCCTGGTCGCTTTCTCTTTGAGTTTCGTCATTTATTTTTTTCTTTTTTAGTTCTTTTAGTTTTTACCTTTTTTAGTTTTTTTTAGTTTTTTAGATGAAAATTTTTTTTAGTTTTTTCCTTTTTTTCTTTTTAGTTTTTTATTGGTTTTTACCTTTATTTTAGCTTATTTTTCAGTTTTTTCCTTTTTTTTAGTTTTTTTTTATTTTTTATTTTTTTTAGTTTTTTACCTTTTTTTAGTTTTTTTAGTTTTTTTAGTTTTTTAGCTTTTTTACTTTTTTTATTAGTTTTTAGTTTTTTTTTGTAGTTTTTGCCTTTTTTTAGTTTTTTCAGTTTTTTTTTTTAGTTTTTTAGTTTTTTTTTGTAGTTTTTGCCTTTTTTTAGTTTTTTTAGTTTTTTAGCTTTTTTATTTTTTTTATTAGTTTTTAGTTTTTTTTGTAGTTTTTGCCTTTTTTAGTTTTTTCAGTTTTGACGTCACCTGATCCAGTTTTTTCAGGTGACGTCACCTGACACATCCATCCACACATCCATCCACACATCCACAGACAGACAACTTATTTTTATATATATAGATAGATATATATATATATATATACTAGCTCCACCCCAACACTTCGTGCCACCCCAACACCTAGTTGGTGGGGCGCTTCGCGCCCCCCCAAGCCTCCCCGCACGCGTAAGTCGTTACGCGCCATATTAGTTACGCGCCATTGTAGTTGTGTCCCTGTGTCCCACCTGTGAATATAGATAGATTTATATATGTGTTTCAAACTACGTAAAAATTAAGAATATACAACATTCTTGGCTTTCCCATTGTCTGTGCATATACAAAGCCGTATGTACTAATAATGACGTCATATGCAAACGCTCTTTTTACAAACAAACAAACATGCATACACACAACTCGTTTTTATATAGATAGATAGATAGATAGATGCAATACAAATTAACTGCGTAAAACTTGCGAATATACAACATTCTTCGCTGTCCGATTGTCGCTGCATATAAATAGATTGTCAGGTTTACCGACCCTCGAACATGCAACGTACAATTGTCCATGGGAAAAACAATCAGTATTAAGATCTATACCACATTTTTCTAATGATTGACCTTGAGCTTTGTTAATGGTGATTGCAAATGCTAATCGAATTGGGAATTGCAATCTTTTAAATTGAAAAGGCAGATCCGTTGGAATCATGGGAATGCGAGGAATAAGAACAGCCTCACCCTCAAAAGGCCCGGTCAAGATTGTGGCCTCTATTAGGTTTTCCATTGTTTTTTTTACGGCAAGTCGAGTGCCATTGCAAAGCTTTGGTGGGTTTATATTTCTTAAAAGTATTATTGGTACGCCTATTTTTAGTTGTAGCACGTGTGGTGGAAACCCTGAAAGATCTATGGAATTTAAAAATTCAGATGGATAATTAACCGCTTCATTTGGTTCCAAAACTGTGTCGACTGACTTGTAAAGGACTGCCTGGTCTCGAATCTTGGTCAAAACAATATTGTTGATTTCGTGGACGTCTATATTTTTGGGTGCGAGAATCACTTTTTCACTTAGCCATTTATTATTTTTATAATTTTTTAGAATATTCGGAAATACTTTTTCAATCAATTCATTTTTGGACGTCACTAAGTTACAGACATCAGCAGGTAGTTGTATACGTCCTGAAATTGAGTCTACTGGGAGCTTTCCGTTTCCAATTGCCAGCAATTGATCTGAAAATGTTTGACCAGAGTCATCGTTTTGCAATCGGACACGCATATTTGTAGTTAATTTATATATTTTTACGTGTACCCATAAATTAGAATTTTTCAGGCAAGCATTCATTTCGTCTGCAGGAGTTGATCTAGGTATTATAGGTAATGTTTGCCTGAAATCTCCCGCAAGCAATATTAATGTGCTGCCAAAGGGTTTCGACTTCCCTCTCAAATCTTTCAAGCATTGATCCAGAGCCTCGAGCGATTTTTTGTGTGCCATTGTGCACTCATCCCAAATAATAAGTTTGCATTGCTGCAATACTTTACCCATCCCAGATGATTTGGAAATATTGCACGTGGGAGTTTCTGTAGAATGCAAATTCAGAGGCAATTTCAAAGCGGAATGAGCAGTTCTTCCACAAGGCAGCAATGTTGCGGCTATTCCGGACGACGCAATTGCCAACGCTATATCATTTTTTGATCGAATTGATGCCAGAATCAGTTTTATCACAAATGTTTTACCAGTACCTCCTGGCGCATCCAAAAAGAAAATTTCTCCAACGTTGTTATCGACACAATGCATTATCATATCATAAATGTCTTTTGTTCCGACGTTAACTTGGAAATGTTATTTTGTACATACGACAATAGATCACTCGTACTGTAACTTTGTTCACGATCCAATTCTACACATGTCGAAACAGCAGCGATACGGTTAGGTGAAGGCATTCCCAAAACCTGAAGAGGTTTGTTTGCCATATGTACGCACAAATCTTCTATAATAACTAAAGTGTAGTTATAAATTTCTGATGTAAAATCAAAAGTCATATCTGACGTCTCTAACTGTTTTCGATGGAGTATATCTTCGGACATTTTTGACTTATATTTTTCCCATAACTCTGTAGGAGCTGATGGAGAGCAAGTTGTTAAAATGATGCCAAACAATGCACGAATTTGACTTGGGGTTGACGTTTCGCACGCGTCATTGATGCAGTTATCCCAGTGTTGGTCATTCTCCAATAAATTCAGAGCTTGGCATGCACTACGGTAAGTGTCATGTATAGTACCGTTTACAGTTCTCAAATACTCAAAGGATGTCGGACCGGGTACATTCACCAAAAGCAGGCGTAGAAAGAAGCATTCATGTTGATTGGGGTGAACGGTGTAGAGTCTTCCTATCGTGGTATCTTTGAAGATGGTAGGTTGGCCGTCGACTGACTTACCCTGTTTTCGACGTTCAAATACTTTATTTTTAGTATTCCACGTGTAATACGAAGGCACATCAGTATACAGCAGTTTTTTTGCAAAAGAATCATTTTTGCAAAGCGAAAAAAAAAGCTGTTAATGTTGTATCCGGTGGATTCAGGACTCTTTGTTGCACGTTGGTTTCCGTGAAATAAACACGTTGACCATTCTGTAAATGTACCGCTAAGTGAACAACAGCTGGACTACGTTCATGTATCAGAAATGAAAGAATTCGCCAAACAGCTTCATTACTGCTTATGTATCTTCCAGCCTGATATTGTACGATTTCGTCGAAATCTTTGATTTCGGGCTGCAAGCCAAAAACTGCCATGTCACTGCCTTTGTTGACGTATTTACATATGTATTTGATTGCCTTTACGGAGTTACAGTATTCAACGTTTATGTGTGCATTAAATGTTTTTGATAATAATGGGGAATATGGAACAACCCACTGGTTATCTACTTCGATGGTGGTACCGTTACGCTTCTTTATTATTGCTGTTTTACCGCCATCTTCAGTAGATCTTCTTCTATATTGTGGGTAACCATCATTGCCAGTAATTGTGTTTGATACTAAAAGTCGAGGATATTGCTTTGTGCACCTTCCTTTGGCCATGCATGGTGAATTTTCGTTCAGTGCACCGCAAGGTCCATGTATCATATTTTTTACAATAATATCATGTAACCCCTTATCGACATTTTTATCAGGTATTTCAGCGGAAATCACATCATCAATTTCGTTCGAAGTAATTTTCTTATGTAGCCAGATTAGTATATGTGCGTGTGGCAAACCTCGTTTTTGCCATTCCACTGAGTACATCCAGCATCGCACTGACCCAAACACTTCAAGTTTTACAATGTAGTTTATCAGTGATTTCAACTTTTGCCGGAAGACACGGGCCGTAATGTCATGCCTATGAACCGCCGATTGTCCTTGAAGTAAAAGCTGCAGTATCTCGTCCCAAGATTGATTACATGTAATCTGCCAGCATATGACGAAGGTAAAATTGTTAATCTCCCAACGTTTGTGGTATTACCGTCATTTATAACTGCATCTCGCAAATGAATGTATTGTTCAGAGTGGAGCTTGGTCTGATTCAGGCGGATATATAGCAAACGTTCTTATTCAATTTTAGCATACATATCAACGACAAATTGGTGAAACAATTCACGGCATTTTAAAATATAATTTTCTTCATCCTGCCGAATCATTAGTCTATAGGAATAATAATGCATTGCACTGCATTTCTTATTCATTTCTTTGTTAGTGGCTGGATTCATCAATTTAATATTAAACTGATAGCCGTCGGCTCCATCCCAAAAAATGATAGGATATTGTAGGGCATCGTAGCATCGATGAGTTTTAGCAATTCTTAACAACTGAGCGTTTCGCTTATGAAGAATAATATCTCGAGGTAAAAACTGATCACCGACCATAACGATTGCCACTTCGTCGATAGTTGGAGCATTGTATCTACGCACATGTTGGCCAGGAGGCGTTTTGTCAGCGGAAATAACAATTTTATGCGTATCAGTAGGCATCAAATCGATGGCTGTTTTGAACAGACGCACTAAATTATTATTTTCGTGGAAAAGATGTTGCAATTGGGAAACGATTGTCCTTTCAACGTTGGGAGAAATTTCCCAACGTGCATTTAATTCAGAATTTCTATCACTGATGAAGTACAATTGTAAAAATTTATGATTCTCGCCTGAGAATGGTAGAAGGGACCCTGCTCTATGATAAATTTGCCCTTTTACTTTGAAATTAGACATAAATTGATCTGGATTTTCGATTTGGGCTTCAAACGACGTCATTTGGAAAGATGAGTTGTATTTTCTGATTTGTGACAAAAACGCTTAGATTCTGACGTAGTTCCAGTAAGGAAAGTTTTCAATGGCTCTGGTGGTGCAGCCAATAGAGGAAGTTTAACTTTTCCTGAGGCGCAACGCATTCCCATTGTTTCACCATTGAATTTCAAGGCCTTGCAATAGGGACAAATTTTAGACATTGTCCCGATTTGAACACATCTACTGAAGCTATAATCATCGACTGGGTTGTACCTGAATGCCAGGCGATAACTTTCAGGTTGCTCTGATTCCTCGGCACGCTTTCTTTTCTTAATTTCTCTATCAGCAGCAAGCCTGATTTCTTGCTGTTCTTGTGATTCCTCGGCACGCTTTCTTTTCTTACTTTCTCTATCAGCAGCAAGCCTGATTTCTTGCTGTTCTTGTAATTCCTCGGCACGCCTTCTTTTTTCACTTTCTCTTTTAGCAGCAAGTCTGCTTCCGCGTTGCTCTGGTAGTTCCTCGGCACGCTTTCTGTTCTTTCTTTCTCTATCAGCCTCAAGTCTGTTTCCTTGCTGTTCTTTTGATTCCTCGGCACGCTTTCTGTTCTTTCTTTCTCTATCAGCCTCAAGCCTGTTTCCTTGCTGTTCTTTTGATTCCTCGGCACGCTTTTTGTTCTTTCTTTCTCTATCAGCCTCAAGCCTGTTTCCTTGCTGTTCTTTTGATTCCTCGGCACGCTTTCTTTTCTGACTTTCTCTATCAGCAGCAAGTTTTTTGGCATAGACTCTTTGAGCATCTTCATCGGCTTTTTCCATTGTAAGTTCATCAGTCATTTTAAACTTAAATATTAATAGATTTCTACGTGAACATATGTCTTAAATATCTTGAATGACGTCACCGTCGTAGCAAAAATGACGACAACTAACTTGATGACGTCAGTCAACACAGAAACATGACATCACCTGACAGACAGACAGATACACAGACAGACAACTTATTTATATATATATAGATATGTATATATATATATATATATATATATATATATATATATATATATATATATATATATATATATACATATATATATATATATATATATATATATATACATATATAAAAATAAGTTGTCTGTCTGTGTGTCTGTCTGTGGATCAGGTGACGTCATGTTTCTGTGTTGACTGACGTCATGAAATTAGTTGTCGTCATTTTTGCTTTGACGGTGACGTCATTCAAGATATTTAAGACATATGTTCACGTAGAAATCTATTAATGTTTAAGTTTACAATGACTGATGAACTTACCATGGCAAAAGCCGATGAAGATGCTCAAAGTGTCTATGCCAAAAAACTTGCTGCTGATAGAGAAAGTCAGAAAAGAAAGCTGGTCGTCCAGATTTATTTATTACATTTACATGTAATCAATCTTGGGACGAGATACTGCAGCTTTTACTTCAAGGACAATCGGCGGTTCATAGGCATGACATTACGGCCCGTGTCTTCCGACAAAAGTTGAAATCACTGATAAACTCATTGTAAACTTGAAGTGTGTGGGTCAGTGCGATGCAGGATGTACTCAGTGGAATGGCAAAAACGAGGTTTGCCACACGCACATATACTAATCTGGCTACATAAGAAAATTACTTCGAACGAAATTGATGATGTGATTTCCGCTGAAATACCTGATAAAAATGTCGATAAGGGGTTACATGATATTATTGTAAAAAATATGATACATGGACCTTGCGGTGCACTGAACGAAAATTCACCATGCATGGCCAAAGGAAGGTGCACAAAGCAATATCCTCGACTTTTAGTATCAAACACAATTACTGGCAATGATGGTTACCCACAATATAGAAGAAGATCTACTGAAGATGGCGGTAAAACAGCAATAATAAAGAAGCGTAACGGTACCACCATCGAAGTAGATAACCAGTGGGTTGTTCCATATTCCCCATTATTATCAAAAACATTTAATGCACACATAAACGTTGAATACTGTAACTCCGTAAAGGCAATCAAATACATATGTAAATACGTCAACAAAGGCAGTGACATGGCAGTTTTTGGCTTGCAGCCCGAAATCAAAGATTTCGATGAAATCGTACAATATCAGGCTGGAAGATACATAAGCAGTAATGAAGCTGTTTGGCGAATTCTTTCATTTCCAATACATGAACGTAGTCCAGCTGTTGTTCACTTAGCGGTACATTTACAGAATGGTCAACGTGTTTATTTCACGGAAACCAAAGTGCAACAAAGATTCCTGAATCCACCGGATACAACATTAACAGCTTTTTTTTCGCTTTGTAAAAATGATTCTTTTGCAAAAAAACTGCTGTATACTGAAGTGCCTTCGTATTACACGTGGAATACTAAAAATAAAGTATTTGAACGTCAAAAACAGGGTAAGTCAGTCGACGGCCAACCTACCATCTTCAAAGATACCACAATAGGAAGACTCTACACCGTTCACCCCAATCAACATGAATGCTTCTTTTTACGCCTGCTTTTGGTGAATGTACCCGGTCCGACATCCTTTGAGTATTTGAGGACTGTAAATGGTACTATACATGACACTTACCGTAGTGCATGCCAAGCTCTGAATTTATTGGAGAATGACCAACACTGGGATAACTGCATCAATGACGCGTGCGAAACGTCAACCCCAAGTCAAATTCGTGCATTGTTTGGCATCATTTTAACAACTTGCTCTCCATCAGCTCCTACAGAGTTATGGGAAAAATATAAGTCAAAAATGTCCGAAGATATACTCCATCGAAAACAGTTAGAGACGTCAGATATGACTTTTGATTTTACATCAGAAATTTATAACTACACTTTAGTTGTTATAGAAGATTTGTGCGTACGTTTGGCAAACAAACCTCTTCAGGATTTGGGAATGCCTTCACCTAACCGTATCGCTGCTGTTTCGACATGTGTAGAATTGGATCGTGAACAAAGTTACAGTACGAGTGATCTATTGTCGTATGTACAAAATAACATTTCCAAGTTAACGTCGGAACAAAAAGACATTTGTGATACGATAATGCATTGTGTCGATAACAACGTTGGAGAAATTTTCTTTTTGGATGCGCCACGAGGTACTGGTAAAACGTTTGTGATAAAACTGATTCTGGCATCAATTCGATCAAAAAATGATATAGAATTGGCAATTGCGTCGTCCGGAATAGCCGCAACATTGCTGCCTGGTGGAAGAACTGCTCATTCCGCTTTGAAATTGCCTCTGAACTTGCATTCTACAGAAACTCCCACGTGCAATATTTCCAAATCATCTGGGATGGGTAAAGTATTGCAGCAATGCAAACTTATTATTTGGGATGAGTGCACAATGGCACACAAAAAATCGCTCGAGGCTCTGGATCAATGCTTGAAAGATTTGCGAGGGAAGTCGAAACCCTTTGGTAGCACATTAATATTGCTTGCAGGAGATTTCAGGCAAACATTACCTATAATACCTAGATCAACTCCTGCAGACGAAATGAATGCTTGCCTGAAAAATTCTAATTTATGGGCACACGTAAAAACATTAAAATTAACTACAAATATGCGTGTCCGATTGCAAAACGATGACTCTGGTCAAACATTTTCAGATCAATTGCTGGCAATGGGAAACGGAAAGCTCCCAGTAGACTCAATTTCAGGACGTATACAACTACCTGCTGATTTCTGTAATTTAGTGACGTCCAAAAATGAATTGATTGAAAAAGTATTTCCGAATATTCTAAAAAATTATAAAAATAATAAATGGCTAAGTGAAAGAGCGATTCTCGCACCCAAAAATATAGACGTCCACGAAATCAACAATATTGTTTTGACCAAGATTCGAGACCAGGCAGTCCTTTACAAGTCAGTCGACACAGTTTTGGAACCAAATGAAGCGGTTAATTATCCATCTGAATTTTTAAATTCCATAGATCTTTCAGGGTTTCCACCACACGTGCTACAACTAAAAATAGGCGTACCAATAATACTTTTAAGAAATATAAACCCACCAAAGCTTTGCAATGGCACTCGACTTGCCGTAAAAAAAAAACAATGGAAAACCTAATAGAGGCCACAATCTTGACAGGGCCTTTTGAGGGTGAGGCTGTTCTTATTCCTCGCATTCCCATGATTCCCACGGATCTGCCTTTTCAATTTAAAAGATTTAAATTCCCAATTCGATTAGCATTTGCAATCACCATTAACAAAGCTCAAGGTCAATCATTAGAAAAATGTGGTATAGATCTTAATACTGATTGTTTTTCCCATGGACAATTGTACGTTGCTTGTTCGAGGGTCGGTAAACCTGACAATCTATTTATATGCAGCGACAATTGGACAGCGAAGAATGTTGTATATTCGCAAGTTTTACGCAGTTAATTTGTATTTTGGAACCAAATGAAGCGGTTAACTATCCATCTGAATTTTTAAATTCCATAGATCCTTCAGGGTTTCCACCACACGTGCTACAACTAAAAATAGGCGTACCAATAATACTTTTAAGAAATATCAACCCACCAAAGCTTTGCAATGGCACGCGACTTGCCGTAAAAAAAATGGAAAACCTAATAGAGGCCACAATCTTGACAGGGCCTTATGAGGGTAAGGCTGTTCTTATTCCTCGCATTCCCATGATTCCAGCGGATCTGCTTTTTCAATTTAAAAGATTGCAATTCCCAATTCGATTAGCATTTGCAACCACCATCAACAAAGCTCAAGGGCAATCACTAGAAAAATGCGGTATAGATCTTAATACAGATTGCTTTACCAATGTACAATTGTATGTTGCATCTTTGAGGGTCGGTAAACCTGACAATCTATTTATACGCACAGACAATGGGACAGCGAAGACTGTTGTATATTCACAAGTTTTACGTAGTTAATTTGTATTGTATCTATCTATCTATCTATCTATATAAAAACGAGTTGTGTGTATGCATGTTTGTTTGTTTGTAAAAAGAGCGTTTGCATATGACGTCATTATTAGTACATACGGCTTTGTATATGGACAGACAATGGGAAAGCCAAGAATGTTGTATATTCGCAATTTTTACGTAGTTTGAAACACATATATAAATCTATCTATATTCACAGGTGGGACACAGGGACACAACTACAATGGCGCGTAACTAATATGGCGCGTAACGACTTACGCGCGCGGGGGGGCTTGGGGTGGCGCGAAGCGCCACCCCAACAGCTAGTATATATATATATATATATATATATATATATATATATATATATATATATATATATATATATATATATATATATATATATATATATATATATATATATATATATATATATATATATATATATATATATATATATATATATATATATATATATATATATATATATATATATATATATATATATATATATATATATATATATATAATATATATATATATATATATATATTCACAGGTGGGACATAGGGACACAACTACAATGGCGTGTAACTAATATGGCGCATAACGACTTACGCTTGCGGGAGGGCTTGGGGGGGGCGAAGCGCCCCCATATATATATATATATATATATATATATATATATATATATATATATATATAATATATATATATATATATATATATATGTATATATATATATATATATATATTATATATATATATATATATTACACATTCACATTCACACGCGAAGTCTGAATTGTACTAGAATCATAGTAGTAGTGGTAGTAGTGGGATCATTAGTAGTTTCAGTATTAATAGCAGTAGTAGCGGGTATTTTTTGACCCTTTGCCAGTTCAACATCCAACTCACAATACCCAAGAAGTTTCTTCTTGATAGCCGTTCTATAATTATTGTCAATACGCCCTTATTAGGTATTTTTATGAAGTTAGCATGTTTCGATCTAGTTCAACTTCCATTATACATTTTCTAAGTTATATATTTCAATATACACAGAAGTCGCTACACAAGCAGTAATTTTAGTGATGGTAGTAAAAGTAGTATTGGTAGCAATAGAAGTGGTGGTAGTTGCATCAGTCTCCCTCGTCGTCCCCTGAAAGTTCCGATTAAATAAACTCAGTCATTCCTGAGTTACACCGTTATGACAACCCACATACACATAAATTGTTTTGATCTAGTTCAAAATTTTCCTAAACATTCTGTGCAAGGTTCACCCAAATACTTTGTATTTTTGAAAAGTAAACCCCAAACATCATCCCATGACTCACCACCGATGTCCCGGGGCTCTGAGTCTAGACAGAGAACGACTTCGATGAATATCAAGGGATTCTATTCTTACTTCTTGGGCCTTTCTTTTGATGAAATGCTTTTTCATTCTTCTCTGATCAGTGGTCAAAGCAGAAATTGTTATCAAAGCTCTCCCCAACGATTCGTTTGGCTGTGAGTTGAGATATTAGCATTTTGATTAAGCGACAAATATAATCAGAGTAGAGAGATGGATCTTAGCACTTGGATTTGTAAAAAAAAGTTTATTTTGTGTTATTCTAGATGGCAGGATTTGTTTTTATGAAACAAATCCTAATTTTTATGTCTTATTTAGTCTTTAATTCTTAATGGTAGTTTCTCACATAGGTCCCAAAAATACACAAGTTCTGATTTTTTCATGGGAAAGACTGGAAGACCAGGTTAAATTATAATAAGGCATATTAGGAAAAAGTTCTGCAGCCCCCCCCCCAAAAAAAATGGTAATATATCTACCCTTTATTCATATAATGCGCAAAGTTTGGTTTCTTTATGATATTCGATGGTAATATTTTCTTACATTTAGCCCGTAAAGCTTGTCAATCTTTTCAAAATCCCATAATATAAAGAAAAACAATATAGATTGTCAATCAAAACATTGATTGTTTCTCACAATAAGAATAATCAAACTGAACAGTTTTGTAGGCTATTCTTTTACTAGGATTTTTTTTAACATCCCATCAAATTTGAAAAATATATTTCAAAAAATAGCACCTTTTATTAGATGGTAATACCTTTTTCATGGGATGAAATTAATGATAATGTCAACATTTTGCTTTCGTGGTTAAATAATTGCATAACTAATAAGAAATATTCCATTTGTAAACATGTTTTATATAATAGGCTGGGATATATGGGACAGTAAAAATCGAAGGAATTTCTTGGTCTAGAAAAATTGACCTGTTTTTGGAGAAACGATATGCGTCAAGGGGTCCTCACCTGTGCCGCTTATAACACCTAATACTGAATCGAATTCCTTTGGTTTTAAGTTTGGTTTTTTTGCTCTTCTTTGCAATACTTAAACTTAATGTCAAGACCATGAAATACCAAAATTTTCCTTCTCTTAAATTTCTGGTCTATGACATTGCTAAATCACATAGCATCCTTCCCCTCCATTTCCTTGTTAAGCATTTGGATTTTATGATTTAGATTTACTAAGATATGGTGCATATGCATCAATAAACACAAAAAAATCGAAACAAATAACCAACTTTTGTGTGAATCCTTTTTTGTTTATTATGATTATAGCTGACCCCTTATTCATGTTTATCGTATTTGTCCCTGACTAAAACTAATTTTACAATTTAGCCGGTAACAATTTGCCTATACAAGGGGAAATGTTTTGCCTTTCGATGAAAGAAGGGAGTATTTGGGAAGGTTCAGGTCACAGAAAGGCCCGTATTTTTACCTGATGTGTGGAGAAAACGAGGACTTAGAGCATTTTATGTGCAATTTTAAGGAGTTAAAAAATTTGAGGATAGAAACCTTTGGAATTGGGGTAAATGGGAAAGTTTGCATCATCGGAATTTAAAAAAAATAAGTGTCAAGTGGATATTAAGAATGTGGGGAGGTAGCCATTCAGCAAAGAGAGATTTTTGGAGGGTAGACGATAGGCGGGACAAGAAAAAAAATGTTGAAAGTTATTTTATATATATATATGTTTGTATATATATATATATGTATATATGTATATATATATATATATATATATATATGTATATATATATATATATATATATATATGTATATATGTATATATGTATATGTATGTATATATATGTACATATATATGTATATGTGTATATATGTATATATGTATGTGTGTATATATATATATATATATATATATATATATATATATATATATATATATATATATATATATATATATATATATATATATACTAGCTGTTGGGGTGGCGCTTCGCGCCACCCCAACACCTAGTTGGTGGGGGCGCTTCGCGCCCCCCCCAAGCCCCCCCGCGCGCGTAAGTCGTTACGCGCCATAATAGTTACGCGCCATTGTAGTTGTGTCCCTATGTCCCACCTGTGAATATAGATAGATATATATATATGGTTTTAACTACGTAAAACTTGCGAATATACAACATTCTTTGCTGTCCCATTGTCTTTGCATATAAATAGATTGTCAGGTTTACCGACTCTTGAACATGCAACATATAATGGTCCATGGGAAAACAATCTGTATTCAGATCTATACCTCATGATTCTAATGATTGCCCTTGAGCTTTGTTGATGGTGATTGCTAATCGACCATTCCCTGTCCCGGTGTCCCGGTCGTCATTTACATCCCCCTGTTTCCCCCGGTGTCCCCGTTGTAGTTGTGTCCCTGTGTCCCGGTCGTCATTTATATTCCCTGTGTCCCGGGTCCCGGTCGTCATTTGTATCCCGGTGTCCCGGTCTGTATATACATTCGTTTTTTAGTTTTGTTTTTCTCCTTTATTTTTTTCCTTTTTTTTTCTTTTTTAGCTTATTTAGATTTTTAGATTTTTTAGTTTTTTTATTAGTTTTTAGTTTTTTTTTTCTTTTTAGTTTTTTTGTCCCGGTCGTCATTTATATCCCCCTGTTTCCCCCGGTGTCCCCGTTGTAGTTGTGTCCCTGTGTCCCGGTCGTCATTTATATTCCCTGTGTCCCGGTCGTCATTTGTATCCCGGTGTACCGGAGTTGTGTCCCTGTGTCCCGGTCGTCATTTATATTCCCTGTGTCCCGGGTCCCGGTCGTCATTTGTATCCCGGTGTCCCGGTCTGTATATACATTCGTTTTTTAGTTTTGTTTTTCTCCTTTATTTTTTTCCTTTTTTTTTCTTTTTT